>NC_081825.1:52502500-53102500 GCF_030867095.1 Alligator mississippiensis | reverse complement strand
AGTGAACCACAAGCCATGTGCTACATAGAAACATCAAATCTAGATGGTGAAACAAATCTAAAAATTCGACAGGTAAGAATGTATATGTTGTCAGTATGCTAATTGCATGTACCATATTTACTTGCAGTTTCCCCTGTGCCCTAAAAAATTAGCCATTCAGTACTGGGAGGTGTGTTTTAAGTAGGAAAGCCAAGTTCCACTTCAGAATGGAGGAGTTGGGGGCACTGGAATAGCTACTAGCAGGTGTGCTCCCTTTCCTTCCCAGCCACATGAAGGATGCTGCCCAGCATCACTCACTCTGTCCTTGCACACTGCTGCAAATGACAGTGTTAAAGCTTAAGCTAAGAACCTTGCAGAGAGAGAGAGAGAGAGAAAGAGAGAGAGAAAATATGAGTGACACTGAAGAGCAGAATTTGTCCCTAGCCCATGAAGGCTGCATTCAGCCATGTGTCTGGAATTTATTTTTCCCTTCATTCTGCCATCCCAAACGAGGTGTACATGTCTTGTCGTGTGGTATATCATGTAAAAGGAATACTGTTTTAATACTTCGTTGGCTTTTTCTCTGATTGCGGTCATTTCGGTGTAATAATATATTGTTGTTCGTTAAGAGATGTAATGTTAATGCACTTGACAAAAGTGAATTTTTGAGGACCAGTTTGAAGTAAAATTTTCACTCTGGGAACTGATGAGTTCTAGGGTAAAGCTTACTGAAAAACCAAAATTATTTAGGAGTCTAAGTTACATTTTCAGAAATGACTTCAGGCAGGATTCAGGGTAGTAGGAAGTGGGATCATGGCACTGCTGGGGGAATTGGGGAGGGGATATAGGTCATGGAATTGAAAACCTTACATTAGGTTGCATTAGGTCCTACCCGTAAGCAGTCCAGTACATGAGTATTAGGTTCCTTCCTCAGGAGTGAGAGTCAGTTTGGCCAGGAAAGGCACCTAGGGTAGAAAAACTTTGGAGGTGTCAAGGAATGATTCAGGTTTAGATGGTTAGAGCAAGCCAAAGCAAAAACACTAGGACACAGCTGAACTTGTGTCCTTCTCAAGACCTTAGTCATCTGATTCAAACTGTCCATTGGCCGTCTTCATTCATATGCAGTTCACAGTGTCTACTGTCAGGCTGCCCTCTGCAGCCTGAGAATGTGAATGCATATCTCCCATTTATCCAGAGTGTAAGGACTCTCCACCCTCCTTGTTGAACCTGGGTAACTGAGCAGCCAAGAGTGCAAGGGTCATGTCACTAGAAGAACAAAGATGGGGCCTTCCTCTGTAACCTAGTGGTTATAGCACTACTTCAGCCCTTGCTACCAGGATTGTTTATGCATTTTGTATTTGATAGTTATTTTAAAAACAGAAATAATCATGGTAGTGGAACTGGAACTTGGGACTCCTCCCTCCCCATCCCCTCCTCATACCAGTGAGTGCTGTCCTCAGTAGGCTACAGAGGCAGGCTGCTTCTTTCTTCTCTTCTGGACCTGTGACTTTTGCTGTCTTGTCTAATGGCCCAGTTTCATTAAGAGCAGTGGAAAGTACCTCTTAGTCTACACCCATAGTCTGGTGACTACGGCAAGATGTGAAAGATGTGGGTTAAAAACCCCTCAGAAAGGAAGTCTTAAAAGCAACAGCTTCCATTTCGTGGGGCAGCACTTCAACCATTAGACCAATAATTTCTCAACTACTGAGAAATTCTCAAACCACTGAGGGTGCTAGGAGATCCTCTTAAGGCTGCCACACAATATTAGCCCTGTTATGCATGCAGCTATCACCACATGATTCACAAAATAAATCCAGAGATTTCAAATAAGGAGCCATGTGTCAAAAACCATTCTTACCTGTTGGAATCGGAACTCTTGGTAGAGGTGATATCTTTTATTAGATCAATTAGATATTTGCAAAAAAAAAAAAAAAACCCTTTATTTGCAAGCTTTCGCGCACATGCACCCTTGTTTAGGCAAAGGAAAGTGCAAAGATTATAAAATTTCTCATAGGTGTTTTTTGTTGTCATCTTTGAGCTCTTCACAACTTAATAATGGCTCTTTTGTGGGGTGCCTTGAGTCTACAAGGGTTGAGAATCACTGTACTAAAGTGTTTTGGAAGAGCCTGTCAGCAGTACCATCAGGCTTGGCATGACTTTTGAGCTGAAAGTAAATCCTGTTAATGCAAGTTAAGTATGGTATAACTTTTGGTCTATTAGTAGAGCCCTCTAGAGATTCAGGTGGAGTTTAGGAGCCTCCCATCAACAATTTGAATTGCCATACAACTTAGGCAGGAGTTAGGCACTATAGTACATTGAAGTGTGATAACTGAATCATTTCTGAGTGTGTGCTGAAACTGTAATACTGCTATGTAGTAGAGCTGTGTGAAACAACTGTTCGATTCAGTTTCAGATTCAACTGTTTGAGGACAGTGATTTGTTTCAGATCCCTGTCCAGTTTCGTTTTGGCCAAATCTCCTCTGAATCTGTTTTGAATGGGCTGCAAGCTTCTCACAGCCCTACTGCCCAGCTGGGTGGGGCTTGGGGCCAGGGCTTTAGGGCCCCAGTGGGGAGCAGGACAGGGCCAATGGGTAGTTTATACAGGGGAGGGCCACTCACCTCTGCAGATGAGGAGACCCTTGTGTGGATCTGTGATCCCTGTCACACCAGGTCGTGGGGCAGGGAAGCGGCGCACAGCAGCAAGCAAGCCAGCTGGTCCCTGCCATGTAACTCGGCTCTGCAGGGAGCAGAGATCTGCACTGGTGGTCTCCTTCGCAATGTGGGGCTACGCAGAACGGGCAGCAGCGGTGTTGAGGAGATCCCTGTGCGGATCTGCTCCCTGCACTGCACTGCCACGTGACCTGGCTCCGCAGGGAGCAGAGATCCATGCCAGGATCTCCTCACTGCCTCTGCCTACCCTGCACTGACCCAGATCTCTGCTCCCTGCGGAGCCAGGTTGCACAGCAGGGACCAGCACTGCCCTGCTGTGCAACCTGGCTCTGCAGGGAGCTCTGGGGTCTGCTCACCACTGCTGCCCACCCTGCGCTGCCCCGTAACTTCTCAAATTTTCATTTACAGAATTTAAATGAAAAAGCATATAATACAGAAAAAGCATAAAGAGAAAACATAGCATTAGACTATCAAGACATTTGTGATGTAAGCATTACAGGCATAAATAAAAAAGGATGCAAAAGGGACAGTGCTGAGCCTTGAAGGTGAACGCAAGAATTAATTTAGGACATGTACAGTTGTCCACGTGAGAGTGCAAACCCAAGGACTTTTAATTATAGGGTCATAAAGAGATGGGCAGTTAACAGTTATATTGTAGAGGAAGAAAAGATAAGAATTGTTACCAGCATGAAAAGGTGGGAAGATGGAGGGATTTATATAATGTAATATTGAGACTGTAAGCTTGGGTGAACAGGGAAATTATCCACATCTCTGAAGAGAAGAGGTAAAGGAGAAGATTTGTTAGGAAAAGTTTTGAGGTTCACTTCGTGGATTCTGATGGGGAAACAACATCAGTAAAGCTTTCTGCATATAAAGACATCACTCAGTATTGCATAAATATAATGTAAATACATTCTAATAACTGATGGGAAGGTGGTTGTTCTTAAACAGTTTTATTTATATCATGTTGAGGGCCAAATAGTGACCGCTAAGTCATGTCTTGCTTTTTTTAATAAGAGGAGCAGGGTGAAAAGGGGCTGCTTGCTTGTGAGAACCTATCTGCAACAGAATTTCTTTTGAGGCTCAGAGAAAAAATATCCTGTAGATTTATTAGCTTTTAAAAGAATGCAGCATGAATACTCAATAAGGCTGGGCCGCTTCCGTGGTCTGGTATGGTTGAAGATTTCAGTTGTTGATCCTGTCCTTTCCCAGATCTTTTTCAGGAGTCTATTTGTACTACTAGTGCTAGCCAGTACCTGTGCCTGAGGTTTCTGTGCTGGACCTGTATGCAGAGAGCTAAAGAGGACTACTTTTCTGCATCATACCAAGCAGAGTCTTAACTTATTATATACAAATTAACGTTTGCGTTTATTATAAAGTAGTTTATAATATAGTGTTACAACAAACTGTGTTTACAGGGTTTGCCATTGACATCAGATATAAAGGACATTGACAGCTTGATGCAACTTTCAGGCAGAATTGAATGTGAAAGCCCAAATCGCCATCTCTATGATTTTGTTGGAAATATCAGACTAGATGGGCATGGGTATGTAAAACTAAGGAGAAACCATCTCAATGCATTTTAAAATCCATTGTTAACTTCTTGAACTGTGGTATGAATAACTTGCTCTTTACTCAGCTAATATGGTTTCTTTTAGAGCTAAACTTCTATATTGTTTTATTTTGATACCAAGAACTCTACCTTGTATGGAAAATGACTTTCACATACTAATAATTATAAAAATACATGGAAGTGCCAGTTATAAATTCCAAAGATCTTTTTGGAAATTTGTCACATATCCTATGAATCTGTCTCTCAGCTCTTTATGTAGCCAGTCTTTGTCCTACAAAGAGGACACTTAGGTTTTGTCTAGAATACACCATGTGCCTTATTCTGTACATCCCAGTTCTCTCTTGAACTTGACATTGATATGTTAAGTCAAATTGAATTTGAGTGATCTACTTATGACTGCCAGTCTGATATCTCATTTTCCTGAGATCATATTTCTGTAAACAGAAATTACCTTAAGGGGGATTTTCAACGTACAGATTTTCAGTTACTTCATAGGAGTTTTTAAAATATACCCCAATACTCCATACCAAGGATATTTTGTAGAACCAAATATGATCCATCAGTTCTAGAAAATCAGTTGTTGGATCCAAAAGATTTTAATTTTACATTTACCAGAACTTATTTTATATTTTGTTTCCATTTCCTTAGTATTGGGTTTGAGTTATTGTATTACCCTATACACAATCTTTTTCAAGTTTGTGTTTAGTACTATAATGTGTTTCTTTAGAAAGTTTGTGTTTTTTCCCCTTGATGCCATAACAAGTTGTAACAAGTATTTGTTTATAGTCCATCTTTATTTACTGATTTCTTACAGGTGCATTTCCTGGAGTTTTCAGTTGCAAGAATGTGGATCTATTATAATTCTACTGTGCTTCTCATAAAGAAGAGAAAAACATGTACCTGTAATTCTTCTCTGAAGGTAATAATTATAATAGATCCACACATCCAAACTCTCCCTATCCAGGAAAAAATGTACCTTTGTTCTTAATTTCATTACAATTATTAAATTTTTTTAAAAAGGAATGTTGAGAGTACTATTGGCTTTTGTGCCTCTAGAGGATGTAGGAGCACACCTTCTGCTGGAAAAGCAATTCATCATCTCAGAAATTCAGGTTTGGAGGTTTGGAACGTGGTTTATGTACAGGAGGCTAGTCTCAAAAGTGTGGCTCTAATATAATATCTACCTTCAGAGAACAAGAATTACAGGTAAGTAGTTATTTGTAGATCCTGACCTCATTCTCAGTCTAATTAATAAATTTGGGCTAATCTTCTTTTCCTGCAGGTAATGAAGGCAGGTCAAACTTGTCCAGTACCTGGCCTGGCTGCTCCTGCTTTCTTGCCATATTTTGCTCTTCTGACACTATAAGTAGAGTTGCATTTCAGTGTTCTTACTTTATTCAATGCAGTTCTAACTTTTCAAGCTGATTTTGGGCAACAGCAATCAAAATATTTCTTACTCCTTTTTTTTTTTTTTTCTTCCCTGCCTTGGAGACCGTAAGTTGTTTTTTTTTTTTGTTTGTTTGTTTGTTTGGTTGTTTTTTTTTTTTTAGGGAACCTTGGTCTCTAAATAGGATCTCTTAATGGTTCTTTCTGTTTTTCCCCCATACCTAGTCATAGTATCTTTGCTTACTCTATCATGAATCTTCTCCACAGAAGTTGGAGCTCTATTTTGTGGCTCCACACAAAAAAAAAAAAAAAAAGAAAAGACCACAAAGCACCCAAATCTTCCTTAGCTTTCATGAGCTGTTGGTCTTCCCAACAAGGGTAACTCTGAAGTGTGAACACTCCTACGTAGTGAAAAGTGGTAGACACTGAGACAAGAAAAACATGGTAGACACCAAGGCCCCCTCTACAGATTACATGTATTATGCAATTGATTGCACAATTAATTTAGACTGGCTACACATGCAGATTAACTATAAAGCCTTAAAACGGTCCAAATAGCTATAAATTTATTGCTGGAAAATGTATAAAAACTTTATGCTGGTTTCTATCCATCTTTAATTTGCATTTATAGCCTGTGCCCTGCAGCTGGGAGACCTGCAGCTTCTGGGATGCATTGGGTGCCCTCATGGCTGGAAGCCCCATCAGCTGAGAGGGCTCCCAGCTACAGGAACTTATTTCTTGCTAGTGCAGGGGGAGCCTGGGATCAGGCTCCCCTGTACCAGCAGTAAGGCATGATGGAATCTGATTTGCAATCCCATAGTCACACCTGCCATACACACGTGGCATGGCAGGAGACACAGTTCTGTGGATTGTGCATTAGATCTCATCCTGCCTTCACTTGCACATCTAGAGAGGGCTCATTAATCTTTTCCCAGGGAAACAGGAGGAGGGCAAAAATCTACTGTCTAAAACTAAATCATTACCAGCTCCCTATTTTCCTGATTTTGTTAAGTGTATCTCAACATAGAGAAATGCATTAGTCAGAAAGACTGGACACTCTGGATCCTAAAACTCAAGAGGTTTTCATTGTCACCCCAAATGTCAGTGGCATCACTGCCTACAGTACATGCTCAGGAGGGTCATTTCCTCTGAAATAATGCCATAGGCAGGAAGAGACTTCAAAGCTTCTTCAGCAGTCCTTATAGCTGCCAATAGTACTAGAGCCATGGAGTCCTGCTTAAACTCCAGAAACAGGAAAAAATCAAGAGTGAGAAAGAAAATGCCACCAACTACTGCATTCTTATGAAAGAATTTATGGACCTTATAAAGTTTTCAGTTAACCTCTGCTGTTGACTTAAGCGGACAAGTCCTACATCTGGCCTAAGATAGATAAAATGGGTAAATATGTGAAACAAATTCTATATGGCTCAATTTTTTCGTGAAAGCTGAATTGGGAAGAAAGTTGATGGGGTTATAAGAGTTATGCCCCCTCTACATGTTACAGGTATTGCATAATTAACTGGTTAATTGTGCAGTTATTGTAAGACTAGCTACACGTGCAAAGTAGCTTTCACACAGTAAAAATCTCCAACCAACTGTTAAGTTACTACACATTGTCAAGGTCTAACTTTTATAGCTGGTTGCTATCAAGCTTTAATTTGAATGTGTAGCAGGGTCTCTCCCCTGTAGCTGGGAGCCCTGCCAGCTGACAAGGATGGGAACCAGCTGTGCACCTTGGCTGTTTTGAAACCCCTGAACCCTGGGGATTGTGGTTGCTGTGATTCCCTAAGGCTTGAGGGTGCATGCAACCCCCAGCCCACTGAGCACCCTGCAACTGAGCTCCATCAGTACAGTCCTGACTATACCTGATGTGCAATCCCACAGTCATGCATCCTGCCATACCATACATGCGTAGCATCAAGCACAATTGTGTGGATCACGAATTAGATCCATTCACGCCTTAACCTACATGTATAGAGGGGGGCCTTAATAAATGCAAACTAAGGTGCGTGCTTCCAGTCTAATGAAATCCAAAATGTTCTACAGGTCGTCACACAAGCACAGATTTTTTTCTTTCATTCCTACCTAGAGCAAAAAGAAAAGGAGCCACCTTCTCTCCCTATTGGTCTAAAGCACTGGAGGAACATTTAACACATCTGAATCTTTCTTTGATCCAAATAAAGAAAGGAGCATGGCCATGTCCAGAAATAGAAACCTGATATATCATTTCTCAATGTGTTGCGTAACTACAAATGATAATGTAGTGCAGCTGTCACTGGAACTCGGAGATCCTTGACATGCCTTCTTTGTACCCTCTTCCATTTTCAGGACAGGTGAGAAATATCAAATCCTGAAGGGATGTGCCCTCTAGACCTAGTAGCGATTAAACTTCTTGTATAAAGATGCTTAGGATTCTGTTTCATACTCTTCATTGTTAGAAGATCAAGAAAAGAATATTTGGTCATAAAAATCCAAAGTCCAAATTCATCCATTAGGAAGACTACATTCAGGATAGATGCTCTTGCTTCCACTTTGTGACATGCTCTTCAGCAGAGCTGCATTGCTTTATCATAATGTTTTTGGCAGAAACTGAAATCCATGTTCCAATGAAGTCCCTCAGTGGGCATGTGTTTGCAGATTTACCCATGGAAAACCATACTGCGAGATAAAACTTTGCTCTTTGAACTATTTTCCATCCTCCAGTGTGTTTGCAAATGCAGAAGTCACCTTTTGGTGATTCTTTCACAATCTGGATCCTAAATGCATAGCTATGGTCACCAGCCCTACAGGATGTGGGCAGCACTTGGGCTGCCTCAGTAAAGAAAACATGGAAGCAGAGGTACACTGGAGCATCAGCTTTCTAGGAATGAGATTAAACAAGTTGACTCATTTAAGATCTAATGATCAACCAGGTTCTGTTTCAGTCTAATACAGTGAGTTTGGTATGTGTAAGTCAAGTGTTCTCTAAGAAGCTAAATAATCTCCTAGCCATGCTCTGGCCTTTCACCCCATACAAAGACTTGGACAAAATTTTTCTATGAGATGTAAGGGGATAAGTGAGGTGTGAGGAGATGAGCAAGATAAGTTGTCTAGGTCAGTCTGTCTATCCAGATAAATACATTAAGAATCAAGATACAAGCATCGATCAGGTGGCCTTCAACAAAATATAATTAAATCAAATTGCAGCATGTCTAGCATATGACCTTGCTTATGCTCCACTATATAATGTATGAAATTGAGTTTTATGCAAGATATACATGGCTTTACATGCTGCAGTTAGTTAGATGTAATTGTACTACATTTAAGGCTGCTTTATCAGTGTTTGTATCTTGATCCTTAATATGCTTCTAAAATCTGCTTCACAGTGTTTTAAGGTCTCACAACCCATATTTACTTATAAAAGATGGCATCTCATTTCATGTATTTCTTTATATAAGGAAATGCTTCATGATTGTAATGACATTGGTAGGAAAATTCTCCCAAATCTCTGCCTTTGGCAAACACTAATTTAACTGCATCTTCCATGAGGATTAGATTATTCAGGCTTCTCTATTGTTCACATGCAACATCACCTCTGTTTCAGACCTCATAGGTAATTGTACAAGACTTCAATTCCTGAAATGCATGACATATAGCAAACATGAGAAGTAAAAATGAAATGCATCTTGATGGAACAAATAAATTTAAGAAAACATTCCTATTCGTTCCATTTCAACCAAATACCTGGACTGAAATTGTTCAAATCTTCCATAGTTACGTGGAGCAAGGCGTACCTCATTTGAAGCATAGTCTAGAGGGAAAAACAGTTGAGTGGATCAAACCCCACTTATCATGATCTGCACTAATCTTCTAAGCATAATTCTGTTGATACAATTAACTTGTTTGTGTAATTAAAGCCTTGGTATTCATTGCCTAGGGTCAAAGTGCTTCAGGTTCTGGTTACAAGGAAATGGGTACCGTCCTTCTCTCTGTCCTTTGAATTTTTTTTCCCTATTAAAGTATTCCTTATGTGATGTCTGAATTTGAGACTTGAGGAGATGTCAGGATCCAAAATGGAAAATTGTTACCTGATGATTCCCTTACTGAGACTGACCTCCTCGGTCTGCTAAACAAAAAATGTCAATTGCAGAGACAGAGATATTATTGCAGTGTGTTTTCAGGGTCTGTGTATCATATAGAAATCAGAATATTTATCATAAACTAGTTTATAAAGAAGCTACTGTCCATTTATTATTGTCCTTTTGAGTATCTCTCTGTATAGACATTCTCAGTGTAGGTATGCTCGACACCTGACCCTTTTGACCAGAGATTTTTTTACCACAGCAGTACCAGTAGTGAGAGCCAACCCTGTCACTTGCTGCCTTTCACCTCCTTGATACTGAGGAAAATTGGACACTTTCCACTCCTCAGTTCCTTTCAATCATTTGGCTGAAAGGATCGTTCTCTTGGTTTGCACTTGTAGTCTTGTAGAAAGATATAAAAAGCTATGTTTTGTTGTCACTTTCCTTGACTTTCAAGAGATTGAAGATTTACTTTTAATACTTTGGAATGGAATAAGTGATGAAAGATAAGTTCTTTCAGATCACCATCTTGGAAGGAGAGTGTTCTTTTCAAAAGATTGCTTAGACTGAGTTCTGACCTGGGCTTTGAAAGGTCCATCCAATGCTGATGAAGATATCTGGCAGGGTTATTGAGTAAAAAAGACTTATGCCTCACAATTCTGAGGTCTCATGTTCTACAAAAAAAAAACCCTGTCTACAAATTGTAGAGACCAAGGCACTGGACCTTCAAGCTAAGAGTCCTTCTAGTATGTTAAGTACTGATGGAGACCTGTGCACTTATGTTCAGCCCTCCAGCTCCCAGCTACAAATGCTCGCATCCCACTAAGAGATATATGTGGTGACTCATGGAGTAGTGAATCTCAAAGCTTTGACAGTGTCAGCTTCCAGAAATCAAACTGGTTCTACACCAGTTAGAATGGCTGAAGTGTTGAGAAGCGCAAGTACTTTATTTCTAACGTGGAGGTGTCTGCCTCTTGAGTTGTACAAGAACCTTTGTCATGGCGTTGTCCTCAGCTGACGTCTGCATCAGCACTGGTACTGATAAGCCTTGTTCCCCACTTGGAACCACTACCTCTGATAGCGTCTCAGCAGCCTGTCTATCTGGCACAAATCTTGGCACCATGCTTGGTTCTTATGACCTTTTCATTGAAGAACTTTGTCGCTGCCTTTCCACCCTTTGGGTTCTGAGTCTGGTATCAGTTATGATTTGGACCCTATTTTCATACCCATGCTGACTGCTGCTTCTCACTCTCCTAGGAGATCCTCTTGTTAGGTGCAATAGCAGGCATTTCAGCACTGTCCCTAACCGTAATAGTTTCAGAGGTCTCTGCTTCCTTTCCTGTCCCCTCTTGTTTTGGAATCTTCAGCAATCTGTAGATTACAGATGCCAGTTGCTGAATCGGCTTCCCACTTATTTGCTTCCTCCTCTTCATAATCCCCTGGGCAAGCCTGTTTCTCCAGCACCACTGTCTGGACCAGGTAGCTCAAAGGAGCTGTTTTCCTTTCCTAGAATTCTTGCTTCACACCTTGCTTTGATCAAGACAGTTGAAGGATTTGGGGACTTATGACCAATTGCCACAAGATTTACCATTGTCACTGTTTATTTGCACCCTCTTCCCCTTCCCCCTGCTCTGCCCCTTCTCCTTGCACACTTTTGGTAGAGCATTCTTCACCAGTCCAGGTCCTTGAAGATAGTGCTACATATTAGTGATGCAATTCTTGATCCAGTGAGAACTGTAGGGTTCATACTTGATTCAGCCCTACCAATGAATAAGTGGACATCTTTGGGTGCCTAAGGACAAGGGACAGAGACATAGACCTTTATATCTGAAAGGCATGTTCATCTTCTATTCTTCAGTTTTTGGTTTGACATTTATCTTTCTTGCCCTTAGTTTTGGAAGGATAAATCACAAAGTCAGCATTACAGATGTCTCCAGATGCTGCAGACATAGTTACCCAGTCTATAACCACTGCTGTTGTGATGAAGACATCTTGCTCCTGAGAATCTAGCCTCTAAAGAGAATTTCAGAGTTCTTTTGAAACCTTACCCTTTGAAGGAAGTGAGCTCTTTAGCTCAAATATTTGCTGAGACCTTCCATTCACTGAGACGTGTAAAAGTAGCCCTCCAGTCCCTGGAGGTATATGCCACCGTGTTTAAGAGCAGAACACGGTATTGTCAGCACCCCCAGGAACAGGTAAATAAGTAAAAGTTCTGTTAACTGGCATTTTACAAGGTAGCACGCTCAATTAACCGGCATGCCAGCTTGTAAGATAGTGAAACTGGAAGTGCCCACAGTGGGACGCCCCAGACGCGGTGGGAGAAGTGGTGGCCCAGGCCGCTTGATTAACCAGCATATTTTATTATCCAGCATCCCCCATTCCCGGGGGATGCCAGATAACAGAACTCTTACTGTATTCCTGACCTGCAGATATGCCTTTGCATCTCATTTCGTTCCCCACTGCAGATTTGTTTTTACTAGGCAGAGGGTGCATTTACATGCACAATTAACACGTAGCAATAAACTCTAGTATAGCTTGTGCTGGAGTTTATTGCTCCCAGGCCCAGCATTTACACGTGTGCCCAGGACCACAGCACATTGAGCCAGGGAGGAGCAGCCCCAGCTGACGGGGGGGCCCAGGGGTCAGCCAGCCAGCCCAGGGCTGCTGACTCAGCTCAGTGTGCCACAGAGGTGCTGGCTAGGGCACAAGAGTGCCACAGTGGAGGACTAGCTGGTGGGCAGCCCCTGCATTGTAGCACTCTTGTGCCCCAGCCAGCCCTGGTCACCATCTCCACATTTCAACACATGTATCTGTTCCACCATAGCATAGTACTTGTCCCGGACAGTACTATCCTACAGCGGAGTTAATTAATTTACTACACCCAAATACAGGAACACATGTAGACAGTGATGCTTTGCTTCAAAGCTAATTAGTCAGCTCCACTGTAACATGCATATGTAAATTCACCCAGAATGTTTTGCTCCAGTCAAGAGTACATGCAGCTCTTATGCTGTTTCCCTACTGTCCGAAAATATCTCTCTTGTGTTTGGATCAGAAATACTTGAAGCCATTAGGTCAAAAAGGTAATGAGGAACAGCTATGTCTTTCTGAGTTTGTCTCATTACTGCCAGCGAAGTATCCTCTCTGTAATGAGCCAAGGTCCAGCTGGAGCAGATTTTGTTCCAGGCCCCAGCTGAAGGTAGTCCGGCTGAGTCATTCCTCAGGAAGAGGCCCCATCCGCACTGGCCTATACAAGTTGAAACCAGATAGCAGGAGACTGTCTTGGCAAAAGACCACCCTGCTATGCCTCTGACCTCCTTGGAACTCCTAAACATGAGTCTGTGCTCTGAACCTCTGGCCTGGACCCTCCTGAATGCCCCTGTTTCTGTTGTGGGCCTCCTGGGCTGGATTAACCTTTTCCCCTGACCTTGACCTTGTCTTGACCTTTGTCTTGCTATCCTGAATTTGACTTTATCTTGGCTTCCACGCTGGTAAACCTGTGACCTATTGTAATCTCATTGGACTGACCACTACACCTCCAGTCAACTCTTACACTCCCCATTCCTTTTTAAGGATTCCTCTCATGAGAGATTAGTTCAGTGGAAGACTCATACTCTCCTGGCCCTGCAAACAATAAAGGAAATTCCTCCATATCACAGGAGGAAGGAGTATTACAATGGTGGTTTTCTTGTTCCAAAAAAGGAAGGGAGGATGGTTTTCCATCTTGGACCTACAAAAACTGAACATGTTAATTGGCAAGCTCAGGTTCAGGAGGGCCACTGAAGCATCTATTATTCCATCAGTGAAACAGAAGGATTAGCTCTTGACTTTACAGAGGTCGTATTTCCCTAAGACTCTCACAGACAACACCTTCTTTTCCAAGAGGGACAGGACCACTATCAGTACATAAACGTCCTTTCATTTGGACCTCTTCACTTTTCCTTATCAACGTTTTCTTAGTAGTAGCTGCACATCTCAAAAACAGGAAATCCCAAAAACAGGAAATCCCAGTATGTCCTTATCTATCGAGTTTTGAAAGGAGCTCATCCAGCTGGTTGGGAATTGCCCCTGGCAGATGTGAGAAATTCTCAACAGTACCTCATTGACCATAAAGAGAAAAAAATACTCTAGATAATATGATATGGCATATCATGCTTCACCTCTGAGTCACATAGGCCTAGTTTTAGTCAGTGTATCTTCCAAACGTGTTCTCTAAGCATAATGATAATAATCCCAAATGTTGTCTTCCCTCACTTGATGGGAGGATTTAATGTGGGCAAAGGTGCTTCCTGCCTACCTTCCTTCCTGTGTCAGTAGTAACAGGTGCTTCTCTTCTAGGATGGGAGATGCATACACCTCATCTCTTGTCATAGGCATCAAACATAAATGTCCAGTTTTCTCATTGGCAGCCACTACTCCAAGAAGGGAGCAGGATTTGATTAAGCACACTGCACCTTTATGTGAGATTCTGTATTTTCTGTCCACACTTGTCCATAGGTAGTGCTGGAGCAAACCCTTTGTGTACTGCTAAAACAGGTTTCTGGTCAGAGGCTAAGGAACTGAGAATACCCACAGTGAAAATGTGTATGTGGACAATATACATCAAAGAACTCTATTTAATAGTAAACAGTTTCTTTTTGTATGCAATTATCTTAAAGGTGTAGAATCTCAGAGCTTTAATGTAAAGTCTGAGCTACAAATAATAATTGCAGATAGATTAAGAGATTAGGGGAGATATTAGTCACAGAAAAAAAGTCATCAGGTAACAAATTTACCTATTTTGCTAGGACTTTGGAATACATTTTGTCTACCAGTCATTTAAAATCTCAAATATAAATTGGCATGACAAACGAAAAAGTCTGTATATTTCTAACGTTCTTACTCCTTGTTCCATTGTGAAGAATTTTGCTCGTTTGAAGTATGCACTTTGAAGAATGTAGATAAATTTGTGGGTTTTTTTCAGTAAAAATACAGATATAAAAATAATTTATAATAAGTTTCAAACACATTTGTATTTAAATGTTTATTTTCTGATGTACAGCTGGTGAAGTTGCCTAAGATATAATAGTACAAATAAAATTATTAGAACAATATTAAGAACTAATTTGGAAAATTAAATTTTGTAAGAGTAGACGGCTATCAATTTACAAATAAACATGACTTCCCTGGTAATATTTCTTGAAATACTATAATAAAATTACTTTAGTTAACAAGAAAAATGTATAATATCAATTATTACTTTCTATTTTTCTCTTATGTAACCATATATTTGTAATGCTTATGGCACAGGTATGACTAGTATTTTTTTGTGAATTGGGTGACCAGCTGGAGACACTTTAAAGGGGGCAGAGTTTTTTTTTCAGAGCACCTGGCTAATGAGAATCAGACACCTTCAGGCACCTAAAATTGCTAGTTACACTTGAAATTTTGATTTGACTTGTGCATTTTGGTTCTTACTAGTTTCCAGTTGCATTTTTTCTTTGTTAGGAAATTAATTGTTTTATACTGAAAAAATGTAAAATTGCTTCCTTTTAGTACGGTTCCACTGGGATCTGATCAAATTCTTCTACGGGGAGCTCAGTTAAGAAATACACAGTGGGTTCATGGAATAGTTGTATATACCGGACACGATACAAAACTTATGCAGGTTTGTATAGATAGTTTGTAAATTCTCTATTTTGTCAATTTTGATACCACTGTTTGGTTAAAATATTTTAAGTAAAAGTGTTGGCTCTTGGAATAATAAAATACAGTCTGCCTGTGATAGAGCAGGTCTTGTCTGAGTTAAGGTCAGTAAAAGTTCAAGATATACTTCTTTTGTGGTACTTAGTACATGTAAGCTTTTTCAGTAGTAGGCATGTTTTTTTTTCCTGTAACTTACATTGGAAGAAATATTTCTCAATAACCTAAATCAGTATTGCTTTGCCCATTCAACCTTTGTATGATTTTCATGATTATTTTTTTTAAACTGTCCCATTGCGGAGCTTTCCTCAGAGCACAAAGGTAAGTATTCTTTTACGAACAGTGTACAATTTAATTCATGTGAAAAGTACACCAGGAGAATGTCAAAACGCCAAATATCAGGACTTTTTTTTGTTTTTATTTAATTCACTTTCTAATTTGTACAGCTTAGTCATGTGAAATAGATTATCCTATCTTTGTTCTATTAACAAGGTTCTCTGTAGTTTGGGCTTTTTGGCTGCTTGCAGATGCTTAAAAAAACAAACAAACATTTAATTAATTTAAAAAACCACGCTTTACCAGAAGATGCAGTATGTTACTTCAACCCAGCTCCACAGCACCTGTATAAATTGGACACTTCAGTGGGGCTCTTTGGTACTTTGATCTAATAGCTGAGTTGATCAGCTATTAGATAAAAGCACCAGAAAAGCCCCACTAAAGTGCCCAATTTATAAAGATGTTAAGCAAGCTGGGTCCTCTTCTGAGCTTGACACAGGAGCGCACAAAGTTTAAAGCACTTTTTTTTGTTTTTTAACATCTGCAAAAAGCCCTTGATGTTAAATTTTATTACTAGCTGTTGTCGTTGTTCTCTGGGATCAAGTATGAATTACTTTGGTACAAGTTAAAACTTGGTGTGTTTTTAAATCTTTTTAATGAAACAGACATTTATGCAGTCTATTATAATATTATGAGGTTGGGACAAAGTTATAGAAAAGGTATGTTAAAATGGTATTTTATTAGGTACAATAATACAATATTACAGAGCTGCATATATATCTCTTTCTATGTTTATTATCCATTGTTTTGTTATCTTTTTGCAGAATTCAACAAGCCCACCTCTTAAACTATCCAACGTGGAACGAATTACAAACATTCAGATCTTGATTTTGTTCTGTATCCTTCTTGCCATGTCTTTGATTTGTTCCATTGGTTCATCTGTATGGAATCGAAGGCATACTGAAAGAGACTGGTATATCAGTCTAAACTGTAAGCATTAAAATAATTGTATTAAATATTTTGTTGTTCCGATGGTACTTAAGTTTCATACTTGGCAAATAAAACTGTTAAGCATTCTTCTGTTAAGTATATTTAAATATTGAATTTACACAACATTGTGTATATGTTTGTATATAGAGCAAAGCTAGCATACTATACCATCATATTACTAAGTTCAGTGAGTGGTGAATTAATTTAAGGAACAAAAGTTTGTCATTTCTCTCTCCCATCTTTGAGCTCCATAAGGGAGCAGTGTTCATGCTTTCTGTCACCTCCTTCCTTAGCTCAACAACCTCTCTGTAGGAATCATCAGACATAAACCACTCCTTCTGAAGATTTCCTAGGCACTCGTATCACATTCCATGCAACTGGTACTGACCAGTTTTGTTTGTGATAAATTCTTCCTGTTCCTTGATCTCCATTATCCCAATATATAAAATTGTGGCTTTAAGTTACTTCTATCAAAAGATTTTACCCATATCTCAGCCTTTAGTTGTTTACTCTTCACCAAGTGGAAAACAGAGAGCACTGTCCTATAGGTTGCTGTGAGAGAAGAAAGATATAGTCTTAAAGGGGCCCTTATGATTAGGGACCTGCTGAATCTGGGGCAACTGCCCTCCTGATTTCACAGGCAGAATGCAGCCATTTTGCAGGTGGAACATGGTGGGGCCCCCCATGCCTCTATTTGGCTGAGGGGCCCTGCTGTTCACCATTGATTGACTGGAAGGGCTGCCTGTCATGGGACCCCACCCTTTGCCACTGATTGGTGGAGAAGGACAGGGATCACATGACAAGCAGCCCTTGCTACCAATCAGCAGTCAAGCATGGGGGTGGCAGCCATCTTGCCAGCAGCCATTTGAGTGGGCAGACCCTCCTCACCTTTCCCAGCAGCTGGTTGCTGCAGTGTCCTGAGGACTGCCAAGTTTTTTTTTATCAGTAACTTGGGGGCGAGGGGGGGTCACAGAATTCGGAGGTGCTGCTCAATTTCATGGACAATGCTGAATTTCACAACATCCACAAAATCCTTTTGGTTTTGGGTAGGTCCCTACTTACGACCAGCGATCTTGGTTTTCCCTGATTAAAAAATTGCAGACTCTCTGATTTAAAAATCCCAAAATCTGTGATTTAAAATGAAAGGCCCCCAGAGCCCCTTGGCCCTGCTTGTGCCCCTCCCATCCCTCCACACAGCCCCACTGGCCCTGCTCAGATCCCTCACCTCGCCAACCACAGCCCCTGTCCCCCAGCTTCCATGGCTTTGAATCCAGGAACCCGGGTCTGCAGCCCTCTGCCCCCAGCAGGAGGTGGCAGCTGCTGCAGCGGAGTGGAGCCCAGCTCCCCGCTACTGCCTGCCTGCTGGGGGCTTGGGCGGGGGGTTGGCTCCCTGCCACTGCACACACTCCTGGAAGGCAGGGGCGACCACTGTCCCCCAGATCTGTGCATGGGGTGGGGGCAGCTTCGCACTGCCCACTGTGGGCTCAGGCTCCCACCCTGCTGCTGTCACTCGGGGCCTCTGCAGCCTGGTGGGTGCAACCCAGTGCTGCAGGGCAGAGCGGGGCCATGCAGGAAAGCTGCTCGCTGCTGTTTGGTCTGCGCTGCCCTAGTGATGCGTCACTTGCTTGCAGGGCACAACCCTGTGCCACTGCCCTTACTGCAGCTCTATGTGCAGGGGATGCCTTGCTAGGGCAGTGTGGAGTTCACTTTGGGAAGCAGGTTTCCAGCACAGCCCCATGCTGTCTTGCAGCGCTGGGTTGCAGCTGCTGGGCTGTAGAGGCTCCAGGGGAGGGCAGCAGGGCAGGGAGCCCAAGTCCACAGTGGGCAGTGTGCACCCACCCCCATCAGCGCACAGATCTGGGGGGCACAAGTACCCTCTGCCCCACCCCAGGAGTGCACGCAGCGGCGGGAAGCTGGCCCTGCCCCCTTAAGCCAGCTGTGGCCCTGTCCCACTTCGTGGCGGGGCCCTGTGACTGCACATTGTGGCCTAGAATCCCAAGTTTCATGTACCGCCTGGCTGGGCAGCAGCCCCAGCCCTGCCCAACTCCCTTTCGGGGGGGGGGGGGGGATCTCAATTTCCCCCCACCCTGCCACTTACCTGCCAGAGCTGCTCTCCAGGCTGCCTGGAGCAAAATTCTGTTTTTTTAAATAAAAACAATTTTAAAAGCTCAATTCTAATAATTTTAACTAATTGTTGGAACTCCAAAAAAGAAAAGTAGTGTAAAAGTGTGCTATTAGTTATATTTTACATCAGTATTTTCTTTCCAGAATTTAGAGTGCATCATGTAATTGGTAGAACTAGTGATGGGTGACAGTCAAAGTTTGGACAAGTATTCAGTTAGGAATCAGCTGTGATGCGTTTAAAAAAAAAAAAAAAAGGTGGGGGGTGTATATAATGTTTGTGATATTTTGGTAAAATTTTACTTTGCCTTTTGCAAATATCATAAAGATACTATGCTATTTTGCTGCTTTTTTTTCAAAGTACTAAAAGAACTAAGATATGTAGAAATAGAAAACCTCTCCCACAAGTCCCACTTCAAAAAAATTCTTCAGTTTCAAAAGTTTATATTCAGAGTAAATGTACAATTAGTTTTTATTTCACATCCCTACAAAGAACATGCTACATTGGAAGAATAAAAATTCTCATGTTTTAAAAGCTGAAAAACAGAATTATTGTTTACATTAGATCCTGGGATCCTTGCTTCCTGAATGGCCTTAAAATATAATATGGGAAGCAGTATGAGTGTAACTTCTCAAATTTCCTAGAGAAGTTTTACTTTAAGTCGATCAGTGTTTTGCAGATCAGTGTAAATTGTTACCTGTTGATTACCTAACTACAAATGTGCTTGCTATTAAATATATATGTATTATTTCTTATTTTTAACAGATGGTGGCGCTAACAATTTTGGACTGAATTTCTTGACCTTTATTATTCTCTTCAATAATCTCATTCCAATCAGCTTATTGGTTACACTGGAAGTTGTTAAATTTATCCAGGCATATTTCATAAATTGGGTAAATATGATACTTAAAGGGCAGTGATATATTTGACACTTGATCTTTTTAATAAAAAGTTGCTTTAATATTAATATTCTTGTTTTAGTCTTTTAATAATCACTTCACCTCTTTTTACGTATGCAGTATTAATCATGGAATCATTGAAACCTCAGACAGCGATGCTGTTTATAACATATAGTATGCTTGTGTAATTTTTAAAAGTTCCAAGTAACAGGATTTTATTCAGGTGCCTTTGTTCAAATTGTTTCAAAATATAGTATATAGAGCTTTGTCAAGGAAGTAGTTTAAATGTTCTCGCATTTCATTTATTTGCTTCTAATTATAACTCTTGTGCCACCTTAAAACATCTGTCTTCTGATGTTTGTTTCCTTCAACTATGCATAGACCAGGGGTGTCAAAGATATGGCCCACAGAGCCCTATCATCTGGCCCCCAGTGTCTCCCATGGTATTGGAGTCAACATACAGGAAGCATGCAGAGCATGCTGGATGGCCCCATGTGCTGCATGCGGCACCCACTCCAGCTCATGTCTTAGAGCGGTGGAGCAGTTACCATGTGCAGCACAGCCCTGGAGTGGCTGAAGAAAGACCATGCCACATGCAGCACCCAGTCTGGCTGCTCCACCCCACACATGTGCAGAGCTGGTCTTTGTGCCCAGTTTGACCTGTGGACCAATCCTGCACTACTTATCCAGCTCCTGGCCAAATGAGTTTGACATCCCTGGTATGAACCATTAGAGCTCCCTTTTAGTCATCTCTTAGCAGAGATACAGGTCTCTTTTGCTTTTCTACTTCATTTTATGTTGGTGATTATATAATCCAAATACATGCATACAGCAGTGTCTGCAATTTGCATATTGGTTTACAAAATAGATTTGCCTTTTTCTAACTCAAATATTACATATCTATTCACTGCTGTCATGGTAGTGCCCAAAGGTTATAGGCATTGAAACACAATATAGGACACAGTTCCTCTTTGAGTATTTTTTACAATCTGAAAGAAAAAAAAACCAGAAAAGAGAACCTGGAAGAAAAGGATATAAGATTCAAGGAATTGTTTAGTGTTGATAGGCATGTACAAAAGAATTGCTAACACAAGCATTAGAAATGCACAGTTATAGAACTGAAACAAATTTATGCTGCCCTGTAGTGAGTGACACCAGGAGAAGAAAGGAAAAAATAAAATGGTGCATCTTTGCAGATACAGCTATATCTTTAAAAATCATTTAAATCTGATCTAGGACTGAAAACTAGGGTTTGCATAGTATTGCTACCAGGCAAGTCAGGTTATTAGGGACCCCAACTATGCTATATTTTAACATGGTTTAATTTCCTATAAGGTTAAATCCAGCTCTTTTTTTTTTTTTTTTCTTGCCAGTAATCTTTTTTTAGTAACCACAGCATCCTGTAATTATTTCTGAAATTCTAGTAATCTAATTACTATATTCTTAAATATTTTAAAACAATGTTTTTCAGGGAATGTTTTCAGTTCATTTCTGTTTTACATCCTAAATATGAGACATTTTATGAAATATGTTATTGCTATAACTTTTTAATAGTACCCATCTTCAATATATTGGTACCATTATTTTCTAATATGCAAATAACTAAAATTCTCAAGCTTCATATGAATCATTAAGTTCATTTAAGACCTGAACACATTTATATCTGCTCAGGACACCTTTGGAAATTATCTGCTTGTCTCTGTGGCTCAATCAACGTACAATAAATACAATTTAGATTGCATACATACAGGTTCAATGCATGGATCTTTATTCAGTTGGTCTATAAAGGCATAGGCACAAAGGCAAGTTACTGCAAGGCAAACTAGGGTGTAAGGATGCAATTCTACTATGCTATAGCTACTCTACATTTTGCCAATGTGCAGATTTCTACAGTGAGAAATGAGAAGTAATTTATTTCTCAGTGAAGTATCTCAGCTGGTAAAGTCCTGTAAGTTTGCAACTTAGCTTGCCCCATGGTCTTCAATGGTCTTGTTACTTAGGACATGGAAGACTAACAAGTTATAATAAATGTTTACTTAGCTTATTTATTTGTCTTTAAAGACGTTATAGAAAACTAGCATTTGACTACATTCCTTTTTTTTTTCTTTAGGATATAGACATGCACTATGAACCTACAGATAATTCTGCTATGGCTCGTACATCCAATCTCAATGAAGAACTTGGCCAGGTATAACACGTTTCTTGCTTAATGTAGTCATGAAATAATTTGCTCCTTGGAATTCATGAACCTTTTTTATTCCCACTGTTAAATGCACTTATGTTCATTTTTATTTTTAAATATTCTATCTTATTATAAATGCAATCAGTCAGTGTTATATTATTGTTAGAGAGGCATTCAGTTTTTACAAAATCCCTTACGTGTGTGCATCACCCACACAAGCTATGGGAAAAGGCCATTATTAAAATTGAAAAGTAAAGCGATTCTTTATCTGAAGATAGGAAATGCCAGAACCAAGGTTGTCTCTACAACATACATTCAGCCCCTTTGTACAAGTAAAACTGCCTCATGCACAGGGGTACAGCATGTGTACACTCCTGTATTAGGGCTCCCCGATAACCCTAAAGATAGAGCTGGCTTGGACTATAGACCTTCTTAGACGGCCCCCTCCCTCTCCCCACCCCATGCCTTCCCCACACTTCTCCTGGAATCAGAGGCACATGACAGTTCCACTCATGCACTTGTTTCTCTGTGGACGGTGAGAGGGGGGAGATGATAGAAGAGCTACAGCCTTACCTAGCTCTGTCTGCTTTAGGGTTTTCAGAGAGCCCTAATGCAGCAGGAATGTGTGCACATGCCAGTCCTTGCTGAGTTGGCTGTGCAGCAGGCACATGGGACAGTGTTTCCTGGATGTAGCAGCACCCATTGAGAAGCACTGAGGTAAGTTGAAGCAGCACTAACAGTGGGTACCACCACATTCAGAAAGTTGGGGAGAAGTGCTGTGACTCTGAAAAGGCTGAGAACCATTGCTCTAGAAGAGTATATTTTGTTGTAGAAACAGACTGCTTTCCATTGCCTGTATTTCCCCCTTCTGCCTTGTTTCATATAATCTGAGTTCAGTCTCCATCATCTTTGGCTCCTCATACCAGTCCCTTACTCCTCACTATGCTAGTCTCATCCAATCTCCTTCTGCAAGTTCTAGTCTCACCTCTAAGTCTCTATCTCTGCTGCTTCATGTTTTTGTCCAGCCATTCTCAGTATCTCCTGACTTACCAGATCCTTGTTCCCAATGTTCTTGCCCAGTTGGTCCTTGTTCTACACTGCCAGGATCCCCATCTGATCTGTCTCTGTCTTCCAATCTTAATCAGCATTTGCTTTCCTCAGCAGACAGTCCCCAATAGCTTTGAGTCAGTCTGCCTCTCTTTCTGAGCTCTTCACTCCAGTATCCCTCCCCCACCACTATTTATATACCTGGTTCTTTTGTTAATTCAGTCCCATTTCCTGTACCCTGGCTTCTGTCAAATTTCTTCCTACATTCCACTAGTTCTCAATCTTCTTTCCCCCTCCTTTTGCATTTTGTCCTGCCTCATATTCTTCCTCACTTATTGGCTCCAGTTTCTCTATCATCCTGTTTTTCCCCCCTGGGCTCCCACCTACCCCAACTCCTTTATCTTTGTTTCCCCCTCTCTTATTAGTTCAGGCTGTGGGCGACCACAGCCAGAAGGGTCCTGGCAGTGGTGAAGAGGAAGCGACTGAGCCTACTGCCAGGTCCCACTTTTTCCCTTCACCCAGCAGCAGCTTCTACCTGGTTGTTCCTGCTTGTGGCTGGGGCTCACTGGTCTGGAGAGAGTGCTGCAGGGGCCCCAACCTGCCAGGCTTGGACTGGGGCTGTGGACTCAGCTTGGAGCCAGGCAGAAGTTGCTGCTAGGTGCTGGGAAAAAGCGGAAACTGGTGGCAGACACAGCTGCCTCCCCCTTACCAGCACCAGGGCCCTTCCCAGTACATCTGCCTGCGGAAAGGTCACCACAATTTAATATGAGCAGAATTGTTTTCACAACATAAGTTGAATTCCATTTACAGAAAAAAAAATCAGTCAGATACCTACCATGGCTAAGATCTGCCCCAAGCACCTAAAGTTTGAGGAAAATTGTAAATCATTGAAAACAAGATCTTATTATTGGGAATGTAAAGGTACCTTAATTAATAATTGACAAAACTACTAGCCCCGCTAATAATTGTATGATATTTGGGTTTTTTTTCTTTTGAACTATCAACAAAAAAGGCTGTTTTGACTTACAAAATTCACTTAATTCCATTTGAGTATAAGTATAAGGTTTTTGTAGCAGATTTTTGAAGGGGCAGGAGAGAGCAAGGGAGGAGTCAGGCATATCCTGCAGTACACGTTCTAGTTTTTTGAATTTAGGAAGAAATTTGCCTCACAAACATAGTAGTACAGAACAGCTTTAAACATTCTTCTGAACTGTTGGCGTCTATGGAGAAAACAATCAGTAATTTAATATTGGTGTTTTTATAGTTCAAAGAATTCAGAACAATGTAGTATGACACCTTGTATTAAATCAAGCCAGTCTCTCTCTCTCAAGTACTTTTGTCCTCACTGCCTCCATTTTTCCTTAATTACTACATATGAATTTACATGGTAAAAACCCAGATGTCTTTTTAACAGTAATATAACATTGACTTCAAATATATCTACACCAAAACAAAATACTGATTGAATTTACAGTAAGATTGAGACAGAATATTCTAAATCAGTCTCATTGTGTCATTTTTTGACTGGAACTATTAGGTATCAAGGATGTGCATCTTTGATACTTTTTTTTTATAAATAAATTATTGTATTTAAAAGATCTAAATACCCTTTTATATCCAAAACATTGTGTGAAATAATTCAGTGCAAAACTTAACTAAAAGGTTTGCTGTATTTACAGCAATGAGTTGTTAAAATATAATAATAGGTATTGATTTTGAAATTGTGATTAATTTTAACATTCTTTTAGGTCAAATACATATTTTCTGACAAAACTGGTACTCTGACTTGCAACGTAATGCAATTCAAGAAGTGTACTATAGCAGGAGTTGCTTATGGGTAAGTATTACATATGTTTATATAAAATAGTATTTTTATATATCAAATTAAAACTGCTTTTTAAAATGTCCTCTTGGCTTTGAATATAGCCAACAAACTCTTTTTCTTGTGGTCATGATTAAATGTTTTTGAGGTTGGTGTTTTTCAACCTTAAGAGAACCTTTTTTGGCAAACAAAAGCCAAGTTAAAAAGATTAGAGATTTTTCTTGTTCATGTATAATTCCAAGATGCATGTTCAGGCACTCTGATGCCAATGAACACCTGACTTGTCTATACTATAAACAAGAATATACAGTAACCTATTGCTTTTTGGAAAGAAATTCTAAAGTAGCATATTCTTAAGTTGCTCGTTTAGTCATTTTAAGGTAGATATTATGCAAGTACAAATTTTAGGAGTTATTGCAGTCACAGCATATCTGTCAAAAATACACAAGCTTTGCATAACACAAAAAAGACAGTTAGCACCTTGATCCTCTCCTTTGAGGGGCCAAAAATTAAAGGCCAGACACCAGGTTACTTTTTTACTTCTAGAAATACTACATATCCTTTAGAACACCATTAAATCTTACTGCCAGGTCACTGTTGAGAAGTCTGCATTAGTGTTTCCTAAACTTTTGATACATGGGGGGGCACTTTTTTTTTTTTTTTTACCTGGATAAAAATTGGTGACACACTTCATTTACTGGTCTGTGGGTTGGATCTGGTCCACGGGCACAATCCTGCACATAGTACAGGGCCAGTATGGTCAAGGCCCCATCCAGCCCATTTTTGTGGCACACTAATATGCTACAGAACACCCTTTGGGAATCACTGGTTTAGACTGCTGCTGCTGCTTTTAAACTCCTCTGTGATTAAAGGATCTCGGTGTCTAAAAGCATGTGTGTCTACTAACCATTTGGCAGCAGTTATAAGAACTCTGATTTTTTTTTTTTCCCAGAAAAGCCTCATTCTACATATTTGAAGAGAAAACACATAAGAAAGAGTGTATTTGATCTAAAAGTAACTGCATAAGAGAACACAAATGCTTAATCTCAGTCTCAAGTCCAAGAAGTAACAGGGATTTCTCTCTGATCTTTTGTAATATTCCATAATCTCAATTATAGTTTCTTCTCAACAGCTGCTGGAGATTAATATACAACATTTTTGCTGTCACTTCCATAAAGATATACCTACCATTTTTACCTGAATCCAAAACAACTGGATTTAAGATGACCACCACCTCCCTTATAATTAGACTATATATGAAAAACTCATAAATTTGTTATAATTTCCAGGTATAGAATCTAATTATTGGAGGGTATTTTTTTTAATGAATTCCCCCAACTGCTACAGTGAAGAAAGTAGAGCAGGGGAGGGGGAGTCAGGCAGCTGCAGAGGGGCCAGGTGGCCCTCTTAGTTCCCGCTACTTTTCACCACCTTTTTCCCCTGCAGCCTACCCACCCCCCTCCCTGCAGTGCCCGCACCCTCTGCTGCCTGCCTCCCCTCCTCCCCAGCCTTTGCTTTCCACCGGTTCTGTCCACTTTTCCCCCAATGTGCAAACTTTTTACTGAGAGCTATATGTATCTACTGACATACGTACAGGTTTCCCTTGATTTATGTGGGTCCTTTATATGCATAATTTAGACCCATAATTTGTTATATGTGAGGTAAATTCACTCTTATGCAATCAGCATAGTTGCCCCCTGCCCAAGCAGGTAAGTCTGTGGGGGGAGGGGAAAGGGTCATGGCCCCACTCACTCCAGCCCTGGCTGCAGCTGGTGCCAGTGGCCTGTAGCTGCTGGGCTGCACTTTGCTCCGCCTGTCACCCTGTGCCTGGGCTCACCCCAGCTTTTAGGCTGCGCCATACCATGGTGTAGGCAGCTGGTGTCAGCTGCTCCTGGGGCTGCTCCACCATGGGCTGGGGTGAGTGCAGACAACTGGAGCCCCGGGCAGCGCAGGGCATGGCACTCACCCCAGACCTAGCTGTAGCAGACCCAGGAGCAGCCAACACCAGCAGCCTGCACCAAGGCATGGCGCAGCCCCGGAGCAGAGGTGAATGGGGAGAGGTGGAACATGGCGCAGTCGGGGCTGGGTGAGTGTCGCTCTCTTCCCTCCGTTTTGCTGCCTTGTGCAGCCCTGGGAGCAGCACCTCTCCCCCCCATCCCTTCCCTAGTCTCATCCTCATTCCCTCCCTTACCACCATGGGAACCTATCCCTATTTGTTACATTATAAAGTGGGTTCACTTTATGCTAATTCAATTTATCTGCTGTTCTCCAGGAACGCGCATATACAGCATAAATCAAAGGAAACCTGTATTTACTGATATTTGTTTTATATAATGTAAATGTAACTCTTCTGCCAAGCTCTACCCTACAGCCAGGCCCCAATTAGAATGGCTGGGTTCCAATTTAGGGATTTAAGATCAACCATAATAATAATAAAAAAGTTTGGTTGTCAATAAAAAGTTTGCTTTAAAAAAAAAAAAAAAATTATTGGGTTTGTAAGAAACTGCACTAATGGCTTTATGCCATTCCTTCCTTCCCCCTCACCTGGAGCCCCCTACACCCTTATGTCCCCAACAGCATCATGCTTTCCCCTTCCCCCAGCCTTACCCCTGCAGCCCTGTTTCCCCTGCCCATCACAGATTCCCCCCCACCCACCCCCAGAAACTTGCCTCTAACCCAGCATCTTTACAGGTAACCTGGGATACAGCAGCATGTGACTGAAAGAATGGTCTCTGTGGGGTGTTCCTCTCCTATTGGACACCAGATAGCACTGCTGTGCTTCCTCTGTGGAGCTTCAGTGGAGCTGTCTGCTTAGTGTTTTTAATGGTGGCTAAAATATTTTTTCAGGGACTTTACTGGCAACCATTTTTAGCCTCAGCTCTTTACTGACAGTCAGTAAATTCACTGACAGTTGGCAACCCTAGAATCTGAACAGACCCAACTTCTGATAGATTTTTCTGCCCCAATGAGGGATCAGTGCTCTTGGGAAAGGGAGAAATGAGGCAAAGAAAGAACAGGCCTCTCCTTTATCCTCTCCATGATGTACAAATTAAACCCATTTAAGGTCCAGATTGCTTCATGAGGGTAGAAGCAAGCCATGAATTTTAATTTAGATTAGATTTATATGTTGCTATTTCTGCCCTTGTTTTAGTTGCATTGACAAGTGAATGTTTTCTGTTTTTCTTAAAGTTTAAAGAAATTAAACTAAAAATTTGCAGGATCAGTATAATGCCTAACTTGTAGGCATTAGGATACTTTGCTGGGAAGTAGGAGATGGGAGGCACTGACCCCCTCTGGATGACAGGAGCCTAGAATTTGGGTTTCCTGCTCTTTGGACAGTATGACTTAAGACATGGAAGGAACATCTTTGTCTGGCTCATAATACTAATCATGTTTTTTCTGCAGTTAAAAGTTCAGGATTTATCTGGCCATATGCATGTACCTTAGCAATCTTGTATCACTATGTACCTGTCTAGCCAGAGTGTGTTCTTACTTGTGTGTCCAGAGCTGAATCACAAACTATGCATAAGTGCCAAGAGCTATAGTTATATGAGTGTTCATGTGGCATTTAGTTTGTATAAAGTAAAATAGGATTTAGCCCCAAATCTGCGAGTCGTTGTGGGGCTTTACATGTGATATCAATGCCTGGAAGTTGACAGTTCTTTGCATATTCATCAAGAAATATTTAGGCATCTCTAGAGTTGCACAGGAACTGATCTAAAAATCTCACCCAGGGATGTCTAAATGTGGTCTTAAGAGTCTAAGCTTAAGCTACTCTTTTTGTAAACTTTAGACTCTAAATACATTAACAAAGTTATTAATTATCAAACGTTTAACGCTTTTGTTAATAGGAGTATTAATATGAACAAAGCTTTCAATTTTTTTTCCTTTAGCAATTTGGTATGACTCAGCCAAAATGCTAACAATAATGACATTGAAGAAACAGCATTTATAATTAAGATGGTTATATGTTTAATCAATAAATCTTTGATTGTCAGCTTGATTTCAGTTTTTCCTGCTTTCTGACTACCATGCATCTCCCTTGCAAAGACACAGCAGTCTTAAACAGAAGCTTGTCTATTGAAAAATGTTACTTTTCATAAGGGAACAGAAAGTCAAGTTACGTAGGGACATCTCTAACCACAGCATCCTTGAGAATTGCTTCCAGTTTTTACTACCCTTCTCCCTCACGCAGCAAAAGTAGCAAAGGGAGAGTAGAGAAATAGAACTGCCCCATTTTCTCTACAATTCCTTTGAAGTGTAGTACTAATGAGGTGGTAGATAAACATTCACATGTGCCATCATAGGACCAAATCCTTCCTCTTCTGTAGCCAGATGTGTTGCTCTGTATTTCTGAATTCTGCAGTTCCTAGTAGCTTTTAGATATTTAAAAAATGGGCTTTTATGTGGGATGTATATTGACCTCTGTAGAGCTATGACAGTTTATGCTACCTGATGATCTGCCCCTTAAATGAACATAAATATTTCTAAATAGAAATGAAGGGGCTGAGCTGGCATGTGAGCTATTACTGTATTTTCTTGCATATAACATGCCCCCAAATATAATATGCACCTTGGCTGTGAAAGGCAGAATGAAAAGAGAAAATTTTTCCAGAGTTATGGCTGTATAGAGAAGAGAAAGATCTGTACATTCAGCTGACTCACCTTCCCTTTCTTGCATAACTAAAGCTAATCCCTAGCTGCTGCTGAAGACTATCATTTTTCAAAATCATACATCTTTCCAGAGACCAAAAAAGCTGTTCTAAAGAGCTAAAAAGTCCTGAGCTAAGGAGACTGTGAAATAGAGACCAGGAGTAGCCAGCAGATGGCAAAATTGCCCTAAGGTTAGCTTGATTAGTGGAACAGAAAGATCATTAAAAAGGGGCAATGGTCATTAACATCTGTGGAATGAGAAACAGAGCCATTATGTAAATTGACTCGTACAGCTGCATGAACAATAATACCACAGCTGCTGCACTGTGTGGTGCTTCCAACCAGGTAGAAAATCAGCCTCCCCAATGAATACACACCTCAGTTTTGGGGGGTTGATTTTTTTTTTTTTGAGGGCAACAGTGTATGTTATATGCAAGAAAATATAGTATTTAACATATCTTGTTGCTTAGGAACTATGTTCCTCCAATTTAGATTTCTCTTCAAGTAGTAATAGATAAATACAAGGCCCACTGAAGTTAGTAGGAATGTTTCCACTGGCTTAAATTGGTTTTGGATTAGGCACTTTGTTGGATATCATCATATCAATCCTGAATTAATTTAGCCTGACAGCTCTCAGTTACATTTTGTTTATAGCATTTTCTGCTAACTGTTCTCCTGGCACTAACAATGTTCTTAAATCCTTTATTTTTTTTTAAGAAATTAATTTCCTTTGCTGATTTCACTTTTATGTAATCTGATTTTGTTGCTTCAGTGATTTATGTTTTCCCCTTCTATTTCTATCCCTGCTTTGCTTTTTGTGCAGCCATTGTCCTGAACCTGAGGATTATAGTTATTCTTCAGATGATTGGTAAGCAGTAAAAAAAATCATTTAGTAACTAAGATTCTTGATTCTTTTCTAATTGTTAACATTGTTAGCCATGTTTGTTTGTTTGTTTTTAAATGAATGTTAAAATATACAAACTGTTTTGCCTAGCAACTGATTTAAACATCAAACCTATGTGGGAATACTAAATTTTGTACAATTTTACTTTATCAAACTTGACGAAGTTTGATTATTCAAAAATACCATGTTAGATTTACTAGGGAGATATAATTGAAGATGTCAACAAAATCTGAGGATTCTGCTTGACCCTATAGTTGTCCTACCAGTAACGAGATGCAGAGTTGTATCTGGCCTGCAAGCAAGCAGCCACAAACTCATGGGATCCAGCCCGCTGGTAGTTCAGGCCACTGCATGGTGCCAGGTAGGCAGGGCTATTTCTGCCCAGCTGTAGACCTGGGCAGATGCCCCCCCAGAACTGGCTGGCCACATCCACAGCTGACACCAGAGTCTACCTGGGACTTCTTCCTGTGTACTGGATGGGTGCTGGCATAAGCTGTGGACATGGCCAGCATGTTCTAAATCGGGGGTAGGGATTGGGGCATGTGGAGCTCCAGGCAGGGAGGAAATTGGGGCATATTGTAGCTCTGGTCGGGGTGAGGATCAGGGCATGCTGCAGCTCTGAGCAAGGTGGGAATCAGAGTGGGGTATGGGGGAGTGAATGAGAAGTATGGCCCTTGACTTTGGTGTGGGCAAGGAGGTGCTAACCTGGGGGGAGAGTAGCTCACCAAAACTCCCTAAGTGACCCTCCAGCCCAAAGACTGCCCTGCCCCTGATGTATAGCATACATTCTATAGCGGTGATTCTTAACCATGGTACCCTGGGGTACCATGAGATCCTTTTAAGAGTGCCACACGGTGTTATGCAATATTAGGTGAAGTGTGCAAATGCCTACACATGATTCCCACAAGATAAACCCAGAGATTTCTGGTAGGAATCCATATTGTCAAAAACATTATGACCTGCTGCTGTGGTCGTCTTGAGCAAAAGAATTGCTCTATTATTTTTCTGTAGTTCAAAAATGAGTGAAAGCTAAGAGCTATTTTCAGACTGGTGCCTTGAGTCTAAAAGGGTTAAGAACCACTGTTTTAAAGTTTCTGGGGAAAATAACTATTATTTTGCTAGATTAATGATAGGAAGTTGGCTGTATTAAAAATAATCAAGGATTTGCTTGAACAGGATCATAAAAGTGCAATACTTATTTATTTGATAGGCTGTGGACCATATAATGCAAGAACATATATGTGTGCTTGACTTAAAAATATAAGGAGTTCAAGCAACATCTCAGACAAAATTAACAACTTGTCTAAGTGCTTGTGCAGTCAGGGTCTTTTGAAAATAAAAATAAGAAAGAGAATTTTCACAAGTGTTTGAAATTTTCCAATTATAATTAAATCCAGTATGATATTTTTCTGCTTTGTATCTTCAAATGGGAACCATAAGAAATATAAATTAGAATATTTTATAGCTTTATAAATACGTGTTTTTCATCTGACCTGTTGCATTTAATTGGAGAATAATTACCCCTGCAAATATTAGTTTAAGTTTTCAGTGTTTTCTTTAACCCTTAATTCATTAATCTTTGCTCTTACCAATGAGATAATAGTATCCTGCTTCTTTTTTAAAGTTCTAATGTACTTAGTTACATGAATGATAATCTTCAAAATGAAACTGTGGTCCACATTCTGTCTCAGGCAGACCCCAGATACAAATGGTTTCTCTCACGGCACAGGAACTGCCAACCTGATCTTTGTGGTCAACCTCCACTGAGCCACAGTTTCTTCTACTTAATTTCTTTCAGACTTAACACCCACCAGAAATGCTAAGAGGGCAGAGTTGATTTACAAGACCTAAAACCTAAAACTGTTTGTTTCAGTTAAAGATTAAAATAACTCTGTCCCTAAAACAGGTGATCTTATGAAAAGAGCATGACTTTCATCCTGGGTCTTGGGTTCTTTTTTCTGTGTAGTATTCTGATGAGCAGATATGGCCATCAACATGCTTTGCTTTTCTACCAAACAGGCATTGCTTGGTTTTGCTGTTGAGCTCTTCTCCCTGATCCTTATTGCTGCCTCAGCATACTTTGTTTCTGCTCAAAGTGAGCAGCATTGCTTCCCATGCTTAGTTTTACCCTTGTCTAGGTTGGTTCTTCTTTCTATTTGCTACCCATTATTTGATTGTCTCTTTATTTCTTCCTTCTCTTATGTCCATTTCAACAGCTGCTTTTCTAGGATCTGGAACCATTTTTATTGCATCTTTTCTGCCTGCCTTGGTAGTCTTAATTCAGGCTGCTTAACATCTCCAATACTGTTCTCCCACCAGTCTCTCCCCAGTACTCTGGCAACAGAAGAATTTCTATCACTGACTTCAATTGGAGTGCTTTATACCTCTGAGTGAGTTATGAATGTGGGCTCTACATTTGCTTTCTTTTGTACTCATGAGATATGTACTAGGAGAAATCTGCCAGCCTTAGCTGACAGGAACCCCTTTCTCCAAACAGAAAGCCAGTGAAGCCATCCACCGCCTGTTTTCACACTTTGATTTACCCTATGTCTGGCAGTCTTCAGTCATTTTCAAATGGGCTTCAAATTGTCAGAGTAAACTCTATTAAAAGCCTAAATAATAGGCTTTATATTATGGGCTGTGGAGAACTCTGGACATTTCACATTGTAGCTGTGGACAGTCTGTATCCAACTTAATTATGTTAGAAACACACAGGGGAAGAGTCAGTTGATTACATCTCAGGGCATTTCCACTCAGTTGAAACTGGCTATGGGACCAGTGGCTCATCTGCATCCTAAAGTTTAGGACAGCCTGGCATTTTCTTTATACATTTCTCTCAGGCTTCCCCAGTTGGGGTTCCTGTTTATTTCACCTTCCTTTCAGGTTCATCCTTGTTCAGGTCCACTGTTCAACACAATCTGCTCCATCAGTCTCCAGATAGTTCTCAGTCCTTTCTATCACCTCACTCATGTATAGTGACAAGTTTTAGATCCTTATAGGCAAAGCCTCAAAAACTGTTCTAGAACTATTTGATTCTGGATTCTTTTGAGAGAGCTTGTCTTCAGAAATAACCACAGGAGCATCTTTCATGTTTGTTCTTTATATGCTCACAAAAGGGCCAGCAAAAATGAGTAGACTTAAACAGTTCTGCTAGTACTATCCCTAGGCTCAATCTTTTCCCTATATCCTTTCTTAATCAGAGATGGTCTAAAGATCTGACAAACCACCTTCTCTCCACACGCCCTCATCTCTTGGCATCACAGCAGCTGTCTCGCTTCTTCCCCCAGTGGAATCTTCACTCCTTTAGTGACCGAGCTTAAGCCCCCAGGTGGTCACTGAAAGAGCTCCTCAACCCCTTCCAGGACAGCAGAGTCTCCAAATGGAAGTCCAGTATAAACCAATAGAGCCTTTGGTCCTAGTAGTCACTGCTTTCAGTCCCCATTCCTTAACACACGTCAGCAGGAGCCTGCCTGTTAGCAAATCGGTTAAACAGCCTGTTAGGTTTATTTTCCCATAATAAGGCAAAATCATCTGTGCTTCCTTATTTCTCAAGCCTAACCTTCAGGCCTGACACCTGGCACTGGTGTAGCGGGTTGGGGCTGATTGGAGTGAGTGTAGCTCCTTAATCACTTTCTTCTTAATATGGAGTTTTTATATAGCCTGTTATCTTATTTCCTTTTGTTCTGGTCTGCTAACAAGCTAAAAACTGTTCTTAGAAACCTGGAGCTAAACTGTTGTTAAATTCAGCTGGACTAAGATTTTTGCCCCAAGTTGGAGTGCTAGAGCTGTTACTTTTGTGGAGGACATTCTTTTTGTTGAATTAAATGTAAATCTGCCCAAGGGATCTTTGATTACATGAAGTACAAAGTACAGGCGCATTTGGGAGCTCAGGACAGGCTTCAGCAGGGCTTCAGTCACAAAGTTTAGCTATGAAATGCATATTTATTGATAAAAGTATTAATTATACTATTTCTCATTTACAAGGATAATTACATACCATAGTGGCAATACAGGCTGTAGTTGCATGGTAAACTTACCATGTTTGGCAGCCACAGCCTCAGTCGAGCTTTCCTGCTCCAGGCATGCTGCTTCCTAAATTGGAACTAGTATAGCCACATCCGGTAACTAGCACTGTTGAGTGAGAGGTTAATTTAATCCTCCTCTACTGCTGTACGGACATAGCTATACTGCTTCTACCATTTCTGGGTATGGTAACTTTATTTTGTAGACCTGGCTATGGTTTAGAAATGTTTTGTTAGACTAACCTTTACTTTATGCTGTATTTATTATCTTTTTTTCTGAGTCTGTAGGAGACTCATATGACTTATATTTCTTGAACAGTAAATTTAATAATTTTTTATTCGGGCTTTATTCTGCAGTTTGCTTACTGTAAGCAAACTCCTGTTTGTGCACAGAGCTCCTATAACATTAATAGGATTCCATTCAGACATGAGTTGTCTTACAAAGTTTAGTATCTAGGATTTGCTTCCATTTTGGGGTTTATTAGTTTATTGTATTAGCTTTAACTTTTACTTTAGCCATTCCATTATCCAAGTTAGTAATGAACCTCTCATTACCTTTCAGTGTGTGTAATGATACATTTCCAGAGTTGTTTAGATATCAAAGTTAAACAATAAATGTTGGATTCACCTCAGTTATTCTTTGCATACATGTATGTTTATCAGTTACACTGTGGTGTCATGGACACTACATAGACATAAACTACATTTGGCTACAGTGTGTTGGTCTTAGGTGATTTTTTCAGGTGAATATTTCATACATTATTAATGATGCTCTTCCAATGTCTTGAATTCATTTTTCTTAGGCTGGGGTCACAAAATGGAGACGAAAAAGCATTCAGTGATTCATCATTGCTGGAAAATCTCCAGAGCAATCATGTAAGAGATAGAGAAACAAATATTGGTACTTTGCAAAGTCAGAAGAATGTGTCCTTAAAGAAAATTAAATTCTGTACTTACCTGAAATCAATCTATAGTCTATCTAAACAATAAGCTTCCAGTCACGAGCAGTTTTTAATTCTAAGTAAATATAGAATGTATTCATTGTAATTAGCCCTATATCTAAGCATGTTAACTACTTATGTATTAGAATTACATGACTTTAGGAGTTGGGTCTTGATGACAACAGCCTCACACCTTAAACTCTAAAATATTTACTTTTAATTTCTTAATCATGTTGTTCTAAGATCTGAATGGTTAGGCAATGTCAGTAAACAGTCTTGGATGACCACTTTTCAGATATTTAAGCTAACTAAAGAAATGAAACAGAAGGATGCTTCTTACTTTTATGGTATTTGAATGAGGTGAGAAAACATTGTTTTTCAGTGGTCCAACTAATGGACTCGAAGTTAATCAAGTTGGTATAATCAAATTGTAAAATTGTTTATTCTTGCAATCAAGAATGTAAGCTTTTTCCTGAATTTATATTTGCTCGCACACTACTAAATTTTAAATAGTACCCTGATTTGTTTGTTTGTTTGTTTGTTTGTTTGTTTGTTTGTTTGTTTGTTTGTTTGTTTGTTTGTTTGTTTGTTTGTTTGTTTGTTTTTTAACTCCTGACCTCTTCCCTTCACCCCCTACTTTTTTTTCTGGTTTAGCCAACTGCACCTATCATTTGTGAGTTTCTAACAATGATGGCAGTTTGTCATACAGCAGTTCCAGAAAGAGAAGGTGATACAATTATTTATCAAGCAGCATCTCCAGGTAAGACCAGAGTAATTACATGAAAACTGTAAAGTTATTCCATCCACCCCACAGAAATCATTCAAAATTTCATAGGGTCAAGACATTTTCCAGGAATTTAAAAATAGCATATAGAAGTAGTGATAATATTTTATATAAGGCTTTGAATGGAATTTTTTTCATCTTCAGACTTTATTTATAGATTCTATATATATTATATGATAATACAAAGCAAATTATTACCTATACTTTGACACCTAGCTATTGTCAGCTATATTGTGAATAACTGAATTAATTGATTAAATACAAATAGAAAATGAAAGGTAACTAGAAGAAATTAATACCACTGCTTATGACCTTCTGGGATGCTTTGTTAAAAATGCATTGATTTTTAACAAAGCATTGCAAAAGAAAACAACACCATGTAGTATTAAGAATGAAAAATGAAGATCCTAAGTAGGACAATAATGATAAACTACAAAAAGACTGTACAACTTCTGAGTGGCTAGGGGCTGTAGGGTGTGAGGGCCACATGCCATACAGTGCTCCAACCCCTTACCATTCCCACAGGTCCCCGCATAATGCACTCTACTAGTGCCCCTGCATCATGATGCTCTGTGTTGTGTGTGATCCTCATTGCACGCACCAGCACTCCCATGCCATATAAGGTCCCTGTGTCTCCTGTGGTCCTACAGTCCTGCACCACACCACCCTGTCTACAAGGGTAGGCACATGCAGTAGAAGCTAAAGAAGGGAGGGGGAAGTCCAGAGGCTCTGGCAGCAGCAAGAAGAGACCAGCAAGGAGAGTAGCACCTAGAGCATGCCACTGTATATGCCACTGTACTATATGGCTCTTTAAAAAACTTTCAGTCTTGATGCTAAGGAATGAAATTTCAGTCTCTGTGGAGTGGCACAGCTGCCTAAACTGCAGAATACCAGTTTATTTAGAGATTTGTACAATTATCTTGATCTGAAGTATGATGGCAGAATAGTTCAGGTGCTTTTTGCTATGCTCTTGAGGCATGACATTAAGCTCTGATCTGGACTTGTGCTATCCCTAGTGAACCACTTATGGAAAGAACAGTCAGTTCTGTTGAGAGAGCCCAGCTGCAAGGCATTTGGATAGTCAGGGACTGTACAACTAGGAGCTTTAAAAAGGTCACTGGAGAGGAGAAAGCAATCTGTAAGCAGAACAGCTTGTTACAAGGATTCTGTGCTGAGGCCAAAGCCAAAGGGGAACTCCTCCTTGGAAGAGATAGGGCAAAAGAGTTTTTGTTTGTTTGCTTGCTTGTTTGTTTAATGATTACACACTGTTTTATTTGGGAGGACTGGCTGAGGAGCTTTGCAAGGAGAAAAACCCACCTATAGAAGCAAAGGAGCTAGACAGCCTGCCTAGCACAACCTGTAAATGGGTACCTGGTCATTGAGGCTGGGAAATCAAAGACAACCAGATCTGATGCTAGCCATATCATTCCTTTTATGTTCTGATGGCGGTAGAAGAAACTGTTATGCCTTAGCCTCGCTAGTCTCATGGACCATTATTCTCAGGTGGTATTTTGACACTGACATTGAACATTAAATTAATGATAATGGATAAAATTTTCATGAGTGCAGATCTAAAGAAATTATAACCAAAGCTACAACCTAGAGATAGATACGGTAACAGTGAGTGTCACCATACCTAATTTAAACACCAAGGATGGAAATCATTAAACTGAGTTAGACTACTGTTCTTCTTATTCAGTGTAATGATGGGATAAGTAGCTCCTAAGAACAAGATTCCCACAGGCAAACAAACTGATTTAGGAGTGCAGTGTCAAAGTCTTTGAGAGAGAGGGATGAGTCCAAAATCCCATGTCTCCCAGATTTAGGTGCATACCTGCAATATGGTTTAAACACCTGTGGAGGAAGTTTTACAGCTCCAAAACCTTTCCTGGGCTTAGGTAGCTAATATAATGGGTTCCCTCTCTTCTTTTAATATTTGATATGAATATGGGGAAGAGATATTCACCTCTTATGAGTCCCTAGTGCCAAGCATAGGATCCGCAAAACCAAATTAGGCACCTAATTACCCATATTTTAAATACAGAGGCATAAGCAGCTACAGTTAGGATTCACAGTACTCAGCCAGCTAAGCAGGAGGACCCCTAGGCCTGCCAGTAGGAAATGGAGAAGAGGGAAATGTGTCTGAAATGCCACCTGTCTCCCAGACTCAAGTGGCAGAGCTCTGCCTGTCTGTAGTCCTGAGCTGAACACAGGCATTCATTGCCTGAAATGCTCACCTAGACATAAGCACCTAAATAGTAGCTTGCACTTTGGTGAGCCTGGATGTATATACCTTTTGAACAGTAACAGAGCAGTTGCTGTACTTTTTCAGCAAGTGGGAGGCCAGGGTTATAGACCCTTCTCAATCTGAGAGGACTCAAACCTGCATCTCCCAATTCCCAGAAAAGTTATGTAACCACCTAATTGGCTCATTGCAGATGAGGGAGCATTGGTCAGAGCAGCCAAGCATCTTCGATTTGTATTTACTGGAAGGACACCTGACTCAGTAATCGTCGATTCTGTAAGTACATTAACATGACTGTATGATTTGTTGTTAATATTGGCTGCTTAGAGATGTGAAAAAACCCAAACACAACATTTTACTATCAGCTTGGTGCGGCCCCATGCCGAGTGCAGCACGTGCCCAGGAAAGGTATTGCATTAGATTGACCCAATTTAACTCCACTGAAGTGCCTGGTCTATGAAGACACTGGGGAGCTGGGTTGAACCAATGCACTTCCTTTTCTGGTAAAGCACTGTTTGGTTTGATTTGGTTTGTTTTTTTCACGTCTGTCCTCAGCCATCATTGTTACAGGGTTCATATACAATCACAGTAGGTTCGTGCCAAAAAGTGGTTGTTAGTCCATTTGTTAAACAGATTTAAGCTTCTTTTAAAATGTGTCTTGTTTTTCAGCTTGGTCAGGAAGAAAGATATGAATTACTAAATGTGCTGGAATTTACAAGGTAAGGCAAAATAAGTATTCAATAGCTTTTGCTTTATATTGTTAAAAATTAATTTTTAACTGTATACTCTGCTGAGATTTTTATGGATAAAATTCTAGCTTGTATATGCATATCACCTAAATTCAGACTTAGAAAGATTGTTTTTCTACTTTGGTAGAAAAGTATATAAGTATAAATATATTCAATGATTAAGGTTGCCCTAGAATTTTCACTGTAAAAAGTCATTTTCTCAGATGCATAATTTTGTCAGATTTCTGTCCTTTTGCCTGAAATATGTCACTTCTCATTTTGGAAGCCAGTGTTCAAGGATCTTTGAGTAAAACCAATTTTCTGATATCTGACAGATTTAGAAAAAATATACTTTCTCTGTTGAAACACTGATTTTCATTCTCTAAACTTGTAACACTTTTAAGAGAAATGATTAAAAGCTTCTAATTTAGTAAAGGCTTCAGGCTGCAGTATATTTTTGGTGGTAAGTTTATAAGTAGCTTACATGTTGGTAATAATATGTTTTGTTTTAAATTAATTTTATGGAAAGTGCACTCTTGCATATAAACTACAGTATACCAATGATCCATGGTGCTCTATCCAAGTGTGTACATATATTGAGTGGCATTCTCAGTCCAGTAGGTATATGCTCACCCATCTATTACTCCTGCGTGCATACATAAAGAATTGTGATACAGTTTTATTGTTAAAGAGTATCTGTGCATGGAATGGCATAATGGAAGTAGTACATGTGGAAGGACACAGATTTTGAAGTCCTTGAAGCACTTTCCACACTTGATAGCTACAGGCGTGTAAAGATTTACGTAGAACAAGAATTCGGGGTTCCCTTTTTTTTTCTTATTTTTTTCACTTCTGTTTCATAAGTTTTCATAGCCATTTTTAAAGCTTCTGAGTCACCTGGGTAGTAATTAAATTCAGCTTGTGTTTTTTGGAGAAACAAAAAAAAAAAAAACCTCCACGTGTACGTATTGTCCTCTTAAGCATCGAGTGTTGGCACATTTCTGTTCATCCAAGTCTAATCCAAATTCTGGGTTTTGTACCTGTTTTTTCCCAGCATTATAATTTTTTTTGCTTAAAGCTACTGATTAGGAGCACTAGAGGTCACTATTATTCCATAGTAGGAGAAAAGCAAGAAGTTCCTTACTGGATGCAACAGCTCAAAAGTAAGAGATCAGTTTAACAATTCCAGCACCAGAGGCATATACCCTCAGAGTAGAAATCTATAATCTTTTATTTGAAAACTAGAATTTGCAAATATTTTAAGCTTCTTGGAAAAATAAGCAACTGATCCTGTGTAGATGCACTTTTTTCCAATAAGCTTACTGCTTTTCAGAATAAAACAGATAAAGGGCTGCTTTAGCTCTGTGCAGGTACAACTTATTACTCAAAATATCCATTGTTTAATACTTTAGTGGGGTAGGATCATAGGAAGGAAGGGCTGAAAAGAACCTCACAAGGTCATCTAGTCCAGGTCCCTGCTCAAACAGGAGCATACTTGACTAAACCAATAGAGATTCTACAATTTCTCTAAGCAGCCTGTTCCAAGCCTTGACCATTCTCACAGTCAGAAAGTTCCTCCTAATTACCAACCTGAATTTCCCCTTTTGAAATGTAAGGTCATTGCTCCTAGTCATTCCCCTACAGCCACAGAAAAAAGCCCATCTCCATCTGCTCTGTAGTTGCCCTTCAGGTATTTGGAAACTATTATCCATGGGTGGGCAAAACATGGCCTGCTGGTCGGATTCTGCCAACCAGGCCGTTCTTTCCGGCCTGTGGAGCCCCTAAAATAATAAGAAAATATTTATCTTCTCCTGGCTGCCTGTCAAAGATGACAGAAGGCTGGGGCATTAGGACCCCAAGGGGAGCCGTCAGCAGGAATGCAGCAGCCCCAGCCCTGTCCCACCCCCAGCCATTTCCCTGCTTCCTGCTCCCACACTGCTACAGCACCATGCATCTCCCAGCTGCATCACCTGACTAGAGAACACAGGCCTGCACCAGTACCCTGGCTGTGTGGCAGGGGGGAGGGGCTGTGTGTGTGTAGGGTGAGTCCCACATGCATACCCCACCATACACATGCACCCACACACCCCCTTGCACTGCCATACACGCAGATGCCCACACCCATACCCCCTCACATCCCAGCCACCCAGCCCCCCACATACAGCCCCCCACAAACCCCATACCCACCCACCCCCACATGCTCCCACATACCCAGTCCCCCACAAACCTATACCTACTCTCCCCAACAATATACAAGAGTAAGACTTCGTTTTAAGCTATTATATGCAATCACCTCTATGTACACTAAACAAATGCATGTAATCCAGGACAAAAATATTTTCTGAAATCAAATTAATGAATGTTTTAGATGTTTTCCCTTTAGAATATCATTTGGTATTTTTTTGGTTCTGAGATAACAAAACTCCTTGCTGAAAGGAGTACTTCTGGGGGCAAAGGGAGGGGCTTCTTATGGCTAAGGTCCGGGGTTAGGGGGCAGGACTTCGTCACAAGATGGCGACCAGGGAGCAGGACACCTGTCGAGGGGTGCGGCTAGCCATGCAGCCCTTGACAGCTTGCTAAAACTGGGTAAGTGACCATCTGCCTGGAATAATTGCCCGCCCCTGCTGTTATCAAACCCCCTGTCTTGGCCAAACTAAATAACCCTAGTTCTTTCAGCCTTTTCTCGTAAGTTTGAACCTCCCAGATCCCTAGTCACTGCTCTGTGTTGATCTTTTTCTAAGCTGTACATATCCTTAAAGTTTGGGGCTCAGAGCTGGACACGGTACTCCAGGTGAGGCCTTATCACAAGAATCACTTCCCTTGATTTGCAAGTGATACTCCTGTTAATACAATCCAATGTGCTGTTGGCTTTTTTTGCAACAAAAGGACACTATTGGCTCATATTCAGCTTATTGTGTACTGTAGCCCCCAGGTCCTTCTTTTCAGTACTGCAGCCTAACCAATCATTCCCCGATTTCATAGACATTAGGGCTGTAAGGGACCTCGGAAGATCATCGAGTCCAGCCCTCTGCCCCAGGGGCAGGAAGTCAGCAGGGATCATAGGATCCCAGCAAGATAAACATCCAAATGTCTTTTGAAGGCATTCAGAGTAGGTGCTTGAACCACCTCCGGCAGCAATCTTTACTGTCCGAGCCCTCAAGGTTTGGAATAGAAGTTCTTTCTTATGTCCAGCCTGAAACGATCATGGAGGAGTTTGTGACTGTTTGACCTTGTTATCCGTTGGACTGCTCTGATGAACAGACATTCCCCCAGATCCTGGTAAGCACCCCTGATGAACCTATAGATGGCCACCAGATCACCCCTGAGCCTGCACTTTTCCAGGCTGAAGAGTCCCATGGCTCTTAGCCTCACTTCATAATGTCTACTTTCCTGACCTCTGATCATGAGCGTGGCTCTCCTCTGCACCCTCTCAAGCTTCTTCACATCCTTTTTGAATTGTGGAGCCCAAAACTGGATGCAGTACTCCAGCTGTGGCCTCACCAAGGCACAGTACAACAGGAGGATGACGTCCCGGGATTTACTTGAGAAGCATCTGTGGATGCAAGCAAGCATTTTGCTTGCTTTACTAGCAGCAGTATCACACTGCAGGCTCATATTCATCTTGTGGTCAATCATGACCCCCAAGTCCTCTCCATCCATAGTGCTAGCCAGCTTAGCACTGCCAAGCCCATAAGGATGCTGCAGGTTTTTCTTCCCAAGGTGGAGAACCTTGCTTTTTTCAGTGTTAAACCCCATCAGGTTCTTGTCCCCCCATTTCCTGAGCCGGTGAAGGTCAGTCTGGATCACCCTCGTGTCTTCAGGTGTGGACGCTTTACCCCCGAGTTTGGTATCATCAGCGAACTTGGCCAGTCTCCTTCTGATACCAATGTCCACATCACTAATGAAGATGTTAAACAGTATAGGCCCAAGGACAGAGACCTGGGGGACCCGACTGGTCACAGGGCACCACAACAGTTGACTTCTGTCAACCACCACCCTCTGTGTCCTACCACGGAGCCAATCGCCCAGCCAGTGGATTGTGGTGTGGGCAAGGCCGCAGTTGGCCAGTTTTACTAAGAGGTGATCATGGGATACCAGATTGAAGGCTTGTTTTAAGTCAAGATATATGACATCATTCTCTTCTCTTTTCTTCTTCTGATAGGTCACCTGGTTGTAAAAGGAAATGAGATTGCTCAAGCAAGACCTACCCTCAACAAACCCATGCTGGCTGTCCCTCAAGATATTGCCATCAGCCAGCCTGTTAAGAATGGCCTCTTTCATAATCTTTTCCAAGACCTTCCCCAGGAGAGAGGTCAGAGTGATGGGCCTATGGTTTGCCAGTCCACTTTCCTCCCTTTCTTGAAGATAGGCACGACATTGGCCTTCTTCCAACCATTGGCCACTTCACCAGAGCACCAGGAGTTCTTGAAGATCCATGCCAGGGGCTGGGCTATGATGGTAGCCAACTCCTTGAGTACCCTGGGGTGTAAAACTGTCAGGGCTGGCTGACTTGAAGGTGTCCAGCCTCTCACGGTGTTCCTTCATGAGGTCAGCATTGATGGAGGGTAAGGAATCTCCCTCACCCAGGCCATCCTGTCCCATAGTGGGCAGGGGTGTCCCATGGGACTGATGAAAGACCAATGCAAAGTTGGCAAGTTGGCTTTTTCCTGGGTGTCGGGCATCAGTTGTCCCATCTGGTTTAGCAGGGGTCCAGTGTTGCCCTTGCTTTTCCTCCGGCTCCCCACATATCTAAAAAAGGACTTTTTGTTGTCCTTGATACTTGTAGCTAGTTGGAGTTCTATCGCAGCTTTGGCTTTCCTGGTTTGCTCCCTGCAGGTCTGGACCAGTGCAGAGTATTCTTCCTTGGAGGTAGATCCAGTCCTTCATCCTTTGTAGGTCTCTCTTTTTAGACTCAGGAGGTCTGCTAGTTCCCTGGAGAGCCAAGGGAACTGTTGTACCCTTTTGCTGCCTTTCCTCTGAGACGGGATAGACTTTGCTTGCGCTTCCAGGATTTGAGGAGCAACCATTCATCCTGAACTCCCCTCCTCTTTTGGGTTCTGGTCCTTTAGGGCATCTCTGACAAGCCTCCTGAGCTTGTCAAAGTCAGCTTTCCTGAAGTCAAGGACTTCTGTATTGCTGACTGACTTTCCAGCTATACAGCGGATAGTGAAAGTGATCAGCTTATGGTTGCTGTCACCCAGCTTCCCTGCAATCATTAGATTGCTGATTCTAGATTCATAGATTCATAGATGTTAGGGTCGGAAGGGACCTCAATAGATCATCGAGTCCGACCCCCTGCATAAGCAGGAAAGAGTGCTGGGTCTAGATGACCCCAGCTAGATACTCGTCTAACCTCCTCTTGAAGACCCCCAGGGTAGGGGAGAGCACCACCTCCCTTGGGAGCCCGTTCCAGACCTTGGCCACTTGAACTGTGAAGAAGTTCTTCCTTATGTCCAGTCTAAATCTGCTATCTACTAGCTTGTGGCCATTGTTTCTTGTAACCCCCGGGGGCGCCTTGGTGAATAAATCCTCACCAATTCCCTTCTGTGCCCCCGTGATGAACTTATAGGCAGCTACAAGGTCGCCTCTCAGCCTTCTCTTGCGGAGGCTGAAAAGGTCCAGTTTCTCTAGTCTCTCCTCGTAGGGCTTGGTCTGCAGGCCCTTGACCATACGAGTTGCCCTTCGCTGTACCCTCTCCAGGTTATCCGCATCCTTTTTGAAGTGTGGCGCCCAGAATTGCACGCAGTACTCCAACTGCGGTCTGACCAACGCCCTATAGGGGGGAAGTATCACCTCCCTGGACCTATTTGTCATGCATCTGCTGATGCACGATAAAGTGCCTTTGGCTTTTCTGATGGCTTCGTCACACTGCCAGCTCATGTTCATCTTGGAGTCCACTAGGACTCCAGGATCCCTTTCCACCTCTGTGCCACCCAGCAGGTCATTCCCTAGGCTGTAGGTGTGCTGGACATTTTTCCTCCCTAGGTGCAGCACTTTGCATTTCTCCTTGTTGAACTGCATCCTGTTGTTTTCTGCCCACTATCCAGGTCTGCCTGCAGCTGTTACCTGCCCTCCGGCGTGTCCACTTCTCCCCATAGCTTTGTGTCATCTGCAAACTTGGACAGAGTACATTTCACTCCCTCGTCCAAGTCGCTGATGAAGACATTAAAGAGTATCGGTCCAAGGACCGAACCCTGCGGGACCCCACTGCCCACACCCTTCCAGGTCGAGACCGACCCATCTACCACGACTCTTTGGGTGCGACCCTCTAGCCAATTCGCCACCCACCGGACTGTGCAGTCATCCAAGTCACAGTCTCTTAACTTGTTCACCAGTATGGGGTGGGATACCGTATCGAAGGCCTTCCTGAAGTCTACGTATACGACATCCACCCCTCCTGTGTCCAGGCGTTTCGTAACCTGGTCATAGAAAGAGACTAGGTTGGTCAGGCACGATCTGCCCGCCACAAACCCATGCTGATTTCCCCTCAGCATAATTTGTCCTGCCGGGCTCTCACAAATGTGAGCCTTGATAATTTTTTCAAATACTTTACCAAGGATGGAGGTGAGACTGACCGGCCTATAGTTGCCCGGGTCCTCCTTCCTCCCCTTTTTGAAAATGGGGACCACGTTAGCCCTTTTCCAGTCCTCCGGGACTTGGCCCGTGCGCCACGAGCATTTGAATATTCGCACCAGTGGCTCTGCAATGACGTCGGCCAGTGCCTTCAGCACCCTCGGATGGAGCCCATCCGGGCCTGCCGACTTAAAGGCATCCAGTTCTTCCAAGTGACTCTGCAGCACCTCAGGATCTACGCATGGAAGTCTGGCGCCTTGCTGCTGCCTCTCTACAACCCCAGTGAGAGACTTGTCGTGCCCCTCGCTTAGGAACACTGAGGCAAAGAACTCGTTGAGGAGTTCAGCCTTGTCCCCCCTATCTGTCACCAATTGTTTCTGCCCATTTAGCAGCGGTCCTATTCCTCCCTGGGCCTTCCTTTTACTCCCAATATATCTAAAAAACAATTTCTTGTTGTCCTTTACTTGGGTTGCCATCCTCAGCTCCATGGTAGCTTTGGCCCGCCTAACTGCCTCCCTACAAGCACGAGCAGAGGAGGTATATTCATCTTTAGTGATCTCACCCTGTTTCCACTTTTTATGTGCTCCCCTTTTGGCCCTTAGGCTGCCCTGGATTTCTCTGGTCAGCCATGGAAGCCTCCTGGCCCCTTTCCCTCTTTTGCCTCGCTCGGGGATCGTCTTGCTTTGTGCCCAAAGGATCGTTTCCTTTAGGCACAGCCACCCTTCTTGGGCACCCATCCCATCAAAACGCCTACTCTGCAGTGCTTCCTTGACTAATCGCCTGAGTGCATAGAGATCAGCTTTCCTAAAGTCTAGCACTTTCACCCTACTAGTTACCTTACCCACTCGACGTCTTATGTTGAATTCTATTATAAGGTGATCACTGTCTCCCAGATAGGGGACCTCCAGATCGGTAGCTATCATGTCATCTCCCGTTGCCAATACCAGATCCAGTATGGCATTCCCCCTAGTGGGACCATGCACCTCCTGTGTCAGGTGGAGGTCCTGTACACAAGTTAGAAACCTGCGTGAGCGATGGGACCTTGCTGTCTGCGTCTCCCAGCAGATGTCCGGGTAGTTTAGGTCCCCCATGACTACTGCCTCTTTAGCTTTTATGGTCTCCGAGAGTTGCCTCAGGAGCCCCGCATCTATTTCTTCCCCTTGGTGTGGGGGTCTGTAGCAGACCCCTACCACCAAATCCCTTTCTCCTTGCCCCCCATGTTGCCTAACCCACAATCCTTCTACTTCCTCAACCTCGGATTCTGTCTTGATGAGGGTTGATGTGTATTGCTCACTGACATAAAGTGCAACCCCCCCCCCCTTTCTTCCCCGACCTGTCCTTTCTATACAATCTATAGCCCTCAATATATACCGCCCAGTCATGGGATGAATCCCACCAGGTCTCTGTTAGCCCCACTAAGTCATAGGTGTTTTGTGCAAGCAGGAGCGCTAGTTCATCCTGCTTGTTCCCCATGCTCCTAGCATTAGTATATAGGCACTTGAGCCCTGCGACTGGTGCCTTTGCTGCCCCCCCGCTCCCAGTCCCATGGGGCCCATTGTTTCTTACCTTCTTGTTCCTTACCTGTTCTGTAGTGCTGGCCTCCCCATGGCTTTCAGGTTCCCAATGTTCTCCTTCTTCAGGCTGGGCTGTCCTTGTGGGTGCCACATGGTTTGGTGGTCCACAGCTTCCCCTGCCCTCGTACTCCCCTCCCCCCGACGAGCCTAGTTTAAAACCCGCCGGAGGAGATCCGCCAACCTAGAAGAAAACACACGCTTACCTTTGGGGGACAGGTGAAGCCCATCCCAGCTGAGCATGTCCCTCGTCGTGATGTGCGGGTCATTGTCCAGGAAGCCGAAGCCTGCCTCGAGACACCACTGCCGAAGCCGCCAGTTGGTCTCTCTGATGCAGTTCTCCTGCCGTCTTCCTCGTCCGGTCACTGGTAGGATGGAAGAGAAAACCACCTGGGCACCGAACTCCTTCAGCACACCGCCCAGAGCACAGTAGTCCGCCATCAAGTGATCGGGGGTTTTCCTGGCCGCATCATTAGTACCCACATGGACTAGGACCATGGGGTAATAATCGGTGGGCTTGATCCTGGCCTGGATTACCTCCGTCACATCCCGAATCTTTGCTCCAGGGAGGCAGCATACCTCTCGTGCCGAGGGGTCCTGGCGACAGATGGGTCCTTCCATACCAGATTAGGTACCTGACACAGGAGGTGCATGGTCCCACTAGGGGGAATGCCATACTGGATCTGGTATTGGCAACGGGAGATGACATGATAGGGGACCTCCAGATCGGTAGCTATCTGGGAGACAGTGGTCACCTTATAATAGAATTCAACATAAGACGGTGAGTGGGTAAGGTAACTAGTAGGGTGAAAGTGCTAGACTTTAGGAAAGCTGATCTCTATGCACTCAGGCGATTAGTCGAGGAATGGGGGACAACCGATTAGGTTGTCCCCCATTGCCAGAACCAAGTCAAGCAATGCTTTACCTCTCATCTGCCCATCGACTTCTTGCATCAGAGCTCATCCACACACGAGAGAAAGCTTTGTGACCGCTTGGATTTGGCCGAGCGCTCTTCCCACGAGATGTCTGGGTAGTTGAAGTCTCCCATGACGACCATGCACCAGGAGCATGCGGCCTCAGCCAATTCTCTGGCGAACTCCTGGTCAAGCTCTTGATCCTGGGTCGGTGGTCTGTTGTAGACTCCCACCATTGTGTTCCCTGCACCGTGTTCCCCATGGATTTTAACCCAGAGGGTCTCTAGTCTTCCACCCTGGGCGCCAATGTCAGCTCCACAAATATGTTAAGTGTACACTCAGGCCCACTCTCTAAATCATTAATGAAGTTATGGATCCAGGACAGACCCCTGGGGAGCTCTACTTGATATCTCCTCCCAACTAGACATTGATCACTACTCGCTGAATACGAAGATCCAACTAGTTATTTATCCAACTTAGAGATGTCGAGAGGCAAAATTAAAGTTGCATACAATTGTGGTAATCCTAAAGTGTACGTCTCCTAAATAGAGAAGGTCAAGTTTATTAACAATGAATTTATGGGTATATTTATATTGTCTTCGGTTCTGTGAGGTTCTTTTTGACCCTTTTCGCATATGAGCATTTGTGCCATTCAAATGCAGTTGGATGAACTTCCTGAAACAGGGATAACTGACAATTTTCACCATCGTTCAGGCACCCTGAAGCAACTGTTGATTATAACTGAAGACAATGCTGTGCCCAAACTTTTTAACTCGGTTATTGCCAATACAAAATGCTAACATTCAGTTCCTCTCCAGCATCCAAAGTCTTAAATGCCATATTTTCTCACATACCACGTGCCCCGTAGTAAGACGTCTTTTTGCATTTCTAAAAAAGAACAAAAAAAGTGTGCATTTTTTTTACCCCATAATCATTGCTGAGAGAATGACTATATGCAGTCAACTCGTCCTTAGCCAGATTACTGGCTACTCAGGCAGAAGCTAGTGTTAACCCTCTCACAGCTACTGCTGAAGTAGCCAAAAGCTACATTTGTTACCAGCTGAGAGGGTTAAAACAGGACTCCGTCCCTCTTGTTTGCTGGCTGGAGACAAGTGGTAGCCATTAATAGTACAGCATCTCCATGCTTCTGTTCCTCTATGCTTTTGTTTTGGTGAAGAAAATCAGCTTCCACTTCTAATACATGCACCCCAATTACAGAGGGTTTCCTTTGGTGTGGGGAAAGGTGCTTGTGGCATGTTAATAAATTCAATATGCCTGATTATGGTAGTAGATAGATATACATTCAAATCTATCTATATTTAGATGACTTACTGATCCAGAGGCAAATCTTATCCCATCAGGAAGTTGCCACAGCCCCATATAACATTCTTCACCTATTCAAACAGCTGACATTCATTATGATTTAGAAAAAATCAGCTTTTATTCTATCACAAATGATAGCATTTATAGGAATTTTAATCCATTTGAAATCAGTAAGAGCCTTCTATTCTCTTGAAGAGAATTTTTTTTTCCCCTTCAAACTATCGCCATCAGTGCCAAATTAAACTTTCCAACTATATTTAGAAAATTCCAGAGCATTATCAGTTTGTATGTATCTGGTGCCATTAGTCAGATATGACCTCCACCTATTATAGTTTCATAGTTTCGTACTTGGTAGGGACCTAAGCAGACCATCTAATCCGACCCCCTGCCATGGGCAGGAGAGGATGCTGGGGTCAAATGACCCCAGTTAGGTGCCTATCTAGCCTCCTTTTGAAGACCCCCATGGGTAGGGGCAAATACCACTTCCCTTGGAAGTTGTTTCCAACTCCTAGCCACCCTGCCAGTGAAGTAGTGCCTCCTGATATCTAGCCTGAATCTACTCAGTCAACTTATGGCCGTTGTTCCTTGTTACGCCCGGTAGTGCTTGGGGAACAGGGACTCTCCCATTGCCTGCTGGTCCCCCTTGGCAAGTATATAGGTGGCCACCAAATCCCCTCTCAGCCTTCTTTTGTAGAGGCTGAACATGATCAGGTCCCATAGCTTCTCCTCTTAGGGCCTGCCCTGCTGCCCCCTAATCATGTGAGTGGCCCTCCTCTGGACCCTCTTGATGCTGTCCACATCCCTCCTGAAGTGTGGCGTCCAGAACTGGATGCAGTACTCCAACTGTGGACTGACCAATGTTGCATAGAGGGGGAGGATCACCTCCTTGGAACTGCTTGCGATGCACCTATGGATGCATGACAAGGTGCGGTTAGCCTTCCTGACTGCGTCCCCACATTGGCAGCCTATGTTCATCTTGGAATCAATAGTGATTCCAAGATCCTTCTCTGCCTCTGTGCTAACGAGAAGAGAGTTCCCCAGGCTGTAAGTAATGCTGCTGGTTCTTCCTCCCCAAGTGCAACACCTTGCACTTCTCCGTATTGAAACCCATCCTGTTCTCATCCACCCACCTCTGTAACCTGTCGAGATCTAGTTGTAGCCTGTCCCACTCTTCTAGCGTGCTCACTTCTCCCCACATCTTAGTGTCATCTGCGAACTTTTCACTCCCTCGTCCAAATCGTCAATGAAGATATTGAACAGTGCGGGCCTGAGGACCGAGCCCTGGGGAACCCCACTGCCCACATCTCTCCAGGTCAACTATGACCCATCCACCACCACTCTCTGGGTGAGGTCCTCCAGCCAATTTGCAACCCATCTGACTAGGCGTCAACACCACAGTCGCCTAATTTTTTAATGAGGATGGGGTGAGAGACAGTGTCGAAGGCCTTTCTAAAGTCCAGGAAGACTACGTCCACTGTAACACCTGTGTCCAAGGTTTTTGTGACCTGGTCATAGAAGGCCACCAGGTTGGTCTGACAGGACCTGCCTCTAATGAACTCGTGTTGATTGCCCCTAAGCATAAACTCCCCTGCTGGCCCCTTGCAGATGTGCTCCTGGATAATTTTCTCAAAGAGCATCCCCAGGACCGAGGTAAAACTAATGGGCCTATAGTTTCCTGGGTGTTCTTTCCTCCCTTTTTTGAAAATGGGGACCACATTGGCCTTTTTCCAGTCCTCCGGCACCTCACCAGAGCACCACAAGTGCTCATAAAGCTGTGCCAGGGGTCCTGCAATGACCTCGGCCAATTCCCTAAGCACTCTGGGGTGGAGATCGTCAGGACCTGCTGATTTGAACACATCTAGTCCCTCCAGAAATTCCCTGACTTAGGTCCTCACTGACCCTGGGCCTTGCTGCACCTCCCCTGGGTCCGTCCAGAATCCCAATGGGGTGATGTCCCTGTCCCTGCTCAGAAAAATGGAAGCAAAAAATCTGTTAAAGAGATCTTCTACCACCAGATTACCAAGCATGTCCTACAGAGGCCCCACATTATTTGCACCTTCTTTTTACCCCCTATGTATTTAAAAAAGGACTTCTTGTTGTTTTTGATCCGGGTCGCTAGTCCCAGTTCCATCTCTGCCTTAGCCTTCCTAATAGCCCTTCTACAATCTTGAGCCAAGGCGGTATAATCCTCCCTGGTGATGGCCCCTCCAACAATTAGTGGTTGTTTAAATTGGAGAATGCTTTCTGACTTGAAATCTTAATAGGATTTTTGCAGATCTCAACATACAACTCCTTCAAGTCTCTTTATATGCTCTTTAAATCACATTGATCTTAAGGTATAGACAGAATAACACTTAACCATAGGATAAACCTGAGTTATAGTAAGCAACCATTCATCCTTCTGGATCATGGTGTATGTGTTAGAGGCCACCCAGACCTTCAATGCATATGTAGGCTAGAGGTTGGAGGAGTGGATGTTGTCCAGACTTTCCATACCCACATAGACCATTGAGACAGAATCCAAAGGCCAGACTGACTGGAAGTTCGGTATCTCAATGGATAAAGTTATGTGCATGTCCGGGAATTGGACCTGTGTTATTTGCCTGGCAGACAAGGATTCTACCACTGAACCACAACAGCAGGGTATAAAAGGGAGTGGGGCTACACCAAATGCTAGCTGCTTGTGATCACTGCCCACTGTGTGCTATCACTGTGTAACAGTTAATCCCTTAACCACCTTTAATCAAGTTGCTACAGTTTACCTTTCACTTATTGTAGGATAATAGTATGCATATAGGTAGTTACCAGGGAGTATATAATACATTGTAAAGCCTTGAAACCCCTGGAAAGATGTTCAGATGTCCATATCTTTATTCACTATTACATCAACCCAAAGTAACAGCGAATGCCTTGCTCTCACAATTGACTTTCCATAGATAGCATTCCATAGAAATGTTAAGACCTAATATGAAATTTAATATTTTAAATGTGGAGCAAACTTTAATTTGAACCAACCTATTTAATTTGCCTCGTTTCCTTCCCAAAATCCTATTGCCCCTTGGAGATAAACTCAGCACCTTGTACATTTCAAGGACCTTGCTAAACTATCTAAATAGGACAGAGCCCTTCAGATTGTCACATTCTTGATGGTTCTGTTTTTGTTGTTAGGTGAAAAAACATTGTTTAATGTAAGTGTAATGGATTGCATGTGTTTATGGAATGTTATATCTCTTCTAGCACTAGGAAAAGAATGTCTGTGATTGTTCGTACACCAAGTGGGAAATTAAGACTCTATTGCAAAGGAGCTGTAAGTTTTATTTTATTTAACTTTATTATGTAATAATGTTATATTGATGCTAATTTATGAATGACCCTACTATTCATACACACAAAAATACATGATAAAAATAAATACAGAAGTATGAAATTACCGCAAAACATCAGTTGAAGTTAGAGCACCTAAAATTCATTGGTTTTTTTTCAGTTTAACTATATTAAAATTCTGTTCTCTGATGAAGAGGCTAGATTGCAACTTGGACTACATGCATTGGCAGGGCAGTAAGCCCAGGATCTGGTCTACCCAGCCTGTTACATGTGTGTGCTTACCTATACCCACACCCTGCCAACAGCACGCACCCCTGTCCCTGTGCCTGCTTTAGGGCGGGTTAGAGTTAGGGCTGTGTGTGCAGGTCCCTGCCAGTACCACAAGGTTGGAGCCAGCAAGAGCAGCAACCAGAAGGAGTCGCCCCCTAAAAAGGCAGCGCAGCTAAAGAGCTGCCCCAGGCCCACTTCATGCCCAGGGGTGGTGGGATGCACTATGGGCCAAACTGTGCCTGAGCCAAGTGGTACCAAGGGACCCGCTGCAGATCTGACAAAGTCCCCCTATGGGCTGTATTTTGCCCATCCCTGATGTAAGATCTTAAGTCATGCTTAAGTGTTCACTAAAAAGCTGAACACTTGAAATAAGTCATATAACTAATGTTTCAGTGAATATAAGAAGTGAATACAGAACTGAGGAAAATTCTGCTGCTTAACCTTTCTAATGGTCAATAAGGTACAGTGGCTGCTGAGCATTAGTTTCATTCTATGGGCTTAATAATATGAAAAAAAATCACAGTGATAGAGGAGCAAAAAAATGTGAGGGGTAGACCAAGGGGGAAAATACATACATGAAAGGTAAGAGGAAATAAGAGGATAAATTACAGGAAAATCCCAAATAGTTCCAGAATCACAGAAAGTGCAGAGCTCTACAGAACTATACAGAACCTCAGGATTTACAAAGACCACCTGTTTGCTTCTCTCCAGAAGAGATGCATATTCTTTGTCCATGAGTTAAAATGAAATAGTGCATATTTTTTCTACTCTTTATTTTTTCTAAATGGATTTTTATTTTAGCTATGCAAGCAAAATCTGTGTACTTAAATTGATTCTGTTAATTCACTTTCACATACTTTGGATTATATTTTAGGATACAGTAATTTATGACCGTCTTGCTGAAAGTTCAAAATTCAAGGAAATTACCTTAAAACATTTAGAGCAGTTTGCTACAGAAGGTGAGTCTAATGCTTCATACAAAAGTAAATGTGAGATAAATTCACTCAATTTTCATGTAACTTTGTAATGTTATTATTCTAATAATTTATTGTAACTAATAAGTATTATAATAGAGCTTCTGAATGTCTATAGACTCCAAGACAAGATGGTCCTTTTTCCAAAAGGGTATAAGTTCACAAGCAAAAGTAAAACAAGTGTAATCAAGTTAAATTAAGGTTTTAAAAATGTTGTTCTGCTATTCAGATGTATTATGGAAACACAGAAGTGATTCTATAAAATAAGCTGACAAAATGTTTTCCATTCTGACAATTTTGATTTCTACCTCCCTTCCCCCTTTTGACAAGGAAGGAAAAAGTCTGGGGGGGAAGGGTCAAGAGTGGTTTAGCAGTCACTGGGACACTATAATGGACTTGCACGACAGAGGGGCCATCCATCCCTTGCCAGTTAAGTTAGCTTTAAGACGGTTTTGTACTATTGAAACCCTCCATTATTGAAAATAGGACATTTTCCCCAACCTTCCTCAGCTGTTGCAAAAGTACCAGAGGCCTAACAAAGTCACCATGTTCTTTGAAATTGTACTTTTAAAAAGGTGCAGATACCACATCTGAGTTAACAAGAATGGCCTATAAATAGAATTAAAAATATATTTATAAAGACATAAGTACTTCTCATTAAAAAAATAGAAGCAAGTAGTTATGTAATATAATAGTGGCACTGTAGCCATGGGATAGTAGTTAGTTAACCACACAGATGTGCCTAAGGGCAGAGGAGCCCACATCCCCTTTCTCCCTGCACTAGTTCTAGATTGGGAGGAAGAACTCAAAGCTGTTCTTCTCTCCATAAGTATTCTTTATCTGAGGCAAAAGTGGGTGGGAATAGACTCCATAGGTTGGTGGTAGTGGTGCCCACCTCAGCAGCCCCACACAGGAGGCTTCAGTCCAGGCAGTGCAGGCCAGTAAGTGGCATGGGACCATGTCATTTTGCCTGATCTGGCACATGGGGCTATGTCATCTGGTGGCGGTTATTTAGCACTGGTACCACTTCCCCATTACCAAAATTCCAGACCTTCAGGTAGGCTTGCAAGCTGCATCTTTGGTCATTCCTAGTTGGCAGGATCTCTTACCTGCTGTTTAAACCTTTTTGCACAGTTTCCCACAGAGGATATTCTTCCTTCTCATCTCATGGTCCCAAATTCCATGAATAAAAAAAAAGAGACACTGGTATGCTGTCCCTGGATGTCTCTCATTACTCCTCTTCATTAGTCTGCAGCAGAAGTGTCAAACATATTCCTGCAGAACCCTGCTGTCCAGCCCCTGGTGCTGCCCCCGTGTCTGATCAGACCCACACAGGGCACAGCACGCACCCATGATGTAGGGCCAGTCCATGCACTGTTTCAACTTAATGGATCCTCACCTTGCCCTTCTCCCTCCCCCTCCTCCAGTATACCTGATCCAGTGGCTGCTCTAGCTGGTCTGGGAAATGCACTCTGTACAATGTAGATCCTGACCTGGCTGGAATGGGTACCACATGCAGTGGAGAATGGCTGGAGTAGCAGCTGGGCTGCACACAATATCTGGCCCAGCCAGCCTGCACCACATGCAGTGCCTGCTCTGAGATATACATTATGTTCAGCACCTCTTCCAGCTGGTCTGGGACCCATACTGCACATGGCACTTGCATGGTTGTGTGCAGTGTGGGCCCCGGTCTGTCTGCAGAAAGTGCTGTGTACAGCCCAGTTCCAAAGCTGCCAGAGCAGGTGCTGATTCCAGCAAAGTTCAGTCAAGGCAACCACCAGGTGTAGCACAGCTACTGCTCTGGCTGGATTGTACTGCAATGCAGCATTGGTTCCAGCTGCAGTGCGGGTCCCAGACTGACTGAAGGAGCAACCAGATCAGGTATGGTGGTGGAGGGGGAGGAGGTATATGGCCCCAAATGAGTCTGTGAATGGCCCCTCGCCACTTATCCGGTCCCATGGGCCAGATGATTTGGCACCCAAGCTCTATAGCATAATGGATGTTTTTCCATGTGCTTCAGGCGTGGAGGGGCGGGAGGCAGGAAACGCTTTAATTAGAGTGGTTCCAAGAGCCACTCTAATTAAAGCACACACAGCATCTGATGTACTCGGTATCCTGTGCTTCAAAATGGTGGCGGGGTGCTTTAGCTAAAGCTTGTTCGATGTGCTTTAGTTGAAGTGCCCCTACTGCCATTTTGAAGCATGGGAACACTGCATACATGAGATGCTAATTAGCATGCTCCGGCAGACTAGATTAATCGAGTCTGCTCCAACACACATTAAAACTTATACACGTTATAGCAGTGGCATATTGGATTGGCACTGATAAAAGGAAAATTAACATTATCAGCAGTTGGTATTTTTTGGCCACTGTAGCTAATATTGTCACCGATAAATCCCACATGCATGCATGAAGTCACAGCATGCACATGTTCAGGAATGTAGCCTGGCAGCTTGGAGCACACCACTGGGCTGGTAAGTCTGTGAGAGGGAAGAGAGAGTTTGCAGGGGGGCAGATCAAGACCCCCATGGTGAGGGAAGGAATGGGGCAGGGATAGGGGCAGGTGCTGCCCAGCCGGGAGTGGGACGGAGCTGTGGGGGCTCATACTGGGGAGTGCAGGAGGTTGAAGAGGGAGGGCATCTCCTCACCACTGCTTGTGTCCCTGGGGGAGGCATGGGGGCCATGTGCCCCCCAGATGTGTGTCCAGGATGAGGATGGGCTGCAGGGTCAGGGCCAGGGGCTGCACCAGCCTCTTCCTGGCGGGAGGACGCTGGGCCAGGGCTGGGTTCCGAGTGGGCAAGGGGGACTGAGCAGCAGCAGTGCTGGGAGGGGTGGCTACAGGGTGGGCTATGACCACCCCAAATTTTGCCGTAGCCCCCCCTTGCCAGAGCTGCCACCACCCTGCCTACCGTGAGCACAGCTCCAGCCGAGCTCCCCCACCAGGAAGAAGCCAGTGCAGCCCCTGGCCCTGAGTCCACAACAGGCAGCCCATCTTGGGTCCATGCACAAATCCGGGGGGGGGGCAGGGAATCACCCCCCCCCCCACCCCTCTGTACCCCTCAGACAAGCTGCCCACAGCTCCGTTCCACTCAGGGTAGCATTCACCACCCTGGCTGGGCAGCACCTGCCCCTGCCCCACTCCCTCCCTCATAGTGAGGACTTTGATCTGCAACCCACACATCCCTTCCCTGCCCCCACGCCCCTTCCCCCCCACACACACTTAACCAGCTAAACTAGGGGTGGGCAAAACGTGACCTGGGGGCCAGATGCGGCCCGCCAGGCCATTCTATCCGGCCCACGCAGCCCCTAAAATATTTAGAAAATTAATATTTATCTGCAATGGACTACCTGTTGTGTGGCCCTCGATGGCTTGCCAAAACTCAATAAGTGGCCCTTCACCCAAAATAATTGCCCGCCCCTGAGCTAGATGCTGCTTTTGAAGCTGCCCAACTTTATTCCTATAAATCAGCTATTAGATGGGTCAGTATTGGCCAAGATGGCTGGTTAATAAACAGCCTTTGGTATCAGTCAAGAAAATCTTTGAGTACACCCCTATTTAATACTAGGACATGAGGATCCATGTTTTACTTCCATAATTTACAGATTGCGTATTACCTCATTTTCATACTTTATAATTATGATGAAGATGCTAATACTTCATTTTAGTGTATATTGTGAGAGACTTGCATACCTTGAAAAATCTCTTGTTAATGTAAAAATAGTCCCAACTCTCATGGATAGGTATATGTCCAGTTACAGACTAGGTTATATTTTAATATTTTATCTTTATTCCTTGATCATGCAAAGTATCACTTTGGTGAAAGGTAGTTAATTTAACAATGAAAAAGCAGTCCTTAGGATAGATATGTAGTACAAGCATAAAGTGGGGATGCACCATGAGGGTCTGGGGTCACATTCAATCTATATTAGAATGCTGGCAGATGTTCAAATGACGTCATGAGAACTGATCCCCAATTTCGTCATAGAGCCATAGAGAAGTAGGGCTGGAAGGGACCTCCAGTCCTCTAGTTCAACCCCTTACCTTAGTCAGGGTCATCCCTATCCAAACTATCCCATATAACCATAATTTAAACTCTACGTAAGACTACTGTCAACCCTGACACAACAGATCTAACACCCTAACCTGCCACAGGTGAATCAGGGGAACCATAGCAGCCAATGCCAATGCTTCTATAAAATGTTGTCAATCTATACCCAAGAGATCTCAGGTAAACGGCCAAGCGCTCCACTACAGGAGAAGGCAAAAACCCCCACAGTCCAGAGCTTCCCTAGGCAGTCTATTCCACTGCCCCACTATTCTCACAGTGAAGAAGTTTTTGCAGATATTCAGTCTAAATTTATTTTCTTGCAATTTGAAGCCATTGGTCCACATCCTTCTTTCCACAGCAAGAGAGAAAAGCTGCTTTCCCTCTTCTTTATGGCAGCCCTTCAAGTATTTGAAGACTGCTATTATGTCCTCTCTTAAGCACCTTTTCTGCAAGCTGAACATGCCTAACTCCTTCAGCCTCTCCTCATATGACTTGCTTTCCAAGCCCGTCATCATCTTCATTGCCTGACTTTGGGCCCTCTCTAACTTCTCCACACCCTTTTTATAACGTGGAGCCCAAAACTGCACACGGTAGGGCTGTGCAAAACTTTGGCAGCTTTTTGTTTTGAAGGTATTTTGAAATGCAGCAGAAGGCTCCAAAACTAAACGAAACCATCTGAAATGTTTCAGAAAATTTCAGAGTTTCAGAGCCAGGCCTGCAGGGAAACAGAAACTAAAAAGAGGGAGGGGGAAGAGGGGAGGAAGTACTGCTCTAATATTGACATCTGTAGCTGGCCAGTGTGTGCAGTCTGTCCCTGATGTCCCTTCCAATCCCAGTGCTCTGAGGGAGGGATGGCAGCCTGTTGTCATCCCACGCACACATCTAGGGGCCCATGCCCCCTGGAAGAAGTCTGGCACAGCCCTCCTGTGGGGCACAGGCCCCTGGATCTGCACACGGAGTGACAGCATGCTGCCGCTGCCGGCTGGGGCCAGCACCAGCACCCAAGTGTGTTTGATGCATCCCGCACCAAGTGCCAGAAAGAACCCAGTGCTAGCGCTGGCCCCAGCTGGCAGTGCCAGCCTGCCATCATCCTGCGTGCAGATCTGGGGGCTCTTTCCCCCGCCTCACCGGGCAGAGTAGAGCACAGCCCCGCAGCCCTCCCAGGGGCCCCCAGATCTGTGCATGGGATGAGAGCATGCTGCCAGCAAATGATACGAGTTTTGCTTTGAACAGTTTGAGGTGCAGTTTCACAAACACACCTGCACCAATCTCCTTGCAACTTGGCAGGCATCTTGGCCTCAGAAGGGACTACCATCCCTGCAGTTTTCATCCAAATGAGGCAAGACGAAGTTATAGGCATTTTGGTGATTCCCCATTATAGCCTATGGCCAAATCACCAAAACAGCATCAAAACTCCAAAACAGATTCAGCCGAATCAAAACAGAACAGTGATCCGAAACACTGGAACGAATCACTGTTCCTCCGAAATGGTCGAATCCAAAACTGAATCGAAACAGCCATTTTGCACAGTCCTAGCACACAGTACTCCAGATGAGGCGTAACCAGTGCCAAGTAGAGGCACTGTCACCTCCCATGTGTTGCACTTAATGCTTCTGTTGATGCAGCCCAAAACTGCATTGGCCTTTTGTGCGACTGCATTACACTGCAGGTTCATATAGTCTGTGGTCTACCAAGACTTCCAATCCTTTTCCCTAGAGTTGCCATCCAACCAAGTGTCCTCCATTTTGTATTTATATTTTTTATTTTTCCTGAGGTGCAACACCTTCAATCATGCTTTCTGCCATGCAACACACACTTTCATAGACTTTCACAGATGTTAGGGCTGAAAGGGACCTTGAAGATCATCAAGTCCAGGCCCCTGCCTGAGGGGCAGGAAGTCAGCTAGGGTCAAAGGATACCAGCAAAATAAGCATCCAAACATTGCTTGAATGAGTCCAGAGTAGGTGCCTGCACCACTTCTGGCGGGAGTCTATCCCAGGCTTTGGGGACTCGGACAGTAAAGAAATGTTTCTTTATGTCCAGCCTAAAACGGTTTTGGAGGCGTTTATGTCCATTGGTCCTTGCTATCCCTTGGGGCGCTCTGGTGAAAAGACGTTCCCCCAGATCCTGATGCACACCCCTTATGTACTTATAGGCTGCCTCCAGGTCACCCCTGAGCCTGCGCTTTTCCAGGCTGAAGAGTCCCATGGCTCTCAGCCTCTCTTCATAAGGTCTATTCTCTTGCCCTCTGATCATACATGTGGCTCTCTGAACTCTCTCAAGCTTCTCAACATCTTTCTTGAATTGCGGAGCCCAGAACTAGATGCAGTACTCCAGCTGCGACCTCACCAAGGCAGAGTACAGCGGGAGGATGACATCCTGAGGTTTACTTGAGAAGCATCTATGGATGCAAGCCAGAGTTTGGTTTGCTTTGCCAACTGCGACGTTGCAATGGTAGCTCATGTTCATCTTGTGGTCAGTCATGACCCCAAGTCACTTTCAGCTGTGGTGCTAGCGAGCGTAGCACTGCTGAGCTTATAAGCGTGCTGCGGGTTCCTTGCATTTATCAGTATTGAACGTCATCAGGTTTGTATCCACCCACTTACTAAGCTTATCCAAGTCAACCTGGATCATTATCCTGTCCTCAAGTGTGGATGCTTTGCCCCAAAGTTTCGTGTCATCGGCAAACTTGGCCACTGCGCTTCTGACATCAACGTACACATCATCGATAAAGATGTTAAAGAGAACCGGTCCGAGGACAGAGCCTTGAGGAACACCACTGGTCACGGAGCACCATAATGATTTGCTACCATCGACTACTACTCTCTGAGTCCGACCTCAGAGCCAGTTTCCCAGCCGTCGGACTGTGGTGTAGCCGAGGCCACAGTTGGCCAATTTTTCCATGAGGAGATCATGTCCATGAGGAGATCATGGGACACCAGATGAAAGGCTTTTTTAAAGTCCAGATACATGATGCCAGTCTCTTCTCCCTTGTCCAGGTGACCTGCTTATAGAAGGAGATGAGACTGGTCAGGCAAGACCTACCCATGACAAACCCATGCTTGCTGCCCCTCAGGATGTTGCCATCAGCCAACTTATCAAGAAGGGTCTCTTTGATAATTTTCTCCAGAATCTTACCAGGGATTGAGGTCAAGTTGATTAGCCTGTAATTCCCAGGATCTACTTTCCGCCCTTTCTTGAAGATGGATGGGTACCACGTTGGCCTTTTTCTGGTCTTCAGGTACTTCACCTGAGTGCCACGAGATTTCAAATACTTTTGCCAATGGTTGTGCTATGACACCTGCCAGCTCCTTGAGTTCTCTAGGGTGTAATCTGTCAGGACCAGCTGACTTGAAGGTGTCCAGTCTCTCAAGGTGTTCCTTTACTAGGTCTACACTGATGCTGGGTATAAATATGCCCTTACCCTGGTTGTCCCACGTCATGCTAGGCAGGGCAGTCCCTTTGGGCTGATGAAAGACTGATGCGAAGTACCAATTAAGCAGGTTGGCTTTTTCCTGGGTGTCGGTTACCAGTTGTCCCATTTGGTTCAGCAGGGGTCTAATGTTGCCCTTCCTTTTTTTCGGACTCCCTACATATCTGAAAAAGGACTTGTTATTATCCTTGATATGTAAAGCCAGATGGAGTTCTGTTGCAGCCTTGGCTTTCCTGATCCGCTCCCTGCAGGTATGGACCAGTGCTGAGTACTCCACCTTGGTGGTGATTCCAGCATTCCACCCTTTATAAGTCTCTCTTTTTAGGCGTAGGAGGTCCTCAAGTTCCCTGCTAAGCCAAGGGGGTTGCTGTGCCCTTTTGCTACCCTTCCTCCTAGATGGGATGGAAATCCCATATGCTGTCAGGATCACTCCCTTAAAGAACAACCACTTCTCTTGGACTCTTCTTCCTGTCAAGTCATGGTCCCTTAGGGCCGTGACAACGAGCCTCCTGAGCTTGTCAAAGTCAGCTTTCCTGAAGTCGAGGACTTCTGCATTGCTGACTGACTTGCCAGCTTTGTGATGAATAGTAAAGGTAATCAGCTCGTGGTCACTATCACCCAGCTTTCCATCAATTCTTAGGTGACTGACTAGATCATCCCCTTTGGCCGGTACCAGTCCCAGATCCAGCAACACACACATGGCAGACGCATGATTTTTGCAATAGGGGTCCAGTCTCAATCATGCCTTCATCTGCATGGGAACATTGTAAGCCAGTTGCATTTGCAAGGTGCCTGGCAGGAGGGAGCCGAGGGTCTGCCCACAGCTAGGCTTATTGTCTGTCTTGCCTTGGAGCTCCTGCAGGAGCTATGGGCGAAAGTGTTACCCAGATTACAAATATCCTTGTGGATAAGCTACTGATAAGAGGCAGAAACAGGTATACAGCCCATCCTTTTATTTGCTTGCACTTTAAAACATAAAAACAATAATTTATCCCAAAGTCCATCTGGCTACCTGTGACAGCACAACATAGATTCTCACCTATACCACCGGCTGAGGAGACTCGAGAGGTGGGAAGAGAGTAGCACTCATATTGGCAGCAGATCTTCTTGGATTTGGGGAGTTCTCCAATTTTTTCCTCTAGCCTATACCCAATATTCATAGATGGCTGGTTTGAATATTCTAATAAACACTGTCTGATTGGTTTTATTTAAATCTTTGTTTCACTGAAACTTTTGGAACTGGATGAAACCATATTTCTTGTGGACTCGGAAGGTGTCAGTTAGTTGGGATTTATAGTCTTAGGAAAGTAAAAGGGAGGGTTTCTTACCTCCTTTCCTTCCCCGTTGTGGAATACTGTCCTGTTTCTTATTTACTTTAATTTTATGGTTTTCTCTGACAAGGCTGTTCTGCTTTTACAAATTATCTAAGAATCTTAAAAATGTATCTTTTGTAGCAAAATAACATCTAATACATTTGGTTACATCAATCACTACTAATAATATTTTGAGATAAAGTTATGATATACCATATTTAGATTATTTAATGTATGGTCTTCCCTTATAATACCTCCTTTCAGGCCTGGTGCTGTGTTTAATTGCATCACATTCCTGAGCTAATTAGACATGTAGATGACTTCCTTTACTTTGCTAACTGAGCTAGTTGTCACAACTGCAAAGGTTCATGCTACGGTCACTCAGAAACAGGCTTTGGGGCCTTCTGCTTAGCCACTCTTCTGCAGCTTGGCTGAGGCCCCTTGATAATAGTCAAGACTGCCAGGCCTAGAGATTGCAGGGATCTTGGCTTCCTCTGCCAGGAACCTTGGAACGCATTCACCCAGGTTCCATTTTTAGCATTGGAACCTGGGCTGTCCCAGCCCTGATAATGCTGACAATCAGTCAGTTGTCAGCATTGGGGTGGAGGCATGTCACCCATTCAGTTTATGGTGCCATATGAGCCTGTCACAAAGATGTCCCATATTTTACATGTAACATCTTTGTGACTAGTTTACCACTTTATGGCACCAGAAATTGGCTGAATATTTATGGTACGGCTAACATGTTAATTGTCTGTAAATGGAACGAGTGCAAGGGGGCCTTAGAAACTTCTTCCAAGGTCACAAACCAGATGCATTTGCGAGGTTCCTGGCATGCCCTCCTCCCAATGGTGACAATCAGTTGATTGTCAGCATTTTTGTCAGGATCAGGACAGCCCAGGTTCTGATGCTGAAAATGGGTTGCTGGATGAGTGGGTTGCAAGGTTCCTGGCAGAGGGAGCCAAGGGGCTTACTTCTGTGAGAACCTTACAACCCCCATGTTTGGCAGTCTTGGCTGCCTTTCCCCACAGCTCCTGCAGGAGCTCCAGAGCAAGATGGACAAGCCCAGTTGTGGGGAGACCTAGAGGTTAACTACACTGATATACTTTAGGGGTGCACCAATACTGATGGCCGATTTATTTATTTGTTTATTTATTTTTCATTTATTTTTTTTAACAAGCCATATTGGCTGATACTGTTCCAATTTTGATACGCAGCCGGACAGCATGGAGAGTGGCGTCCAGCTGGTAAATCTGTTGTGGGGGGAGATGGTAGAGAAGGGGCTTGGAGGGAGGGACAGATCTAGGCCCCTGTGGTGAGAGTGGGGCAGGGGCAGGAGCTGCACAGCAGGAGCAGGGCATGGGACAGAGCCACGAGCAGCTTATCGGGGGGGTGCAGCTGCTGCTTCTGCACACATTTTGGGAGGCCATTTTGGGGGGCGTGTGTCCCCAGATCTGTGCATGGGGCAAGGACAGGCTGCTGCTGCAGGCTGGAACCAGGGTGGTGCCAAGCTCTTCCCAGCAGAGGCTGGGCCAAGGCTGTGGTAGGGGTGGGCAGTTGTGTCACTGGGAGGGGGATATGGGGTGTGCTGCAGCCACCCCAAAATTTGCCTCAGCTCCTCCTTCCCAGCACCGCCGCTGCCTGCCCCAAGCACAGCCTGGCCCAACCCCTGCCAGAAAGAGCCCGGCACAGCCTCGGCCCCTACCCTTGACCCATGCAGATTCGGGGGCACATGCCCCCTATGCCTTCCCAGGGTGCGTGCAGCGGCAGGAGCCGCCCCCCGCCCCCATGTCCCCCGGATGAGCTGCTTGTGGCTCTGTCCCACACCCTGCCCCGGCTCTTCTACACCTGCCCCAGCTCCAGTCACTCCCTCACCGCTAGGGCCTCAATCTGCTCCACCCCATGCCCTGTGCCTTGCAATGGACTTACCAGCCGGACCCAGCTTCTCTCCATGCTGCTGGGCAGTGTTCCTGGCCACCTATATGCTGCATTGCGGCTATGCGCATGCACAGGCCATTTATTGACCACAGTATCAGCCACATCAGCCAAAAAAAGGTGATTGCTGATATCGTCTATTTTCCTTATTTTGGCGCCAGTCCAATATGGGACTGCTGTATCGGTGCACCTCTAATATATTTACATTGATACAAATATTCCTAATTTAGACAAACCATATTGTCTAAATTAGGAATATTGTCATTCATATTGTCATGAATCAAGGTTCTTCCGTTACATGCGGGAGGAAGCTTTACTTTTTTTCTTCCGTTTAGTAATTCATAGTGTTATTCAGGTTTTGTAAATTACATGCTCTTAGCACAAGGAAATTAATATCTCAAAATAACTGGTTATCATGCTTTCCACCTATTCTCTAGGTTTAAGAACTCTATGTTTTGCTGTGGCTGAGATTTCAGAAAGTGATTATCAAGACTGGCTAGATGTGTATCACCGAGCTTCAACATCCATACAAAACAGAGCACTAAAACTTGAGGAAAGTTATGAACTAATTGAAAAAGTATGTGGAATTCCATTTTTATGTATATCCTTATCATAAAGAATGTAAAGTTAGGCATTTCAGTGACAAAGTTAATTTTAATAATGTTTAAATGTAGTCCTTGCATCAAAATGAAGCAAAATAAAATGTTAAACTTTATATGTTAGAAGCTAAGCCCTATTTCATGTTTGCAAGCCTAAGTGATGTATATAACTGTAACTTGAATAAACTATTAGGGAGGAGTATAAGAGTATTGCTTAGACATGCAGGGATAAAATTAGGAAGGCCAAAGCAGAACTGGAGTTGCAGCTAGCAAGGGATGGTGAAGGGTAACAAGAAAGGTTTCTACAAGTATGTCTGCAACAAGAGGAAGATCAGGGAAAGTGTGGGTCCCTTACTGAAAGGAGGAGCCAACTTAGTGACAGATGATTCAGAAAACGTGGAATTACTCAGTGTCTTTTTCACGTTGGTCTTCACAATTGAGTTCAGCTCCCAGGCTACTGCACCAAGTGGGTGGATTAGCCTATACAATGGAGGGTAGGGCTAGGATTCAGAGAGACCATGACCAATTGGAGAATTGACCCAAAAGAAATCTCGTGATGTTCAATAAGGAAAAGAGCATAGTCTTTTACCTAGGACGGTACAATCTCATGCACTGGTACAGGTTGGGGATCAAGTGGCTAAGCAGCAACTTTGCAAAAAGGTTACAGTGTACAATAAGTTGAATATGAGCCACCAATGTGCTGTCGTGAAGAAGGCCAATGGCATACTGGGCTGCATTAATAGGAGCACTGCCAGCAGACTGAGGGAAGTGATTCTTCCCCTCTGCTGGCACTGTTGAGGCCACATCTGGAGGACTGTAGCCAGTTTTTAGGCCCAGAATTACAGAAAAGATGTGGACAAATTGGAGAGTCCAGGGGAGGGCAACAGAAGTGGTTAGGGTCTTGGGACACGTGACTTGTGAAGAGAGGCTGAGGGAACTGGTCTTATTTATTCTGGAAAAAAAAGGGGAGTGGGTGGGATTCAACAGCAGTCAGCAGCCTGAAGAGTGTTTCCAAAGAGGATGGCACTAGAATGGTTCTCAGTGGTGGCAGATGACAGAACAAGGAGCAATGGTAATAAGTTTAGATTTTTATTGATTTTTTTTTTTTCAAGATTGTATGAAATTAGGGGGGTGGGTGGGTAGACATTTATTAATGGCGGTGTATAGTTTATTAATGACAGCTCCTTCATCTGTTTTGTGACTTCCTCTTCCTTTATTCCCAGTCCCCTGGTGTTTCTAGGAGTTGCCGTCCAAACTACAGTCAACAAGGTTCTATAGGACTTCTGCCCCTGTTGTCATACAGTCCATCATCCATCATTTTTCTTGCGTTTCCTTTCTATAAATTTCACTTATTAACAATGGAACTATTTTTTCGTCAGTCTCTGAGTGTGAGGTGAAATCAACATTTATCAACGTTTAGTGATTAAAAAATTAAATCCTGCTAAGCCTGCTAGAAATGAGGAAAAAAATTCTCACTAGGGTGTGTAGTAAAGCACTAGAACAGGTTACCTAGAAGAGGTTGCAAAATCTCCATCCTTGGAGGTTTTTAAAGTCGAGCTAGATAGTTTTGGATGGAATAATAGAGTTGGGGGTGGTCCTGCTTTGAGCAGGAGGTTGGACTAGGTGACCTCCTGAAGTCCCATCCAGTCACAATTTTCTTTGATTCTATGTAACTGCAATTTTTGACACTTAGGCATCATTTGATTTCTTCATAGCTATGCTCATTCTGAGTATCATTTATGAGCAGACTCAGAAGGCTGCACTAGGGTTATGTAATGACCCAAGGAGAATAGGATTGCCCAGCCATACATATAACACATTGTACTTTCTGAAACATTTTTGCAGAAAAACTGTGACTGGATTAGGTGTGATTAAACCAAACCAGTTCAAACAAAAACAACAGGAGTAGGGGTGGATGTCGTATACGTAGACTTCAGGAAGGCCTTCGATATGGTATCCCACCCCATACTGGTGAACAAGTTAAGAGACTGTGACTTGGATGACTACACAGTCCGGTGGGTGGCGAATTGGCTAGAGGGTCGCACCCAGAGAGTCGTGGTGGATGGGTCGGTTTCGACCTGGAAGGGTGTGGGCAGTGGGGTCCCGCAGGGCTCGGTCCTTGGACCGATACTCTTCACTGTTTTCATCAGCGACTTGGACGAGGGAGTGAAGTGTACTCTGTCCAAGTTTGCAGATGACACAAAGCTATGGGGAGAAGTGGACATGCCGCAGGGCAGGGAACAGCTGCAAGAAGACCTGGATAGGTTGGACAAGTGGGCAGAAAACAACAGAATGCAGTTCAACAAGGAGAAATGCAAAGTGCTGCACCTAAGGAGGAAAAATGTCCAGCACACCTACTGCCTAGGAAATGACCTGCTGGGTGGCACGGAAGTGGAAAGGGATCTTGGAGTCCTAGTGGACTCCAAAATGAACATGAGTCGGCAGTGTGATGAAGCCATCAGAAAAGCTGATGGAACTTTATCGTGCATCAGCAGATGCATGACGAATAGATCCAAAGAGGTGATACTTCCCCTCTATCGGGCGCTGGTCAGACTGCAGTTGGAGTACTGCGTGCAGTTCTGGGCACCGCACTTCAAGAGGGATGCGGATAACCTGGAGAGGGTCCAGAGAAGGGCCACTCATATGGTTAAGGGCTTGCAGACCAAGCCCTACGATGAGAGACTAGAGAACCTGGACCTTTTCAGTCTCCGCAAGAGAAGGTTGAGAGGCAACCTTGTGGCTGCCTATAAGTTCATCACGGGGGCACAGAAGGGAATTGGTGAGTATTTATTCACCAAGGCGCCCCCGGGGGTAACAAGAAATAATGGCCACAAGCTAGCAGAGAGCAGATTTAGACTGGATATTAGGAAGAACTTCTTCACAGTTCGAGTGGCCAAGGTCTGGAGCGGGCTCCCAAGGGAGGTAGTGCTCTCTCCTACCCTGGGGGTCTTCAAGAAGAGGTTGGATATACATCTAGCTGGGGTCATCTAGACCTAGCACTCTTTCCTGCCTATGCAGGGGGTCGGACTCGATGATCTATTGAGGTCCCTTCCGACCCTAACATCTATGAATCTATTTTAACAGTACAGTGGAATAATTCCCAAGGGAATTGGTGGGTTCTGAACTCTTGAAGGCTTCTAATCCAATCTGGCTGAATTTCTGGAGGATTGACTTGAGTCATACTCATGTTATTGGTCTCAGTAGATAAATCACTTATAAGGTGAAATGTATACCTCATGTTGCATAGGATGCTTCCTGTAAAGCATGGTTTTGGCGGGTTTTTAACATCTGTAAACAGCCTCAGTGATTGTGTGTCACTTCTCTTTTAGACTTTTGCAGTTGTGATTTTTTTACATTGACTAGAAGTTGAATAATCAGTTCCTTATGTTGCAGAGTTTTCAGACGGTTCAATAAGAGTACTAAGGGTTAAAATTTAATTCTTTTAATAATGTGCTTTCACAGAATCTTCAGTTGCTTGGCGCTACAGCCATTGAAGACAAGCTACAAGATAAAGTGCCTGAAACTATAGAAACTCTAATGAAAGCAGATATAAAAATTTGGATTCTTACTGGGGATAAACAAGAGACTGCTATCAACATTGGTACTGTATTTGATTTTGAATTATATTTAATTTTTTTTTAATTATTGACCTAAGCAGCAGAATATGAAAGCATTGGACATATTTTCAGATGAAATAGGCTTACCACAAGGATATATGACCAAATAGAAATCCACAGCTGAAGTGCTAGCTGTTTTTTGGGGGGGTTTAAGTCTTTTGAGGAAAAATGCTCCAGACTGATTTTTTAATCCATTGCAGCAACAGCAGCAAAAAATTAGATTAGATATGAATAGGCTTGGCCGAATTTGATTTTTATTCTTTTTTTATAATTTGACACACCATTTGACACACAATTTCAGTGTTTATTTTTAAGCATTTATTTAGTTTTTTATTGATTTTTTTTTTTTTTCAAGATTGTATGAAATTGGGGGAAGACACTTATTAATGGTGGCGTATAGTTTATTAATGACAACTCCCTCATCTGTTTTGTCACTTCTTCTTCCTTTATTCCCAGTCCCCTGGGGTTTCTAGGAGTTGCAGTCCAAACTACAGTCAGCAGCAGCAAAAAAATACATATAGTTACTTTATAAGACAGAAACATGATCACTGGCTATTTTGATTTGTAATAGTAGTATCTGATACTTCAGAAATCCATTTCTGTGTTCACTTTGGTAGTAAGGAGGAACTGTGAAAAGCAAAAGTAATTTAGTTTTTGTTTGTTTATATTTTTGGCACTATCAGTATTTTAATCTGAGGAAACTTAAACTAAGTGCACCCATGCAATTAAGCAGGAGGAAGGGATTTAGTTTTTATTGGAATATGTTGTTAGAATACGGTTAGACAAGCTTTCAAATGCAAGACATTCTTCCTTAGGTTTCTTTCTCAGAAATACTAAACTGTTAAATTAATTTTGAATTTTAAAATATTGATGTTGCAAATAGTCTTTCCTCCCTGTTCATAAGCATCTATAATAATAGAATGTTTTGTCATTATTAAGAGAAGTGCAAGGTGTCACAATCATCTTAGGGATTTTTAACTATTTGTACAGTTTCTCTGAAAATTTCCAATTATGTCACGGAGTTATGGATCTGTTGAGAGAATGAAGGAGTAACAGAAAATAAAAATGCTAATACCACATCAAATATTTGGAATGCTTTTTACATTTGCATTCCAATAGTTGCATTCCTTCTGTTCTGGTTAATATTGGGCCACATTTCTCTAAGTAATATACACTTATATACAGTACATTGACATGTATCCGCCATAAAAGTACAAATTTCTGATGGGTTTGCACAAGAAATAAAAAACACATTTGAGCTGTCTTGTTATATGTGCCAACAAACACCCTGATTGCATGTTCCCATTGTGTTTCGTTCTTGAAAGTTATAGAATCTGTAATCACTTACGTACAGTTACATGCTACGGATAATTCTGGCATGATAAGCTGTACTAGCATGCCAGAAGTTTTATAATTGACCTCATAGGGAGCAGAGTTAAGCCAGCAATTCGGTGTTTTGTTTTGTTTTTATTAAGAATTTTTGTTTGTGTGGAACAGTTTTGATAACACTTATTTTTAACAGGTCACTCGTGTAAACTTTTGAAGAAGAATATGGGACTGATAGTAATAAATGAAGGTTCTCTTGATGTAAGTAAAATCTGCAAACTTTTTAAACATAACTACAACCCGCAATTAAATAGTTTTACTTTGTTTAAAATATTCAGATATCTGCAAAACAGTTAATCTTTTTGTGAAACAAGTAACTAATAGCATCCATTACTTTGTTGTGATGCAGTAAAATCTATTAGGAGCCATTGTTATTAAAAGGGTTGAATGTGTGGTGGCTTTTTTAAATTAGCAAAAATAATTTCCTGAATATTTTATGTTGGGAAAGTAATAAAGTAAAAACATTGAGCCGTAATTCCAATTGTCTTTATCAAGTGTTATTTAATTAGTCTCAGACAAAAGTCATTTTGAATTCCAGCCTTATCCTCGGGCACATCTGCTGCCCCACCCATCTTAGAATCATAGAAAATTAAGGTTGGGAGGGACCTGAAGAGGTCATCTAGTCCAGTCCGCTGCTCAAAGCAAGACCATCCCCAGCTAGATCATTCCAGCCAGGGCTTTGTAAAGCTGGGTCTTAAAAAAAACCTCCAAGGATTAAGATTCAACCACTTCTTTAGGTAACTTGTTCCAGTGTTTCACTCCTTTCCAGTGATAGTTCTTCCTAATATCCAACCTAAATCTCCCTTGCTGCAACTTGATACCATTCTTCCTTGTTCTGTCATCTGTCACCGCTGAGAACAGTCTAGCTTCATCCTCTTTGGAACTGCCCTTCAGGTAGTTAAAGGCTGCTATCAAACCCTATCTCAGTCTTCCTCTCCAAACTAAATGAATCCAGTTCTCTCAGCCTCTTCCCGTAAGTCATGTGCCCCAGCCCCCAAACCATTTTGCTGATTGCACTATTGTTCTCCACTGGACTTTTTCCAACTTGTCTACATCCTTTCTATAGTGGGGAGCCCAAAACTGGACATAGTACTTCAGATGTGGCCTCACCGTTGCAGAATAGAGCACAATAATTATTTCCCTCAATCTGTAGGCAACATTCCTACTGATTCAGCCCAATATGCTGTTAGCCTTTTTGGCAGCAAGGGTACACTGCTGACTCATATCCAGGTTATTGTCCACTACAACCCCCAGGTCCTTTTCTGCAGAGCTGCTGCTTAGCCATTCGGTCCCCAAACTGTAGCGGTGCAGGGGATTCTTCTGTCCTAAGTGCAGGACTTTGCACTTGTCCTTGTTGAACCTCATGAGATTTCTTTTGGCCCAGTCTTCCAATTTGTCTAGGCCACTCTGAATCCTAGCTCTACCCTCTAGTGTATCTACTACACCCCCCAGCTTGATGTTGTTCACAAACTTGCTAAGGGTGCAATCCACCCCATCTTCCAGGTTGTTAATGAAGATATTGAACAAAACTGTGCCCTGGCCCAACCTCTGGGACACTCTACTTTATACCAGTTGCATGCTAGATATTGAGCCATTGGTTACTACCCATTGAGCCTGACAATCCAGCCAGCTTTCTATCTACCTTACAGTCCATTCATCCAACCCATACTTCTTTAGCTTGCTTGCTGTGGGAGATTATCAAAACCCTGGCTAAAGTCAAGGTATATTATGTCCACTGCTTTCACTGCATCCACAGAGCTAGGTATCTCATCCCAGAAGGCAGTCAGGTTGGTCAGACATGACTTGTCCTTGGTTAACCCATGTTGACTGTTCCTAATCACCTTCTCTTCCAAGGCTAGGGACAGACATTACACACAAACTGGCTTAAGTGAACAGAAACTGGTTTAAACTTGTAACAGAACAGATCTTCAGTGCACATAAACCAATTTGAAAATGGCTGAAACTGATTTGAAATGAACTTGGTTGAATATAGTATCAGACTTAACTGATTTGGGTCAAACCAGTTTATGAAACATCTGTCCCAGACCCCTTGCTGGTTTAAGATAAACCGGACTCCCCTAGCATCCTGGTATGCTCTCTGGGCTGGGCAGGGCTCTCTGCTCCACAGCAGAGCTGGCCCCTCCCCTCTGCTCCCTGGCTGGAGCTCTGGCAGAGACTGCAGGTACAGCAGGGTCTGCCTGGCTTCCACCCTGCCCCACCTCCCCTTTGCTAGTCACTGCTCAAACACAAATCCCCAGCCCCATGGACCCTAGGCATGTGGTATGCATGCTAGGTATTGCCAAGAGGTGTCTGTGTGCATGTGTCTCCAATTTCACTGGGACAGGCAGACAGAACAGTGTCCACTTCGGGCTTTTTGGAGCTAATCAACAGGTCAGCTGGTAAGCTATAAACACTATTATCAGTCCCCTGCTGGCTTGCTTGCCTGTCAGTTTGCTGCAGACAGTATAAAGAAGCAGGGGGGAAGATTTGAAAACTTCCGTATCATCAACAGATGCATGCACTGCGCGCACACACACACACACACACGTACCGTGCCTCAGAGTGCTAGTCTGGCAACCATCCCACCCCTTGAGCAGCAAGTGGGGAAAAGCCTGGGATGCTGCAGGCAGACCTCCCTAATCAGAACATCCTTCCGGGGAAGGGAGGGCTGCTCTAGTGCCCCCTGGCTTCTAGCCTGAGCCACTGCAGGTATATGCCTTAATTTCCTCAGTCCAGAGAAAATGTGTGTCCGGTTACAATGCAGTTCAGCCTAGCCAGGTTAGACTAACTTGCAAAGGTTGAATCAATTCAGGCTCAGGCTTTTTGAATGTCTGTCACTAGCCCAAGTGCTTAAAAATGGATTCTTTAAAGACCTGCTCTATGATTTTTTCTGAGGACTGAGGTGAGACTGACTGGTCTGTAGTTCCCTGCTTCCTCCTCCTTCCCTTTTTCTTAAAGATGGGCGCTAGATTTGCCTTTAACCAGTTCTCTGGGACCTCCCCCAATTTGCCACAGGTTTTCAAAGATAAGAGCCAGTGGTTCTGCAGTCACATCAGCCAACTCCCTCAGCACCCTCGGATGCATTGAATCCAGCCCCATGGGCTTGTACACATCCAGTTTTTCTAAATAGTTCTTAACCTGTTCTTTTCCCACTGAGGGCTACTGATGTCCTCCCTAAACTATGCTGCCCAATGCAATAGTCTGGAAGCTGACCCTGCCTATGAAGACCGAAGTAAAACGGGCGTTGAGTACTTCAGCCTTTTCTTCATCTGTCACTAGGTTGCCTCCCCAATTCAGTAAGGGACCCACACTTTTCCTAACCTTCCTCTTGTTGCTAACATACTTGTAGAAATCCTTCTTGTTACCCGTCAGTGCCTTCCAGGCTGCAACTCCAATTGTACTTTGGCCTTCTTGACTTCATCCCTGCATATCTGAGCAATACTCTTACACTCCTTCCAAATTTTGTCTAAGTTTCCACTTCTTGTAATCTTCCTTCACTGAAGAGTTCTCTGCTAAGTCAAGCTGGTCTCTTGCCACATCTTAGTGTCATCCACAGTTTTATGACTTGTGCATTCAGTTCCATCTTCCAGTTCATTAATGAGGATATTAAATAACTAGCAAATTGCCCATCAAGAATGATTTGGGGGGAGGGGGGGAGTGGGCAGGGACAGGTCTGTGTCCACCCCCCCCCCCCCCCACACACACACACACACACCCCCCTTGGACTGGGGCCACTCCCCATCTCCCCCTACCGCTTCAGGCCAGGACCTGGGCCATATCCCCCCCCCCCCTTCGGGCCTGGGTCTGGGCCACTCCCCGCTTCCCCTGCCACTGCCTTGGGCCTAGGCTTGAGCTGTTTCCCTCCTCCCCTTTGGGCCAGGGCTGCTCCCTGCCTCCCCCCTGTGGCAGGTTTTAAGGTACTAGATAGGTACCTACTGTACTTAAATGTAATTGATGCTTGCATCACCTTTAAGAAATGGAGACCTAATATGATGGTAAAGTACAGGGACATTAATTAGTTTATAATATGACTAGATGCTTGATATTCACTTAGCCTTTGGAATCCCTAAATAGTCGCTTTCATTTTTCTGAACAGCTTAGATGTCTGACAACTTTTTTCTTTTTTGAGCATTGTGAATAAGGATCCCATATGATATAAGCCCTCTGCACAGAAGTTCAGAAAGCTTTCACCAGCAAAGATCAATAGAGAATATTCCCAAACTGACTTCTACAGCTTCCACTCATTTCTTTCTCTAGCACCCTGGATGAGGGTTGGAATAACCTGAGTGCCTATTTTACTAGAATAGTTGGCTAATGAAATTGCATAGCTACTGTATATATTTGTTTTCTTACTTCAGTAATGTTTCCTATTAGACTGTTGGCATTTAAAAAAAACACTTTGTTCATTACATAGTTTAAAGGAGGTAATGGTTGCCAGCAGTAGTATAACTAGGGGTGGACAAATGGAGGACCAGCTCAGGGTGCTGATTTAGAAGGGGGTCCAGAATAGCAGCTTCTGGCAATAGTGGCCCACTGTAGTAGCAGCCTGTGCTCGGGGAGCTCATGCTGCTACCACTGCAATAGCTATCCCTATGCAAAGAAGTAAGCACATGGGGCCTGCCCCTGTCCCTTTTCTCCCCCAGCCCTTACCCTCCCCTGCTACAAGGCGCTCAGTGCCTCTTCCTTCCCTTCGACCCCTACCTCAGGCCCGTGAATTCCCAGTTACATGTCTAACTGCCCAGAGAGACCAGCCTTATAAGCAAACAATCCTAGTTTTTAAGACCCTCTCATTTGGAGCAATAATTCTAATCAAGGCTGGATTAAGGAAGTGTTTTCTTCTGATCTTTGAATTCTTCTTTCAAAGGGAACAGCAAATTCAAATAAAAATAATTAAAACCTATCTTTTCTTTTTTTTTTTTATTCAACAGGGAACAAGAGAGATCCTAAGCCATCACTGCAGTAATCTTGGTGATGCTTTGAGGAAGGAAAATGACTTTGCTCTTATAATTGATGGCAAAACTTTGAAGTATGCTTTGACATTTGGAGTAAGACAGTATTTCCTGGATTTGGCTTTGTCATGCAAAGCTGTTATTTGTTGCAGGTAAGATCTGAAGGGAGGGGAAAGATGTTACCCCTCCAGAATTTAAAATACTAACCTTTGACCAGACTTGTTTCCTAATCCATTCAAGTTAAATATATGTTTTCCAGTCTTGGAGAAAAGACCACGTGCGATATAAAAAATTTACAGCTAAAATTTATATATTGCTTTAGTAAATGTGTACAACAAGACAAGAAAAGTAGTGCAAGATCTCACCAAAAGATGGATACAACAAGATTGAAGCTTTAATTGACACAATACTGTCTATTCACCCATACCAGCAATTCCCTTCTATTTTTTGGAGAGAGGTCACCTTTTGGACTAGTATATACATGAATAAGACTTCTCCATTGAGGTGAAGATTACACCCAACAAGAGGCACAATAGAAAGTAAAAATACTAGGGCTGTGCGAAACAGCACCATTTAATTTTGACTTTTGTTTTGAAGGGACAGTGTTTCGTTTCATCGTTTTGTTTCATTTTGAAGCACTGTTCCGTTTCGTTTTGTCAAAACTGTTTCGTTGTTTTGACGTGTTTCGCCAATAGGCCATAATGGGGAATTATGAAAATGCCTATAACTTTGTCATGCCTTGCCTGATTTGGATGAAAATTGCAGGGATGGTATCCCCTCCTGAGGCCATGATGCCTGCCAAGTTTCAAGGAGATAGGTGCAGAGGTTTCTGGGAAACTGCACAGCAAACTGCTAAAAGCAAAACTTGTGTCACTTGCCAGCAGCGGCAGCCTCCTGTCATCCCGCGTGCGGGTCTGGGGGCCCACATCCCTGGGAAGGATGTGGGGTTGTGCCGTACTCCTGCCAGGGGTACGGGCCTCTGGATCTGCACGTGAGATGACAGGAGGCTGCCGCTGCTGCCTGGGACCAGCACTGGGCACAGCCCGCGCCGAGCACCAGGAAGACTGCCTGGGGCCAGCGGCAGCAGTGGCAGCCTCTTGTCATCCCGCATGCAGATCTGGGGGCCTGCACCCCCAAGAGGAGTCCAGCAGCACTGGGAGAGCAGGTTGAGCTCCATGTGGCTGGTGAGGTCACTTTGAGTGCAGCCCTGGCAAGCACAGCCCGGCAGCTAGAGGCCCTGAAGCCCTATGGAGCTGAGGCAGGGAAAGCCGCTGGCCAGGGCTGTACTCGGAATGAGGGCTGTGCTCTGCTGCTGACTCTCCTACCGCCTCCTGCCACCGGGCTGAGCTCTGTGAGGCTGACAGAGCCACTCAGAGTGCAGTTGTGGCTCTCCCCCGCCTCCCGCCACTGGACTGCTTTGAAACTTGAAACAGTTTGAAACTTTCAAAAATTTTCAAGTGCCCTCATTTCATTTCAAAGCCTTCTGTTTCATTTTGATTTCACTGTTTTGAGCATGAAACACACCAAAACAGCTTCGAAACGAAACGCCCGTCAAAATTTCGCACAGCCCTAAAAAATAGCATCCTGAGCATTTGGTTACTTAAGTTGGTGGAAACAAAAGATCAACTTTTTATTAGGATCTTTTCAAACTTAATTTCTCAAATTCCTAAGCACTAAATGGGCAGAAGCAATTGGTGATGGACAGGGGGGACAAGGCTGAACTCCTCAATGAGTTATTTGCCTCAGTGTTCCTAAGTGAGGGGCAGGACAAGGCCCTCACTGGGATTGTAGAGGGGCAGCAGCATGGTGCCAGACTACCATGCGTAGACCCTGAGATGGTGCAGAGTCACTTGGAGAAACTGGATGCCTTTAAGTCGGCAGGCCCGGATGAGCTCCATCCGAGGGTGCTGAAGGCACTGGCCGACGTCATTGCACAGCCACTGGCGGTAATATTTGAACGCTCGTGGCGCACGGGCCAGGTCCCAGAGGACTGGAAAAGGGCCAGTGTGGTCCCCATTTTCAAGAAGGGGAGGAAGGAGAACCCAGGCAACTATAGGCCAGTCAGTCTTGCCTCCATCCTAGGCAAAGCCTTTGAAAAAATTATCAAGGCTCACATTTGCGAGAGCCTGGCAGGACAAATTATGCTGAGGGGAAACCAGCACGGGTTTGTAGCAGGTAGATCATGCCTGACTAATCTAGTCTCTTTTTATGACCAGGTTACAAAACACCTGGACGCAAGAATAGGGGTTGATGTTGTATACTTAGACTTCAGGAAGGCCTTCGATACGGTATCCCACACCATACTGGTAAACAAGTTAAGAGGCTGTGACTTGGATGACTACACAGTCTGGTGGGTGGTGAATTGGCTAGAGGGTTGCACCCAGAGAGTCGTAGTGGGTGGGTCGGTGTCAGCCTGGAAGGGTGTGGGCAGTGGGGTCCCACAGGGCTCGGTCCTTGGACTGATACTCTTCAGTGTCTTCATCAGCGACTTGGATGAGGGAGTGAAGTGTACTCTGTCCAAGTTTGCGGATGACACAAAACTGTGGGGAGAAGTGGACACGCCGGAGGGCAGGGAACAACTACAAGCAGACCTGGACAGGTTGGACATATGGGCAGAAAACAACAGAATGCAATTCAACAAGGAGAAATGCGAAGTGCTGCACCTAGGGAGGAAAAATGTCCAGCATACCTACTGCCTAGGAAATGACCTGCTTGGTGGCATGGAAGTGGAAAGGGATCTTGGAGTCCTAGTGGACTCCAAGATGAACGTGATTTGGCAATGTGACGAAGCCATCAGAAAAGCTAATGGCACTTTATCGTGCATCAGCAGAAGTATGACGAACAGATCCAAGGAGGTGATACTTCCCCTCTATCGAGTGCTGGTCAGACCGCAGTTGGAATACTGCATGCAATTTTGGGTGCCACACTTCAAGAGGCATGTGGATAACCTGGAGAGGGTCCAGAGAAGGGCCACTCATATGGTTAAGGGCTTGCAGGCCAAGCCCTTTGAGGAGAGACTAGAGAACCTGGACCTTTTCAGCCTCCACAAGAGAAGGTTGAGAGGCGACCTTGTGGCTGCCTATAAGTTCATCACGGGGGCACAGAAGGGAATTGGTGAGGTTTTATTCACCAAGGCGCCCCTGGGGGTTACAAGAAATAATGGCCACAAGCTAGCAGAGAGCAGATTTAAACTAGACATTAGGAAGAACTTCTTCACAGTTCGAGTGGCCAAGGTCTGGAACGGGCTCCCAAGGGAGGTGGTGCTCTCTCCCCTACCCTGGAGGTCTTCAGGAGGAGGTTAGATGAGCATCTAGCTGGGGTCATCTGAACCCAGCACTCTTTCCTGCCTACGCAGGGGGTCGGACTCCATGATCTATTGAGGTCCCTTCCGACCCTAGCATCTATGAATCTATGAAAATACCCTTCTGTTAGGACTTTACCTTTTCTATACCAAGAGGACTGGTTCAAGGTCTAGAAGCTTCAACATGCAAATCTACATATGATGATGTTTGGCTTCACTAATAATAATAATATGCTTGAATAATTAATCTGAGTTATACCAGTAAACAGTTCAGAGTTCTTCCAAAAATAAAATTTAAAAAAAGATTGGTAGATAAAAAAGGTTTGTAATTTTAATCAGTACAGTTCTTTCCATCATATGAAATGGGTTCCAGGGGAAGGTGTTCCAGGGCAAGAAGGATAAAGAAATTAAAACACACGTCAGGTGTGTTTGTGTCTTGCTAGGAATGCCAGCTATTAATTATTAAAATTTAGATGTTCTGGTCTGCAGGATTGGGCTTTTTGGTTGAGGAAGGAGTAAAACATAAAATATGTCCAATACCCCTGGAAATAAAAAGTGAATGCTGCTATTTTTTTTGTGATTTTTTTTTTTTTTTGAATTGCCTTTTGACATGTATTTAACAATGTTGTGGGGTGGGAGTTAATCTAAGTTTCTAAAATTTTTCTGAGGGGAAGTTTAAAAAAAAAATACAAGAAGTAAGTAATATAGGTCCTCTGTGAAACTAAACTACTAATTACCTGTAGTTCTGGGGTAGATCTTCCACATCAGTCTGACCCATAACAGTACTTTCTAGCCTTGGATAGACATGCACCAACTGTATGCCGCCATAATACCACTTTACCCCAGTGTAAAAATGGAATGGACATGTGACATACAGCCTTTATACTAGTGTAAGCCATTCTACTCTTGTGTAAAGTTACCCAGCAAAAGAGCTACACCACTACAGTAACTACACAGTTACTGCTGTTCTAGGTTGGGAGACGAGAACATTTTATTCACTGCATGTACCAACATTTTGTATTGGCAAAGGACTTGACTAATACAAGTAGTCACAAAGGATGTATTTCTTTGGTAGCAGCTAGTTTTCTCTTCATTACCACTACTAATGTGACTTTTTCTTGCAGATTAACCACCGTAATGGTTAGGGGTCTACCTAAATCGTGCTGAGGCAAAAGAAAAATCACGGGCTGCTCATGGCCCCATTTTTGTGGTCTTTTCACAGCATCTCCCCTCCCCCCTGCCACTGATTGGCCAAGGGACCCCAGTGGCCATCAGCCCCACCGCTCATGCTGATTAGTGGAGAGTGGTAGGGCTGCATGATGGGTAACCTTCTCAGCTGATCAGCAGCAAGGGGGGGGGGGGATGACTGCTGCTGTCTTAGCTGCTCCCTTTCATGCCATGGCTCCCCACTCCCCCCGCAGGCTGCAAGGCTGGGCTCCAGTGACCCTAAGTAATTGGGAACCAGCATTTTATTTTTAGAATTTTTTTTCTGGCAATTCTGGGCCAAAATCACAGGGATTACCATTTTTATAGGGTTTGCAGAAACTGCTTTTTGCAAATAGGGCAGATCCCTAATAATGTCCACTGTCCTGTTTACCAAATTATCTCAAATTATGTTTAATAGGAGATCTGACCTGCCACAAATATCATTAATGGCTATGAAGACTTCATTTTCCCATATGAACATGAATTAGAATTTTTTTAAGGGAATTTCAGCATATTCTTGGAAATAGTAGCCCAAGCAACTGAGTTTTCAGGACATTCTGCAGAGCTATATCCTTTAGGACTGCAGACAAGCCCTGTCATGGCACTAAACTTTTGGAGTCTCATGTTATTCTGGAAGTGCAATTGCCTAGACAAGTCATGTTACTTCTATGCTGAGTTTATGAAAGCAGCCCATGTTCAATCTAGGGTGTACAATTGTCTCTTCTCTCACAAGTGGGAATATACAAAGGTCCTTGAAGAAGGGTTATTTGCAAGTAATTCACATGTATACCTTCCCTTTTATGTTGAAGTTCTCCACATATCTGAGGCTCTTTGGTTCAAGTGAAGAAACTAAGAAAGTTGAGATCTGCAATACCTTTGGTAACCTTGAGTGCTAAGCTTTTGGCTCCACAAGGAAGTGCACGTAGAGCCTGAAAGTATACAGCTTCTAACATAATTTTAGAACCTCAAGATGCCAAAGATGCCATTTCTATTAGCATGACTATACAAAACCAGTTCTTGAAAAAACAAAGTTCCTGATTGATGACCTTTTAAACTTGCTTATTGCTGGCCTGTTTTCTCTTTCAAATCTTTTCTCGCTCCATATAAGGGAACATCTTTTCTTGTTCCCTTATTGGGTATGGAGGTAGCTAAAGCTGTTTTATCTCTTTGCATGTGTATATGAGAGAGACCTGATTTGTATTAGTATTTCTGCTTTTCTTTTTTGTTTTCTGAGTCTAAGGTATTATATATACAAACTTAATCTACGTTTCTATAGTTCATAACAGATATTTTAGTACTTAATAGTATTTGTTGTTTGTAAAGCTGTGGGTTTACAGACTCTTTGATTTATGATCCAAGCTTGTATCCATGATAGAGAGAACAATGACAAATGTGAGGTGTAACTTATTTGTATTGCCTTATATATGTTTAATGTCTTGTATATTCAGATTTCCTATATCAAGCTGTTTTCATTCTTTTAAAGGGTGTCTCCTCTTCAGAAATCTGAAGTTGTAGAAATGGTTAAAAAACAGGTTAAAGTAGTAACACTAGCAATTGGGGATGGAGCAAATGATGTTAGTATGATACAGACAGCGCACGTTGGTGTTGGTATTAGTGGAAATGAAGGACTACAGGCAGCTAATTCTTCAGATTACTCAATCGCACAGGTAAATGATGATACTGTAAAGCTTTAAAAAATACAATTAAATCGGATAGCATTGATCAACATGTAGTCCTCAATATATTTTTCTTTGCCTTTTAGTTCAAGTATCTAAAGAACTTGTTGTTGGTTCATGGTGCCTGGAACTATAACAGGATAGCTAAATGCATCTTGTACTGTTTCTACAAGAATATCGTCCTTTATATTATTGAGGTAATGGTATATTAGGTATTTATAGTTTCTCTCAATTATTTAAGCTTTTTCATGGTATGGTCTGACTTTCTGAAAGTGTTTGCAAACTATTTGAAAATGATCACTCTAGTAAATAAATATTTCCTAGTAATATTATATATCTTATACTTTGTTTAATCACTTCTATCTAATTTCATTATGGAAAAAATAAACTACCCATAGAAATCCCCTGCATCTATTTGGTGGTTGTCATTGCACAATTCCTACAGTTTATTAAAACTGTCTTGGTAGATAAATTACTATTTTTCTCATGAGAAATAAAATTGTTCAGCACAAATGCTTTAAACGTTTTGCTAAATCAGGGTCTAACTAAATACTATCCAATGTACATACAGGCCACAATTCTGAAAACCACTTAAGCATGTGTTTAGGACTATCTCTATTCAGAAAGGCACTTTAGCATATTTTTAACTTGAAGAGCAAGTGTGCGCCCATTTTTTGGTTTGTTTTTTGTTTTGTTTTTACACAGGATCCCTGCTTCCCTTGGCACTGTTTAGGAAAGCATCCATCTTCACAACAGAGCTGTGCATGTTTTCCTGAATGGGCTCCTGTGGAAAAACTAGTTCATGATGATGTAAATAAGCTGTATCATTATGCATCCACGTCTGATAGGGATGCTTATGTTTGCAAGTGCTGAAGACTGGCACTCATGGAAATGGAAGCACTTTGCTTCTCAACTTCGCCATTTGTAACATTTTTTCTGTAGATCATTAAAAACTCTCTCCCACTCCTAATCCTGTCTGATTTTCACAGTTTTCTTTCAGTCTTTTCATGTTCTTTAAAACAGAAGCAAAACCAGCAATACTTAATTCAGACTTTACATATTTAAAGTTTATTTGGGTTCAAATTTAGTTAAATAAAAGTTAACCTATTCCAAAGCTCCAGTAGTATTTTTATATGCATAAAATATGAATTAGTACTATTTTAATAAAGTATTGAATAAGGATCTTAAAAACAACATCTAGATACAGGAATATGTTCTGGTGATCAGCATTTAAAGAGATCATGCAATCTAATTTGATGCGTAATTTTATGTTCTTCAGTTTTGAAAATTTTCCACAAATTCTGTTTTTACAAAAGGCAGCATTTACTTTCTTTGATAGTCCTTTTCACAAATCATGCCAGAAATGGTTTTTTTCCTGTTTTTTTTATTTAAAATTTTAGTTTAATACAGCATTCAGCTTCAGCATAATTGGGTTTCTATTCCACATACATATTTTAAAAAGGAGAAAAAAGGGAACAGAAAGATTGAAAACTTCGAAGACTGAGAAGTAGGAGGAGGGTAAGAAAGACAAGAAGTAATGAAAAATTAAGTATTATACCCTTGTTTACAATATCCATATACAATATTTTTTTTAATATTACAGTTGCAAAATGAAGCAATGGTCAATATCAACAGCACTTCATATACTTAGATGCTTTCATATTAATTTTTTCTAAAAATTAGATAAAATAGCTTATTCTGTTTAGGAGGCCCTAAGTACCCAATTTCTTATTCCAAAGAAGTCATACCTGATTTATACTAGGCATATGCAGGTCTTAAATCTTAATTTGCAAATGCATTATAATTCCTAAATTTTAACATTAACAAACTTCAGATATACATATTAAATAATAACTTTGCTGTACATTTTTCATTTATTTTACATATAAAATGTAATTTTTAACAATTAAACGTTATTCAAGACAAAATGATCTTTAGTTTAATTCCCATATACCCACCTCTTGCTAGCTACCATAACTTTTGCAGATGTTAATGGTTCATGTCAATACTTTGAATGAATAGACAGAAAATACATCATTGAACGTCTCTAGCAAGGACAACTGCCAGTCTTGAATCTCTCTTTTCAATTTTTTGTCCTGATCAGGCGTGGGAGCAGAGAGCTCAATGACTATTTGTAAGCTTCTGTTTAATATGCAGAAATGCTACATCAGGAAAATGTCTGTTAAGCTTTTGTGGCCACGCCTCTTCTGTGTCTTGGAACTTCAGAAACCAATGCTCTGAAAGGCTGGTCTGAAGTTGCTTTTTAAAAAAAGTTTTCATTGATTGTTGAGGGTTTAAAGGATAATCTAGTAAAATATGCATTTTTACATATCTTGATTTTTATATCAAGAGATCTGTTGATTTGATATTTGTAAGTACCTGTTTAATAACCCTGATTGTTATAGAATAGCAATTTTAACTTAATCTAAAATATAAAGGTTTATTCTGGACATTTGTGCAATGATATGAAATATGTCACTATTCCCTTTACTCATCACAGCAGTTATGCATGTTCTGAATAGGATAGGCTTACTCGCAATCTTAAATGTCATGGTGTGCTTAAATGCTCTACCAAGTTCAGGGGCCTAATACAGTATTCAACACTCGGCCATAAACATTTAACACTTAAAACCTATTGACAGGAGTGTGAAAATAGTTTCAAATTATTTGCTTCATTTTACGGTTCTGATTCACCACATATTTAAAACATGTGAAATAGTATTCCCACTAAAGTTAGAGGGACTCTGTAGGAATTGCTGACATGGGCCTGAAGGGCATGATTCTGTATTCAGACCTCCAGAATCGACCCATAGGGCAGTTATACACATACATTTGTCTGCTCCGATGCACTGGAAATCCAGTGCGTTGGAGCACACTCAATTGATCAAAGTAAGTGCCCATTTTTAGGTGGTAGTAGTTGATGCAAATTTGTGCTTCGTTTATTTGAATAAATAAATTCATGCAAATGTATTATGTATTCTAGATTTTGAAACAGATGAAATCCTGGCCTTATGAAATCAATAACAAATCTCCATTTGACTTCATTGTGTTTGGGAGTTTGCTCCTATTTTTAAATATGTTTCATTTTGGTTAGTAATGGGGCAAAACTATTTTTATGACTCTAAAACGCTTTATTATAAATTTGTAAAATTTCTTCATAGACATTTTTTCTTTAAAACTGAGACAAAGGAAATGCAAACCAAAAAGTAAATTAAAGGTGTTAAGCTTCTGTCTTAAATTGAAGAAAGATGATTTTAGTTTGGAAGTCTACTCTAAACTTCCTAGATATGCCTATGCATCACAACTCATGACACAGGTTTCTACAAGGACTTAGTTTATAGGACGCACATTTTAAATTAAAGTAGGCATGATTTTATGCCCATGATTTTATTCCACCTCTTTCTTGTACTTCAGCTGTAGTTATCTAGAATCAATCGCATATCTTAATTATTATCTCACAAAATACCAGTCTCAAAAGTTTACTTTTCTCTCTGTTCCTGGCTTGTCACCTTTCATCAGTCCTGAATCTTGGTCTTTTCCTTGATATCTTCTCCTGCACGTATCAAATCACTTTAAACTTGATATAACTGTAAATGGACCCAGTATCTTTATATCCTAAATGCTTTCCACTCTATCATTGTCTTAAAACAAATATACCATCCTTCTTCTTGCATATAACCATGGCCTGAATTTTACCTTTGGGTCCTGACTTCCTTCCCTCACACATCCAGACAGTGTCTCATTCCTACACAGTATTTCTTAGATAACGATACTCTGAAGGATGACCTGCCTTTCCCTGGCCACTATAATTAAAATAAAACATACTTTCCTATGTAAATACATTTCCCATAGTGAATTTACTCCTTATGGTCCTTTACCCTCTCTATCCCTGCTAATGCTGCAGTAACACTTGCAGAATTTTTCCATGCTGCACTTTATAATGCAAGTGTAGAAACGTCATTCTCTGTTGTTTCAATGCTGGTTAATGAGTATTATAAAGCAAGTCTGAGTCCTTTACCCTAATTTGATTTGAAGGTAGTCTTTGTCCTCATGGCACTATCTTCTTGGTTAGCAGCTTTTTGTCAAGCTGTTGGACAAATTTTACTCTGAACTGATTTCAAGTGAGTCTTCTTGGGTATCTTGATTGAAATGAATCTATCACTGCTTCTTACTTAGGAGACATGCTTCTTCCTTTGACACCATGGACTCATTGATTCATCTCCCAACCTTTGGGGGAGTGGGTTAAGGTCAAGGAGCCACCTAAAAAAAACCCATAAAAACAGATGAACAAGAACAGAAGAATTGTCATACTGAGCCAGGCAAAAGGTTCAACTAGCCAGCTGTCCTGTCTTTGACAGTGGAAAGTAACAAAAGACTTGGAGGAAGACTATATAAATGGGGTATGTGTAGCATGATCCTCCCCCTGTCATACCTTCCCAGTCAGCATCAGTAGGGTACAACTCAACTATAGTTTAATAGGCCCTGAAAACCTATCTTTCATAAATTTGCATAATCCTTTTTTTAATTAAATTGCCCCCAAAAACATCTTGGGCAGTCAGTCTCCATGTTAATTACAGGAACCCTAGCCAATCAGTATTCATACAGTGTGGATATAAGAAGGCTTGGAGTCCCTTCAAAAGGGGAACATTTCAAAAGAGCAGCAGCTAGTATGTTTTAATTGTTGTGTGTGAACAAGCTGAGATTGATTCAAAATGCAGCAAACCCACTCCAACTGATTGAAGGAGTGTTAAAGTCAGAGCAGGTGTGCTGCATTTTGCATAGTTCTTCATCTGTTCACACACAACAATTAGAATATACTAGCTGCTGCTCTTCAAAATGTTCCCTTATTGAAAGGGCTTCAGTTGTTCATGTGTTCTAACCCATGGACACAGCCTCATGTTTGAACATTGTGGTGCCACAATTTAAGACCTTGGCCCTGCTGGAGGCCAGACCAAGATCTTTCCTCATTTTATTTTTTCCTAAGTTTTGTTGCCTCTTCAGTGCACTGCATGTATTTAGAAGATGAAGCTGCAAGATAATAGTGTCCTTTACAGGGTCTATTAACATAACTGTTCCAAGCCCCCAGTTTCTCTCCATTTTAACAACCTTAAAAATTGAGTTGGGTAATACTTTAGATCAGTGCTTCTCGAAGTGGTGGTCCGTGGACCAGTGCCGGCCCGCAAGCAACCGGTCTCCGGTCCACAGCGAGTTGCCAGGAAAGAAAGAAATATATTTTCAGAAGCATAACATTGATGTGTCATAGCGCCACAGTTCGTACGTTCCAACACTCCAGGTTACGTCACGTCGTGCGAGGTGAGGAAAGAGAAAGAAACAGCCGGTCGCACGTTTGTGTAGCGCTGTTAAACGCAGTTGCTGCCACCGGCTGAACCGGTCACTGGTCTGTGGCCCACTGGGAAAAAAAATTGCTGGTCCACCACATCAGATTATCTGTGCCGGCCCTGTGCTGTACGTGAGTGTTGCTGTGAAACAAGCTCCTCCTACTTGCTCCCACTCTAAGCATAACATCTGGAAATGAAGCCATGTACCTACCTTGGACCATCCCTGACAGCACCACAGTAAACATGAGAGACAAGGAACCAAAGAACAAATCTAATGCATGGTCAGGGCTGCTGTAAGATGCTTACATTTCATTACTCCTGGGAACTGGCACACATGGAACTTGCAAATGGGCAAGGTATGGTTCATAGCAGTGTTCATGGGTGCAGCACCAAGGTGTAAAATCTGTTTGAAAGTTAAGAACGCATTTCACATTTTTAAAACAATAAAAGTGTTGCTATGTCATGTGTCTTGGAACAACCTCATAGTTCATGTTGTTCTTAAATTAGAGTTAAAGAAATACAAGATTGTATATCCAATTTTAAGACAAGTAGTCAGTTGGTATTAAATTTCCCATGCAGCTAACTTATTTTCTTTGAATTTATTATAAAATTCTTGTTTGTTATTTTCATACATTTTATTAGTAAGCTTTTTAAACCCAGTCTTTGACAAAAGGTTTTTTCTTGTCATTTCTACTTTTATTTTTTGATCAATTATTTTTTAGAAGCAATACCAAACCCCCTATAGCTTGCTAAACAAATTGGGGAACGAGCAGAGAAGATTAATTTGGATTCATTTTTAACAGTTAGTAAAATAGTAACAGTTTTTGCCATGCACACAGGGTCTATGTTTGATTGGGCCTGGGTGTACATAAGCTTACTTGGGGGAGAAGTACCCAGGCATAGATCTAAAACTACACTTGCTAGTCATGCTATTCAGTGGACCAGGGTTTATGTGAAGATACTGGCACAAGTACAGGTTTACAAAAAATTTCCTTTTAATAGCTGTTTTTCTGTCTCTACCCATGCCCCCATTCCTAAGTAGGCATTAAATACCATAGAAAATGAATACATGAAAAAAAAATGATTTTTGAAGCAGCCAAAATTAAAGGTAAGCCATCTAACAGTGTTATACCATTGCACCTGTCACCCAGCTATCAAGGACTTGAAACTGGAGAAAACAGCCACAACTGCTTTGTGCTACATACAAGGCCCCACAACTTTGATTCCGTCATACTAGAGATCTGAGACATCATTCCCCCTAACTGGCATTCTTCATGCACCTGTCTGTGAAAGTCCCAATACAACCAAGTATTCTACCAACCATCCACATATCCCTTTACTTGATTTTTAAAATCTTGACACTGGGAGATCTACAGAAGAAGAATATTCTATAGTTATTTTCAGTTTAGTTTTAATACCCTAAGAAAATACACATACATGTTGTATGTTAAGATTATAAAAATAAAGCACTGAAAAGTTAGGATCTGCCAAAAACTGTGTTGACTATGGAACCTTTACAGTACATGTTCATATGTTAACACAATTGGGATCTAATCCCAAAATCATACCATGCCACATGGGACTCCAGGATTGAAGACAAATTCCCTGATCCTGTAGTCCACAGGCACAAGGATCTGGCTGTATGTGATTTTTAAAGGTGTTGGCACATGGGGACCCCAGAGTCAGGGAATGGCTCCCTGATCCAAACATCCCCGTGCCTGGGATGAGTCAAGTGCTTTGCATGTTGTGCGGAGCCCCACAGTTCACCCCAACCTAGCATGGTGCTTGCCTTGCCTTACAGCTCCTGTGGGGGTCTGAGGAGCAAGTCTTGTTCTGCTGCCGAGTTCCAGTGAGCTGTGGGGCTCCTCATGACTTGGCACCCTGGCTCAGCTGGTGGGCTCCCCTCCACTCTGCTCCCTGAAAACAACAGGGTGCAAGCTTCATGCAGGGGCTGTCAGTCATATAGGGCTGCACCATGAGGCTGTCAGCCTGCTAACGGGAAAGCTGTCAAGCAAGCCCACCATGCAACTGGCATCAGGCTGCATGGCAGGGCTACCTTGCCATATGTGTTCAATTTGAAGTGTGATGGAAACCACCCACAAAAATGTTACACATTTTGTAGAGTTTGGGGGGAGGGGGTTGTGGCCTGTTTCCTGTTTTATCACGTTATTGATTCCCTGAATGTGCGACTGGCTACTATTTATGGTGCAATTCACAGGTTAATTTCATCTCAAGTGTAATGTTTGTCAGGGGCCTTATTTATACATTATGTGCATACGCATTTTATTACAAGCTACGTGATCACATACTGTTTGTTCAAGAGAAGGTGGACCTAATTCAGGACTCTGAATGGGCTGTGAATGGAAGAAAGGATTTTAGGAAGGAAAAAGAATGTTTTGTGTTTAAGGCACAGGGATAAAACCCAGAAACCTGAGTTTCATTAGATCATCTATGACGCTGATTCAGGAAAATGTTTAAGTGTATACATAGTCTAGTAAGACAACAGGATACTGTTTTCCTTAATAGAGGCCATAATGTCTACCTGTACACTGTAAAGACATTACATCTATAAAGGTGCATATCTATCTTGCCTTCTACCTGTAAGATAATTATAGTAATGCTGCACGGGCCACATTTAATTTGAGTATTCTTCAGCTACTGAGTTCTTTACTTTGCAAGTTTTAACGATTTCTAATAAAAAATGGTATACTTATAGTATTGCTATCTGAATTTTAGCTGCCTAATATTTTAATTTCCAATTTTTTTTCTGCAAAGTCTAACACTGCCATTGTTTTCAGTAGATCCTTGAAACTTAGCAGGAAAAGGTAGGAAGCCAGAGAATTGCCTTTTCTCTTCTCCGTTAAATTCTATTCAGGTTTAGCCAAAAGAGTTTTGCAAAATCACCTTTTTCCTGTGCAAAAGAATGAGATGAAAAGAGTAATATGTGATTATGTAGTTAAAGACTGTAACATAATGCCTACACACAGGGGAGTACAATTAAGGCTGGACAGAATCCTAAATTCTGGCATTTCCTAACTTTTGAGTGCTTAAATTAGCAGTTCAAATATAATTCTTCTAACATACTGCTTTTTATATTTTAGTTATACAACTGTATTGGCATCTGACATACTAGTACAGTAAGATATTATGGCTTTTAGAGAGTTATTGCTAAGAACCATTAGTTACTATGTTTTATACACTCACAGAAATGTGTTTACATCATACTTGAAAAAATCCAAAGGCAAAATATGTAAAGCAACAGACCACAGTAGACTCTGACCTGTCAGTTGTCATACAGTACTGTACAAAATTGCTTCTTTCCAAACAGTAACTGAGATACTAAAACACAAAATAAGTTTAAGCACACCAATCATACACACAGAGCTGAGGAAATTAAATATTAAGATTAGCAAACAATATTTTATGACAGTTTATAAATCATAGTTATTAATGAAATTTAGCCAACATGGAGTTTGTCTTAAGTTTTCATTTCTTTGCTCAATGGGCTCAGTTTTAGGATTATTTTAACTTTGTTTGTGTGTGTATACAAAATAGTTCTTTTTTTTGTTTCCTTTTCTATCTCACAATCAAGATATTCATTTTTATGTATGTTGAGGCATTTCCTTGTGATAAAATAAGACCAGTTTGTTCATTGAAACTGGTCATCTAGAGGCCAGCTTGGGAACATATTGATAAACGGTGAATTTGTAGCAATTCCTGCTTCCATAATGAGGTTAAATGAAATGTGAACTGTGGCAAAGTTTATGCAACACAGCATCTAAAATTCACTTGACTAGCATGTCAGTTTTTTTCTTCTTTCTGTTTTTGTGCAATCTTGTTGCTGAGCAATGATCTATGCTGATTCAAAGTTCTTTTAAAATTCCATTTCATATAGTGTTTTGTATTTAAAATAGTAGAAATGTTAAGCTGCCAACATGTTGGTTTTCTGGGGTTTTTAAATAAACTAGAGAGCTTCAGTTATAAGCAGAAATATTGTTTTAGAATAAATTCACATTACATTTATTTTTAAATTTAAATTGATCTGGTGAATAAAATATAAATGATTGATATAATTGATTTTAATGAATAAATTTATAAATAGCAAATTTCATTAGCTCCTGATTCTTCCTATTTGCTTTTATTGGCTATTTCACCCTACATTCCTCTCCTACTGAGTAGTGTACTAGAAAATAGGAGGAGTAAGTCTAGCAGAATCATGCCATAAAGAATCTAATTTCATGTGAAATCTTGTGCTAGGGACTATACTAATATAAAAAAGGCCTTCTAAAGTACTCTTCTCAAATACTCTAAACGGTTTTGTAGATGAGATTCGGTGCTTGTTTTTTCTCTTGGAAAGCCTGATCTAATTGTGCAGTGAGATCTCTGTGGGGAAAAGTACTATGTATTTGTCAGTGCAGAAAGTGCACTTAAATAAAACATTTTAATGGAAAATTGTTTGCACTAACTGGTCTTTATAAGATGAGGGTTAAATTTTATTTGTGGATTTTCTCTGAATTGAATTTTAATTCTCAGATTCAAAATATTGTACTAAAGTGTACTAGTAGTACAGTTCCATAAATCATTTTGAAAACATGTAATCCACCTCAGTTGTTCTTTTTTTAATTTAGTTTCTTTGTAGAAACAGGTTAAGATTTAGTTAAAGACAAAGAATTGCTAATTTATGTGACTAGTGATTGTGTTTTGAAAATATCCCTTTAGTGGAAAAGCTAAAGTATATTTTAAAACATGTAAAAATGTTTAAGCCCTATATCTTGACTTCTTTTTCCAGATCTGGTTTGCTTTTGTTAATGGCTTTTCTGGACAAATTCTATTTGAGAGATGGTGTATAGGTCTTTACAACGTGGTGAGTTTTTTGTATATCTTGAATTACTGTTTTAACCATTTACATTAAAGTTTGGTTTTATTTTTAATAACTTAGCTCTCCAGTTCAGTGATTTATTTATTTATTTATTTATTAGATGTTTACAGCTATGCCTCCACTGACTCTTGGAATATTTGAAAGATCCTGCCAAAAAGAAAATATGCTAAAATATCCTGAGTTATATAAGACTTCTCAAAATGCTCTGGACTTTAACACAAAGGTAGAAGTTACTTTAATTGAAATTAAAGCAATCTTTAATAATTGTAAGCTGTGATGATCTATTTTAATTCTGTCATGTATTCAGGTAAAGTTAAAAATGAAGAGTTGCTCTTTTAGTATTCCCATCTGTCTCCGATGACTAGAAATGATTGTTTGTGTGAAAGCACAAATCATATTTATCCAGTTTGGAGACTCTGGAAAGTACTATTAAAAATAAACTGTTTTGTCTGTTGGTAATAAAGCTGTCTCCTGGAGGCAGAAGTGATTTGTCCTCTTGGTTTTCAGGCCTTCTGTACTTGTACTGTTGTGTGGAAATGGATTACTGACCCCTGTGGAGAAGTAGAGCAAAGGACAACAAGAGCTGTCATTAAATTTGTAGGGGAGGAGCCTTACACCATTCTTCATTAATTTTGAGCTGTGGAAAAAAAAATACTCATTTTTGTTTTATCAAGGAAAATAAATTGTGTATTAACTGAGGTCTACGGCTAATGTTGGTAGGAATTGGGAGATAACTGTATTGCAGAGTTCGGTTTTGAAAAGAATGCAGAAATGCAACTAAAAGTTGGATTTGGTTTTAGAATCCATACAACTTGTTTTTTGATTTTATGTAAATAGAAAAATCATAAAAATAAAGGAAAAGCAAGCTGAAATCCTAGAAACTGCAATTTTTTTTAAGTTTGCCACATTTGTACTTATCAAGTAAATACTGACTTTGTATTTTATGTTTTAGGGAATAGCATGAAATTATAGATAGATAGATATAGATGTATATGCATATATTTTATGCACGTATTAATGGGCAGTACAATTTTGTTATGCTGATTTAATTTTAAAAAATATTTATTTGGAAAGCTTCAAATAATGTAATTAAAAATTGAGTAATCATAATTAAAGTTATTGCTACCTAAATTCTCAATTTATGGTCACAACTTAGAAACATCTCAATATGATGATCAGTAATAGATTTTGTGTGATAATGTAATAGGGCTGGATTCTCACCTGGTCAATAGGAATTAAGTCAATAATTTATACAAGTTAAACTCACTGAGAAGTTGACCCATTCTATATAATATGTAAGTTCTACACTGTCTTTGCTCAGACAAATGGGTACAAATTTCTCTTCAGGCACTCCTTCTTTGCCTGAGAGCAAAGCTGAAAATTGCTAGTCAGGAATATGGGTAAAATACAGTTTATTGTATAATGGTAACTACTTTTAAAATGTGTAGGATTTTAATTTTGGTATTGAGATCCATGAAAAATCTGCTTTTAGTGCTGCACAAGAGAGTAGTGCTGTCCATTCCTAACAGAGTAACATGTATGTATCAGAATTATATATATTGGTACTTTTACTCGGCTTCAGCATACCATAGTAACAGATTTTTATATTTTCTAGTGTATATTTTTATATAAATATATTCCTGGTAGTTCATAATATTTAAAACATACTAACTAAATAGGCCAAAGCAAAGTATCCTGCTGAGTACTATTGTTGAAAAATGATATGCTACCAGACTTTATAGTTAACTGATCCAAAAGATTTTAAATCGGGTCAGTTACATCCATATGTGCTTCAAAAAATGAAATGTGTAGCTTTTAAGTGGATAAGTGTTTCCATTTAAAAATTATTAACCTTTAGTGTTCAGAGTTGTGCCAAAGCTTTTACTAACTTTAGTGGAAATATTGTGTGGCTCTGTCCATGAAAGTCTTTGAAAAGTTATAAGGAAATGTCTACAAAATGCCTAACTATATAAGCATTTGGTATCATTGCACTGGCTGATGATGCAAAGGCTTGTTATGGTAAAAAGGGTCAGAGGTTATGAGGCCATGTTAGAGGTTAAAGGATTAGCATGCAACAATAAGTAGTGGTCAGGAAAATGGAAAAGTAGAACTAATTTTTCTTGCACCCACCTGTGCTTTCTGTCAAATAAAAACTTGTGGTAGTGACATAGTGAGGGGGAGAGACAGAGGTTAATGAGTAACACAAGTTCAAATGTGCAAAGTATTGGAGCGTAAATTGGATCATACAACCTGGTGTAGTGGGGTAAGCTAACAAAGAACTTTGAGACGCAGTGGAAAATGCTGTAAGGCAGGCAACTTAATTTCTATTGTTTGAACTGCCTTAAAAGTATTAATAAGTGTCAGCTTTGTACAATAAAGCTTATGTATGTAAAAGGCATTTCTAATAATAAAACGTGACTGCTGTCCTGAAGGATGCAAGTGTTCAAAATTAATTTTTCTCTATAGTTTAAGTTTTTCGTACCTGTATATATTATATACTATAAACCTCACTGATGGTCTATTTATATTTAAAGTTAATGTACATAAGTATTTTAATAAGTACGTCTTTTGTAAATGGCGATGCATTTGTTAGTAAAATTTATAGCAGTTTAATGTAAATGTAATATTGTTTAGTAACGTATTTCCTATAAAATAGGAAAGTTTTTATGTGACATGCTACCTTAAATATAGTGATATATATGATGAAAACCAAGAAAAAAAATTAGAGATTAGTTAAAATGATTCTAAGAAATACAGAGTCTAGGTATATAAAAATGTTATGTTTCGTGTAAAATGTGCATAATAGGGACATTATGTGAGAAAAGTAAAAGAAAATCTAAACCCTAAATTTTCCATTGTGATAAAAATATTGTTTTTTATATATCTTTTAAAATTGTCTGATAACTTAAAATTAAAAGTGAGAGATAATAAGCACCTTTTACAAAACATAAATAAGTGACCCATGAAAAGCTAAGAGGCAGAAAGTCCCTGTCAGTTATATTAATTCACAGAGGTGGCCTGGCAGAAACGCATTTTGTGAACCTAGCTCAAAGATAAAAAAGAAAGGTCAAGGTTCAGAGAGCTAGTTTATCGCAAATGGTTCTCATGGATTTTTGTTTTCCCTTAGGTTTTCTGGCTTCATTGTTTAAATGGCCTCTTCCACTCATTTATTCTGTTTTGGTTTCCACTAAAAGCCCTCCAAGATGGTAAGTAAGTAAAAGGCACACAAACACTGAATTTTTTTTTTTATTTTTTTTTTTTACTTTTCTTGAAAAATAATATCCCAGAATGACTGTCATAAGTACTAACAGTATTATTTTTTCCTGAACAATCTACTACCAGTGGATGGATTGTGCAGGTCCCCAGTTTCCCACAACTTTTGGAAAGTATATTTCAGGGCTTTCTATATCAGTTGCATGGGCTGTTGCTGGCAGGAAAAATACTAGTGAATTTTTCAGAAGATCCTATGTTTCTTGGACAATCTCACTCATGTGGGATTGGGGGGGAAATTGAAATAACACTTTAGTGGAACCTGCCATTTTGTTAAGGCTTAATCCATTTTTCCAGGGAAATATTGACTCTAAAACCTTTTGCTAATTTCATAAAATCATTGGGTTGGAAAGGCCCTCGGGTCATATTGTCCAATCTTCTGAACAGATGCAGGATTTGCTGTTCCTAAACTAGTCTAGGTAGATGCCTATTCAGCCTCATATTGAAAACCTATAATGAAGGAGATTCCCCAACTTCATTTGGCAGCTAGTTACTTTGTCCTGCAGTTTGTACAATTAAACAGTTTTTTTTTTCCCTGAGTTTTCATCTAAATCTGACTTGCTGCCCTTTGTGCCAAGGAAAATCTGTTTCACCATTTTCTTTACAGTAATCTTTCAAATATTGGAGATCATCTATCACAACCCACCTTAAACTTCTTTTCTCTAAATTAAACATATCTAGTCATTCAATTTTTCCTCCATTTGATTCCAGTCTGGTCTCCAGGTTTGTTTGTTTTTTTTCTGATGCTACCTTTATTGTGGTTTCTTTCCTAGGCTTTTACATCTGACCAAACATTGAATTGGACCAGGGTGTCAAACTCACCTGGGGTCTCATGCTGGATCTAGACTGCAAGGCTCCTTGTGGTTCAGATCCAGCTGGAATGAGAGGGCTGTCACAGAGGTGGTTGCAGCAGCAGCAAGAGGTTTAGCAGCAACAGGTCTGAAGGAGTGTGCCCAGGAGTGGCCAATGCTAAGCTTGTTAACAATGACAATGCCCAGTGGGGCCAAAGGGCCCCAGATTCTATGACAGACTGTGTTCCCCAACTTCTGGCATCCACTTGCAGCCCAGTGACCCAGTTTGAATTTAGCCTCTGGGCTGTATGTATGACACTCCGGACTTAGACCTTACCACCACTGTGACGTAGAGCAGTATCATTCACATTTTAAAAGGGGAAGGCTGAGGTACATATTGTTTTTTTTTTTTATGTTGCAGAACCTGGGATAGAAACATTTTCTACTACTATACACCCTTCATGATTATTTAACCTATCTTAATCCCCTTCAGCCTTCTCCTTTCCAAACTAAAAAGTCCTAGACTTTTTCATTTCTCCTAATATGGCAACTGCCCTAGGCCCCTGATCATCTTGCTTGAATCTAAAACATGCTGATTTGCAAAAATATAAAGATCATGATGTTGTCCTGAATATTTTCTGAACTGACACATATCCAATGGTGTGGACCTATCCATGATTATTACTGCATAATTTAACCCAGATTTTACTCTAGCAAACTTACTATGTGATAATGAAAAGATGCTAGACCAGTTCTCCCAACTGCCTTTAGAAAGCTAACTGCCTTTAGAAGTCCTATTGTGACAGCTGCCCAATGTGTGGTATAGGAGATAATTTGCATTGAGCAAACTGCCGTCCCAGAATTAAATTGACCAGGGAAGTAGATGCAGAATGTGTTCAGCATAGTAACTTTCCTATGGATACAGCATCTTATTCAAGGGTAACTTTAGTTTTAAATAATTTACTATTTAATAGGGCTATGCATCTTGTCTGCTTATTTTTATTTATAAAGTCAATTTACTGAATAATACACAAGGGGTTGTCTCTTCAAACCCTAAGGCTGTCAATGAAAGCTGCCTGATTTGGGCCTATATGATCAGTACATACTATGTTGTTTTTCACACTCTTTGAAGAAAGTTGTTTTGGAAAAAAATAAAATGAAAAGTATATATTAATTTCTTAGGTATTTTGCATTAATTGGCTTCTTTGGAAAGCTCTTTGGAAAGCACAAGTCAACAGCAACCGAAGATTCTATACAGCTGAAGTACTAACAATTGGTGGTGTGACCAGTGGGTGACACTTCCCCACTGATCATCACTACTTAAGGTAAAAACTCTTTACTGGTCACCTGAGGAGTTGTTCCTTGCTTGGTGTTGGGAGCAAAAGATTTTGAATTACCTGAAGTGAGAGTCCTGTTAGATTATATCTTTTCAAAACCTAAATCATGAATAAATTTACCATGCCTTTTTTAACATATCATTCTGTTTTGCTGCAGGTACTGTTTTTGGCAATGGTAAAACATCAGACTACCTACTTTTGGGAAACATTGTTTACACTGTAAGTCTTGCTACGCTTGTCTGGAATTCTATCGCATCATTTTTTCCTAATCTGTTTCTCTTAATTTTTCCATCTTTCATTCTACCCACACAATATAGATAATGTTATATTTACTGATTAGAAGTAATTGTATACTACGCATGTATATTATTCATACTTCTGATTTCTCATTTTTCTATATGAAAGAGTTGATACAAAGTTGTGTCTTGCAAATAAAGTGAAGAAACGAGATTATTCTCAGGGCACCATCTGCAGCCATCATTTTAAAGTTGAATTAGGTTCTGTCAGTTTTCTAGGCATGTTCAAAGTAGGCCTTAGCAACTGGATTGTAATAGAGCATAGACAGGAGCAAGGTGTTCAAGTAATGTAACTGAATTGCTTCCCACATGCTCAGAAGCACAAGTATAGGCATGTAGGTAATTTAACAGTCCAAAACAGAGGCTCTATATTGGGTCTCTTGAATCACACAACTGAATCACCTGAAATGGAGGCATCAAAATTCCACCTAAGTTTCATTGAGGTGCATATGGGACCAAACCAGAGATGGTTTGCCGCCCTCAGATAACATACAGGGAGTTGTCAAATATGCTTAATGGGATATATAATTCTTCTGATTAAAGGATGTTCATCGTTGAGCCATCTGAGTTTTATAGCAATTCAGATCTTAAACATACCTGCACTTACATACTTGGCCAACACGCTACCACTAAAAACAGACCACCAGTTTATTCCAGGCTGCGATTATCCCTGTTCTGACTTGAATCAGAACAAGATGGGACAATCTTACACATGCAGCTTGATGGCAGTTAATTTGAATTAGCTGCTGTTGTCCCAGGGAAAAAATGTTATCTTGATACTTCACAGATACTTAAACTGAGACAATGGACTTGTATGCATGTAGGATCCCAGGATTAAAGGTTTTGTCCAAGGAGAAACCTATGTATATTTTAGTTTATGTATAAAATAGGGAAGTGGTTCTTAAACTTTTTGGACTCAAAGCCCCCCTCACTCCTGATCTGGTGACCCCTCTCACTCCCAACCTATAGCCCCCTGGCCCCGCTGGTGTGCCTCACTACTGATCTGCAGCCCCCTGGCCTTGCTGGTGCCCTGAATTCCTGACTCTCAGTGGGAGTGGGAGGGGAGGAGTATATGGGATGGGGGCATGACCTGGCTGCTGCCACTCCCAATCAGGCCACTTGCGAGGAAGTAAGGGCAGTGTGCCCCCTTCCTCCTCCTCCTTCCCCCTCCCTCCCACCCGGTTCATTACTGCTGTTGCTGGCAGTGCGGCTGGTGCGGGGGTCCTGGCAGGAATGAGCATCACTGCCCTCCTCCACCCTCCTATGCCAGGTCCCACTGAGCTGGCTGCAGTCCCATACCTGCTGTGGGTGCAGTAATCAGGGGGCACATGCCCCTCCCTGCCCCCCCCAACACCTATGCCCCCTCCCCCCAAGACTTACCTGTGGGGAGCTGTAGGAGCTGGCCAGGAGTGGGTGCAGCACGAAGCTGGGATAAAACATTTTATTCTGGGACAAAGTACAAGTAGTACTACTCCTGAGATAGTATCATTGAATAAATGTCAGAAACATGGCACTGCATTCAGCTGCTCACTAAATGTACATGTGCTTTTCAGTGTCCTAGGATAAATTGTTGCTACCTTTTATCCAAGGATTTTTTAGGATTTACTCTGAGATAAAGAACCATCTGTACACTTACTTGCATTTTGTCCCAGAATAAAATGTTTTATCCCAGGATACGTGTGATGTCTGATTGCAGCCCTAGAGGTTCCTGCCTGCCCACCTGCAAAGTGCTCCGTGCTGCACCGACTCCTGGCCAGACTGTGCCCCATGCCCCTACGTTTCCAGGACTCCAATTATAATTCCCAATTGCCAGCTGGGACCAACCTCTGAAATCCAGGACTGTCCTGGCTAATCCGGGACATATGGTCACCCTAGACATGAGGCTGCATAGCAACTAACAGATGCATTATTTGAGTATGGGAACACAGAGCAGGACCTGTAACATACACAACAGTGAGTTACAGAACCATGTAGTAACTGCTTCTTTGGTTAAAAGAAATCTTAGTTTCTTCTACAAAGCTCCCTAGTAAAGATATATAAATACTTTTAAGATTCCTGACACTAACCATACTGATTTTTTTTTATTTATTTATTTTTTTTTTTTTATCAACTGAATATGTAAGCCTTTCTAAAGGGCTGCTGATTGATAAGAAATTAAAATCCTGCACCTATTTGGGAGGAAGGTTTATTCCTCTGCAGTCCTAATTTTAAGAACTATCAACTGTCAAAGCAGTAGGGATGACTTACTTATCTCTGAATTAGATGTCTTAACTCTGGTTAGATTGCAGTTCTGCCCAGGATCCAGCCTGCCCTGTCATTGCCATAAGATCCTGACCCGCACCCCCGGAGCAGCTCCCCACCCAGCCGCGTACCACGCCAGCACTACTGGGGCTGGTCTCTGTGGAAACCCTGACCCCATACCATCACACCCCTGCTGCTCCTGCCGTCTCCATGGAAGCCAGCCACAGTGATGCAGGCAGGGGCTGCTGGGAAATAGTCTGGCTGCTAGCCAGATTCACCATTTTGCCCACCCCTGAGTTAGAATATTTTATTGTTGATAATAATTCTGAGTTTTTTCAAGATCTTTATAAAAGAGGTTACAAGACCTCATTACTTTGTACACAGTGAATGCTTGTTGGGTTTAGCTGTTGTTATCAATCCTTTGGTTTCAAAATTCTGGTTTTCTGGCTGAGATGTAGACGAACAGACCATTTTTACATTCAGACTAGGTAGAACTTTAAAAAAATTTCAGGTAAAAATGTAGGTCTTTCAACTCAGTTTAAGTATAGAATATATCAGTTATTTTCCCAGTATCTGAAGATGCCAAGTCAGTTATTCTTCCTTAAATAGAATGCAGTCATAGAAGTGTTTTAGATTAGGTCACTTCAAGAAGTATGTCAAAATTCAAGACCAAAGAAGTCAGTTTGTGTATTTAAGATTAGCAAATATGACTTAAAAACTTGATTCCTTTTTTTCTTTTCAGAGAAGTTTTCTCTGAACCACTTGTAAACACAAACTGTTTTGGATACAGAAGCTGAAGAATTATTCTAGAAAAGTGTTTCATGGCCCATTTTTCTTTTTGCCAAAAAACTGAGTATCTGAGAAAAATATCCATAGTTTTACTATCTGAGGATCGTTAATTGATTGAAGAGTACACCTTTGCTCATAATACGCTCAGATTTTCTGAAAACAATAACATAGATTCATAGATGTAGGGTCGGAAGGGACCTTGTAGATCCTTCTAGTCTGACCCCCTGCCGTGGGCAGGAAAGAAAACAGGGCTCTATGACCCCAGCCAGGTAAAGGTCAAGCCTCCTCTTAAAGACCCCCAAGGTAGAAGCCAGCACCACTTCCCTTGGAAGTTGGTTCCAGATCCTAGCCACCCTGACTGTGAAGTAGTGCCTTCTAATGTCTAGTCTAAACCTACACTCTAGCAATTTATGGCCATTATTCCTTGTTACTCCGGCAGGCGCTCGGGGGAACAAAGTCTCTCCCAAACCCTGCTGGTCACCCCTAGTGAGTTTATAGACAGCCACCAGATCCCCCCTCAGCCCTCTCTTGCGAAGGCTGAACAGGTTAAGGTCCCGTAGCCTCTCCTCATAGGATCTGCCCTGCTGTCCCTGGATCATGCGAGCAGCCTTCCTTTGGACCCTCTCAATACTGTCCACATCCCTCCTGAAGTGTGGTGCCCAGAACTGGACGCAGTACTCCAGCTGTGGCCTGACCAGTGTCACATAGAGGGGGAGGATCACCTCCTTGGCCCTGCTTGTGATGCATCTGTGGATGCAGGACAAGGTACGGTTAGCCCTACTGGCCGTGTTCTCGCATTGTCAGCCCACATTCATCTTGGAGTCAATAATGACTCCAAGATCTAATAATGACTCCAAGATCTAGCATCTAATAATAAGATAAGTCAAATGGGATCTTACACTTCCTATTCAGGCAGACCAAAAAAAAGAAAACTTTCACAATATTTTTAAATGTCTCCTGTGATGCTAAAGAATCTACACAACATGGCTTTTTTAAATGCAATTCATTCAAATAAAAGGGTACATTCCAGACCCACTGAAATCAATAAAAATGAATCCCTTTGCCATCAGAGTTTTGGATCAAATCCTAAATGAGGAATTTATGTAAGAAGGTCATTCGTGTACTGGGTACATTGAAGTTCACGGTGCTTTATATTGAAATCAAATTTAAAATAATAAATAGTAAGATTCTGAATTATATCAAGTGGGTTATATCAATAGAAATATGAATAAAATCTTGGTAATATAATATACCTGAGTGTATCATGAGCAACAGAGTACTCTTATTCAATTAATAATCCTCAGATAGTTAAGTTATGGATATTTTTCTCAGATAATCATTGGAGTTTTTTGGCATGTGTGCCATTGATAGTGTAGAGGGAATCAGATTTATAGAAGAAAAATAATGGATTTCTTTTCTTTTCAGTTTGTGGTGATAACTGTGTGTTTAAAAGCTGGGTTAGAGACCTCGTATTGGACATTGGTAAGAAAATGCCTTTTTATTCATATGCTAACTACACTATTAAAATATGTGATAGATGATGTATTTTCCTGATAATTACTATCATTATTACTTATTATTAATTAAATTAAGGACTGTACAGGCACCTCACAATGTTAAGTAAAGACTCAACCCTTTCCTGAAATGTTACAGTACGTGGGTCACAGACAAATGAAAAACAGAGTAAAGGAGAGACTTGGAGCAAAATTATGTTAATATGTTTTGTTCAGAAAGGTATGTGGCTAGAAGTTGGGTGTAATTGCTAAGCTACCTGAAAGCTTCATGTCCACATTTTTTTTTTTGTTTGAAAATCGGTAGTTTTTTGCTCCAACCAATATTCAATAGGAGATTTAGCACCGATTTAGAAGTAGCAGAGTCAGGTGAGTGCCAGGTGCTCTGAAAATCCCTCCTTACATGATTTGCAGCGTAAACTTCAGGGGACCAAGGCCATCTTTTGTATAGTATATGCTGTGTAGTTAGTTCATTTTAGGCACTGAACAGATACTAATATAATTGATTCTTCTTCTCTCTCATATTTTTAACAGTTTAGCCATATAGCAATATGGGGCAGCATTGCACTTTGGGTAGTATTTTTTGGAATCTACTCCTCTTTGTGGCCCATCATTCCTATGGCACCTGATATGTCAGGAGAGGTAATGTGCATTTCTTTACTAATCTCCCAATGTGGATTGAATGTTTATTTAGGATCTAATCTTTGCTGGGTACAGGAGAGAATTTTGAGAATTTTTACCGCTATTTGAGAGAATCTTTTTCACACCATTACTGTATATTAGACAAGCCTAGCTTATATTTGTAGATTTACCTAATGCAAGTAACGGTGGTAATATTGTCTCCTTAAAGTAGCATAAGCATGCACTTGCAAAAGTGAAATATTCTGGGTTGCTTAAAAGGTTCTCTATTTGGTTAGATTATGCAACAGATTTGGAAATTAATATTTAATTTAGTTGTAAGATGCACAGGACCTTAACATGTTTCAACTTCCATTAAGAAACTTCCATGCGACTTTACTGAATTCTCAATGTTGCTGCTGCTGTTTGGCTGGATCATTTTCCTTATGTTTATTTTTATTTATGTGCTTTTTGCTATGCTTTCCATCAAAGGCTCAGGGCAGTGTACAGCAAGAGAAATGAAACAACTAAAGCAAATACAAAACAATAACAAAATAAGACAAAATAAAACAGAGACCTAATAACACCATCTTGGCCTAGTTATGATTGCTAAATGCCTGTCCAAATAGAAAAGTCCTACAATGCTTCTGAAAGATGTCCAGGCTTAGGCTCTGGCAGGGCTTTACAGGGAGGGAGTTCCACAACTGAGAAGAAGCTGCTGAGAATGACCTCTTGCATGTCCTTGCCAAGCGGACTTGATGTACTGATTGTGCTTGCAAGAGTTGTACTCTTGGTTGACCTTGGGGACTGTGATAGGACAGATGGAAGAAGGCCCTTAGGTATGTAGGGCCCAGGCTATTTAGAGCCTTTTAAGTCAGAACTGGCACCTTGAATTGTACCCAGAAAGCTACTGTGGGAGCCAATACAGACAGTAGAGGACTGGAGTTATAGGCTTCTGTTGACCCACTTTTGTCAGAAGGCAAGCCCTTCATAGAGTATATTGCAGTAGTTTATCCTCGAGCTAAAAAAGGCATGGATAATAGTGACCAGATCATAATCTGAAAGAAGGGTAGTAGCCTTCTCGCCAAATGGAGTTGGTACAAGTCTAACCTAGTCACAGCCACCACCTGGAGAGTCGGGTGCAGCAGAAGATCCAGAAGAATCCTAAAGCTAGAAACATGACTGACCAGGGGAGGCTGAACCCAATCTATGAGTGTTTCAGTCCTCCTCAAGTTAAGTGGTATGTCTTCCCCACCATCACCTCCGTCTTCTCTGGACTTCAGTCAATTCACCCGCATCCAGTCCCCAGCTGTAGCTAGGCCTTGGGAAAGTACTGATTGCCGGGCCAGGGTCAGACAAGAAGAGGGAGAGCTAGGTATTATCAACATATTGATGGCATCTCACTTGAAATCTAGGTACAATCTCTCCTCATATAAACATCGAACAGAAAGGGCATCAAGATGGAGTCCTGGGCTACCCTATAGAAAAGGTTCAGAGGGAATAACAAACACTTGTCTGTCACCAGCCTCTGGCACCCCCCCATGCTAGGAAAGAGTGGAACCAATTTAGAGCTATCCCATGAATACCTACCAGGTCATGTAAACGTTTCTATCAGTACCTAAAGTGTAACAGATATTTAAATCTTTTTACTCCCTTTTTTTGGATTTATCTTGAATTTAGTGCAAGTACCTTATGTAGAGTTATTAAGTGTCCTCAGAGGCTTTTGCACTCTAGTTTGCATGCGGCTCAAGCTGGTCAAAAATGTAAGGGATTTGATTTTTTTTTTCCTTTAAATATCATAAAATGCTTCCTTCTTTTTCAGAATCTGTGAACTTCTAAACAGGTTTAATTAGTTCGGATCCTCACAAAGCTAAAGCATTCTTCTTTTGAGCTACTAAATTGTTGTGTGTTCAACATGTATTGAACATGGAAGTTCTTTTAAGTCATTCTCATTCCAGTCACTAAATGAATGATTGGGCTTACAGCTCAAGTAACAGATATGAAATTTTACAAAAACAAAGTAGTGCTACAGACTCACTAAGATTCCTTTTCATGGTAGAAAGGAATTCCTTTCCACTTCAGTTTTGCTAGAGAACTTCTCATATCACCTGATGAACAGCTTTGTCATAAAGGAACTTACTGGATGGTTCTGTGCTGATCACAGGTTATCACAAAGGTATCATATGATTGCTAATGGAAAGAGCAGGTGGATCATGCTTCTGATTGCCAACACTACTCTGTTAAACCAAAATATGAGTTTCCTGAAAATGGAGGGGAATTATGAAAGCATCCTTCAATGCTTTAGAGATTTATAATTTATTCTGTAGTTATTCTATCTGACCTGAAAATCCTATATAATAATAATTTTAGAAAGGCAGAACTGTAGTATAATTAAAGAGCCAGTTTTAATGACTGCTCTCTAACAGATACTAAAGCACCTAAACTTAACATTTATGACTTCTGAGTAAATATGCTGTGACACCCCTATATTATATTTTAGAGGATATCCTTTTGACAATTTTCAGAATAGACGATACTTTCTTTGGAAAACTCCAAAGTTCTTAGAGTAAATTGATTTCTGTATATAGTATGATCTTCACTAGTAGTCAAGCACCTTGCAATAGTGCAAATAAGCAAAGTGGCTAAAATGTGCATTTGTCCATACCTTAAGTATTTCTCACCTCTTTCTATAAACATTATCATAGTAGAATGAATGAGGATCATCGTTTTTCATTAAAACATTTGGAGTATGTTAACAAGCCTAGTGACATAAATCACAAACCATGGTTTCCATCCCAAAAATCTCGACAGCTTTTTTACGTGGTAGTTAGAGTAACTAACTGTGTGGAGGAGACAGCGCTCTTCTCCACTGACTGGCCTGCTGTCCCCATAACACAACACCCTCCTTCTTTATTTATAGATCTTCCTTTGCTTACCATCTCTTTAAACTACTAGCATTTGAGAAGCCATTAGCTTCTCTTTCCTTCTCTGGCACCCTGCTGTTCTTCACATATAGCACAACAGCTTATGGATGGTCACATGCTTCCTTAGTTAGGTAGGCTGAGCTATATTCTCAGCTGGGCCCCACACTTCACTGTATCCTACACTCATTTAAAATATCCACCTCTGCTTTGACCAGGCCTCTTTAGCAATGCCCCTTTCCCACCTAGTTTTCCCCCCACCATGAGAGTATATGCTCGAATTTTATATTTTCTCATATTCAGAGATTTAAATTCAAATTATTCAGGACCCTGTGAAATCCTGGCTTACATGGGGGCTCAGAGTGGCACTTAACCAAGGGAGAGCCCCTGCAAATTCTCATTATCAGGGGTAGAGAGATGATGCAGTCCCTCAAAAAGGGACACAGAGCCTCATATTCCAGGTTACATGAGGGATGGCCTCAAATACACTCAGGGAGGCAGAAATTCCCTCAGATCCTGTATATTAGGTTTTTGCCTATCTGTAGAACTTAACTCAGTACCATGTTAAGTATTGCTTCCCCAAGTGACAGTTCCTTTGGCATATGATCAGAGCTATGGTTTGATTTCCAAGCGTATACAACAACGTAGACAGAATCTGTCAATTTCAAGAAATACTGCTTTTTGGGAAGGCTACATCTTCACCCCTCTGTTTACCCCTCTGTTCAGATTATCTCAGATTTGGATTGCTAACTGCCCTGCACTCCTTAGAGCCACGCCATATATCAGAGCAATTTAAGATGATCCCCACCCCCAGTAATTACATTCTATACATGAAAAATTATAAATTTGTTATATTTTTCTGTGTCTAGAATCTAATTGATGGAAGGTCCTCTTAAATTTATCCCTACCACGTGCAAGGGGTGGCGCAGGAGTCAAGTGGCCTGCCCCCTGCCTTCCCACACCTTGTCCCTTGACATTTGCCCCCCCCCCCCAATCACTTGACACCCCCCCCTTGCTGCCTGCCCCTGCCCAGTGTCTAGGTCCCCTTGCTACCACCACTACCTACCCCTTCAGTTCTGGCACAGTTCCAGCCCACTCCAACTCAGGTCACTGAACACATGGTTGCGACCTGCCCTCCTGTCACTTCGTACTCAAATCCAAGACAAGGGGCTTTTCCCCCTTGTTAAATGAGGGGGCTCATCTTGGATTTGAGTAAATACAATAGTATTATTAACTACATACATATAATATAAAGTGTTCATGTAGGGGCTAGTAACATGCTTTGCATAGTTTTGTGTGTTTTAACATACCTATGCTTATTTCTAATTTAATAGCCATATGTGGCAAATATAGCCTGTTTAAACATCTAAAAGTAAAATCTGTATCTTATATTTGTTATGGCTTTTTACTTACTTGTAGAAGTAATTATTTTTCCTTTACCGGACTCTTTAAAAACCAGAAAACAACTTCCAGGTAAAATGCATTTTAATCTACTCTACAGTATATCAGCGGGAGAAATGCTCTCTGTCATGTCATTTTCCATATTATACCCATCTAGAAGAAATAGTGAATCTATGATAATTTATATATTGTACAGTGCTATAATTGTCTAGTCCTGTAATAAATATCTACACATGAAGTTCTCTGTTTACCATACACACACATGAACACACTCCTTCTGTCCAGAGTAGTAATGGGTCGATCATGTCAGTAGATTATAAAGGCGATGGAAGAGAAACGTTAATTAAAAGGTTCTGATGACCCAAAACATAAGTTTTTTTTTTTCATTTTTAGTGCACTTCAAAACAAAATAAACAGTTTGACTTAGAACAGAGGGAAGACACTCGGTTAGTGGGCTGGTATAATTTTCATCTTTTCAAACCAATATGGTTGTGACTTAAAAGAAGGAAACATTCTTTTTATTGAAAGAGAAACCAAAAAAAAGACAGGAAAAAAAAAAATTGTTTTTTTTTTCACACCAATGCAGTAGCAATTTATGAGGCAAGGCATGCTCCAGGTAAGGTTCTGTGCTGTATAAACAAATACTGGCTGCCTTTCAGACTTGTCTGAATGCTGCTGCTCAGTGCTTACATATTTTACATTAAAGGTTGAGCACTTTTTAATTACTAAACCAAATTAAAAATATATCACTTCAACAAAAAGTAGTTCATATTAAGATTAATGCCAAAAATTCAATTACTATGGAACTTTTTAAGTTTATTATCGTACCATAGACGTCTACAGTAAAGGTCTCCAGAGCACCATCTGTTTCTGTTCCATCTGGCCTAAGGGATCTATCAAACTACTGAAGGAAATTGAAGTTAAGGAACAAGCATGTGTTTTACAGAATTTCAGATCATTTGACTGAAGCTTATAGAACCTCTGTGAGAAACAACTCCTTGTTGGACATTTTAGCTGCACCCTGTAGGAAAGGTATTAATATCGTATATTAACAGTATTAGTTTCTCATCGCATCCCACGTAAAGTAATTCATACTCATGTTTTAATTGAAAAAATGGATCATCTTAAGAAAGGGGAAATGTAGAGTTTCCTTAAAAATTAAACTTTTTAGACAAGTACTCTCCAGGGAAGAACTTGCCAAAAATCTCAGAATTGTATCAAACAGAGCACAGTACAGCATTCAGGCTAATAAACAATTCTATTGGTTTACATTTCTACTGTTCATAGGGTTTTTAAAAGCTTTGTGAATTATTAAAAACATCTAAAAAATGTAGAGTAAATAAAACGTGTTTATAATCCTGCGGTTTAGGAAACAACTTCACAAGTACTTTTCTTCAGTAATGCTGAGGGGGAAGATCTAATCTGTTGCAGTTCATCAAGATTTTTTTTAGTCTACCTACAGACTCCACAGATTTGCTTTCCAATTAGATCCCTCAATGTTGAAGAAGCAAAAGGAATAGATACCTCTCTCTATCATCAAATGTGTTGTTAAAATAGGTGCAAGACAGGTTATTACCATGTTTTGTTTGGTAATATCTCTTACTAGCTAGTAGCCCGTCAAGAATGCTGGGGGAGGAGAGTGAATGGGCACAGAGGAGGAGATGTGCTATATGTAAAAGAGCTATATGATTGCTTAGAATTCCAATATGAAAATGGTGATAGGCCTGTTAAAAGTCTCTGGGTTAGGATCAGAGGGGAGAGCAACAAGGATGATATTATGGTGGGGGTCTGCTATAGACCACCAGACCAGGTGGATGAGGTGAATGAGGCTTTCTTCAAACAGGTAGCAGAAGTTTCCCAGTCGCAGGCCCTGGTTGTCATGGAGGACATCCATCACCCTGCCAACTGCTGGGAGGGAAAATTCAGTAGTACACAGGTAATCTAGGAAGTTTTTGGAGAGTGTTGGGGACAACTTATTGGTGCAAGTGTTGGAGAGGTCAGCTAGGGGCTGTACTTTTGACCTGCTGCTCACAAACAGGGAAGAATTGCTAAGGAATGTAGAAGTGGATGGCAACTTGGGCAGCAGCAACCATGAGATGATTGTGTTCAGGAACCTGAGGAAGGAAGAGCAACAGAGTACAGACCCTGCACTTCAGAAAAGCAGTCTTCATCCCAGTCAGGGAACTGATGGGTAGGATCCCCTAGGAAACTGGTCTGAGGGGAAAAGAGTCCAGGAGAGCTGGTTGTATTTTAAAGAAACCTTACTAAGGGCACAGGAAAAAACCATCTCAGTGAGCAGGAAGACCACCAAGTGTGGCAGAAGACCAGCTTGGCTTAGCAGGGAACTCTTTAGTGCACTAAAACACAAAAAGGAAGCTTACATGAAATAGAAACTTGGACAAATAACTAGGGAGGAGTATAAGAGCATTGCTCAGGCATGGAGGGATGAAGTCAGGAAGGCCAAAGCACAATTAGAGTTGCAGCTAGCAAGGATGTGAAGGGTAACAAGAAGGGTTTCTAGAAGTAAGTCTGCAACAAGAAGATCAGGGAAAGTATTGGTTCCCTGACTGCAATGGGGAAGTAACCTGGTGACAGATGATACAGAAACGTCTGAAGCACTTAATGGCTTTTTCACCTCAGTCTTCACAGGGAAGGTCAGCTCTCAGACTACTGCACCTGGCAGCAGAGTTTGGGGAGATGCTGAGCTGGTCAGCCTCACCTCAGTCACTGGAAAAATCATCGAGCAGGACCTCAAGGAATCTGTTTCTAAGCACTTGGAAAAGGTGATTAGGAACATTAAGCATGGATTCACCAAGGGCAAGTCATGCCTGACAAATCTGATTGTCCTCTATGATGAGATGACTGGCTCTGTGGATGCAGGAAGAAGCAGTGGATGTGATATACCTAGCTTTGACTTTAGCAAGGCTTTTGATACAGCCTTCCACAACATTCTTGCAAAGTAAGGAAGTTCAGGTTGGGTAAATGGACTAAAATGGATAGAAAACTGGCAGGACCATCAGGCTGAAAGGGTAGTAATCAGTGGCTTGATGTCTAGTTGACAGCTGGTATCAACTGGAGTGCCCAGTTGGGCCAGGAGGGTGAGGTGCAAGAGAACAGAGGCCTGATGCTTCAAGAGGCAGGCAGAGGCTGCAGGATAGGGCAGGCACAAGGGGGGTGATTTGGAGAGTGATGGGTGCTAGGGGGTAAAGTGCCTACCTGTCCCTCACTGTTTCCCCTAGTCTGTTGCCTTACTGCCACACCTACTACATGACCCCCTGCCACTGCAGTGGTGGTGAGGACAAATTAGATTCTGTACATGGGAAATGATAAATTTATAAATTTTCCATGTATTGGATCTATGGGGGGTGGGGTGCATATTTCACATGACTTATGAGGAGCTGCTGAGGGACCTGGGCTTATTTATGTGCGGGCCGGGCCCCGATCCCACCGCCAAGTGCGAGTCGGGGGGGGGGGGGGGGGGGGCGATCCGCGGCCCATCTTTGCGCACGCGGGCTGTGGCCAGCAGCCCGGGCACGCGGGGTCGGAGAAAACCGGTGGCAAGCTAGAATTAGTCACAAACGCGTAGTGGTTGATTAAAAGATTATTTACTTACACCCAAAGATTGTGGTGGTGTAGGCTGGACAGCTTTCCAGGTGCAGCTCCGCTTAAATCCTCGTTGGAGGATTATGACAAGTCAGCTCTTTCCCCGGAGTTGTCGAAGCTCCGTGGATTCAATTCCCCCGGAGTTGTTAAGGCTCCGTGGGCTCGGTTCCCCCGGAGTGGCTGAATCTCCATGGGTTCGTACAATAATACTCTTCCCCGGAGTTATTAAAGCTCCGTGGGTTCGGTTCGGTTCCCTCAACCACGGAGTTGTTAAGGCTCCGCGGGTCCGGCTTGGGTTTAAATCTTTAGTATACAGGAAGAGATACGTCTAGAAATTTATCGGCAATGGGGAGAGGCTCTTGACGGCTGATTAAACCACCATTTGGTCCGAGATTTACGTAGAAATCCACAAGGTAATCGTGGATTCCTTGCCGGAATTCTCTCGGATTTCTGCCGGAATTCTCGGAATCGGGGTTCTCAGGATCCTCCTGAGATTCTCGGAGATCTCCAGCTTGGGCGGAAACCACTCAAGCTTTTTATATGGCTAGCAAGCCAATCACTAGCCGCCACGTATGCATATTTTAGAACTAGCCAATAATGGGGCTCGAATTATAATACGAATGGCAGGAACTCTTTTCAATGAGCACCTCTCCTCTGCAGCAGAGAAATGCACCCTGCAAAGAAACCTTCAAATCTGGCGGGAAATACTCTGTTGCACCAGAGTTCTCCTCTGCAGCAGAGAACTCTACCGTGCAAAGAAGCTGCAATTTAGCGGGAAAAATAATTTAGCGATGCCGAAGCGCGCACAAACAAAAAATCACAACTTTGGGTTGTGACAATTTAGTGTAGAAAAGAGAAGGCTTAGAAGGGATTTAATAACAGCTCTCAACTACTTGAAGGGGCTTCAAAAGAGGATGGAGCTAGACTGTTTTCAGTGATGGCAGATGATAGAACAAAGAACAACGGTCTCAAGTTGCAGCAAGGAAGTTTAGGTTAGATATCAGGAATAATTTTCTCACTGGGAGGGTAGTAAAACGCTGAAACAGGTTACCCAAAGAGGTTGTGAAATCTCCATCCTTGGAGGTTTTTAAGACCTGGTTAGACAAACTTTGGCTGGGATAATCTAGTTGGAGATGGCCCTACTTTGAGCAGGGGGTTGGAGTAGACGCGAGCTCCCTTCCAGCCTTCATTTTCTTTGATTTTTTTTTTTTTTTATAAAATTCAGGGTTGTCTTGGTTTGGGGTAAATATGGTATATATAACTAAGCAAAAAAAAACCCCCAAAATCTTAAACTATCTTAATAAAAGAACTATTTGGAAAAAAAGAATTATGTAATCATAACAACAGATATTTTTTTAAACAAAAGACTTATAGGTAACCGCAAGAGCCTGCAGAGTACAGGCAGTCCTTGGACTTGCAACACAATTGGTTCCTGAACACCATGTCTTAAGTCAAAATGTTGCAACTCAGAACCAATTTTCTCATAAGAAACAATGTTATAAATGGGGGATCGGTTCCTGAACCAAGGCCCGATACCCTAGTTTCACGAAAAATACCCCAGAATTTTGACTTGATCAATTATAGCTGAGTAATATAGCTACATAATGTATTTATATTGTAAATAGCAATCATATTGAGTTGGAAGGACTTCTTTGAGGTGACTTTGGACATTTTGAAAGGCTCTTGGTTGGACTTTTTGAAGGGTTCTTGGCTGGAGTCTTCTTCTTAGGAGTCTTGGCTGCAGGTTTTTCTGGAGTCTTGTCTGCTTTCGTAAAAAAAGCATCCAAGGAAGTTTGGGCAGATGTTCTCCAGGGAGATGAGCGATGCAGCCAACTTGTTTGCTGGCATGGCGTCACATCGGATCAAGCGTTGTAAAGTCGTAACTGATGTCAAAGTTGAAACGGTGTCAATTTATAAATGTTGTAAGTGTGAAACGTAGCTCGAAACATTTTAAGTTGAGGACTGCCTGTATGTGAGAAATGTTCACAAATTTACTTTGTTGTATGACCAGTACTTTTGGGGAATCTGTACATTTATCATCTCCACAATCATAGCTTTCTCACTATAACCTACATTTTTTTTTACTCTTCCCTCACAGTTAGCATTTAGTGTTTGTCCATATGCTGTTTGACAATTTTTTCAATGCTATCCATATATCTGATTATAGATCTGTATAGTAGTTCCATAATACTTAGAAAGGGAAAGTTGCTAGAAAAATATTGAGATATTGATAGAAAAAAAGTACTTTCCCCTCTTATGTATGTTCTTAAACCTCTGTCCCTTAAGGCAAACCTATCCAGAAATGGGCAAGGATTTCCACACTTACTCTTTATAACATTTGAAAGGCATCTCCCAGGTACTTGTTTGAGTGTATCATCTATAAATGGTAATTTTTGGATTTTTTTTGTCTAACACCCATTTCCACATAGCATTAAACTAACTCTTTGCTTTAGTTTTGAAATGAAGTCCCCCATGAATTCAAATAGAAAATATTACTTTTATGATAAAGATTACTAGAAAACTCTGGAAATAAATCCAAACATTCCTTTTTATCTCTTTATTTATAAATAGCAATATAGCTGTGTTCCTGGACAAACACACGTGATGCTACTGCTAATACATGGGGTAGCCAGCTTGTGGCAAATGTGCTACAGGCAGTCTGGGTGTGGCATGTAGATTAGGGAGGGGGCAGGGAGCAGCAGCGGATCAGATGGGGGAAAGGAGATTAGAGTGGCTTTTAGGGAGGACATGGGGCTTAATTTGTGGTTCACCTATCAGAAAGGTTGGCCCCCACAGTTGTAATACATGCTAGCTTCTTAATAAGCACTTTTTCATCAACGCATGTGAAAAACTTTGCCACAGAATAGTTGTGCGAGAGCAAGGATATTCTGTGATTGAGAAGCTTTATGAGTGGCAAAAGAATATGCATGTTTCAGAGGATCATGAGACTACAATATTCTGACATGCTTAAAACCTTAAATTTTATGTATAAACAAATCTATTGAGAGTCAGAATTAAGATATTAATTATGCAGTATGTTCTGATTATAAATCCTACTTGTATTGCAGAACCTAAAATGCTACTTTGTCTACTTCCATTTCCTTGGGACCCCTAGTATCCCCAGTATCAAACTGCTCCCAAACCATTGGCACTAATTCTCTAGATACTTGCTCTCATCTCTGTTCCCAGCCTTTCGCCATGGTTCCCAATACCTAAGCTACAAGGGCCCTATCCATTAATGTCAGTGTAGTACTACAAAGGCCCAGTTGGCTCATAAGGACATGTCATTTCTCCAAACAGGCCCTACCATCCTGAAGTTCCCACTCTGTAGTTTCAACTTGTACACTGCCCTGAAGTCTATCACCACTGCATCCTTTCACTGTTTGGCTTTAGCTTTATGCCTAACTCTTTCCCTTTGGCACAGTGAATATATAATTATTCCTTTTGGGAAGAAGAAATTAGTGTCCACAGTTTAGATCAGTAACTTTGCTAAAACCCCGACAAAACACCTGCTAGCTTAGCACCATTTCTTACTCAGCACCCTACATCTTTCTTAATCTTTACCCAAAAATAAAATTCACTCTATCAGCTGGCGGGAGTTTGTGAATGTTACCTACAACTGGCGTCTTAATTCTAGTTGTCTACCTGTCTTTAAATCACATTTCAAAATAATTTTAAGCGTAAGTGCTGACAGTTTCCAATATTGTTTGCATTTATGAACCGCAGAGAAAATCCAGGCACTTTTACTCAGGCAAACTTACCATTTCATAGTTACCTTTATCTGCTACCTTCTTCACCTATATAGTAATGACTGCCAGGGCATTCCTAGTGTTGCCTCCACTTAAAAACTGACTATGTGTTGTATACCCATTGTTTTGTTTTCTTTTGACTTTTTCAGGAAAATAAATAATACAAAGGACAGTAAATAATACAGGATAAGATATACTACAGAGTTCTCTATCAAGAAATAGAAATGACCTAATTTCATTCAATGAAAAACTCTCTTCAACCTTACTTTGCCTTGTTGCATTCTTGAAAAGCACATAAAAATGAATTAATCAAGCTGCTTCTCTATAGGATGAGAAGGAAGAGAGGAGAAACATATGTTATTTTGATTAAATGCTTCAAAAGCATTCATATACCAGTACAGTGATGTGAACAGGATATAAACCTAGATAATCTCTAGATTAGATGCAACAGAAAGGTTTGTAAACCTTTCCATAGAGTGGTTTTATTGCTCTTTCCATCTTTACCTCCTTGCCTTCTGAAAGGATACTCTCATCCTTAAAAATGATCTATCTAAATGTATCTACAGAATCCTTCATATAGAAAAGAAAAAGGGGCTAGTCTTACCTGTGAATTTCAGTTTTATATCCAATAATCTGATAGACTATTTCTATCAGTGTTTTGTAAATATTCTGTTGTCAAGGATTTTATTCAGTGCTAGTGAATTGAAAAGGTAAGTAGCCACCATATTTAGTATTTTTTCTTAGAAAATAGCATCAAGAAAAAAATCAACAAACCTGATATTTAAAGCTACTCGTAGCTATTATAATTCATCTTAGAAAATCTTAATATTGAGGAGGACCCTGCTACATAGACAACAAGTTATTTCCTCCCTACCTCCTCCCCCGGGACCTATTAGTCCTACAGTTTAATAGGCTGTCCAACTCTCATCTTGGATTATTTCTGAATTCCCCTGAGAGCCACTTTTGTGGCAGATTCCATTTGGTTTCACAAGGCCTAAAAGGGAAAAACTTGGCATTGACCACAAATCTCTCACATTAGGAACAATTTGTAAACCGCAAACAGAGGCAGCCAGAGTCCATCCCCAGAACAGGCTGCTCCTGTTAGGGCCATTGTCTGAAAAGGATTGGTTTGCCATTTCCCAGATGACCTGCCTATGTGTAAAGAGATGTGAAAAGTTAGAAACAAAAATGGTTTCTACAGAGTGAGGGGGAGCTTTCTTGTACAGAAAGGAAGGAAATACCTCTGTGGGATTTTATTTTTTCCCTCTTCATCCAAAAAATACAAAGAGGCCCTCTGTCTTTAATGCGAATGTCGGCTTTAAATCTTTTAGGTTTGGATTAACTCTGCAAAAGAAGAAAAAATCTGACAGGCTTTCAAATATGACGCAGAAAAACTTTTTTTCTCAATTCATGTTGTTCATTTGTAAAGCCAAAGGCTGGATGGACTGAATAGTAGGCGCCAGTTGTTCCTTCATTCATAGTTAGCATTACAATGGTCAGAATTAACATCCTAAGACCTACATTATCACTTTTGCTGTTTCACTAGCAAACATTTCATACAGGGTGGCTGATGCAAGGATAGCTTTTACTCCATTTCCCTAAACTAAAAATGTTGTTAAAATTAATAATAAAAAGTAAGGGCCAGATCTAGATCACGTCTGTGGTGTTTTTCTTCTGCTTTTAAGGAAACCATGGATCTATATAATTACTACTTAACTATAACAGTGCTTGCAAAGTGTACTTTTGATAGGCATTTCCTACTTGTAGTGGTTTTAAGAATTGAGTATGTCATCAAGCATGTTGAAGGTCATGTTTTGCTTTATATAGTGATTTTTATGTGTATTCATTCTTGGAACAGAAGAGGGAGTAAAGCATTTTCTGTTGCAGCTGTTAATCATGATGTTTATTTTAATTTTGTCTTCAGTGTTTATAAATGTTTTTGTGGTAATTATTTTTGCTAAAAAACCCTAAAATAATAAAGCAGCATTTTTGCCTTTTAATGGTTACTTTGAATATAAAATGTGAATGTACAGGAAGGTGTGTGGAGAAAAGATATGTTTACTGAATAGCAGTCTAACTAAAAAGTTTTCTAAAGACTCTTCACATCTGCATGCATTCTGAAAAGTAAAGTAAATGGCTATATTCATCATCTCTTATAATGAAATCTTGTGGAAACTATCACTTCTTCATTTCATGGGTAATGTACCACATGCTGTTTTGAAACAAATGTTTATTTACGTGCCACCAAAAAATAGTCTTTCAGTTTCTTGACAATATTTGTGTTTGTCTCATTTTTAGTTTTTTTTTCCTTAATTGGGTATTGCAGTTTTAACCTTTAGAAGAAATTTAACAATGGGAAATGAAACAAAAGTATTCAGATGTTGTCATGCTATACAAGTGTTACTCTTAATCTGTGTAATCTAATTTATATTACAAAGGCATTTTAATAATTATGATGACGACAAACTGACACAGTAATTTTTTAATCACGGGTCATTGTCCTTCCAACTAATACCTCTGATGTAGCTGCTTGGCATGAATTACAAAGGCAGGCTGAAATTAATTTAATATCCTTTATAGTAATTTACATGGAGGATATTATTTCTTTTGGCCTCAGTTTTAACAGGTGTGCAAAATCAAGTAAAGTAAGATGGACAGGAGAAACTATGCTTTCCTCCTAGTGACAGTTTAAATTAAAAAAAAAAAGATAAAATTACACACCCTAACTAAAAGCCAAAAAGTATATTTCAAGAAGTATTTTACCTTGCACTAATATTCTTTATTTCTTAAAAGATTTTATTTAGATATGAATATATTAGAGAATTACAGAATTGCAGAGGAAGTGCGTAACTTATCCTTATTTTTGAAGTTCTGAATCCTAAATGAATCCTTAAGTAGTCTCTGCTATAGTAGGCTCATTTGAGAAATAATACACTTCAGTGATGTGAGCTGTATCACAAAACACTTTTAAAGAAAAATTTCTCTAAGTATTTATTATCTCATATTATGGTTGATGGTAAATGGGAGTTACTGTTCTTAGAACATTTTCTCTAAAATATTAAAAATATTGCTAAATCTTTAAGTCTCACACCCATAAAATTGTTCATTAGCAGTGAGGTGGTGTGAAGCACTATCTTTAAGGAACTAAACTATTTAGTTACAAATAAACTTTTAACGTATGTGTTTATTGTCTGCTAGCAGACTTCCACCCGCTGAGGATGAGTTTTCAGAATGGTGCCCAGTAATTTTTATGTTGCATTGTAGATCTCAGCAAAGTACTGAAAAATTTGATTGCTATACTGTGAACCAAGAAAATGCTGAGAAGTCTTAAGTTTTGCTATTTCGTTTCACAATAATACAATCTCTTGTGTTTTATCTCACCAGGCAGCTATGATGTTCAGCTCTGGAATGTTTTGGATGGGCCTTTTATGTATACCTATGACAGCTTTGCTCTTCGATGTAATATACAAAGTGTAAGTACATAACTCTTAAAGTTTATAGGAGAAAGCATGGACTAGAAATATTAATGTTTTCTAAATATTAATTTGTTTAAAAAACAATTGAAGCTTTTGTTTGATTCTGGTAAACTACAGCTCACCTTGTCATTTTCAGTCTTAACCATAAATGTACATTTTTAATGCTCTAAATGGTGAGAGTAATTGGCACTCTTAATTTATAAACTAAGCCTCTTCTTTTATTTGTAATTTGCCCAACAGCTGACTAAGTGTATTTAGATTGACAGCTCTTAATGCTTAATGTCTTTGAAGATTTAATTGAAATCACATGGCAAAAATGGTGTTGTACATAAATATTTTTTTCCAATTCTTTAAGTAATAAAGGCTGTCAGTTTCAGCAAGAGAGTATCTGAAAGTGTTTTGTATTGCAGAATCAAGAGAGCTATTTTTAAGACTCTAGTAGATGAAGTTCAGGAATTAGAAGCAAAGTCTCAAGATCCAGGAGCAGTTGTACATGGCAAGAGGTACTGTAAAAGAAGTATACCTGTAATTATTTTTTTTAATTTTTAAATCTTGCTGTTGAATTTTCACAACCACAACGCATCGAGAACTTTGAGTTCTTGATAATAGCTTTTTCTTGTAATAAGATGCAAGCAAACTGACATCTGTACTGAGGTCCCATTAACGTTCATTAGGCTGTGTACATGCCTACTGATACTGGTGTGCATCTTTCTGAAGAATCAGGACCTAATGGCATATTTTCAACACAGGTTATTCATTTCTGGTTGTCCTGTCCATTGTGGGGTAAACTAAATATTAACAGACTTGTAATACCTTGTTCTTCCAATTGATAGAAAACAAGTTTGAGCTTGGTTCATTTGCAAAAATGTTTATGAGCTGTCTAAGCAGGTGTGTTTAAACCGTATTGAAAGTCTTTCAGTTGGGTACATGGCCTGAAGGAAAACGGCATGGTATCTTCACAGTTTACTGACATTAAACAAAGAGTAACAAAGCAGTCCAGAAAATCTGTCTGTCTTTGTGTACTTAGTCAAGTAAAGCAAAATATAGAGGATAAACCTAAAACTGTTGAGAAATAAACAAAACTTCCTACAAAACTCTTACACAAATTCTTCCATGTACCAAGCATATAACACTGAAAAGTAAGGAGGAGTAAATAGGAGAGCTGAAGAAATGAAAGCTCATTCAACTTTGTAGAAGGATGGCAAAGAGTTATAGTGTTGACTTTGAAAAGAACACACCAAAACATTTTGCTTTTGTAGCAGGAAGAATGATGAAAGGCATCTCTCCTCAGTGGGTTTGAGAGAGAGCAAATCAGTGTGCTTCTGAAGCTCTTAAGTCTCTAAACCCTCTCCCTTCTTTATTTCAGCTCAGTTGTCTGAGAAATGCACACATCTCTGTTATACTGAATTTCCATCCAAATTAGTCATTAGAGCTCAGGTGAACCTGTACATTTTACTCTATTTAAGTACATTGATGTTAAGTGGTGTTTTGCTGGAGAGAGTTTTTCCCTCCCTTGCATTCAACAAGGTCTTCCCTGAGTATACTTTATATACTTCTTCCACAGTGCTCTTTGAAGGTACAATTGAGAAGCATTTTCACACCTGTCCTCTGTTACTCTGCGTATGCCAAACACACAAGAGGCAGCATCCTGCCGGCCTTCTACCACTGCTATCAAGATTTCTGCTTGAGAATAGTGGCTGGGGCACCCTCAGGGAAGAGGCACTATTTCTTGATTGGTGCCTAGTAACTTGGGAGTTGGTGTGCTGGGCCTTCCATCTTGACAATACATTCAAGAGTACCAAAAAAGCAGTACAGATGTTCCCTGTCCAGAACTATTTCTGATATTTTTATTTGGAGTTGCTTCTGATTACTCAGATAATGCTTTTGCAAGAAGATTTTATTTTAGCACTGAAAGTGTCATAAATTATTGGAGCACTATGGAACTACTTCACAGCCCTATGTCTGCAAGCCTTGCATTAGTACATAATAGTACATATAACTGAAAAGCTTTTTCATGATGTGCTTTTATTTACTGCTAGGACATGCATTCATCCTCCAAACAAGATTTGTGCCCTGAAAGGTACAGGCATCTAACTTCCATTGAACTCTGTGGAATAGGACACCTAAATATCTCTAAGCATCTGGGTTTTAATATTTAAAGGTCTCGGGTCTTTTTTTTATTTAGTACCTCAATTCAGGTTGCAGGGTTAATCCCTATATTATCATCTACTTTCAAAATACCTCTGCAGCTTCCCTTCATGGAGATGAAATTATCCATTCAACAAAACAGGAGTCAGAAATATTCTGGCCTTTAAGAAAGTTTTTCACAAGATTTATACTAGACTGTTATAATTAGCAATAATGAGTCTCTTCTGGATATGGACAAGCAATCAAATTGCAGTGAGTTAATGGGGAGCATGGATTTAGGCAGAGAAGCTGACATGATAACTGTTCATCTGCCTACTCCTACCTTACAGTAAATGAATGTTCTACTGAGACAGCTAACTCCTGAATAAAACAGAGCTAAGTTGTCCAAATTTAACTTTCACTTTATGGACATATACAGACCAAACATCTGGGATAAAACAAATGTTAATAGTCTTGGTTGCAAGAAAGTAATAAAAATGGGGATGTTGCTTCTTTGAAAATAACTTTTTACAAGATTTTTCACTTTAGGGCTTAATACCTCCAGACTATTAAACTTTCACTAGACATTTGAGATACATCTGGGTACTTTAATACTCTGCTTTAGTGTAATAGAAAAAATGGGTTGGTTCACGTTAACTTCAAAATTAATTTTAAGCACAAATTCTAAGGGAATGAGAAGCACTGCCTGGTCTGGAACAAACTAAAACATCAGGGGGAAGAGCTGAGGAACATACTTCCTCCATCTGAAGACTTACCTATACACAAACTAAAATAATTGCCTCTTGAGTACCAGTAGGTCAAGATTTTACCCTCTTTTTGAATGTTAATGATCACAATCAGATGTTAATTGATATGTTGACAGTTTAGATATTCTAATAACATTAATCATTTCACTTCTCTTCGTTGCACTAGCACAATGCGTTTAGTACAGACTGTCATATTTTATCAACCAGACATATTTATTTGAATAAATGTTTTTTAAGAGTTAGTTTACAAGATGATACAAGTGCCATATACTCACATTTCTAACTAAAAGTGTAGTTTCATGTTTTAACATTACTGACTGAAAGATCCTGTGGGAGCCTAAAATATGAAAGGGGTTCCTGAGTGTATTTTTAACAACCCTTGCAGCAGCAGGACATTGGCTATCATTTTCCTGCTGCTATAAGGTGTGTTATGCCTTGTGGTTGTGTTAGGGTTGACTATAGTTTTACTAATAGGTTAGAGAGTGAATCTGTACAAGAGGATTTGGATAGGGATAATCCTACCTCTGGTTGGGGTTAGATAACTTCTAAAGGTTCCTTCCAGCTCTGCGTCCGTATGAACACTCTCCCTTGTAGAATTGTTGTTTTTGCAGGCTCAGTATGCAAAGGCTTTTGATAATGGTCTCCTCCAGCATTTTTTGCAAACTAGCTAAGGAAAACTGGCTCAACAGGGAGTGATCAATGGCTTGATATCTAGTTGGCAGCTGGTATCAAATAGAGTACCCCAGAGGTCAGGCCTGGGCCCAGTTTTGTTCAATATCTTCATTAATGATCTCAAAGATGAGATGGACTACGCCCTCAGTGGGCACGTCCACACATGCAGGCACGTGTGCTTGCAGCAGCTCAAATAAAAGCAGTGCAAATTTGAGCCAGGGCTTTTTGCCTCAGCGCACATGACCAGCCATGCACTTTGGTGTGGGGAACATTGTGCCACTTGGGGCAAAATAACCCTGCCTGGCTTCTCCCAGATCTGTAGGCAGGGGGAGCTAGAGCCCGGGGCCAGCACCTGTGCTGTCCCCAGCAGTATAAAAAAACTGCCCTGTCCTGGCCCCAGCAGTACAAAAAAAGCTACCCTGTCAAGTAGCTCAGGGATACTTACCCTCAGGAGCTTCAGAGGCCCAGCCAATTGGTACCTGGGGACACTACCCCTTGTGCCACCTGGACTGCTGCAGCAGCCCTGAGAGTTCCCTGTACCCTCTCCCACTGTAGCAGTCTGGCAGTGGGGGCTGCTGCCTGGCTGTGACCTGCTGCGCACCTGCCAGACCCGGAAGAGAACTGCACGGCCAGTAGAAGCATCTGCCCCTCTGGGCCAGCTGCCAGCAGGCTGTGGCTGCTGGGTTGGCCTTTGTGTAGCACTACTGCCATGTGTGCCCCCTGCCCAGCCATCTGAGCAGCTATTGCCTAGAAGAAGTTCCCAGTGTGGTGGCCTCCTTTGAACTGTCCAAGCATGTCTTTCTAGCACCAATTGGCCAGGAAATCAGCCACCTCCAGCTGGGTCCAACGTGCCAACTCTGAGTAGGCAGGGTCCTGCCACTGGCCTCCCTAGCAGGAATTCTGGTGTTCCCTATTTAAAAACTGAAAAACCCCTGATAAAAAAAAATCCCAAAGTCACTCTGTTAAATACCCTGAAATCCATGTTCCTCCACAATTAAAACAAAATACCACTAATATATAGAAAAAAAGAGAGAGAGAGAGACAGCGATCAGTTGGGCAATGTTTTTTTGATACATCTGAAGTGTTAAAGCAATTTGGAAGCCTACCAGTGTTTCTATCATCATAATAAAGTGAATTCTAAATACCTATATGTTTTGCTACCCCCCTCAGGGGCTACAGCCCCCCACAGTGGCTGTCCCCCTGCAGGGCCCACCCCTGCTTGCTCCCCCAGCCCCCTAGATTGCTGTTCCACCTGGCCCCATCCCACATGATCTCCTGAAGCCCCCCCATGGCTGCTTCACCCAGCCCCAACCCCCACCCCCCACAGCTCCCACAATGGCTGCCCTACCTGGCCCCATCCCCAACTTGCACCCCCAGCCCCTAATGGCTGTCCCCCCCACCACAGTCTCTGGCACTTTAAAAAATAAATAAATAAAATCATTTTTTTTAAATCCTCTACTCATCACAGATGCTGGGGGGTCTCCGGGGCCTCCTGGCAGAGCCCCCCACACACATAGCACAGGGCAGCGGGGGGCAGCAGGGCCTGGGCTGGAGCTGTGCTGGGGGGGTAGGGCCCAGTCACCCTGATGGGCAGCTGTACTGCTGGTGTGTGAGTGCTGGGGTTCTTTTGGGTTTTTTAGTTGCCAGGTTGCTGGAGTGGGGGGACAGTTTTGGGGGGATTCAAGGGGCTCTGGCAGGGATCATTGGGGCTCAGGGGACAGGCAGGGGGTGGAGCCAGGGATCAGGGGGCTTGGAGATAGGCGAGGCAGGGATGGGGAGGGCTCGGGGGGGCTTGGACAGGCAGGGAAGGGATCAGAGGGCTCGGGGCAGGTGGGGGATGGGGCAGGGCAGAGAAGGGATTAGGGGGTGGGCAGAGCCAACAGGGGTGTACCTCCCCCATTGGCCCTTCCTCCAGCCCCCTGGCCCCTTTACTTACCAGCACTGCAGCCTGGGTCCAGCTCCCTGTTGCTGGCACACTGCCTGGCTTGCTTCAGCACCAGGGCAAGGGCCAACCATAGAGAAGTTCTGGCAGCCAGAGCATCTCTGGAGGACCCAGCCTCCCATTGCCTCCCGTTGTCCAGGACCGTGGCCTGCCCCACATTGTTTGTCTTCTGGTCTAATTTTGTGTGGGGAATGTTTTGAAAACTGAAGGAGTTTGAGATGCTGCAAGAGACATGTGCAGGCTCGTCTGGATGCGCCCAGCAAGTTTGTGGATGACACCAAACTGGGGGGGAGTAGTAGATATGCTGGAGAGGAAACCTAGGATTTAGAGTAATCTAGGCAAATTGGAGGATTGGGCCATAAGAAATCTCACAAGGTTCAACAAGGGCAAGTGCAAAGTCCTGCATTTAGGGCAGAACAGTCCCATGCACCAGTACAGGCTTGGGACCAACTGGCTGCAGAAAACTACCTGGGGGTTACAGTGGACAATAAGCTGGATATGAATCAATAGTGCACCCTTGTTGCCAAGAAGGTTAACAGCATACTGGGCTGCATTAGCAGGAACATTGCCAGCAGATTGAGGGAAGTCATTATACCCCTCTTTTCTGCACTGATGAGGCCACATCTAGAGTGCTGTGTCCAGTTTTGGGCCCCACTAGAGAAAAGATGTGGGCAAGTTGGAGAGCCCAGCAGAGGACAACAGAAATGGTTAGAGGGCTGAGGCACATGACTTACAAGGAGCAGCTAAGGGAACCAAGTTTATTTAGTCTGCAGAAGAAAGACTGAGGGGGGATTTGATAGCAGCCTTTAACTACCTGAAGGGTGGGTCCAAAGAGGATGGAGCTAGACTGTTCTCAGTGGTAGTAGGTGACAGAGCAAGGAGCAAAGGTCTAAAGTTGTAGCAAGGAACATTTAAGTTGGATATTGGGGGAAAAAAATTCTCACTAGGAGGGTTGTAAAGCACTGGAACGGGTTTCCTGGAGAGGTTATGGAATCTCCATCCTTGGAGGTTTTTAAGGCCCAGCTCGACAAAGCCCTGGCTAGAATGATCTATTTGGGGATGGTCCTGCTTTGAGCAGGAGGTTGGACTGGATGGCCTTCTGAGATCCTGATCAACCCTAATTTTCTATGATTCTGTGACTCTGTAAAGTAACCAGTTTGAAATACAAAAGATTTATTTACCATCAGAGCATTGTAACTGATATTCTAAAAACCTTTGTGTCTAAAACTGAAATGACTAAAGTAAAAGGGTGCTCTAAAGTAAACTAATATTCCATACATTCACTCCCAAAAATATTTACCCACTTCTGACCCAGTTCTTAAACTCTGTAGTGTTTCAGTATTATTTTTTTTTCTAATCTACTCGGAAAAAATCTACTGGCATTGAACTGGCCAAAATTGAATGGTAAAATGAACAGTGTGTCACCTTAAATTTTGCAGATATGTCAACGCAACTATAACAAGTGCATCCCCACTTTTTTTGTCCAAGCTATCTTAGAAGGTTTTTAAACTATAATTGAGTAGGAATGTATGAAATAGTCAGTATTTTAAGAAAGACAGAAGCTATTCAAGAATACGCACACTTTATGGGTTTGAAAGTACTATTCAGCCTTTGCCTGTTAGTGCACTTAATTAATGTAGATTTTGAGGTATGTATTGGATTTGATGCATGCAGATTTTAAAATATAACCTTGAATGCCCAAAGGATAATTAAAAATAAAGGCCATGGCCCTGCAGTCCCCATTTAACTAAGAAGTGAAGAATTGAACCCCTGTCTATTTGAAAGTATGTTAAGTAAACATATAGTTTACTTCATGTTAGGTAAACGTATAGTTCTTTCCTATCCCAGATGTATTTCTTACCTCAGCTTCACTTTCCATAGATATTGTAGCCTATGGTTCCTTGTCCACTAATTAACCATTCTAGCCATTAACATTAAGTGTCTTATCCACTTTAGGAGAATATAAAGTCCTGAATTAGGCACATAGGAAACGAGGCACCTAAGAAATGGTCCACACAAGCCAACACCCAGGAGAATGTGTCTAAACTAGCTAATGAGAAGTGCTGAAGACAGGGTTGTTTCTTAATTCCAGACCCCCTCAAGCCTAGATTAGGCACTTTTGTGCACTTAGGATTCACAGAACCCTCTGTTAGAGTTAGTGCCATAGCCTCTCTCATAAAAATTAAAGAGTGGTTGGTCCTTTCATGCAGGGCATAAGTAGAAGAAGAGTCACTGTCCCACTGTCTAGTAGCTCAGTGGTTAGAGCATTTACACAAGTATGTGGGAAGCTCAGATTCAGTTTCTTCTGCTTAAGAGCTAAACCCAGAACTCTTGCCTCCTAAAATATTTTCCTAACCACCAAACCACTGGTGGGAAAGGGAGGGAGTGTAGGGGTCCTTAATGTCTCCTGTTGAAGCTATGCTACTGTACATTAAATAATTAAAGGTTCATTGCATCAGAGGCAGAAATGCTTCCATTAATATGCTCTGATGCTCTAATCTGAGCTGAAGCATTCAACTGGGGTGAATCCCTGGTCTAATGAATGCCTACTATATTAATCAGTTGCTGGATAAAATACTTATCGTCATTGGATTCCAGTAGTCTTCATTTATCATAGAAGAAGCTTCAGGGGTGATATGATCATAATCAAGTATCTACCTGGAGATCAGACATCTGATAGTGTCACAGATGAAGTTATAACAAATCCAGTGCCTGGAAGTCTGAGTAAAAATAAGGCATGTATATTTTTACAGTGAGATTAATTTACCATTCCAGCAACTTGCTAAGGGTTATGATTGACTGTTGTGGAGAATGTCTAAATCATAATTAGATGTTTTCCCAAAAGATACTCTGTCATTTGAACATAGTGATTGGACTAGAGGCAAGAATTAATCCTGTGGTGTCCATTATGTTTATATGGTCTGATTAAAAGATTCTGGTACAAAATTATTTAAGCACAGCATAATCTGCTCTGACTTAGTTTACCACAGATCCTAAGATTTCCATGGCCACTGTTACACCTGACTGCTTCTGCCCAGCTGCTGAAGTCAGCAGGTACCACGAGGTATACTAAGGAGATGATCCCATGCAGGCTGTTCAGTATTTGTAAATTTCATAGCTTGAAACTTTGGACCCTTGCTTGGACATTCAACTAGATGAAATGGTCATTAATATTCCCCTGTTTTGTTTTGAGTTGTTTGTTTTCTACTTCAGCTCCTGTGGGGAACTGACTTTCCAATTATTTGACTTCTCAGCCTCTTGTAGGCTAAGATCAAGTATATTGACTGGCCACCCTTTAGTTGCTGTGGTTTTGGAAAGCAGGGAAAGAGTGAAGACTATAACTATATGACAATCAGAAATCTCCCAAAACAAAAATATTGGTCCCTTTTCTTTTACTGGAGTAAACTTTCTAATATTAGTTACCATATTATAATATATAGTCACCATATATAGTCAGTTGTAATGACAGATTGTCAAAGATGTCTGAATCTGAGAAACCTTATTAAACAAGCCATTTAGAGCATTTTTACTAACATGAACACAGTGGCTTTGTATCACTATGCTTCTAGATTTTTTTTAATGTAAAAAAAAAAAAAAAAAAAGTCCTGCAAGGCATGTGTTTTGCTGTACAGTGTACATTCAAACCCAAATGGTGTAAATTGTATGTAGCCTTGTAGTAAGGAGTGTAGACCTGCACCACCCAAAAACGCAAGCGCCATGAAGCATAATACCCCACTAGAGTTTCTTGGAGCTTGTAGGGAGCATGCATTTTGCATTTCCTTTCATGGGTACAACATATCCATGTACAGTGGAAAGACCTTGCCTCTGCCTTCTTCCTGGTCTTCCCATCCTCTCGGCTACTTTGGCAAGGGAGAGAAGGAATGATCCCTCCAGTTCCCAGTATTTGTGGCTACAATTATGCCTGGCCTCAAAGCATGTATAACTGATCACTAATGTTTTTTTCTCTGTTTAAAAAGGATAGTTTTTATTTAAGTTTGCTAACACTTTTTGGTAGTCCCCTAGGCAAAATGAATGTTGTCCTTGGTCAACGTAATTTTTAATAAATTTCCACTTTCTTTCTAGCTTAACTGAAAGAGCCCAACTACTGAAGAATGTCTTTAAGAAAAATCACGTGAACTTGTACCGCTCTGATTCTGTGCAGCAAAACTTACTTCGTAAGTGTTTGGGATTTTAATGGAAAAATAACAAATTGGTTTAATTTTTTTTAAAGTCTATTTTGCTATTATTATAAACAAAAAGTTGTGATTTTCTTATTCCAGCCACAATGTATTGTATTAAACACTTTTTATGAGATATCTAACTAGAACACAAAACCTAATATGTGCCTCTTATATTGGTATTGCACAACACAGGACAAATCTGTTTACTCCAATTTTAGTTAGGTTTAATTTTTCAATTAAATTGTTGCAGTTATGAGCTTATTTTGCTACTAGATATAGTGTACATTTTGGAAAATCATTCCAACATTGGTTTGTTTTTATTTTTTTGTTCCTCTACAAAATAAGATGGTTATGAAATGCTACCAATGTTTTTTGTCAAGTCAAGCAAACCATACATGTGATTGTATTTGTAATAATGTAGTCTGGCTTCTTTTTTCTTCATGTTGTAGATTTTTCCCATTGTAAACAGCCAATGTCAGTATCTTCTGTGTTGTATTAGGAATAGTTAGAATAGTTAGCGATAAGAGAATCATAAGAGCTTATGATGTCCCTGTTACATAAACAATATCAAAATTCACAGCATTCATAACCATATATAATTTGGACCAGCACATATGTACAGACAGTTGATTTACCATATTTACTCAAATCTGAAATGAGGTTTTCCCCCCATTCAACATGGAGAGGCAAAAGCCCTTCGTCTTGGATTCAAGTACAAGGCTGAAGGGGGAGCAAGTGAGTGCTGTAGCTTGGACTCCAGCCCCAAGCCTGGGTTGAGGCCAGTGAGAGCCATAACAACTGCCTGCCTTCTGCCTGCCTGCGCCCAACAGCCTCTACCTCACCCCAACCTTCCCTCAACAGCCTGCCCCTCGTCCCTCCTACTGCATACTGTGGCAGGCTGCATTGCACTACCCTGGGGCTGGCACTGCTGCCACTATGTGACCAGGCAGGAGTCTGAGCTTCCAGGATGTTCTCTGTGCCCAGGAGGAAATAGAGCTGGAGCTGCATCTGACAATAAGCAGTGAGGGGAGGGGGCAGAACCTGTGTGGAGCACCTGTGGGAGGGAAGGAGAGGAGGCAGAAATTGTGGAGGGTCAGGCTACTGTTCAGAGACTGTAAGGAAGACAAGCTGATAGGCAACAACAGGGCTGCTGGTCCTACTAGTTGCCTGTCCCCCTAATGCTGCTTTCCCTGCTTGTAGTAGTTGGGGGGGGGGGGGTGGCTGTGAATTTAAGACGGCCCTCCAATAATTAGATTTTATACATGGAAAATTATTTTCAAAATTATAAATTTTCCATGTATAGAATTTATTTATTATCTTATAATTTAAGTTGTCTTGCCTTCAGGTAAACAGTAAATTCCATTGCCTTTTGAGGGGTCAAAGTCATGCCTTGTGGAACTGTACAGAATTATTTCTGCTGTTGTTTCCACTTCTCCCAATAATATAAAAGGAATTATTTTATATTCTCCCCACCCTTCTGCCAAGATAGATACTGAAAAATGTGGCTTTTAGTAAAACTTGAAATATTCCAATCCTCTAGAATATCATAAACAATTTTAATCAGAATGACTACTTTCTTTTTTTCAAATCCGCAGATGGCTATGCTTTCTCTCAAGATGAAAACGGAATAGTTTCCCAATCTGAAGTAATAAGAGCTTATGATACCACAAAACAAAGACCAGAAGAGTGGTGAAGGAGCACAGCTTGAAATATAGGGCCCTAATAATCACTTCCATAATACAAACTACTAAATCTTTGCTGGGATCTATTACCAAGGTCTAGTCTCAGAGATTATAGGAAGATCTTTGTTGATCTTGTTCCATCCATTTGGATTTGTGTATTCAATAGACATAAGCACTGTGCAACTATACTGTAACACACCATCCCTCTAAACTTTTTAACAAGTATTTGCTTAGTCTTTGTAACAGAGATTGAAAATTACCTTGTATATTGCCAGAGTGCTTATTTATAATGAGGCTGAATCAGTATTGTTCATATACCATAATACTTGGGAGATAATTAATGGCCAGATTACCAAACATACTATTGACAGATCATTAATATTTGTGTAGGTCTGTAAGTGGTTATAAAGTACAACTGGTAATGAGCCTTTCATTTCAACAAGTACTGAATAACCAGCATTTAATGGTGTTATTTCACCTTCACTTAGGTAAGATTTCAAAATCAAGGCATTTACAGGTGTTCGTGTCAAACTAACCTAAAAGAATGTTTGCCAAAGAAGTTCCATATATGTTTTTCTGTCTTCAGACATAATTTATAAAGACATTTAAAAGGAAGGTAACTCAAGTCCTGATGTCAGAACTGCATGCTTGATTCTCCATACTTGGGAGAAAATTTTACAGTGGAACGAGCCTAATTCAAGTTGCCTTGATGGCACTTGCTTTTAAATCTGTGATACTTTGCACCTTTGGCCTTATACAAACTTTTCCTTTTATTTTATTGTTCAGTCAGTAATATATGTGTTTAACATGCTGCCATCTTTTGGTATGGGATGCATATTGCTGTTTTGTTAAATTAGACAAATATTATACTCTGCCTTATCTCCCTTCATCATAATTTAGACTGTTTTGCAATGCTTCTGATTTGTATACATCTGATCCTAGTATAATTTCAATAGAAAGTTTTTCCAATTCATGAAAACAAATGAATTATTTGTGGAAATTTCACCATTTTTATACTAAAGTTATCTGAACAAAAGAGCAATGCATAACATTAGCATTGTATGATATATGCTGTCCATTTGTACTAAAGGCCTCTCCTGTTACAAACCCAAATATGCTGAGCAGCTACCTTCTTTACACAACTAATCAGTCATGTGGCAAACCCACACATTTCCACCTTTTAATAGAAATTTACAGGAAAAAAACCCCAACCGTTTTTCCACATGTTGGTAAGCTTTTTGTTTCCTATCAGAAAAAGAAAATTGCTATAATAAAATTTTGAAGATTTAATTTTATTTGGCCTTTCTAAAACAACCAATAGCCATCTATCTTCTAACAAAGTGCTGTCTGCTTATGATGATAGCAAATCAGAGTTCAGTTTAACTTTGTAAGATATCAGTATTTCTTTAATCCTGATTTAAAAGCCACTGAATTCAATTTTAATATGTTTTATTGGTTAACAAATTAATTTGTTTAACCAATGTTTTATTGGTTAAGTAACATTTTACTTAACTTTCTGACTGGTAAACTAAGTAAGAGAGAGACTTTTTTTGGAAAGAGGGTGAGATATATATGAGACTATCAATGATTTTTCCCCCTATTCAGGATAATTATTTCTTAATCATTTTGCCTTTCCTAAATCATTCAATCTAGATATTAAATAACAAGCCATACTTGCTTTCATCTATGTTCCATATCCTTGACTAGTTATATGCTTCTTAAAGCCAACTTTACTCCCCTTGCCTTTCAGACTAATGCACCCTCCATCCTGCTGCACTATACAATTTTCTTATCCCTTATTCTGAGAAAATGTACAAATTACCATTGTATGTCAAAGCACCAAGGAAGACACAATAAAAAAAGTACATAATTAGTAGGACATATAGATGGTACAGCCCTCCACATTTCGTATGTATGTTATGCGCTGTTGTCGTCTTTTCACTTTCCTTGAGTGATCTTTAAACACAGGAGAAAATAGAAAATGTGGAGACAAAGAAAATCTATCCCACTAGAAACAGTAATGCTAGTCAGTCATGCAGACAAGAGCCGCCTTCAGAAAAGCCATTTCAGGCCTAGATAAATAGATGGATCAATATGGGAGGGCCAAACCACTTGACCTAAGGCAAGAAAAAATTTGGGGGCATGCCCCCTTTCTATAGTGTAGACCCCTATTTTTTGTCATCCTTGGGACAATGACCAACCTCAACAAATTTCTGAAATGAACCATGACACCATCATCCTTTTACAATCTTTCAGTGTACTATTATAAAACAGCTTGGTCTGTGCATACCTCCTTTTATAAGTAATTAAAAAAATCCCTTTTCTGTTATAAAGAGCAGAAACATTGATTTGGCAGAAATTATGTAAGGCATAGAACACTGATGTAATCCATTGTATTATAATGAAATTTACAAGGTCATTCTTCCTGTTTTTACCTTCCTATAAAATAAAATAGGTGTCAGTTACCAGAATGCTACATGTTCAGATGCCCTGCATACCTGTGGTTGGTAACAAAAATATCACATGCTGCCATTCAGTTTATTCTTTACTGTTAAAAAGATAGAGCTATTGGCACATCAGGTTAAGGTCCTAGACTCGGACTGAAATACTGGTTGATGGGGTTGCATTCTAACAGTACAGCTTTGTTTCCAACGTGAGAATAATCACACCACCATCTGAGTCATTCTTATGTTTTTGACATGTTCTAATTTGAAATGATCATCCACAAAACATATTTTAGAATTCTTCCACTTTGGATATGTATTTTTATCAGTTTAAACAACTACTTTGGATATATTTTCATATGCACTGGATGTTGATTTTAGTCCGCTGGGGATCAATAGTGAGATAATAGCACTTCTTAGAAACCTGGAAAAAATACTGTCAATTGTACACAAGGTTTTGATTGATTATGCAATTCCACTTCAAAATATAAGATCACCTCAGTAATGTGGACCCATGTAAACCAGACTTTTAAAAATCAGGTCAGGTATACAGTACACACAGTACTTGCATATTGTTAAGTGCACAGTGAGATGGTATACTAACCACATAGTACACTAACGGGCACACTGTGAGCCTGTTAAAATGAGACACTGGGTGTGCAGATATTTATTTTAAAGAAAAATATTTCAGTCAAATGACAGTAGCTAATGATAATGCATTTATTATGATCACTTAAACCTTCAATTTAGTGTTAATAAAATCCAGTATGGGATTCACATGGTAATTTGCCATCTGCATCATGTGCATGCATAACAATTACAAGCTAACATTAAAATTCTTTCAATTCTTTCAATTAATCTAAGATAGTGCCAGTCAAAAATCAATAGATCTTATCTACACAGTGTTATTTTAATTGCTATAAAAATATAACCCGTCCCTTTGAATAATAAAGTAATTGGTAACACATTTTAATAAGCCTAGTGATCATTTGTATGTGAACTTTCTTCTGCCATTTCCAGATGTTAGGCTTATTTTTACAAAACAACTTCAACAGATTTATAGTTAATCTATTTGTATAAAAATTATTAAAGAAAATATTTTGAGAGTAATAGGTAGCTGAAGATTCGTGTAAGTCCATAAAATCCACACAGTCATAAAAACATCATTTACAAAATGCCAAGAGGTTTCCTTCAGTGCATTTTAATTAATGTTGAATTACTAATAATTTGGACTGTGTGTTAAAATTTGAGGATGGGAAATTAAGTATTTCCCCTTTTCTTTTATATCTTGATTTATCTCCTGAGTAAAAGCACCTGTTGTTTTGATGAGTTTATCATTCTGTCTGCATGAGTTAATATTTTTAAGGTGTTCTGCGGTAATGCATGATTGTTACTGTTGTCATTTTCATGCCCTCGTCTATAGGCTTGCATCATAATATATCCAGAAATTAGTGATCTGTAAGCAAATGAATTGGTCAGTTCAATTTTGCTAGTCTTGGGTGTGTTCTTTCTAGCAAAGCTCTCAACAACTGAGATTTTTCCAGTTTGTTCTCTGAATGTTGACAGATACATCTTCATTAAACAAAGAATCTTTTAGCATTCCAAAACTTATTCCCAGTCCTGCAAATCCTTACTCACATTGGCTTCAAGGAACTGTACTTATATGAAAGTGGACTACTTGGGTGTGTAAGAATTTGCAAGATTGAGCCCTTTGGGTTTGATATTTTGAATTTAATGCAAGCTTTTCCATGTATACAATAACTTGTAATTATAAAGCTGTGACCAGAATACGTAAAAATAAAATCATGTTTTACTGTGTTCCTTTAGAATAGAAGCCATAAATGCATTAGTATTGTTTTTTTCTACTGCAACTTAATTTTTCATGAAGTATTTCATGTTTAATATGTATTAACTTCCATAAAAGGTAGTCACTATGTAAAATCAAGGTTTGCATTCAAGGTAAGTTTAGGATTCTCCAGCTCCACTGAACCATTACTGCTAAATCTGTTGTGGAAATTGTGAAGCTGCATGAATGAAGACTTTTTGATTCAGTGTTTATGGTAGTTTTCCTCAGGTTTAGTTAAATAACTGGATGTTAAATGCACTGTGTTTTATAAATGGTTAACTTTCAGCAAGACATTCAGTTCTAGGCAGTGTTACATGTCATTGGCATTTGATGAATGTGCATGTTTTGAACTGCAAATTTTAAATGTTTTGTCTTAATTGTTATTAAAATATTGAATAAACTTTGCCATTAAATAAGTAACATTGCTAAAAGTTGTGGTTGCAAGTCCTGGGAGTTCAAAGAAAAATGTTTTTCAAACTTACTTCTCATTATTTCTGCTTTAATCAATTTAATGGGCTATGCAAGAAGTAAAATATTTCACTTTGGTACCCAGTCCTTCTGTTTTTTCTCTAATCAACTCCAAAGTTAAACTACAAGTTATTTTGCAATTTTCAGTTAAAATGATTAAGTGCTTTCAGAGGCCCACTCACGCTCCGGTTGAAGTCAATGAGTTGTTTGTTTTAATGTAAAAAAAAAAAAAAAAAAGACCATGGGAGTTTGCAGTTTACTAAGAAAAGCAGGGTTTGAGGATACTTTGGGTAAGGGAGAAGAACAGCACCCTTTGAAACAGAGCAGCTTTTCAGCAGAGGGGCCAAGGAAGAGTGTGATTTAAAAAAAGAAACCTTGTTTGACTTTCATGAGGGCTTGGTGTTAAAGGGCCTATCATCAACTGTCACAGTCAAAAGATATTTCTCCCCTTTGGTTGCCTGCCATCTGAATAGGAGTGGAATATAGGGTTAAAACAGTAGTGATTGGGGGTGTAAATTGGTAAAAAAAGAAACTGGATTAAAGTGGCAAATTTATTAAAAATTATACTTGTTTTGTGTTATAGTTTTGTAAAATGAGTTCAATGCAAATTCAGTAAGCAGATGCCACTTCCACTTGACTCTGAATCTTTTCACTGGCACAATATAAACCCAGAATTGGTTTTTTTTCAAATCAACTTAACATATTATTACACAAGTAAAACTGGATGCAAAATGTGGTCATTAAAGTTGCTGTCAAGTTCTAGACATGCTAGCAAGAAGTGCAGGAGACCTGAAATTTGAACACTGTATGTCTTATTTCAGGCCCGTGGTATAAGAGTCCAGACACTATCATTCTAAAAGTAATTAATCTAATTAAAATAAACTATTTAAAAGACCTGATGAAGGCGATTGGAACAGCAGAAATACAGCTCCTCCAAAAATGACAAAAACTTTGAATATCGCTTATGAGGTTAATTGGGTGTGTTTCTCTCCATCTTTATATAATTATGCATACAGTTATGTGTAGCTGCTGAATGAGGTGGAGTTAACTTATGCCAGTGGTTCTCAACCTTTTTAGACTCAAGGCAGTCCTGGGTATGCTCAAAGCACTTATGGATATGATATACTCTAAGCACCCCACAGAAAATGCCAGCTCTTAGTTTTCACATTTTTTTGACTACAGAAAAATAGAGCAGTTTTTTTTCTGTTGCAAAGAACTCAAAGACCATAACTGAATTTCCATTTGAAATCCCTTTGAGTTCAGCTTGTGCATCACATTTGCAAACCCAACAGTGCTAATGTTGTGCAACAACCTGCAGTACACTTTAAACGGATCTTAAGGCACCCCATGGTACCGTGGCACCCTTGTTGAGAATCACTGACTTTCACTGTTCATAAGTGTAAGATGCATCGAGCCAACAGTGTCCACAATCATGTACCTTCAGATATTACATCTAGTAACATAATTTGTTGGATGCATTTTGTTCAACTCTACATGACCTAAACCTTTCCAAATGATGTGCTTAAATGGGCATTAAAACTTATCACAGAATTGTGTCATTATCTTTTAATTTACTATACTGGTTTAGGAGATTTGTGTATTTTCTTACTGTTTTTAGAGCAGCTAGTTCCACAATTTATAGTTCTTCCTCTTCAGTAAGGGAAAAATGGTCATTCTTGCATGTACTCCAGGTAAATCCAGCCTTATTCTTGAAACATTACTATGACAGAAGAAATCAACTAATCACTTCAGTCTGTGACTAGACTAGTAGCTGATAGTACCCCATCTCCCTTTCACAGGATTTTGTCACCGTATCCACATCACTATAATACCTGAATCATCCTGCTAGTCTATTTGCAGTTAAATTCCCAGTACCCAATAGTGCATAGTGATTCAGAGGCTTTCCTGCCCAGCTGCTTTACCTATACCCCTCCTTTGTTAAAAGCTAAGGCCTCCTGCTGGGCCATTCTCAAATACTGTACACTCTAACCTGGAACCACATTGGAGAGGCAACTCTTGAGACTACTGTACTCTCAAATGTGCTGGAAACAACTTCAGAAGGATGTTCCCAAAAAGTCTCACTGGCATAATTTCATGTTTGGAGTATGCTGCCACCCTGAGTGTGTGTTCTGCAGTAATCCAAGTACATTGTCTACCAGGCTACAAAGCATTTAAGCACATTTAAGTCTTGTTCAGTGAAATTACTCATGTCAAGCAGAGGAAGTGCTTTACAAGATCAAGGCTTAAGTGTTCACCATTTTCAAGACCAAATTCTAACATAATGCGGTATGGCAAATTTGGGGCAGATCCTCGCTTCTTGTCTGAACTGCACTATTATGTGGCAAATTCCACAGTCCTACTCGTATTGGGCATCACTTAAAGGCATTGAAGGCCTTGTTGCATGTTAATTCTAGGCAACTGCTGCAGCTCTTAGCCCCTGGATTTAAGTGTCTTAAAGCACTTGTTGTGTAACTCAACTATACCACTCCAGGGCACAGTTGTTTCTTAATTCATATAATCTAGCTCCTGTTCTATTAAGGTGTGGCTACTTCCCACAGATGTAGGGTTACCATATTTTCAGGTCCAAAAAGGAAGACACCTGTCAGGGAGGTGGCAGGGATGTGCAGGTGCTCTGCCTCTGCCCATTCTGTTGCCCCTCTGCCGAGCCATAGCTCCCCCTCCCTCCCCACTGACTCCAGTCCTCCCAGTGCCCCTCACAAGTCACGGTACCCTGCCACCCTGGGCCATGATGGTGCCCTTCACTCCTGACCTGTAACCCTCCCCGGTGCTGCCAGTGCCCTGTGTGGCAGGCTAGTAGGGGGTGCTCTTGCATTGAGTTGCCCACCTCACTGCACCCAACCACCTTCCAGGCTCCAAGTGCCTCCCTGGGGGCACCTCACATCTGGCTGACGCCCTTCCTGGGGCACACCTGCTAGCCTGGGGGTAGAGCTGCCACCACCCAGGGCTGGGCTTGATTCTGGCTCTGTGCCACCTGGGAAACAGGTCTAGTAGCCCTTGAGGGTACTTGACTCACTTCAAGAACTTGGTATGCTTCCCTGAGTGCAAGTACTGGTCTCCCTTAGTCAGCTAAACCAAGGGGACCCCAAGACATTATCTAAACCCACTCCCACTAAGTCTCCAGCGCTAGATACAAAGGAGAACTTTATTGGTTACAAGAAGTAGGGTTGGAATAGGGTACAGAGTTGAGTAGTATCAGAGAAATCCTACAGAGCAAACAGGGTGGCATCTTTGATCACGCATCTGAGTTACTGCAAGCTGTGTATCTAGTTAAAGCTCAGGTAGCTTACTCACAAGTATCATCTAGAGGCAGGTGGAGATTCCCTCTGGAGGCAGGCAGTTCCTTGATCATGAGTTCTGAGAGAGAAAGCAAGTTTCAGATGGTCCAGCTCTTCTCTCTCTCTCTGAGTTTCCCTCATGGCTGCTGCCCCTTTTTCCTGGGCAGTCCTTAACTTATATAGCCCTTTTGACCTCATTTACCAGGCCCAATAGAGGCCAGCACCTGTTGGCTGTCAGCTAACCAATTTGAAATGCATCACTGGTTGCTGGGCAGTCTCTAGCTCACTAGGGAGCCTAAGCACCTCACCCAGGTATGTGATGCCAGTCACATAGTCAGAGGGAGCAAGTTTCCCCCCTCCCTCCCTCAGGAATGTATCCAGCTCAGCTCAGGTTACCTAAAGAGAGAGGCTAAGGTGTGTACCCTCTGCAGGGCCCATCCTAACCAAATTGTTACAAAGCAGAGTTTTGGGGGAGAAACAGAGATGGCCTTCTGCCACACCCTGCACTCCCAACCCACAGTCCCCCGCCCCTCTGATGGCCCTCACTCCTGACCCACAGCCTCCTGCCCCTCCAGCCATGCTGGGAGACCCTCAGCTGATCCCTGGGCCAGAGCATGGTGGCTCCAATTCATGTAGGTGGCATCAGAGCATGTCCAACTCCAGCATGGGCTTAAAGGAAGAGGTGAGGCTTGTGTCCCCCACCGTCCTGGGATGGGGTGCCATGGCACACCAGGCAGCCTGGCTACAGCCCCCCTCCCTCATCCTTCCCTCCCTCCCCCTCGGCACTGTCTCCTGGCCACTCAGCCCCTGGGAGCACAGGCACCAGCCCCTGTGTTGCCAGCCTGGCCAAGGAGTTCCCCGCTGCCCTCAGAGGGGCCTCCCTGCTCCCTTCCCCCACTGGAGGGGCAGGCAATGCCCCTGCCCTACCCTGCCCTATCGCAGCCTCAACTCCCACCCCCCTGCCCTGACCAAATGTCTGGGATTTTGCTTTGCTTTGCTGTGCTGATGGGAGCAGGGGGAGGGCAGTCAGGCAGCAGGGAGCACCACGTGGGTCGGTGTGCACCTCCGCAGCTGTGGGCAGGTACGTCTGTGCTCCCTGCTGCCTCCGATCACCCTCCCCCTGCTCCCACCACCAGAGCAAAGAAAAATCAGGGACATGTGGTCAGATTTAAAAAACCTACCCGGATGGAGATCAGTGGGCTCGAAAAGAGGACATGTCTAGGAAAACCCAGACATATGGTAACCCTACACAGATGTGCTGCTCAAATTGAAGGGGTAACTACAAACTAGCACTAAGCCAATTAACATTTATATGGCTTACAATGTAACATGTAACAAGGCCCTGGGACCGTATGGGACCGGGCAACTCTTCAAGAAATGCAAAACTAGTCCTTTTGTTGCTAATACATTCATAAATCTGAAGGAACTGTTATAGTCTGACCTCAGGTATAATATAGGCCATGGAAAGTCATCACCTGAATCTTCACTCATGCCCATTATTTGTGGATGAGCTAAAGCAGTGGTAGCCAACGTTCCAGCCCCACAGGCCAAACAAGTGGCACAAGGGTACAATCCAGCACACCAACTTGACCCCATGTACCTAGACCAGGAAAGCACTGGTACAACCTGGCATACAGAGCCATGTTATCCAGCCCATGGGGTTCCCCACAGGTACAGAAATTTGGCAACAGGTAAGTGGCACTGAGCTGCTGCCACTAAGCCCCAGCCACCAAATTCCTAGAACCTTGGAAGCCCTGCAGGCCAAATGATATGCCTCTGTGGACCAGATCTGGCCTCTGGGTAAGGGATTGAGTACCTGAGTCAGAACTAGAGCTTTTCTTGAGAAAAATAATCCAGTCCTGATTTAAAGTTTTAAGTGACAGACCAGGCATGTGTCACACACCTCATGCCTCAGGCTAGATCCAGACCACAGGGCTCCTTGTAGCCCAAATCCAGCCTGGCACATGCAGTGGCACTGGCTCCTGCTCAGCCTGAGGCACACAAGCAGGGGACATGGGACAAGCACAGCAGTGGCAATAACAATAACAACAGACCAAGCAGATGCTGGTTACCCTGTCTACTAGGGCCAAATGACCCAGAATCTGCAGCAAACCATACCTCCTGGCCATGCCCCTCTGCACCCCTCAACTTCTGGTTGCCCACAGGTCACATGACAGGCTGGATGTCTGACACCCCAGTAACAAACCATCCACAACATTCCTCAGTAAATTGTCCCAGGGGTTGGTTACCTTCACAGATAAAATTAGTGCTCTTTATTCTATTCTGAATTCATCAAATGTCAGCTTTCAGCCATTGTGTCTTGTTATGCTTTGGTTTGCTAAATGTAAGAAGTTGCAGGCAGAAATCTCCCCATGTTTGGTAAGTATTTGTAGACCAGGATCAAGTCACCTCTTAAATTCTTTTCACTGTTGAGCAGTGCCATTCTCATAACTATGGTACACAGATATTACAGAAGTCATAATAAAAATTGAAATTTCTAGAACAAGATCAACATTTTTTTGCTAAAAAAATAAAAAAAAAATCAGACTTTAAGGACTTACTTCCACTCCTACAAAAATCCCCACTAAAATCAGAATTGGGCTCCACAGAACGCTGAAAAATGTGTGCAGAATTTTACTTTCCCTCTTGTGTCAAAGTATTTTATACAGGCAAAACATGCCATTATTTTTATCATAATCACCATGCTAAACATTGCTTTAGAAGATTTTTTTCCACCCTAAACTGGTAACTTTTCTTGCTGCTTTTGTTTGGACTTAAAATACACTTTTAAATTATTTTAAAATGTTACTACTGTAAAATGAAAATCTATGCTTTTGGAATATCTGTTTATACAATTTATTTCTCGTTCCCTTGGTTATAAGCCTCTATTAACACTGTCTTCGGGTGTTGGAATATATTTAAAAGTTAAAAATGAAATTATATTCTTTTTTTTTAATTATTTAAATCTGAAGGAAAAATTAAGTTTAGAAAGGTCCCTAATCTTGTTTCCATTGGAAACAATCCCTTTAATTTAAATGGGAACAGATTATGGACTGAAGGGTAGTCTAAAAAGAAAAAAACTTGTTTTTATACTAAAAGATTAACATCATTTTAACAAAGTTCCTTCTTTGCATAATAATTTAAATATCCTTTTGATACACTATTGCTTGTATCAATTATAGTGAAAATATTTAAACACCAAGTAGTTGAGGATTGGTTGTATAAGCAAGTACAGTATGTTGATACTGTATGTCCACAGAAGAAGTGCCATATGGCCAGGAAGAAGTGCAAGGTGGAAACCATGAATGATTATTTTTACTTTCCCCTTTGCTTCTTAGTTGTAACTTTTTTTTTTGACCAATCAAATTTTTTGCAGGGGGTGGGAAAAAGGTGAAGGATGACATGTAGATTGTTGTACAGGATGCTGAAAATACAAAAAATGAAGTAACTTATTTAAAACCGTTCTAAATTTATAATATGCCTACCAATAATTTCCTTACTCTGACTACCTAGCTGGACATTCAGCCTTCCTATAAACTGCAACATTAGAGGTATACACATGAAGAGGCAGTGTGCAGTGCAGAAAACAGTGCGCAGAAGAGCAAAATTAATATAGAAAGCAAAATATAAATATGTTAATGCTAAACGGACAGGGCCTGGTGGGGTCACCTTTGGATGTTGTGGTGCATACAGCACTACAGCCAAAAATTACAATTTTAATCACACAGTTTATTGACATAAAAAAATCAGTGACTACCAAATAATTAGTGTTGTCATTGTAAATACATTTTAAATTACAAATCTGTCTTTACATTTTATACACCACTAATTTTTTACAAATCGAATATTTTCAGATCTGTTTGTCCCCCTTCCTTAAATAAATGTTATTGAACAAAAAGCCTACAATAAATAGTCCCTTCTGAAGCAGGCTTCACCATCACACCCCCTATAGCATTTTACACTAGCAATCAAAGCTCTTGTCCAGCCTGTACTCTTTTTTGCCGTGGGCAATTCTCTAGTGGTTGGGAATTTGGCCCCATGTGTTTAATGAAATTTAGTAAGTGCTACCTTGTCTGGCTCTCTACCTTGCTAACAGTTTACCTACAGAAGTGAAGTAAGACAAAGTAACATAACCTGTTGTATTATGTGCATTTTCCCATTAAAAACCCCCAGCTTCTGTGTCCCTAAGCACAGGGGCCCTATTCTTTACGGCTGGTTGGGGTTTTGCAGGTGTGTTTCAGGAGTGAAATCCCGGAGCCCTTCGTGACTGAGGGAGCTGAGGGAAGGTAGACGAGGTCTGGGAAATCCGCTTAGACGGCACTTGGGCTTAAAATATCGTTCCTAATGGAGCTATTTTGGGAATTACCTGCTGGCCGAAGGGGGTCTCAGTCTGCTTCTCTCTCCACAGCGGTCTGCACGCATCAGAAAAAATCCCCGAGAGGGGAAACCAAGCGTTTACAATCCCCGCCTACACCCCAGGCCCCCAGCTACCAACGTTTCTTCAGGCAAAGCGGCTTCTAGGGGACGCCTGCCCTTGCCAAAAGGCCCCTCGCCCCTCGCGGCCCCGGGAGCCGGCGCGGAGCCGCGACGGAGGCTGGAAGACGCCCTTCAGCTGGGCCCGCAGTCGGGGCAGGTCTTCCCGGCCGCGGCTGCCTCCGGCGGGACGGGGTAGCCGAAGTAGGGCGGCGCCAGCAGGAAGCCGGGCGCGGCGGGCGGCGCGGGGGCGCAGCCGGCCGTGTAGGGCGGCGGGGGCGCCGCCAGCAGCGCGCCGGGCTCGGGCTCGGGCTCGGGCCGCGCCGAGGGCAAGGCGCGGGCGGCGGCGGCGGCGGGCGGGCGAAGGCCGGCGGCGGGCAGGACCATGGGCAGCGCCTCGGGCGCGGAGCTGCGCAGGGAGACGCGCAGGGGCGGCGGCGGCGGGCTGTGCTTGGGCCGCAGGCACGTGCAGCAGTAGACGGCGACCAGGGCGCCCACGAGGACGAAGGCGAGGAAGATGGAGCCCACGACGAGGAAGGGCACGTAGACCGGCTCTGCGGGCACAAACGCGCCTGTTACCCCGCGCCGCCGCCTCCCGCCCCGCCCCGCCCCGGCCCGGCCCCCCCCCGGCGGGTCCCGGCGCTCACGGGCGGCGGGCGGCGGCGCCCGCGGCTCGCGGTGGTTGCTGCAGCCGCCCTGCTCCAGGCGCGCGGCGGCGGCGGCGCAGCAGTAGCGCAGGGCGCAGGAGCCGCAGCAGATGGCGGCGTCGGGCGCGTCGAAGCGCTCGGGGCAGGCGAAGCCGTCGTGGTAGGCGCCGCGCGCGTCCAGCCAGCCGTGGCAGTACTCGCCCCGGCCCCCGCGCCCGCCGCCCCCCGCCGGCGCCACCAGCAGCAGCAGGAGCAGCGCGGGCAGCCGCCGCCCTGCCATGACGGCCCCGGGGGGCGCTAGCCGCGGCCCAGACACATGCCGGCGGCGCCCGGGCCGGGCCGGCGGGGCGGAGCGGGGCTGCCCCTGGCGGCCGCGGGGCGGCGGCTGCTCATCGCGGCTCCGCGCTGCCCGCGGCCGCCGCCGCCGCCGCCGCCTGCCCCCGGCGCGGGGAGGCAGCGGAGCCACGTGCAGCCCCGGCCCCCGCGTCCCTCCTCCCGGGGCCGGGGGCGGCCCCCCGCGCCGTCGGCCCCCCGCGGTCGTGCAGAGGGGGCGGGGGACCCGCTCCGGGCCGCCCTCCCCGCATCCCCTGCTTCCCCCGGCAGGAGCCCGGGCCCCCCCGCGCCGCACACTGCCACGCCTCGGCCACGGGGCTGCTCACGCGCCCGGCGGGCAGGCACCCCGCAGCAGCTCCTGGAGCCCGGCACACGGGTGCTCCCGACAGGCGGCCTCAAAACCCTGCTGGGAGCGTCGGCAGCGCCTGCAGCCGGGCTGGGAGAGGATGAGGTGCGCAGGAAGGGATCTGGGCTGGGCGCGAATGAGAAAAAATAGACTCTAGGCAGGCAAGGTTCTTGGGCTAAATCTGCTATCTTTTATGAGACCAACTCGAATAGTTGGAAAAATCCTTCTATGCAAGCTTTAGGGTTTAAATACCCTTCGACCCACTGAGGAAGCATCTGCACTTGGTGTATGCTCTTCCTGGATGGACTGAGGCCAGAAGCTGGGCTGCATGCAAGACAGGCAGTCAGTGAAGATGGACATTGAGGAGTGAGTGGGTGAGAGAGAGGCTGAGGCCTCTGGCACTTGTTGATTTAGTTGCAGAAATATCGGGGGGGGGGTGGAGTCAGGCTTACAAAATACTGCTTGGCAAAGAGAAAGTCAAACAGGGACTTATTCTGTATTCCTCTCCATACAAGAACTAAGGGGTCACAAAGTGAAACAGGCAGGTTGCAAGTTTCAAACTAACAGAAGAAAGTTCTTCTCTGCCCAGCATTTCGTTAAAGTGCAGAACTCGTTGCCAGCAGGTGCTGTTGGAAGCTGCAGTTCAGCTAGGTCCAAAAGTGTATTGGACACATTTTTGGAGGAAAGCGGCATCAGCAGCCATTGAGTCTGGCAGTCAAGGGTACAGCCTCTCAACCAGAACTTGCTAGACCTTAAATGCTGGAGGCTGCAAGCGAGAGGGGAACAGTAGAAAAAAATCCTGGTCAGACCCAGTTCTTTCTCCCTTTCAGCATCCACTCTGCCACCATAGGACATGGTGGGGGGGGTTGTGTTAAGAACATTTCAGAGTCTAGGTCCAAATCTGCACAGATCTCACTTGCCCTTGGCTTTGTGGCTCTTAGTTTTCTTCAGGAGCAGGATTTTGGGCAGGAGCCTGCCCTGACTCCCCCATCCATTTGCTCAGCTCCGCACCTTTCGGAACGTCAGCTGGAGGTGGCAAGGGATGCTGTGACTTTTCTTGGGTTTGCAGGCAGCATTCCCTACCAATTCCAGGATTTCAGCCATTAGGTATTCTGTCACTACAGCCAAATAGACTGGTGCCCCAGTTCCCACTAACTCAGCATAACTGTCCTTGCAAAGCAAACGGTGCACCCAGCCTACAGGGAACTAACTGCAGCCCTGCCAAGGAAGACCTACACTTAGCCTTAGCCCAGACCTTGCCTCTGGTTGCCACACCTGGGCATGATTTCACCTCTAAGTGATACTGTATCTGTACACAAAGAATGTGCAGGGGTAGGAACACATCAGAACCCCTGTGTTAGAGAACAGTGCTGCCCCCACTGAAGGAAATCAGCAGGCCACTGCAAGCAAGCTTGGATCAGTAGGAAATTGAAGCCCCAAGAAGGAGGTATCTTAGAGATGTCAGGCTTTCCAGGGCACCTCTAGTGAGTTACAACAAGAAGCTGCAGGAATAGGAGTCTGAAGTAAATCGGACTCAAAACACTTAGCGTTTTGAGAGAACATAGGAAGATGGAGCACAGATCTGTGTGGATATTATTGTACAAAACTTACTCTACAGAGCCAATCTGAGGAGGGAAAATGCAAGAGGCTGAGCACAAGGGAGCTACAGCAATCAGAATCCTAAGAATAAGTGAAACCACATTGGGTTCTTGCTTGCCCTTGGTCCAAGCCTGATGCAGCTGTTTGATTTAAACAGGAAAGATTTCTCTCTTACTAATGTTTCTGTCTTGTTCGTTTTAATTCCACCCTGGCATGACACATCAAATAGTGATATATCACAAAGTATGCTTCAATTTTCTTGTCAACTTAGATGAGACATCTGGGTGAGGTAATGGCCCCCAGTTTACAAGTGGTCCACTTCAGAAATCTTTTTTTAGTATTCCAGTTCTAGTAAGCCACAGTAACTCTTTCTATGCAAATCCTAGCTAGTAGGGAAGTAAAAATAGCACAAGTAGGAAATAACTTGATCTTCTAAAATGTTCTTGACTAATTGAAGGGATCCAGGCTTAGAATATTACAGCACAATGCTCAATACTGTATCAGGTCACCAATTCAGAGACTCATGGACAGAAGTACAAAAATTTTAGTACCAACGTCACACACATTAAAGTCAGAAGTTGTAACTACTCCAGTAGTCAATGGTGCAGAGGCACTGTTCTGAACAGTAACTAGGTAAAAACCTAGCACAGACGTATCTGGGATGAGACCAGCAGAAAGAACACAGGGGGTCACAGACAATGACTGGGGAGAGGGGGGCAGATGCTCAGCTAGTGAAAATTATCATCCTTCCATAGTTGTCAGTTGAGATCTAACAACTTATGCATTGAGGATCTGGCCCCAGGAGCAGCAAATATGCTCCATGTGGTGGACAGACCAAACAGGCTGCTGCAGGAGGAATTGTTTCTGAGTCCATGAAGCAGCCACGTAGTCAAGAAAGCCACCAAGGTCTCAAGGCAGCTACTGACCAGCATATAAGAAGAGGCGAAATAACTATTTCCTTGATTAAGCGTGTCAAGTCATCTACTGTTACCACCATCACTTCCACCTCACGTCTCTGTCCTTGTACTTGGCTGTATTGGCTTGTGGTGGTTTGTTTTGACTGACACGATGTTTTATTGAAATTTAATCTTTTCATTAAGAATAGAGATGTTACAGTAATCACTGCATGTGGTTGATACTGATCCCTGCAGACTCTTTGTAAAATGGAGCCAAAATAGATGAGTGAAGCAACACATGACAGGGGTTCTGTGTGCTGTGGGTAACGGGTAATGCAAACAGCTGATAAAAATAGTACCAGAAATTCCAGATGACACATTTGTATTTGTCTCCAGTTTTCTCCGCTCACAGAGCTCACCCCTCTTTTATTGTCACCTTTGTACATCACTAATTGCTTTGGTTATTTCTAAACACCCACAGGACTCATCTCTTGCTAACTCACCCCTTCTATCCAGTGCTCATTTTCTCCTCCACTATTCCCTCCCTTCTCTTAAGCTTTATCTGTTGTGCACTCACACCCCTCCTGCCTTTCTCTACTGTACCTTTCAGTAATATCCCATTTGCTTTAAGTTTTTAATTTTTCCCCCTCATTCCCCACCCTATTTATGTTTGTGCTCTGGCTGGGGGTCTGGGCCTAGCACAGTGGGATTCCTAAGTGTATTCTTAATAAAAATAAGAAATAAATAATAACCTCTGGAGTGTCTTTCCCCAACTTCTATTGTTCCTCTTTTGATCCCTTGTTCTCAGAAACTTCAGAGATTATTCTCTGTGCAACATCAATGAGGCTGAAAGCCCTTACTGAATCTGCAAAAGGGAATCTCTCATTTCAACACCCCTAAACATGTCCTTTTCCTACTCATTCTCTTGCTACCAAAGGAGTTTTTATTGTCTTAGCAGTTTTTTAAGCTAAAACTGAGTTTAACAAATTATTATAAAAATAAATGCAACCTATTTTTTATTACTGGTGCTCCTCTAGTTTTAACCTATTCACCTTATTTCCTAGTCTTAATCTTTATTTTAATTTTATATGGAAAAAATATTTAAAATTTACAGCCCCTTTCAAGCCTACACCAGGCCTGTCACCTTTCTTATCCAGAAGGGGAGAAGGAGTGTGGGGCTGAGGAGGAGTGACATATCTGTTCGTATGAAACCTCTGATCCTTTTTCTCCTGGAAGAATAATAGCAAGTCACCAAGCATCAGGAAAACCACAAAAGAAGCTGCTTATTCATTTATGCTTGAGAAAAATATTTTAAATGAACTGAACAGATTCTTGTCCAAGCAAAGGAACATTACTATAAATGATGTTTCCCTTATGCATCGTCTAAGAGGCACCACTGCTTTAATGGTACAAGTGCTTATGATACTAGTTTATGTTAAACAGGGTATAAACTAAAAAAAATTTTTTTTTACTGCGTCAAACTTCCTTCCATCATTTACTAGTAGGGTATGAATATGTATATCTCAGTCTGACCACTTGTCAAACATTTTGAATGCCTGTGTCACTAATTTTAGATGTTGGCAGGTCGAGTGAAACAAAAGGAACAAAGTGTGCTGTGTACCAGCAATAAAACTCTAGGCTCAGAAGCATTTATCAAAATCCTAAGCATCTAAATCACCCCCAAATTAAGTCCACAATCACAATATTTTTATTTAAATAGGTTTGTTTTTAAAAAGTTTAATTTCTTCCTTTAAATTGATGCCACCTTTTATGCTGTTTTTTCCCCCAGTATAACCACTATTACAGAATAGGAAAAAAAACCCCCATTGCTGATTTCTAACTTAAAAATGTTTGGACTAAAAAGCATGGGAGGGAGGTCATGATAGGAAAATCAAGTTAACCTTTGACTCTGTATTAACAGAATTTCTGCAGTGTAAAAAACTTTTTTCATGGCCATTTTGATAAGCAGGTTTCATCAAAATATAAGGAGGATATCAAGGGAACAAAAAGGAAACAAATTCCTTTTATAAACTCAGGGCCACATCCACACAACCACAGATGTTTGTTTCCCCATGGATAAGTACCAGCAGCAAAACTTGCACAGCTGCTACTTGTCCTTGGAGAGCACCCATGCCATGCACCCTCTGGCACTCGGCAGGTTACCCTGGGTGAGGTAGAGGAGGCTGGGGCCAACAACTGTGCTGGCCCCAGCAGCCTTGGTCCTGCAGGCCTGGGGGAACTGCTGCCAGGGTGCTCCTGCAGCTGGGAGCCTGGCCAGCAGCTGGAGTGCAGCTCTAGTGGGGCAGGCTGCAGTTTTGGGCAGCATGTGCTGCCGTGTGCACCACGCTACTTTTTTTTTTACATGGGTTTTTTGACCCCGGAATCTCCCGAGGTAAAAAAAAACAACCCCACAATGCAAGGTAGCAGTGCAAGGAATGCCTGCATGTGTGGTATGTGGCACTGTAGACCTGTCTGCAGTACCACATCCCACATGTTGGCACCCACCAAAAATCATTAGCAGGTGCTCAGCACCCACAGAGCTGTGCTTGCAGTTGTTAAAAAAAACCCCCAAAAACAAAACCCCATGCTTTACCAGAAGCAGCATCTTACTTCAACCCAGCTCTGCAGCATCTGTAAAGACTGGGCGCTTCAATGGGGCTTTTTGGCACTTTTACCTAAAGTTGGTTCAATCAGCTACTAGATAAAAGCAACAAAAAAGCTCCACTAAAGCACCTGATCTTTACAGATGCTGCAGAGCTGGGTTGAAATAACATACTGCTTCTTCTGGGCATGAGCGGGTCTCAGCATGGTAACGCACTGAGTTCCAAGTAAAGCGCTGGGATTTTTTTACATTTGCAAGCACCATAGGCAACTGGTAGCGGGTGCACAGGGGACAGGGCCAGTGCCCCCCCAATGGCTGACACCAATGCTGTCGGCAGGGCTGGTGCCCCCCTGACAGGGCCACCACCATCAGTGGCTTCTGCAGGTGCCCCCCCCCCCCAGATTCAAGAGGTACCAGTCACTCCTGGCAAGCACCCACTAGCAAAAAACAAAGTTGGTGTCTATGTATAAACTGCCAAGCAATTCTGTCTATGTATAAACTGCCAAGCAATTCAGAGTTAAAGCTATGATATCTGTACTTTATTTGCACAGTCCTACTTCATTTTGCTACCATGACTTGTGTTAAAGTTTGGTCATCTGTGTTGACTTTTAAGTTGCCTTTTACTAGGGTGTGTGACCCAGTATTCAAATTGTAAAAGATAGTTTCCTGTCATTTTAAATCAAATCTCCCTTCATAGCATGTTGTAAAACACGTTTAAAGCCCTGATCTTGCTTCCATGGAAGTCTACAGGACTCTTTTCACTGCCCAGATTGGGAGGGGACTTCACTTGGGCCCCAGCTAAAATTACATTTACAGCTGTCCCTAAAATGACTATGCTGTACACTGCAGATTTATGCTATCAAATTTTGGGGGAAAACTCAGACCAGATAATAACTACAATGAAAGCTTCACAGGTCATAATGCTGACTTTTCTAATGACTTAATTTGGTCTCAAGAAACAGGTCTCAATAAAAAAAAGTTATGATCTTGTATTTGCTTAAGTATTTCCATTCTCTCCTTGACATAGCGCTCACTGTAGATTCAGGAGTCTTTCAACATTTTTTTCACTTCACAAACATTAGGATGTGTTTTAGCTATTTTTCTTCCCTTGGCTAATTCTCCTGTGTTGCTTTGGTTTTCAAGTGCTTGGGACTGCCAATGCACATTCATCAGTTGGATCATTTGTGTGTCTGCTGTATCAATGCTGCCTTCACTCTCTATTCCCCTCGTATGCAACCTGATGGAGTTCTCAGCCATTTCCACATTAAATAAATCAGATTAATAGAAGCAACTTTCTTTGATATGGTTAGCTACCATTCTATTATATCTTTCAAAATTATAGTAGCAACCCATCTCATTATTTCTTATTATCTGAAGCATTCACCATGCAAGGAAAGATAACATCCTGAATGTTGAGGGCTGTCACAGTTAAGTACTTATTTCTAAAAGCCCAAATATCTATTGCTTTCACAATACTAATATGGCTTGGCCTGGTAATTAAAGAAAGTGGCCTAATAATAACACTTTTGTTTTTTAGAAAACTTGTAATAAAATATCCATAAAGCAAACTACTGTCAGCTCAAGTCTTACTGATATTTCTATTAGGTTTACTTTTGGGTGTTTTTTTTTCCACTTGCGTTATTAAGCTTTTGGGACTTCCATCAAATCTGAGGGAGAAACATAATACCAAGAATGCAATGAATCATAAAGCTTTTACACCCGGGGGGGGGGGGGGGGGGGGCGCAACCTTTTTACCTTTATATACATATTTTCAAGTGAGTGAGTGGCTCCTAAAAGAGGTCTGACCTCTCAGTTGGGTACATTGATCCATTTTTTCCCCAAAGGAAGTATGGAGGAAAGCTTTTCAGAGATTCATATGTAACTTAGATTTACCTAAGTGCAACAGATGACAAATGTTCACTGTATGCCCAACTTCTGCAGGGCTGACATTTTTTCCTTATAAACATGGTCTTGAATTTCAAAGCACCTTAAGGGTGAATTCAATTTTTATCTTCTGAAAGTAATAGCTTAATGCAAGCAGATTTCCTTAAAGAAAAATGAAGATTTACAGGCTGGTCCTCCAAACCCTTATTTATATAAATAGGTTTTATTTGTATAATTAGTCCCATTTACATTAAGTAAGGATTACTTCTATAAGTAGGAATAGGATCATAGGAATGGTTCCTACATTTGTATCCCTACTCCTGGCCTACAATTGCAAAAACTCTTCATGAAATTGCCTCTGCTATAGGAGTCACCTGCCAAGCCACCCTGCCCCCCCGCTAACACATACATACAATTTTCCTCCTGAATAGTACTTGGCTGTTAGGGAAGAAACATGTAGGTCCTCTAAGCCTTACATGCTATAGCCCTGTCAGTTCCTTTCTGCCAAAACCCTTTTTCTGTTCCAGAAAATAAACAAGATAAAGATTATATTAGGAAAGTAGGTTCCCTTCCACTGTTTTTAAAATTTCTATAACTCATCAACTTATTATTTTTACCATTTATTATCATATTTTTTGTGATTTTTGGATTATCTTGTATCTAGAGCCATGAACCCTGATGGCTGACACTCGTTATACCTTATTCCATGCAGACCAGGTAGCATTTAGGTCTCAACAAATTTCTGGCCAGTACAGTATCAATTTTCATTCTGATCAGGTATATATCACTGCCTGTGTTCTCCCAAGTCTCACAAGCATAGGGCCTTGTTACACATTAAATTTAGGTGGCTCCTGGAGACCTTAGCCCCTGGACTCTCCACACATTAACACCTACAATTAGTTTTAAGCACACTTTAGGCAACTTAAAGTTATGCCATTCCAAAGCAGGCTCTCTCTGATCCATGCTACCCAGCTCTTGTTCCATTAATGTGTGGCCACTCCCCACAGATAAGCTGTCCAAGTTGCAGTTCTCCATCATCCCAGAATGCAGTGTCCCCTCCCTAACCCTTCTGTTCTGCATGGACAAACTTTCCACCCCCTGAACTCTACTGCCCAGAGTGTTGTTCTGGCACCAAGCCAACTCCCCCTCCTACCCCCCCAGAGGTGTGACCTTCCTGCCCCAGGACTGCAACCCCATGCAAACAGCTTGCAGAGCACATGCCAGCTAGCCAGATCACAGGACATAGACGTGCCCAGGACTGGGGTCTAGGGCAGGGGTCAGGGGGAACAAGTTAGGGGACTAGATTGTTTTCCCATTGCCTGGGGTCTCTTTCCCAGGGCAGAGGGAGTAGTTCCCCCAAAAGCAACTTCTCTCACCGCTCCTATCTCCCAGCCACCTTGGGAAGCATGACCAGCACCCCCCCCCCCCCCCCACACACACACACCCCCATAAGTTTCACTAGAAAATATTATTTGGAAGGGCTGGGCAGTGTGGAGCATGCCCACCTGACCCCGTCCCTCTCTCCCCCAGGGCCATTCAGGGTGTAGCGCGCACTAGTGCTGTGCACATGGTGGTGGAGAAGCACGCAGCGAGGGCCCTGGGGGTGCTGCAGTGCTGGTGGCAGTGGCCCAGTTTGGGAAGGCTAAGCCCCATTAGCCCCAGCCTTCCACCACCTATGCCCACACCCCAATTCCAAATCACAATTCATTAAAATATGAGATCTTTAATTTATTTCATCTTCATTTCTTTTTAAATTCTTTTTTTTTTAATACTTTTTATTTGACCCTTTACTGGCTGACTTCCTTCATTCCACCAACCTTTTCCAACCCCCATTTCCTTTCCACCTCCCATTTCATTACCCACCCCATCCCATTAACTCTCTGCCTCTGAGCTTCGTGCCTCCTGCCCCTGCCAACCCATCTCTCACCTTCCCCACCTCCACCAGAGCAGGGATAGAAGCCAGGCCTGGTTTATCAGCCCTGTGGTGGCAACTCACAGTTCCTAGTCACACCTCTACTCACCGGCCCTCTAAAGACAAGTCATAGCTGTGCAGGTGGGAGATAGTCAGAGAAGGATTTTAGCCTTAAGGTGTGACTGCTCCAAACTCGAGCTAGCACTAACACTGATCAACATTTAAACAGTTCAAAATGCAACATGTAACAAGGCCCATACTTAGGAGTACTCCCTTGGATATTAAGAAAGATGTAGGTTACTACTAGCAAAACTAAGCTATTGAGAAAACTAAATAGAATATTTGTGGCCTTTGGAGAAAAAAAAATCTACAATAGGGGCCATCTCAATACAACTACTGTAGAAGTGAGTCACATTATGTATTGAGTCACAATATAAATGACTCAGGACTTTCATAGGAGGTTGGTACCATTGATGGTGTATATCAGTAACATACCCTTATCTGAAACCAGCAGGCTTGGTAGGTAGAGGTTGGTTCATACCTTCACAAATAACTATTCTCTCAGCACAGCTGCAAGAGCAGATGTTGGTTTCAGGCCAGCAGTGCATTGTTCACAACTTAAGCAGCAGGTTGCTCAGCTCTTCCCCCAACACTTCATTGCTCTACTACAGTAGAGGCTGTCATGAAGGATGAGAAGGGGTTGCTTACCTACCATAACGTTTGTGCCCTGAAAGTATTGCCTCCACACACAGTGATCCTCTCTCCTCCTTCCTGTTTCAGCATTCAGCCGTAAATAGGGCTTCCAATGAATAGAAAAGCAAGGACAGATGTTTGGAAGGTGTAAGAAAATTGGTGTTGTCCATGTGAGACAGGCAACTACTTGCCTGATATTCCAACTATCTTTCAAAAACAGCCTATAATTAGCAAAGTAGTGGGGCGGGGGGGGGGGGGGTGGAAGAGGAGAATTCACAAATATTTCAAAAGTATTTGCACTGTATTGATTTTTATCATATATAAATATGATAATCCTATTCCCCAATTGTTCCACAGAGGGTGTGGTGCTGCTTCCCCCCCACACACCCCACCTCCATTTTAAATCAGAAATGTGCAGAAACAGTATTATTTCATTTAGAAATAAACAATTTTAGAAAACTTTTTTTCCAATTTTGGAAAATATTCTGTTATCTGATTAAGTTAAGCACAGATTCTCCAAGAGCCAAAACCCTTAAAGACTAACAGCAAACAAAAGCAAAAGAAAATATTTAAAAAACAAAAAACAAACAGGACATAGTTTTCATGAACTTTCTATCAAATATTTTCAGAACACTGAAAATTACAAGAAGGAAAATAATTATAGCAACCCCCCCCCCCAAAAAAAAACTTAAAAGTAGCTCAATTTTGACACTTTTTTCCAACTGAAAATTACCTCTTTTTAAGACATTGGCCTGATGACTCCATCTGCATTACTGCAAGAGTTACTGGCAGTAAGTAACAACTTTTTTCTAACAGCCTTCAAATTGTAAAAACTTTTAAGCACTACACTACTAATCTCAGCCAGACTGAAAGCAGAAAGCTGGAGGTAAAAAACTAAATATGCTATTGCTATCCTGTTTCCTAATCCCTTACACAGAAGATTTGAAAGACACAATCGTATTAATGCACACTACTGCAGAAAGATCAAAAGAAAAAAGCAGTATCATTTAGAGCAGGGGTTTTCAACTATTTTTAAGAACTGTACCCTTCTGGTGGTGGTGGCCAGACGCAAAGCAGGGGGGGAGGTCACATGCGGCGGCAGCAGCAGCACAGGGTGGTGGATGGTGGCAGCGGCTCCTACATGTAAGCTCCTCCCCTCGCCCCCACCCCACATCTGGCTGGCCAGGCAGCACCCATGCAGCCCCCAAAGGGGCACTGCTGCCCTCGCCCCCACCCCCCCACCACCTGACCCTACTCCTGGGAGGCAGCAAGGTGGGATGATGGGTGGTGATGCTCCATCCCCACCTGCCTGTGCATACCCCCTAGGACCATTCCAAGTACCCCCTGGAGTATGCGTACCCCTGGTTGACAACCTCTGATTTAGAGCCTTTTTGTTCCACAGGAGAATGCATTCCAAGCTGCTTATAACCCCTAAATATTTAAGACTGGAAAATATAAAACGAAAAAGAAGGCATGTGAGACTTTGGAAAAGGAATGAATTTCAGCATTTTGTTTTTGTCAGGTGGGTACAGGACTTCCCATTCTTCATTACTGCCAAAAAAACCCCAAACCTTTGAATCAAAAAGAAAAATAGGGATTTTAGTTAATACTAGCAAAGTGATACATTTTCCTCTGCCATTCAAATAATGCAGAGTGTGAGACTGATTAAATGATCTCAATGAACTCAGGCGATTAGTCAAGGACGTACTGCAGAGTAGGAGTTTTGAAGGGATGGGAGCCCAAGAAGGGTGGCTGTGCCTTAAGGAAATGATCCTTCGGGCACAAAGCAAGACGATCCCCGAGCGAGGCAAAAGAGGGAAAGGGGCCCAGGAGGCTTCCATGGCTGACCAGAGAAATCCAGGGCAGCCTAAGGGCCAAAAGGGGAGCACATAATAAGTGGAAACAGGGTGAGATCACTAAAGATGAATATACCTCCTCTGCTCGTGCTTGTAGGGAGGCAGTTAGGCGGGCCAAAGCTACCATGGAGCTGAGGATGGCAACCCAAGTAAAAGACAACAAGAAATTGTTTTTTAGATATATTGGGAGTAAAAGGAAGGCCCAGGGAGGAATAGGACCCCTGCTAAATGGGCAGAAACAATTGGTGACGGACAGGGGGGACAAGGCTGAACTCCTCAACGAGTTCTTTGCCTCAGTGTTCCTAAGTGAGGGGCATGACAAGGCTCTCACTGGGGTTGTAGAGAGGCAGCAGCAAGGCGCCAGACTTCCATACGTAGATCCTGAGGTGGTGCAGAGTCATTTGGAAGAACTGGATGCCTTTAAATTGGCAGGCCCGGATGGACTCCATCCGAGGGTGCTGAAGGCACTGGCCGACATCATTGCAGAGCCACTGGCAGGAATATTCGAACGCTCGTGGCACACGGGCCAAGTCCCGGAGGACTGGAAAAGGGCTAACGTGGTCCCCATTTTCAAAAAGGGGAGGAAGGAGGACCCGGGCAACTATAGGCCAGTCAGTCCCACCTCCATCCTTGGTAAAGTCTTTGAAAAAATTATCAAGGCTCATATTTGTGAGAGCCCAGCAGGGTAAATTATGCTGAGGGGAAACCAGCACGGGTTTGTGGCGGGCAGATTGTGCCTGACCAATCTGGTCTCTTTCTATGACCAGGTTACGAAACGCTTGGACACAGGAGGAGGGGTGGATGTCGTATACTTAGACTTCAGGAAGGCCTTCGATACGGTATCCCACCCCATACTGGTGAACAAGTTAAGAGGCTGTGATGTGGATGACTGCACAGTCTGGTGGGTGGCGAATTGGCTAGAGGGTCGCACCCAGAGAGTCGTGGTGGATGGGTCGGTCTCGACCTGGAAGGGTGTGGGCAGTGGGGTCCCGCAGGGCTCGGTCCTTGGACCGATACTCTTTAATGCCTTCATCAGTGACTTGGACGAGGGAGTCAAATGTACTCTGTCCAAGTTTGCAGATGACACAAAGCTATGGGGAGATGTGGACATGCCGGAGGGCAGGGAACAGCTGCAGGCAGACCTGGATAGGTTGGACAAGTGGGCAGAAAACAACAGGATGCAGTTCAACAAGGAGAAATGCAAAGTGCTGCACCTAGGGAGGAAAAATGTCCAGCACACCTACAGCCTAGGGAATGACCTGCTGGGTGGCACAGAGGTGGAAAGGGATCTTGGAGTCCTAGTGGACTCCAAGATGAACATGAGTCAGCAGTGTGACGAAGCCATCAAAAAAGCCAATGGCACTTTATCGTGCATCAGCAGATGCATGACGATTAGGTCCAAGGAGGTGATACTTCCCCTCTATCGGGCACTGGTCAGACCGCAGTTGGAGTACTGCGTGCAATTCTGGGCACCACGCTTCAAGAAGGATGCGGATAACCTGGAGAGGGTCCAGAGAAGGGCAACTCGTATGGTCAAGGGCCTGCAGACCAAGCCCTACGAGGAGAGACTAGAGAAACTGGACCTTTTCAGCCTCCACAAGAGAAGGTTGAGAGGCGACCTTGCGGCTGCCTATAAGTTCATCACGGGGGCACAGAAGGGAATTGGTGAGTATTTATTCACCAAGGCGCCCCCGGGGGTTACAAGAAACAATGGCCACAAGCTAGCAGAGAGCAGATTTAGATTGGACATTAGGAAGAACTTCTTCACAGTTAGTGGCCAGGGTCTGGAACGGGCTCCCAAGGGAGGTGGTGCTCTCCCCTACCCTGGGGGTCTTCAAGAGGAGGTTAGATGAGTATCTAGCTGGGGTCATCTAGACCCAGCACTCTTTCCTGCTTATGCAGGAGGTAGGACTCGATGATCTATTGAGGTCCCTTCCAACCCTAACATCTATGAATCTATGAATCTATGAATCTGAGCTTCCATTCCTAAAATTATTGAGGTATACTTTCTGTGGTTTAGTTTTTTGAAATATGAGACTCTGTTATGAAAAGATCTAATAACCAATGTCAGAGCAATCTGCAAGTGGACTGGCTACAGATTTACTTAAAGACTGGACAGGATTGTTATATTAAGAAAAATATGAGAGAAGTAATTCTGTAGGAAATGCTAATACCCACCACTTTGTATAGTTCTTTACATTTTTAAAATGTTATACATATAAACAGTTAATAATTGACCTTGTAACCTAAAGGAATAATCCTGCCATAAGTACTACTGTCTGCAGTACTAGTCCCCACGCATTTTACTTTGCAATTCCCATAAGATTATTTTATTAAAAATTTCACAAGTATAAATGTGATTTTAACAAATGGCCAAACTCATGTCATTACCAAATGAGATATGGCATTAAATACCCACTGCTGCCAAGACAAAATATGGGGATGAATCCAGTATGCTTATTCTTAGGAGTTGTCCCACAAGCCCAGATTGAACTCTGACTACACCTAACAGGTAATACTGTTCATGCATGTGAGTGTGCAGATTTTGCATCCAGAATATTACATATGCATAGAAAGTAGCTGGACTTTGGAAGTTTGGTTGTTTATTGTTCATTTTGTTCTCATCCTTTTGCCATAGTCATTTACCATAGCTTCCTGTTTTTATGTCTGTTTTCTCAGATCAGTACCCTATGTGCACAGCAACTGAACCATCATTACATCCTGGTTAAAGTAATGTAGGGGAACCCTGCGCTGTTAGTGAAATTTCTGATCTGTGGATAAATGGAGAAATCCACTGGCTATAGCTGCCACAAGCCCTGAAGACACCACAAACGTACCCAAACACCTAACCTGGAATGCAGGCAGAAGTTCAGGATTTAAATTTAAAACGCAATCCTGAAAACTCTTGTCAGATGCCACCCAACTGTAGAAGTGCCTACACTTCATAGGGGTGTAGGTTGTAGCCGTGTTGATCTAAGGCCAACGTGGCTACAACCTACACCCCTGTAACACGGAAGATATCAAATTCAGCCATTTGAAATGGAAACTGAATGTCACGGGGCGGGCTCCTGGAGGATGGCTGTGATCTCCCCAAGGCCCCCTTACCGTACCAAGTTGGCCCAATGGGCACCCTCGATCCTCACCCGCCACGTCTTTGATGACAAAATATATATTTGGGAGGCTGCCTTTTACGCCCTCTTGGTCATGTTTTGCTGGACACTCGGACCCCGTGAATTCCCTGACCCCTTGTGGGTCCTGCTCTGCAATGTGTGCCTCAGGGACACCCTAGCCTTATGGGTTATGCGTGGCTCCAACCACCCCTTTACCACGCCCCAAGCCTCACAGATGGAATTGACGTTGTTCGGCCACGGCCTTGTTATAATGTGGCCCCCTTGTCCTCTCTGGGCCCTGCACTGCCCTGTCTGGCACTGCGCCCTTCTCTGGGGCTTCTCCAAAGTGCTGCCCCCTTCTTTGGGGCTCACCATACCCACACTGGGGCTTCTCACCAATGCTCCTTCTCCGGGGCTTCTTGCTGCCCCCTCTCCAGGGCTCACCACACCCACACTGGGGCTTCTCATCAGCGTTCCCTCTCTGGGGCTTCTCAACTGCCCCCTCTCTGGGGCTGGGGTCAGTGCACCCCAAATGCTGTGCCCTCGCTGGTGCTGGGGCCCCCACACTGCTGTGGGTCTCCTATGAGGCCTCCTCTAATAGCCTCACCCAAACCACTGGTCTTAAACAGTAAAAAAACCACAAGCCCCTCAGCTATAACATAAACTGAAGCCACCCGGCTATAACCACGTTACTCAAAACACCCCAGGGATGGTCCATCCTTTACCCAGCTCAGGCTGTGCCTGCGGTCAGGCCTCTCCTCTCAGCTTTGCTCAGGGAGAGCTCCTTCCTCCCTGGCTGATGGCAGGGAACTGTCAGCCTTGCCTCAGCCCTGGGGTTTATATGTGCCAGGCCCTGCCCCTCTCAGTCAGCTGACGACTGGCAGGTGTGGGCACTAACTACCCTGGTTGCCCTGGTAATCAACAGCTGGGCTCCTTACTCACTGTTAGGGTTCTTTCCCTAGCAGTTTCCCCTCTTTAGGAGCAGGGCACTCAAGTGCTCTGCGACACTGTACAACATGAAAAACAAAGAAGCCAAACTCAACAGCGACATATATTTTCTAAGCCTATGCAAGAAACACAACTTCGTTCCCCGAGGACTAAACATCTACAATCCTCTGGCTACTACACACAACTTCATATATGCTTCACAGCTATGCAGAAGAACTTCAGGGAAAATTAGAAATCATCTACTTCACCTACTCTACTCCAAAAGAGACCAACTCAGGAAGGAAATCACCACATATTACAACAACTTAAAAGACAGAAATCCAATCATTTTCCCTGATAACATACAATGGATACAAAGAGACTTCAAAAAACTTTCAACAACATTCATCCTACATAAAAAGAAGAAATGGAATACAATACTCCAAGAACAAGCTCCCCAGCCACAAAACAACCATCAGAGGAACAACACCAACACCTTACGACCTTCCAACCTCAGACTTGATGAAACTGAAAGCAACAACCAACCCTCAAATATCATCAATCTCTCCACACACACACTTACCAAAACTGAAAAATCTGTCCTTTCTAAAGGCCTAAATTTCTGCCTAGAAAAATACCCTAATAAAATACTTCAATGTGGAGAACTAGAAGAATTCTTCCGATGCCTCTGCCTCAAGAAATATTTCCACAACCAAACTGAATCCACTCCCAACAACAACTCATCCTCTGACAACACTCAAGAAAAGATCAACCCCAAAAAACCCCCAAAACATCAGATTGGACACCTCACAGTGGATGAAACCCTAACCTTGACCACTACATTGACTGCTTCAGTGAAAGAATGAACAATGAAATAATCAACAACACATGCCACCATAACAACCTCTCTCTACCAGAGAAAAAGGCCATAGAATCTCTAACATCTCCTTTTTAGACACAATGATCAGTATCCAGAATGATAAATTACAGACCACGTTACACAAGAAACCTGCAGACCAACATACATATCTGCACAGAACCAGCAATCACCCTAACCACACCAAAAAAAGCTGTGATATACAGTCAAGCCCTCAGATACCACCGAATTTGCACTGAAGAGAACACCCGGAATTGCCACCTCACCAATCTCAAAAAGGCTTTCACCCAACAAGGACACTCCTCCAGAGAGGTAGATCGCACGTTTGAAAGAGCCACCTGGATACCACATGAAGAACTGCTGCAGTACAGAAGAAACCCCCCCACAAATCGCACACTGCTGGTTATGACATATCACCCCTCCCTTGAACCTGTACGGAAAATCCTCAAACAATTGCAACCCATATTAGAAAGAGACCCTATTCTTAAAGAGATCTTCCCAGAGCCACCCATCCTAGCCTTCAAACAAGCATTGAACCTTGCCAACTTCATCACCAGAAGCAAACTTCCTCAGGCCCAGAACACACTGAATGGATCCAGACTGTGCCATGACAATAAATGCAAAAACTGCCAACACATCTCCACCACCCCCAAAATCACGACACCCCACAACAGAGCCATCAGCATTCCTGCATCTTACAGCTGCACCTCCAGAAATGTAATATATTTCATCCAATGCACCAAATGCCCCAATGGAAAGTATCTGGGAGAGACCAAGCAACAACTGCACACCAGAATGAACGCATACCAGAAATCTATCAAAGACAGGAATATCCAATTACCTGTGGGGGCACGTTTCACACAAGAAAACAACTCTCTCTCCAATCTCTCAGTTCTAATTCTCAAAGGAAACTTACAAAACACTTCCTAGAGACAAGCCTATGAACTCCACTTCATCAACCTCCTGGATACTAAAAATCATGGACTAAATATAGACATTGGATTTATGACACATTATAACTTGCCTGACAGCTGACTTCCCAGATGCTTCTCCACTATTCATCCCCCTTCTCTCCCCGCCCCCCACCCAGCCTATCTCTCACCCATTGACTCCTCAATCTACATTTTCACTGACTGCCTGTCTTACATGCATACCAGCCCAGCCTCTGGCTTCTTTACTTTTCATTCCATCCAGGAAGAGCACACACCAACTGCTGAAACTTCCTTAGCCTGACGAAGGGTTTTTGAATCTGAAAGCTTGCTTCAAAATTGTTCTCCAACTATTTAAGTTGGTCTAATAAAAGATATCAGATTCACCCAAAGAACCTTGTCTGCCTACACCTCATAGACACTCACCGACTACCAACAGTTCTGTATTTGCACATGTAGAGAACTGCAGCCATGGCATAGCCAAGCAGCAAAGCACCTAGCTCATGTCCCAGCTGGATTGGGCTCCAGAAACTCAAGTATTCCTCTGTCTAAACTCTATGAGGGGCTGAACCTGGAAGGTGTTCTTACACCATGCCCACTGTGGGATACTGCACACAACAGGCAGTGGTCCCTGTACATAGTGTAGCGTTTCTCAGATCACTTTTTGGCTAGTTTCCTGACATTCACATAAAGTTGTAGGCCAGAATACTCCAATTTTTCATGTCTTATATTGGACATATACTCCTGATAGTGCAGTAAGGATTAGGTGAGTTTAAAGACTAAGGTCAGTTTCTCTGATCTGGATAAACTATGGTTTGCATAAGGCCTAAGAGAAGCAGAAAGGTGGTTTACTCTGCCTATGCATTTCCAAATCAGGGTCTGGTTCAGCTTCAGCACAGCTCAAGGGAGAGGAGGGATGATTTTAAATTTCAGCCAGCTGCAAACACCCCCCCAGTGTCTGAACACAGAAACTTACAAAGACGATCAGACCTGTCCACTGAATCCAGGATACTAATGGTGCCATCACTGGGTGCTGCAGAGGAAGCATTAGGCAGTTGTAGGATAATCTGCTCCATACATTACACATCTTGTTCTCATATTGGATAATTAGAGATTAGGATTTAAATCCTAAAGCATGAGATTCAATATCCTTTCCACAACATCTTAATTGTAATTAGTAAAGATCATTGTCAATTTGTTCAGCTACTTTTTGACACCCTCAGCCCCTGAGACTTCCTCTGCTTTGTTACCAGGAAGGAGCAGATCCAGCAAAGGGAACACCCCACCATACTTGACAGTAAAACTGATTTTAGAAAAAATCATATATTGTCTCAGAAAAGTTCTTGTCTTCCTTAACAGTGCCCTTTAACCACTGATGGTCTTTTGCAAGTGGAATGATTCTTTTGCAAGTGCCCTACTTCTTATGTGGTTGATCCTCTGTTTTCAAACCTTGAGCTATTTTTCTAATTTCCTTTCTGCTCTAATTTGCATTCCCAATTATTGCCTTCATGCAGTCTTATTTCTAACATTGTAAGATTGCTGTTTTGTTCAAGTGGCCTCTTTGCCATGCTGATTTATTCCTTGATAACCTGGTTTTCTGTTTGGGGATTATATGCATCTTCTGAGACTCTAGGATTATTTTAGAGCAGCATCCACACCACCTCTAAGGATTTTACTTTAACTGTCATGCATATTTGAGTAACCTCTTCATTTTCCTGAAATCTCTCTTTCTAACATTTAGTACCCTATGGGGGTGTCGACACAAGACGCTACAGCGATGTAGCGACACGCCACAGTGCCATAGTATCCATTGGCAAAAACTGTGATGTCACCACTACACTGTTGTAGCAATGCACTCCTTCATTATAGCATGTTGCTGTGGTGATGTAGAGACCAAAAATAACCGTGTGCAGAACTTCCAAATGGAAGTACTAAATACCGGTACAGTAACAAAAGTGCCATACAGCCACATGTAGACACACCCTGTAGACTCTCAAACCTAGCAGTTAAGGAGTTTACTGTGACCCAGAGCACCACTTCAGTGCTGCTCTTTCCCTCGGGAGAGAACATGCGAGTGGGCTTTGGGCTGCTGAGGGCAATTCTAAGTCATTTCCCCGGGCATTTGCTAGGTTTTGGGTGGGCATGGCATGTTTCTTGGGAAGTGGTCCCAAGTAGACAAACTCTTAGTGCTTCCATTACTGTCAATTCTTGAATTAGCTGTGGTGGGTCATTCAGAACAAAGTAAAAATAATTTCTCCTTGGGATAGTGACAAAACAGCTATATACTAATTTACAGGGTGGAAACACTTAAGTTACACATTAGACTTAGAACATACTAAGGGCACCTAAAAAGCAAGTGTCTGCATGTTAAAGCTCATTAACTCATGCTAAATGCCTCTAAACATCTCAAAGTTATGCCACTTCAAGTGAGGTTTAATTCTGGGCCATGCTACCCATGGTAATATCAGTCTGCCCCACAGAGATAAAATGAGCAATTTGTAGGATACCCCCACTTCCCCCAAGCAGGGATAAAGCCCAGGTCTCCTGCCTCCTAGCCACACCCCTACTCACCAGTAGTGGTAAGTCAGAGCTGTGCAGGCCAGAAACAGTATTAACCCTTAATATGTGACTCTTCACAGCATGGTCTAACTTTAAGAGAGCTTAACATTCTGTGCATTTAATACGACCTAAGTGTAATGTGTCACTCACCTATATTGCAACATGAGCTGCCTAAAACGAGCTAAAGATAATCCTCCCAAAAGAGGATTGTCTCTGAGATGCTCAGAGGGCGCTTAGCATGGTATTTTCCAAACTTATAATGCAGACACTCCTGTTTTAAGAGCCCTTAGCACAGGGGTGGGAAAAATACAGCCCATATACTGGATCCAGCCCACGAGGCAATTCAGTCAAGCCTGGGATGGAAACATGCCCCCACCTCTGCCCCGCCATGGCTGTCTCAACTCCTCCCTGCCTGCAAGAGTGGAAAATTGGGTAAGGGCCTCACCAAGCCAGGGGCCAGGAGCCAAGGACTCCTACTGAGGGAAAGGGAGCCAGGAGCACAGGGAGCCATGCAGTATGGGGCCAGGCTGGGCTGGCCCCACACACTGCAGGAGCACAGGAGCTGCACAGTATGGAGCTGGGTGGGGCTGACCCCACTGCATGCGGTCAGGGACTCGGGTGGGAGCGCAGGAGCTCTGGCCATAGGGCTGGGTGGGGCAGGCCCCACATCCTACTGCAGCCAATGTCCTGCTTCCAGAAAATGTTCTCAATATATGCTCAAGAGATCCCAGGTACAGGCCCACATCCCCCACTACCAAAGGCAAAAACCCCCACAATACATACCCATCTGACCACGAGGCAAAAGAAACATCTCAAAAGTGTAAACTATCTTCTATAGGCAGACAAGGTTCCTTGGGTGAACTTGGTATCTTTTATTAGACCAACCCAAATAGTTGGAGAATAGTTATTAAGCAAGCTTTCGGGTTCAAAAACCCTTCGTCAGGCTGAGGAAGCTTCAGCAGTTGGTGTGTGCTCTTCCTGGATGGAATGAAAAGTAAAGAAGCCAGGGGCTGGGCTGGGGAGTCTTTACTTTTCATTCCATCCAGGAAGAGCACACACCAACTGCTGAAACTTCCTTAGCCTGACGAAGGATTTTTGAACCCGAAAGCTTGCTTAATAACTATTCTCCAACTATTTGGGTTGGTCTAATAAAAGATATCAAATTCACCCAAGGAACCTTGTCTGCCTATGTCCTTAGACCAACACGGCTACAACCTACACCCCTGCGACTATCTTCTATGGTATAGGAGAACAAAATAATATTAAATTTTTAAATATTTATGAATAGACTCATAAAATGTGTTGGTAAACAGTAATTGGAGGGCATTATTGTTGATAAAATATTTTGGTTTGGATATGGGCATGCAAGTAAATACTCAGACAGACCCAATGAATTCATGTGTTTGGGAAATTAATACCTTGAATTCTAAGTATTACTTAGTATGTTTCTATGACAAGCTATGGGCATTTTCTTAGGCTTATCTACATTTCAGTCTCTTTCTTTGGATTTCTTCAGGGAGGTAATCTGCAAAAGCAACTGTACTTATATTACATTAAGGTTTCAGGCAGCCTCCTATGGTATTTTCCTAGCCCAAATATGAAATAGTGCTTAAATAGAACCTCGGCTGTTATAATTTTTACCTTTTACCAGATATGGTAGGTTATTATCAAGTATCAAATAACCGGTTAATATGTAAGTTCACCAAGGAAAATGACTGCACACTGCCATCTACTGCGCATTTCAGAAAAAACTGTTATATTCTTTGTCCACTGATAACAAAATCATTTTATTTCAAATAATGCTATGGATATTTTAAAATTATAATTTAAATTAGACAGAGCATAGTTCAGTGGCAGGTCCTTTATGATAATGCATTTACATTACTGTTGTGCTTTAGGTAAAAATACATGTAGGATCTGAAGACAAATTAGAAAAATAAGAATTGATTTTATTTAGAGCTGATTCAACAAGGTTAATCTTAAACTGCAAAGGACAGATTTTTTTTTCAGAATTACATCTCTGTCCTAGGAATTCTCCTCACAAAACAGTATGTTTTAAGCACTCCAACATCAAAATAAAGTGTTATTGTTTGCTTGTAACATTGAAGAAGTATGACACCTGCTATGAGCTGCCAAAGGGGGAAGTTGCTTCAGACAATTTAACTTTGCAATATATCACAGCCATCATGCCCTAGTCTGAACACTCCATGCTCGTGTTATTTTTATAAGAATAGTGAGATTTTTTTTAAATTTATTTTGATTTATAATCATTATCATTAAAAAGAGCGTAATCTGGGTTCTAGCTGCCTTTGCCAATTATGAAAAATAAATCCTCAACCCTCTTCTCTCTCAACAGCCCATGAAGGGGGCTGTGTTATCTGCATCCTATGAGTGAGGCCACTCATAATCACAATTTTGACTATCACTCCATCATGATGACTCCAAAATCTACCTCCCTAACCTATCTTGCTCCATGGATGGACCGGTCTTGCTCCACCAAAATTAACATATCAATTATTTATCTGAATGTATGTAAAACCAAACTCCTAACCTTTTCTCACAAAGGAGTCCCATTTCATTTGTTTCTCTACAAAAGTGGCTAGTACCATCAGCCTACATTTTTGCTCAATTGCCTAATCTTTGCATCCATATTTGGTTCAGCCTTTGCTTCAACATCATCAAGCTTTGTGCCCATACAGCCAAAACTCTTCACATCTCACATTTTGCTAACAGCTCCCTTCTGGCATGGTTGCTTAAACCCTGCTTCATTCTAGCCTGTTCAAAAAACTGTCTTTAAGATCATAATTTTGGCACCTCACTTTGATGACATCACCTCCTTTTTTAAGGCCTTTCAATTGCTTCTTTTCTGCCACTGTGTCAAACAAATATTTTGTACTCACTTATAAAGCCCTGGCCAACTTACTGCAAGTAGAAGGCAGGATAGCTTTGCACTTTATAGACTAGCAAAAGTAGGGAGGGAGAAAGAGAGAGAGAGAGCACGGAAGAGTTCATGATCTGGAACTCACTTCATCAGCGACTGTGAAAACTTACTGCAAGTCAGTCCAGCAGCGATCCCAGCCTTCTCTGCTTGCTTACTTTTCTGTTTCTCCAACAAGCACTTTCACACTTTTTCACACGCTACCTGTTAGGAGTGGAAAAAAACTCCTAGAGAAAACCTATATAGCTGCAACAGTCTTTCTCCAACCTCCTCCTCAAAACTCACATTTTCCGAAATGCATCTAGTAAGTACAGCCTGTTAAGGTTCCAGCAGGTGGTGATCTGCAATCGTTGCTACTAAATAGCTATGAAATGTACATGTTGTAATTATTATCCATGACCTTCACCCTAACCCTGTTTGTCTCATCTACCTTTTATTTTAGACTGTAAGATTGTGGAGCAAGGATGTCATTAATTTCTGTCTGGATAGAGCCTGGGCATGCTGAAGCTCATACTGGATGAGAACTGTAGGTACACCCACAATATAAATGTTAAATAATGGCAATAATAAAGGCCTCATCTCAGTAATACTATTCTCCAGACACAAAAGAAAAGATTTTAAATTTAGTTGTATCCTGAGTCCCTGCTAGCCTCTCTTTCAGAAGAGATTTTGCATTACAGACTGACTGCCTATGGTTCATTGTGTTATCAATGTTTGGCTTCTTGAAATGAACTTATCTCAACTTGAATTAGTGATAAATTGTTATGAACCTACTTTGGACATTTTTCTTTAGGCTTTTGGCTCAGTATCTTAGACATTTCTCTGGCACTGGATTGTTGACTTCAGTCCTAATTAATGATCACTTGTTATCAGCTTAGTTCAGATTTTTTGGGTTTCTAGCTTTTGGCTGGGGAGTCTGTTTTAGAAGTCTCTATAGCTGCCTTTAATTTATGTTATGATTATGGCATTGACTTGTTAGATCTGATTCTTTTTCCTCAGTTATTTGACTCTGCATATTCTATCATTTACAATGCTAGGAAACTGAACAGCTAAAATTAACTTGACTAAGTTTGAAGTACTGTTGTTCATTTAATATTTCTCAATGTGCCTTTTTTCTTTTTTCCACTATGAAACTATTGCTATCCTTACCTTAATTATTTTATTTAGCTCATCCCTGATCTGCTGTCAAAACAGGGTTCAGAACTTGATTTTTTCTAGGACTGTGTATTCCTTGGAGTCTTAGAACAGCAGAGACTTCCTATGCCGCAAGAAGTGTGATCACACCTGAAAGCTTGCTAAGACCTTCTTTCCAACTACTCATTTGGTCTAATAAAAGATATAACATCTACTCAAAGAACCTTGCCTGCCTATGTCTATACCCTGGCATTTGTACTGAATTTCATACACAGCGTGGTCAATCCTATTCAACTGGATATTGTTTCCCATGAAGAAAAAAACTGATGCAAAGATATTCAAATTGTGTTTTGACAAAATTACCTGATTAGTTAAAAATGGTAATAGAGAGAACCTAGAAAAACAGTTAGAACTTGGGGTAGAAGTAGATGTTACAAAGTAATATTTATGAGTAAAAATCAAGTTGAGGATTTCTAATTTTATTGAGCTAAGGATTGTGGCTAGCAGAAGAGTGCCGCATCTCAGGGATACCTGACAGAGGGCAAGGGAGCAAGTTGCCATGAAAGCTGTGGTGATTTCAGTATCTTCAGCTAAGAACACTCAATGATTAGGCAATGATTAGGCCTAAATTGTAATCACAAATTTCCGATGAACAAGTAAGAGACTGGTCAGGTATATCCTGTCTGACACGTAGGCAATACACTCTCTAGAGCAATGACTGTTATCTGCATATAGAGTATTTAGCATAATGGGTTTCTAGGTGCTACTATAGTATACCATGATTTCCACTGATTTATAGGCTCACCAGACACATATAACCTATACCATTCATAGGGAAAATTATACCCTCGACGTGGTTATGACTTGAAGAGCAGTAAGAAATGATTTAGGAATGAAAACTTTTTCTGTCACTTTTGTTAACCTGCTTTCATTTTGTGTTATCCACCTAGACTTCAAAGAACATTCCATAACATACTTCAGCATTTGAGTGCTACTGTCTATAGCAAATGTATTTGGGAATTGCTATGATAGAAATACACTTAGAGAGAAAGAAAGATCATGCCCTCAAACCTGGCAACCAAAAGGAAAAAAATACCATATATCTGTGCTGCTATGAAAGGAAAGGAGTGAGGGAGCATGTTAATCTCTTCTTGGAGATCTTTATAAAGTCAAATTGAGGTTGGTCATGACCTAATTGAATTCTCCTGTTACTGCTTTTAACTCTGGCCTTTTATTTAACAAGTTTTGATTGTCAGTTTTAGGAACTGAACTTTTTTTTATTATTATTTTTGCCTTTTGATTGCCTTTACATAAATTTAGGACTGGATCCAAAAGGGAGCTTAGGCAGCTCAACATTGTATTTTAACTCCTTTTAGGCAGCAGATCATGAAGTGGATTCAGAATCCCTAATGAGGCACTTCAGAACTGGATCCAGAAAAACAGCATGCTGATCAGGAGGCTGCATAAAGCTAGTTAATAGGAAAGTCTGAATAGGTATAGCTTAAGCCTTGTTCCTTTCCAGAGCTTATTGCTAACTTAAGGCTGCAAAGAGGTATGACTGTCGTCCTGTGGGGCCAGGCCGATTCTCAGGATCTCAAAATTGTGCTGTTAGATGGGAGGGTGTGACAAAATTGTACATAAAGCAACACACAAATCAGTTAGGCGCATATACACACAAGACGCATACACACACACTACCAACTCAGGCACATACATATCCAAGATTACCAGTCTAAGCACATGCACACCTATCACCAATTCAAGCATGTACACACTATGCTGTGAGGCCCGTCCCGAAGAGGGTTCTGGGAAGAGGCCAAGCTGACCCCTGAAAGGGGGGTCAGCTTCGTGGAACCTAAAAGCCACAGGATAGTGACCTAATGCATCTGCTGCTGTTTGTTGATACGCAAAGACGAAAATTAAAAAAAAGGGGAAACTGCCCTTGCCCGACCAATGGCCCTGAAAAGTCCCAGCCCAAGAGAAACTTAAAGATAACAGCTTTTTACTTAGAAATTACAGCTTTGCAAAATGAGATAATAGCTTGGCTCTAATCCCAAAAAGGCAGTACGCCTAAAAGTGAACCCCTTCTGGAAGAGATAGTCAACGAGAGGGAAGGTATAAAAGTCATAAAAACTGGGCCCTGGGCGGAACTGCTTCAGGGAGGACAAGGCTGAGGACCCAATAAAGAAGGTAGTCTTGACACCCTGAATGCAGGGTGAGGTTCCCGAGACCTATCAGGTAATAACTTAGAACAGGGTGGGAAGTACCTTTCCTCCAACATGACACGTTAGTGGCTTGTAAGCTTTTAGTATTGACTTGGCATGTGTTGTTTTCTGCAATAAAAAGTTATACTTGTTTTAACCTTGGTGTGTGACTTGTGGGTTACTCACCTTCCCCTTGAGAAGGGTGGGAGCCCTAACAATTGGTGGAGAATGCAAGCAAATAAAAAATTGTAGCAATCCCGCCTTGAGGGCAGCCTGGCCAGCTGCATCTGGGGAGTGGTGGGCATGTTCACACACCAGGAAAAAACCACGAGTCTTTTCGAATTTAGTAGGAAAATGCATCCATGGATGTCCTCTGGGGTGAGGGACCTCAGGTCCCTCTCCGTGGTGGAGGGAGTTTTTGCCCAGTGGCAGACAGGCAAAAAGCCAGGGAAAACTGTTACTAGAGGGTGCCATTTCTTTGTTGTGGGAAATGGTGGGGACTTTATTGTCCCTAGAAGATCCGATTCCGGAGTCAGGGAGGGAACAAGAGGTGGCGGTGACCGATCTAGTCGGTGACGAGGGAGACCAGCCCTGCCCGTCCCGGAAGTGGAGGAGAAGACAACCGCTCAGGAGGGAAGCCTCTCTCCCATGAAATTAGAGGTAAGTGCAGTTATAAAGCCTAGGTTGCAGCAAAATCAAAATGGAGAGCTCGTCCTACGTGAATGGGAGGTGACCCCCTGGAAACCAGCAGATTTCCAAGTCGAGCTGGTAGGCTGGGCGAAAGACCCGAAGGAAACCTGGGCCATGTGGGCTAGTCAAATAGTAGCCCAAGGAGTAGATAAGTATTTCACTCCCCGAGAAGTAATAGCTGTAATGACAAAAATCTTCTCAGGGGAGTGGTATAAGTCAGCACAGGCCACCCAGCAGATAGATCCAAGGATGTCAGGGTATTATGCTTTCCAATTAATGGGGTTTGCACTGGGGACCTTGGAAACATGGGAAGTGACCAAGGACCGGCACACTAGAGAACGTAAATGGGTGGATTGGCCGGGGGGCAGTACGACAGCTAAGTGGAAATGCGTTCGTTGAGGCAGCTTTAGGGGGGAATTTGATCTCGGACCCCCTGCGGGTTACAGTCACTGGGACTGCCTGGGAAAGCACCCTTCATAAGGGATCTGGTCCCTTGCAGGGTCTTTTGCTGCAATGCTATGATGCCTGGATGGACTGTCCCCTAAAAAATATTATAAAAGGGCTGCAGACCTTGATTAATTTGATGGGGGAACACCCAAAACTGAAACAAGTGGCGTGTGTTGTTCTCTGCAATAAAAAATTATACTTGTTGTTTTAACCTTGGCGTGTAATTTGTAGGTTACTCACCTTCCCCTTAAAAAGGGAGGGAGCCCTAACAATTGGTGGAGAATGTGGGCAAGGTAATATGGTGTTGGTAGGAACCATCACCAGCAAATATTAGATTTCCATTAATCAAACAGCTATTTTCCAGAAAGCACCATAAAAGATGGGGTACTGCTGCAAATGGAATTAATTTGAACTTGTCGTGCATTTTACTACCCTGGCTATTGGAAATCAACCTCCAAAGTGCTGCCACTTAAGGCTACATGGCCCAATGCTTCTTGCCCCCCTAATGGCTCGCCAAGGGTATGTGTCTGTGGTGTTCCTGATTCACACCTGAAATTCCAGTAATCTCCAAAGCTGGCAGCTGACGGACACTACCAGTAGCCCATATGGGGCGCATTGGTGTGCATGAATCAACACCACAAAAGAGAAAGGAGGACAGCTGTAGGGTGCTACCCACTGTGGAGTGCATGTATCGAACCCTAAGAAAAACATTATGTTCCAATACAAGGTAACTGTAGCCCCAGGTACCAATTGGTCTTTATTAGCCCACAATAATAAATATATCACAGAGGTTAAAAAGTTTCGGCCCACTGGAGTGGAAGGCACCCGTGACCACACAGAAGGCACTTATAAGCATGCCATGCGTAATGGACTCCGAATAGACTTTGTGCTGGTGTTTTCCGATATCGCGGAATTGATAGCAAATTGTGAGGCTCGTCCTGAAAAGGCTTCTGGGAGAAGGCCAAGCTGACACCCCAAAGGTGGGGTCAGCTTCGTGGAACCTAAAAGCCACAGGATAATGACCTAATGCATCTGCTGCTGTTTGCTAATATGCAAAGACAAAAATTTAAAAAAAGGAAAACTGCCCTTGCCCAACCAACGGCCCTGAAAAGTCCCGGCCCAAGAGAAACTTAAAAATAACAGCTTTTAACTTAAAAATAACAGCTTTGCAAAATAAAATAATAGCTTGGCTCTAATCCCAAAAAGGCAGTCAAGCTAAAAGTAAACCCCTTCTAAAAAAATAGTTAACGAGAGGAAAGATATAAAAGTAAAAAAAAATGGGCCCTGGGCAAAACTGCTTTGAGAAGAACAAGGCTGAGAACCTGATAAAAGAGGTAGTCTTGCCACCCTCAATGCAGGGTGGGGTTCCCGAGACCTATCAAGTAATAACTTAGAACAGGGTGGGGAGTGCCTTTCCTTCAGCCTGACGCGCTAGCGGCTTGTAAGCTTTTAGTATTGACTTGGCATGTGTTGTTTTCTGCAATAAAGTTATACTTGTTGTTTTAACCTTGGCGTGTAACTTGTGGGTTACTCATCTTCCCCTTAAAAAGGGAAAAAAGCCCTAACATATGCACACCAAAAACTAGACAAAAAACAGTTGTCAATACCTGCACACCCAATACACATACACAAACATGCACTTTCATGGTTGTGTCTTAACCTTAGGGTGCATTTGGGATAGCTTGGTGCTTGGGGTTACTTAAGGTCAAGTGGCCCTGGGGTTACTCAAGGTCACTGGGGCTTGGAGTTACTTAGGGTTAATGTACCCCAGGGTTACTCGGGGTCACCTGATGCTGGGGTGGAAGCAAGGGAAAAAGCCCGGTGGCAAGGAGGATACAGGGAGGCAGGAAACATGGAGGCCAAAAGCTGGGAGATTGGAAGCAGATATGCAGTGGCAAGGAAGAGACAGCCAGGAAACAGAGAGGCAGAGATCTGGGAGATTGGGGTTGGAAACTGAGAGGCAGAAAGCTGAGAGATAGCCAGGAAATCAAGGAGGAGGGTCAGGAGGTCAATAAGACAAAAACCTAACTTGGGGTTTCAAAATAACAGGTTTATTAAGCAGACAACACACTACACAGCCCCACAAAGTTATTGGTTCCTACACACATACAAGCACTCACATAACACACCCACACAACGGTAGCAGGAGAGAAAAAGGCTTGGTGGAGGGATTGAAGTCAAGATGTGTAGGGACAGAGTCCAGGTCCTTTGCTTGGGGAAGGAAGATGGGTGATAGCTACCTATCCTGGGCTGTGAGTTGATCCTCAATGGCCAGTTGGGGTCTTCTCCAGCAAGATGTTGTCCAGAGGGGGTTGCCAGCAGGGCCTCTGGGTGTATAGGTGGTCTGGCGTAGTGCTGGTCCAGATGGAGCTTCCCAGAGCTTCCCACTGGGTCTGTCTTCACTACCCCTTTTTATAGGGGCAGACCTTCTATGATCCTAGTGGCAGGGGTGTGCCCAGGCCAGGGTCAGCCCTGGTGTACTGAGCATATGCACTCCAGGAGAGGATGTGCAGTTCCAGGTGTCTGTGTTGCAATAGTGGGTTGGCAGATTTCTATAGGGTCTTTGTCTTTCAAATGCTGGGTCCATGGTTCCTGGGTGAGTCAATGGCAGGCAATGGTCCAGTTGTTGAGCTAATGGTCCAGCTGTTGAGTTGATTATTCAGTAGAGCCCTGCTACCATTGTATCTCAAGCACCCTCATTCATCCCCACTCATTCAAGAACCAATTTACATGAGACTGGTTAGACATGAGTCATAGGTTACACCCAGGCAGAGGACACAAGATGCAGGCTTCACATAACTTGACATTACTTATGCTAACTTACACATGTAGACCTAAATCATATAGTATCAATAGAAAAAACAGTACAAATCAGTAAAACAGTATAAACATAAGAATTATACTATATAAAACAGTGGATCAAAGAAGGAGAGAAAGAAGAAAAAAAAACTTACTACAAAAATGCTAAAGCTTATCCTATTTCTTAGCTTACTCATACTTATCTATAGGGAATAGAGAGGGAGAGAAAAAGTCAGAAATAGTTGGGGAAGTGAGGGGATGCATTTCAAAATTAAAAAAAAAAGAAAAACTGGGGGTTTTGCTATGTGACTATCCATTTGGGATCTAAACTCCACAATGCTCTCCTGAAAGTAGGTATCTAGACTCTTTCTTTCAGCAATTGATCATTTTTTTCAAAATACCTGGATGTGCTGAGGCCCACTCCCCAATTTGGCAAGTGCCACACACAAATACATACCACTTGTGGCACCTGCGCTACAGGTTGGCCATTCCTAACCTAGGATTAAAGTACCTGCTTAGAGTATAGGAGACTCAGGTTCAATTTCTGCCTCTACCTTAGGGGATTTAAATCCTCCAAAGAGAGGGCCCTAGCCATCAGGCTAGCATGTGCTCTGGGATCATAGAGGCACTTTCCATCTTTCCTGTTGAAGCCTTCCACTGTGCAAAAGTTAATCTGAGCTAGAAAATGTGAGTATGAGACTACTCCCAGTAAGTGGAGCATTCACTTAGGTTTCAGTTCCTTCTCTGGTGACTTTTTACATATTTTATTGAATAACATTTTTATATAGATCAGGGGCTAGAACTAAGGCTCCCACCCCAGAGCAACCTATAATGTGGTGATCAGGCCATCATCTAGGGAAATAGAAGATGTAATTATGAATCCCCATAGGCAGAGGAAGGAAGGAATTTAACTCAGAGTGCCAATATCCTGAGTGAATGCTCTAAAATTTGGCTATTATATAAAAGGAGGGCAGCAGCACCTACCCTTTGTTTTATAGGAAGCATAGACACCACTGCCTGTTGTGTGCAGTATCCCACAGTAGGCATGGTATAAGAACACCTCCCAGGTTCAGCCCCTCACAGAGTTTAGACAGAGGAATACTTGAGTTTCTGGAGCTCAATCTGTTAGGCCCCAGCTCAAGTCTGGGTTCGTGCCCGGTATGCAAAGGCCAATAAAGATACCAGGGGTGAAAGTATAAAAAAGATTTATTGCTAGCAATAAAAGGTGCAAGCGGAATAATTTCACAAGACAAGCACAAGCACATTCAATACTGAGCCCCTTATATACCAGAGGTTGAATCTTCATAAGCATCCTTGTTTGCTAATTGGTTATAAAGGAATGACGCAAGGAGTTCTTTACTGAGCATGTCTCTATACCTGTGTTTTAGCTATGTATCTCATTAACGTACATATATGTTCCATTAGCATATATCTTCCCCGCCTCGGGGTGTGATTTTTAGTATTATAATGAGCCCTTTGTTCCAGTACCTCTGATTCTGTTTTTTGTTTTCAGGTTTCCTCTATCTAAGACTGTCTGCTCCTTATCATTGCAGATGGGCATTCGACACATAACATTCACTTTTGCTTAGGCTTTGCATAGTAGTTTCTAGGTCAAACCTTACAAATCCAGCGGGGACATGAGCTAGGTGCTTTGCTACTTGGCTCTGCCATGGCTGCAGTTCTTCTCTACATGTGCAAATACAGAACTGTTGGTAGTTGGTGAGTGTCTATGAGGTGTAGGTACTTCCACAGTTGGGTGGCAGCTGACAAGAGTTTTCAGGATTGCATTTTAGATTTAAATCCCGAATTTCTGCCTGTGTTTCAGGTTAGGTGCTTGGGTACTTTTTTGAGGTCTTCAGACATTGTAAAAGGTGCCAGTATGGCAGCTATAGCCAGTGGATTTCTCCATTTATCCACTGACCGGAATTTCACTAACAGTGCAGGGGTCTGCTACATTTCTTTAACCAGGATGTGATGATGGCTCAGTCTCTGTGCACATAGTGTACTGATATTAGCAACAAAAGGCACCTTCCAGCAACTTCCAGTTCTTGGGATGGTTTTGTGATATGGAGACATGTCCATTAAGAACTAGCGATAAATACTGGTTTTTAGGGCTGTGTGAAATTTAGCCGAGTGTTTTGTTTCGAAGCTGTTTCAATGCATTTCAAGCTTGAAACAGCGAAATCAAAAATGAAACAAAAAGCTTTGAAACAGCTTTGAAACAAATGAGGGCACTTGAAACTTTTTTAAAGTTTTGAAATGTTTCAAGTTTTGAAGCAGCACGGTGGTGGGAGGCAGGGGAGAGCCAGGGCTGCACTCCGAGTGGCTCTGCCAGCCCCACGGAGCTCAGCCTGGCAGCAGGAGGTGGAGTGCAGCCCTGGCTCTCCCTCGCCTCCTGCCACCAGGCTAAGCTCCCTAGGGCTGGCAGAGCTGGTTGGAGAACAGCCCTGGTTCTCCCCTGCCTCCCACCAATGGGCTGCACTCTGAGCAGCTCCACCAGCCCCACAGAGCTCAGCCCAGTGGTGGGAGGCAGGGGATAGCCAGGGCTGTGCTCCACCTCCCACTGCCAGGCTGAGCTCAATGGGGCTGGCAGGGCCGGTCGGAGTTCAGCCCTGAGGCGGGAGGCAGGGGAGAGCCAAGGCTGCGTTCCAGCTAGCTCTGCCAGCCCCATGGAGCTCAGTCTGGCAGCAGGAGGTGGGGGAGAGCCAGGGCTGTGCTCTGCTTCCTGCTGCCAGGCTGAGCTCCATGGGGCTGGCAGAGCTGGTTGGAGCACAGCCTGGTGGAGGGAGGCGGAGCAACCCAGGGCTGTACTCTGACTGGCTCCACCAGCCCTGTGGAGCTCTACCTGCCCTCCCAGTACTGCCAGACTCCTCCTGGGAGTGTGGGACCCCCGATCTGCATGCAGGATGACAGGAGGCTGCTGCTGCAATCATCCTAGTGCTGGGTGCAGGCTGCGCCCAGAGCTAGTCCCAGGCGGCAGCAGTAGCCTCTTGTCATCCAGTGCGCATATCCGGGGGCCCACACCCCTGGGAGGAGTCTGGCACAACCCCACAGCTCTCCCAGGGGTGCAGGCCCCCGGATCTGCATGCCGGATGAGAGGAGGCTGCTGCTGCTGCTGGCAAGTGTCACAAGTTTTGCTTTGAATAGTTTGAGGTGCAGTTTCCCAGAAACCTCTACACCTATCTCCTTGAAACTTGGCAGACTTTATGCCCTCACCAACCCTGCAATTTTCACCCAAATTAGGAAAGAAATGACAAAGTTTTAGGCATTTTCATGATTCCCCATTATAGCCTATGGGTGAAACGTAGAAACACGTTGAAACAGCGAAATAGTTTTGAAGAAATGAAACAGAGCAGTGCTTTGAAATGAAACAAAATAATGAAACAAAACCCTGTCCCTTTGAAACGGCGAAACAGATGTAGAAATGAAATGGTGTTGTTTCACACAGCCCTACTGGTTTTTACATTTTCTTTATTCAATGGTTTTAGGTCATTGCTACAAATAATTATATGAAAATGTTTTTAAAAATTGAGATAACCATAGTCGCACAGAACAGTTGCTTGTTTTCTTCCAGTTAAATCTGCCTAACATGGGTTTGTCCGGATGAACTGACAAAGGATTAAGAAAAAATAGTTGTTACTTCCCCTCCTTTCTCAGTTTTTCAACTATATTGCTTAACTTTTCATGAGTTTTCAGGTTTCCTTTCCCGTTTCTTCATCCTTCTTCTCTCCTCTAGTCTTTGGTTGTTTTAAAGATGCTTATTGATGAATGTGAATTAGCATTTTTGAAACGAAGGAAATACAAAGAGAAAGGGAAGGGCAAAACAGGAAATACTCAGCTGTTTTTGACTAAAGTTCTGCAGCTACTTTCAATATTGTGTTTAACAATGAATTTCATATAATTTACTACAGCCTTTGAACTGCAGTGGGCCTGTTTAGAGCATGCCTGTGTTTGAACATTTGGGAACTTGGTTATGTTTTCAGTTCTGCTTAGTCTTTTCTCAGCATCTCAAGCTGCAGATCTGTGGCTAAGTTTCTATAATGCCATACTGTCCCCTAGACTCTTTTACTTTCTCTACTAGAAAGCTTATGGAATACAAAATAAAAGCTGGCTGAATGCTGCAAAAAGTTTCTGAACCTGCATTGAAGTACCAAACAGCTCTTCATTTCAAACATGTTCAGACTTCTGTTTATACAATATCTGTGAACATTTGCACAAATATTTGGGGAATAACTATTCTTTCTTCAAACACCAATATTCAGATGCAAACAAGGGTATTCATGCAGGAGAACAAGAGCATTCATTATTTATTTATTTCCTACTTACCAGTCCTTTATCTCTCAAGGTAGGGTTTTAGTTTCCCAATCAGAGAATGGAAACAATCCCATCTGATTTACATAGCCAATCACACAGTATATTTAATGAGTATCAGAGACCTATGAACCATTATTTGAAAGGTTTTCTCCCATTCCTATTCTGATGCATCTTGTGGGTAGGATTGTGCAGGTAACATCTCCAGGACCTGCAGGTCCCAGTAAGCAATCTCCATTTTGTGATTGTTTGGATCAATGATTTCCACCCTCTTTGGCAAATATTTACAAGTAGACACTGTGATCTCCCAGCCAGGGAGCACTCCACATATCCCTAGGGCTGGGTGACCGTAGCAGTGCCCAATAGCTGTGGGGGCTGAGGTCTGCAGCTGATGGGGCTCTTGGTCCCAGCTGCCTGTGGGGTACAGCTGGAAACAAGAGTCCTGTGTTCAACGGGGCTTAGGATCCCAATTGTGCCCCATACATAGCTGGGACTGAGAATCCCTGCACCTGAAGGGGCTCTGGGTCCCAGCAGCACCACATTGGCAGCCGGGACCAAGAATCTCACACCTGATGGGGCTCTTAGTCCTGACTGCACCACACAGGCATCCAGGACTAAGACTTCTTCACCTGACAGGGCTCTCAGTCCTGGCTGTGTATGGCTCTGGCATGGAGGCTTCCAGCCATGGCAGCCTTCTTCTTGCTGACACAGGATCAGGCTCCTCCTACTCCATCAGTAAGGCAATTGTTAGATGTGGGACTCTTGTTCCCAGATTCTATGTTCCTAGTCAGCAGGCTAGGGATTAGATCCAGTAAGGACCTAGTGCCTATAAGTTACATGCTGCAATAAGGCACCTAGGCTCCCAATATGGGGGGAGTTAGGTCCATCAAAAACCCACTCACTGAGCTGCCAACTACTAGCCATGGAAATACCATGCAGAGCGAGGTCTGAATTCTCACCCCTTTCTGGAGCGTAAGTAACTTCCCTCCAGAGATCAGAATCCTCTTCTGAGGTCGGTGCCTATAAACCAGGAGCAGGCAAAATACACACAGCGAACCAGACCCAGCCCACCAGCTGGTTGGATCCAGCCTGTGACTGTGCCTACAATGCTCCACATGAGGCTGAGTCCCACCCGCTTCCACCTGGGCAGCCCACACCTGCACTTCCCCCAGCTCCAGCCCCAGCCTCAACCCCAGCCCCAGCCAGCATGCAGTCTGCTGGGACTGTTCCCAATGTGCCTGCAGTCAGCCGGAAGTTCCTCTCCTCCCCTCACATCTAGCAGGAGCAGCTAGGCTGAAGCTTTCTCTCCTCCACCTGCCTAGAGTGATGCAGCAGAGGGCAGGAATGGCAGGAGGAGCAGCTACTGGAGGCAAAGGGAGCACAGCAGAACCCGGCTGGCTGCAGCTGCACTAGGAACAGCCCCACCAAAAGCTGCATGCTGACCAGTGCCTGGACCAATAGGACTGTTCTGCTCCCCTCACCTCCAGCTGCAGCTCTTGCTCCTGTTCCTGTGCGGTACGGGGCCAGCCTGGCCTGGCCCAGTACAATACAGTTCCGGCTGCAAGGCCAGGGATCACATGATACAGCACCAAACGAGCCTGGCCCAGTTCAGCCCATCCCCTCCAAGCCACACTGCATGGGTCCCAGCCTTGCAGCAGGGAATTGTACAATGCAGCTGGGATGAGCATGGCTGAACTGACTCCGTGCTGTGCTGCTTGGGTCCTGGCCTTGCAGCCAGGAACTGTGCAGTGCACCACAGAGCCAGCCTGGCCTGGCCCATCCCAGCAGCATGCATTTCCCCACCGCAAGGCCAGGACCTATGTGGTGCAGCATGGAGGGGAAGGGACAGGGCGAGCTGGTTCTGTGCCATGCCATTTGGGTCCTGGCCTTGCAGCCGGGAACTGAGTGCTGCTGCCAAGATGGGATGGGATGGACTGGGCTCCCTCCCCACCTTCCAGCATACCCCCAACACACACCCACACCCTCCCACAGCCCCCACACACACTCCCACAGCCCCTACTATATCCACACAGACACCAAAACCCTCCCCCACCCCCCACCTCCCACCATGCCCATGTACACAACCACAACCACAGGGGGGACAAGGCTGAACTCCTCAACGAGTTCTTTGCCTCAGTGTTCCTAAGTGAGGGGCAGGACAAGTCTCTCACTGGGATTGTAGAGAGGCAGCAGCAAGGCGCCAGACTACCATGTGTAGACCCTGAGATGGTGCAGAGTCACTTGGAGGAACTGGATGCCTTTAAGTCGGCAGGCCCAGATGAGCTCCATCCGAGGGTACTGAAGGCACTGGCCGATGTCATTGCACAGCCACTGGCAGGAATATTCGAACGCTCGTGGTGCACGGGCCAAGTCCCGGACGACTGGAAAAGGGCCAATGTGGTCCCCATTTTCAAAAAGGGGAGGAAGGAGGACCTGGGCAACTATAGGCCAGTCAGTCTTACCTCCATCCTTGGCAAAGTCTTTGAAAAAATTATCAAGGCTCACATTTGCGAGAGCCAGGCAGGACAAATTGTGCTGAGGGGAAATCAGCATGGGTTCATAGCAGGCAAATCGTGCCTGACTAATCTAGTCTCTTTTTATGACCAGGTTACAAAACGCCTCGATGCAGGAGTAGGGGTGGATGTCGTATACTTAGACTTCAGGAAGGCCTTTGATATGGTATCCCACCCCATACTGGTGAACAAGTTAAGAGGCTGTGACTTGGACGACTACACAGTCCGGTGGGTGGCAAATTGGCTAGAGGGTCGCACCCAGAGAGTCGTGGTGGATGGGTCGGTTTCGACCTGGAAGGGTGTGGGCAGTGGGGTCCCGCAGGGCTCGGTCCTTGGACCGATACTCTTCAATGTCTTCGTCAGCGACTTGGACGAGGGAGTGAAGTGTACTCTGTCCAAGTTTGCGGATGACACAAAACTGTGGGGAGAAGTGGACATGCCGGAGGGCAGGGAACAGCTGCAAGAAGACCTGGACAGGTTGGACAAGTGGGCAGAAAACAACATAATGCAATTCAACAAGGAGAAATGCAAAGTGCTGCACTTAGGGAGGAAAAATGTCTAGCATACCTACTGCCTAGGGAATGACCTGCTTGGTGACACGGAAGCGGAAAGGGATCTTGGAGTCCTAGTGGACTCCAAAATGAACATGAGTCAGCAGTGTGACGAAGCCACCAAAAAAGCTAATGGCACTTTATCGTGCATCAGCAGATGCATGACGAACAGATCCAAGGAGGTGATACTTCCCCTCTATCGGGCGCTGGTCAGACCGCAGTTGGAATACTGCATGCAGTTTTGGGCGCCACACTTCAAGAGGGATGTGGATAACCTGGAGAGGGTCCAGAGAAGGGCCACTCGTATGGTTAAGGGCCTGCAGGCCAAGCTCTATGAGGAGAGACTGGGGCACCTGGACCTCTTCAGCCTCCACAAGAGAAGGTTGAGAGGCAACCTTGTGGCTGCCTATAAGTTCATCACGGGGACACAGAAGAAAATTGGTGAGGTTTTATTCACCAAGGCGCCCCCAGGGGCTACAAGAAATAATGGCCACAAGCTAGCAGAGAGCAGATTTAGATTGGACATTAGGAAGAACTTCTTCACAGTTAGAGTGGCCAAGGTCTGGAACGGGCTCCCAAGGGAGGTGGTGCTCTCTCCTACCCTGGGGGTCTTCAAGAGGAGGTTAGATAGGCATCTAGCTGGGGTCATCTGAACCCAGCACTCTTTCCTGCCTATGCAGGGGGGCAGACTCGATGATCTATTGAGGTCCCTTCCGACCCTAACATCTATGATGTCGTGGTGCACGGGCCAAGTCCCAGAGGACTGGAAAAGAGCCAACGTGGTCCCCATTTTCAAAAAGGGGAGGAAGGAGGACCCGGGCAACTATAGGCCAGTCAGTCTCACCTCCATCCTTGGCAAAGTCTTTGAAAAAATTATCAAGTCTCACATGTGTGAGAGCCCGGCAGGACAAATTATGCTGAGGGGAAATCAGCACGGGTTCGTGGCAGGCAGATAGTGCCTGACCAATCTAGTTTCTTTTTATGACCAGGTTACGAAACGCCTGGACACAGGAGGAGGGGTGGATGTCGTACACTTAGACTTCAGGAAGGCCTTCGATACGGTATCCCACCCCATACTGGTGAACAAGTTAAGAGGCTGTGACTTGGATGACTACACAGTTCGGTGGGTGGCGAATTGGCTGGAGGGTCGCACCCAGAGAGTCGTGGTGGATGGGTCGGTTTCGGCCTGGAAGGGTGTGGGCAGTGGGGTCCCGCAGGGTTCGGTCCTTGGACCGATACTCTTTAATGTCTTCATCAGTGACTTGGACGAGGGAGTGAAATGTACTCTGTCCAAGTTTGCAGATGACAGAAAGCTATGGGGAGATGTGGACATGCCGGAGGGCAGGGAACAGCTGCAAGCAGATCTGGACAGGTTGGACAAGTGGGCAGAAAACAACAGAATGCAATTCAACAAGGAGAAATGCAAAGTGCTGCACCCTAGTGGACTCCAAGATGAACATGAGTCGGCAGTGTGACGAAGCCATCAAAAAAGCCAATGGCACTTTATCGTGCATCAGCAGATGCATGACGAATAGGTCCAAGGAGGTGATACTTCCCCTCTATCGGGTGCTGGTCAGACCACAGTTGAAGTACTGCGTGCAATTCTGGGCGCCGCAATTCAAGAGGGATGCGGATAACCTGGAGAGGGTCCAGAGAAGGACCACTCGTATGGTTAAGGGCCTACAGACCAAGCCCTACGAGGAGAGACTAGAGAAACTGGATCTTTTCAGCCTCCGCAAGAGAAGGTTGAGAGGCGACCTTGTGGCTGCCTATAAGTTCATCACGGGGGCACAGAAGGGAATTGGTGAGTATTTATTCACCAAGGCGCCCCCGGGGGTTACAAGAAATAATGGCCACAAGCTAGCAGAGAGCAGATTTAGATTGGACATTAGGAAGAACTTCTTCACAGTTTGAGTGGCCAGGGTCTGGAATGGGCTCCCAAGGGAGGTGGTGCTCTCCCCTACCCTGGGGGTCTTCAAGAGGAGGTTAGATAGGCATCTAGCTGGGGTCATCTAGACCCAGCACTCTTTCCTACTTATGCAGGGGGTCAGACTCGATGATCTATTGAGGTCCCTTCCGACCCTAACATCTATGAATCTATGAATCTATGAACCCTCCCACCCTCCCACTCCTACCCTATCCACACCCACATCCTCCCATACATTCCCACCCCAGCCACATATCCCCACCCTCCCCCACACACCCCACTCACCATACCTACACTCCACATACACACCCACCCCCTCACACTCACTCCCCAAACACACAGCCCCCACACACACACCCTTACCTCCCCACACATGCACAATATACAAGAGTAAGAGTGTATTTTGACCTATTATGCAATTGCCTCTAGTTACACTATGTAAACACACATAAAGCAGAACAAAATATGTTTTTAATTAAATTAAAATAAGTTATAGTAGCTGGTTAATTTATTTTTATTATATAATTTGTTTTTTTTCTGGGTTCAAGATGGCAGCCCCTTCTCCCATAAGGAGTACTTCTAGGAAAAGGGGAGGGACTCCTGGTGATAAAGGTCAGGGGTTAAGGGTGGGATTTCTGGTCCCAAGATGGCAACCAGGAGGTGGGGCAACTATCAGGAGGTGGGGCTACTCACATGGCCCTTGACAGCTCACCAAAACTTGTTAAGTGGCCCTCCAGCCAAAATAATTGCCTGCCCCTTCTTTTACAAAATTACTGGTGCTGTTGCTGCTATCTCCATTTTGCACAATAGCCTAATTCTTAGAGCATTTACCCAGGAGAGTTCTGGGATTAGATACAATGTCTCACACTTTCTGGATTAAAGCTCTAACAATTAGGATCCTCCAGACACATTTAAAAAGAAAGAAAACTTTCTACTCCACAAAGATGGCGCTTTGCAGGGTTGTGGGCAGCCTGGTCCCTAAAAGTTGTTGTATGGGTCTTTGGGATTTGTGGCGTGGGGAATTTTTTGGTTGGATTTGTTTTTAATTGTTTATTTGAACTGAGGCACCTGAGGCCTGCCTAAGTTCTGTCATGGATCTAGCCCTCAGGGAGTTATGATCTGATCCTCTAAGCCTGATATTGTGAAGAGCCTTACTGTTTGCTCACATCTCAGAGAGTGGATGTGAGCCCCTGCTTTACTCCTCAGGCTCAGCTGCAGATAGGGATGATTTGGAGAATGACAGAATCAGTCCTTACTGCACTGAGGGAGATACCACCCACCAAACATCAGGGAGAATATGATAAATGCAAACACTCTAGACAATTTTTCCAACCCCTCCTCCAGCCATGTAAGTTCTCAAAGAAAGGACCTGCAGGAAAGACTCATTAGTACCATAGCACAAATAAGTGACAATAACAGCAATCCATACAAGTGAGCCCACAATCAAAATGGCAAAGCAAACAGTAACTATCCAACAGTGAACTAATTGAAATAATAAATTCTATTAGCCCTGCTTAAATTAAAGGCCCTTTGGAGCATCTTTGGTAAAACAGGGATTTCAGATTCTGGCACTGGTTAAGTTACAGCCTCCTGTGCATCTCTTTACTGTTGCTTTGTTCTTCATCCCAGTTGTGATAAACTGTACAAACCCCACACAGGTGCACATAGTATTAGTGAGCTTTGTGGGCTTAATCAATGCTGTCCTTCCACACCTGTGAGAGGTGTCAGACTTGGAGGGTGGATCTTAGCAAGGGAAAACACCTCCCAGATGATACAATGGATTAGGGAGCGATTCCAGAAGGTAGGGCTGGCCAGGTGTTGAAGCAGCGCTTTGGGTTTACAGTGTTCCCTGTCAGTATGACTGGGCTATGCCTAAAAACAGAATTAATTATTTACCTGGTTTTTATGTGTTTGATTTCCTTTTGACTGTTAACCTGGTAAAGAGAGGACTTCCCTGGATGCAGTCCAGAAGGGCTGAGACTCCAGTGATGGGCTGCTCCATGGTCAAATAATGTTGTTAAACTTCTTCTGTTGTCTGAAGAAAACTTTTTTTTTTTTTTACTATTTCTCTAAATTAATTTAAGAGAACTTCTCTGATTATCTCTTCAAAGTCTTAGATAATTGAACACTTTCTTCTTTCTCAGTGTCTAGTCCAGTGTTGCCTAATAAATAAGTTTCTTTCCTTGGGCCATTTGTTAATAAGATTAGCAGAGGACATGACTATCTACTGTAACACTTTGATTAAACACCACTTACTGTTGCTTTGAAACACAGAAAATGCCATGCCATTCAAAGAATATGACTCCCTGAAATTTCCATTAAGGATGTTGATGAAACCATGCAACAGGTAAGAGTTGTGTGTTTGGTCTGTTGTTTTTTTAAAGGCTACCTACTGTTAGCCACTTAGTCATTCTGATGAAGATGACTATATTTCAAGTGAAATTAAGAGTTACTCTAGCAATCCCCCTGCTCAACTTACCTTGTAACTATCAGATGTAATTTTCTTTCATTTAAATATTACTCTGTGTTTCAAATTTAGTCATTTTGGAGCTAGCTTAATACTTCAATTGGCCTCCTTTTGTGCAGAGATAAAAAATAGATTATAACCCTTGGAGCTGGACTTTTAGAATGCACTATAGAACTGCATAGCTGGTTGGATGCTAATTTACTAATGGCATTGCTTTAACTGTACTTCCAGTCACAATGATTGTATAAGCAAAGAACTAAATAGATATCTAACAGCATATTTGCATATAATTGCATTCAGAGTCTGAAATGTTGTCACTTTTCTTGCTAAAGTCACACACAAAACGTAAGAGTATAGATTACTTCCTTTCTCTCTTTCTGGCTATTTTAAGGAAAGGGATGGTCACTGCTAAATTAACAATGAAATATCTGCTAAATCCTGACACTAGCAACTTATTTGAGTGGTGGTTTCAATAGTATTGATCATATTAAACATCATTAAAATTCCTTCAGAGCAATATTGATCTACAAAAGATAGCTCATCTGATTTAGGTCCAATATTTTTCTAACAAGTATCAATTTATCTGTCTCCAATCTAGCTGCTTCTGCCACTGCTAATTCCATCACTGAGACTCCATTATCTGAGTATTTCCTTTGAGTCACACAAGATAGCACAACAATAATAAATTTCTTCATACCAATGCTGTATTTTCTACAAAGAACATTCTTCTGCCGTACTTCTTGTCTGTATTCATGAGGTCAACTATGGTGGAATAAAAAAAGAAACCTGCTAACATTTAATTGAATTACAAATTTTGCTATATCTCTGCAACTGTGTGCAGGGATTCATTCTCAGTCACTTCTGATAACATCACTATCTTTTGTAAACCACTCGCTTACTGCTGTGGATTCAGAGCCCTCGATTTTCATACCAACAATACAATTAAGCTGCTATCACTTGCAAACTACTAGACAACGCCAAACGAATACTGAAACTCTTGTTTCTGGCTAGACTTTCCCTTGCACGTTGAGAAGCTTAGTGTGTAACATAGGGAAAAATGGTTACCTAGACTTGCCACTGAACTGGGGAACCTCTGCCTCATTCCACTCAGGGCTGGGTTCTTAAAAATTCAAGGTAAAGTTCAGAGTCAGCAAAGTTACTTTTTCAGAAGTGACTGAGAATTTAAGCAGTTTTAAAGGCCAGATCGCAGGGGTGAAACTTCAAGATTGCAACTCCCCTGTAAAATACCCTGTTAGTTTTTACTCTTTATTCTTGCATGTTTTGTACTCTTTTCCCATCATCTGCATTTCCTGTTATTGGAGGTAAATTAGAATGAAACCGGACCCAGATCACCTGCATGATGGCTCTACCCACTCCCTAGATTAGCTTTGACTTCCAGCCAAATGAGATGTAGTTAGGCAGCTTAGTCTTAAATCAGGCAGAAGGCAGATTAGATTTGCACCTTGTAGACTAACTAAATCAAGAGACACATAGCAAAAGCTTTCATAAGCAGCAGGCTTACTTTATCAGTTTGGTCTGAAATAGCCTGAATATTCTTTTGGCACATGTCATCGAGGGAAGGCTTATATGACTAAGATGGGAATCTTAATGTGAGAAAGAAATGCTCAGACTGCTTTCTGCCCCCCGCACCCCACTCCTTTTTTTTTCCATTTCTGGTGGTGATCATTAGGATGATCACCACCAGAAACAGATCACTGTAAAATGTAATGTTTCATATCCCCAAGTAGTTTCCTTAGTTCTACAATCTTGTATTTCGGAAACGCAATTGTAACTACATTAAAGTTACTTTAAAACTTAAACTGGCTTTTTGAAATGTAAGCTCAAACTTTCAAATTAAACTTCAAATTGCTTCTCAAGTAGCCAAGTAACTGCACAATATCTTTTAAATTACTGCATAGGGTTGTACTCTGACTGAAAAGTGTTCACCACCACAGCAAGATGTGTTGTTTAGAATGCCAAAACAGACAAGAGCAGGTAAGAGACAATGGTCTGATTATTCTTACTGTGGGATGTGTGATAACAGTTGTGTACTGAGATTACTTTTTGTACCATGTTACAACATGATATGTTATGAATATAAGAAAAAATTGTCCTGTTTTCTGTTTAAATGCATCTTTTAAGTATCCTCAACTGTCTGTTCATGTCAAGGAAGAGAATATGAACTTTCATGAACAGGAAAGAAGGATGTTTGATTAGATGAGCTAAGCTACATCAAGACAAAAATAACTCATGTATAAAGATGCTTCTATGAGTCTCAAGTTGGACAACACTCTTCTGGGCATGTGGTGTTTGATACTAAAATAGAAAAAGGTGACCCAGTAGATCTAGCACTAAATCACCATGAGACAGAATACTTAAAGAGGAAAACAGAAATAGGCAGATTTTTGTTGTATGAGTTAAATAAAAATAACTTCCCTGTGTGAACATACACATTAATATAAATATCCCTATTATGGAGGACAGGGTATAAAAGGAACATCAGTGAAACCTGACTATTGAAGCTCCTGCTGAACTTCTTTACTCAGCGTCTTTTGAAAATAGAATCTGTCAGATACTAGAGAAACAGTCTTAGATTTCCACTGTGGCTGCTATAGACTGTACCCCATACAAATATTTATTTGCCTATTTATAGCAATGCAGTCACGTGTATGTAGAATTGCAGCAAGAGTCTATGGTTTCATTTGCTGTGGAATCCCATTAGGAAGAAATGTGAGGCGGCCTGGCAGGAGCAAATATGGTTGTAATGTATCATTCTCTGGTTGCTGGTTCTCTTGAAACAAGCTCACAATATTCCTTTAAACAGAAAAGAGATGACTACCCATAGGGTTGTTCTGACTGTTCTGCATATTATGGGCTAGATCATGGCATTTAGGCTAAAGAAGCACTTACAGTGTTTTGCCTTCAATATAAATTAAAGGCAGTTCTGTAACACAGTAAATGTAAATACTTCTGATGCAAAACAGAGTGCGGGAATATACTTCTGTAGCCTCTAGCAAAAGTAATTTCAAACAAATATTTTGTGTGTTTTTTTGGTTTGGTTTGTTTCTTTTTTAGAAAAAGCCATAAAAATCAGATGAGCAACATCTCTATCTTCTGATCCTACATCAGGCTAAAAGGTTACTGGAATGTGACAGGGAAAAATCTGTAATAGGGAGGAAAATAATCAGAAAGATGAAAGGTTTGGGGGGTTTTGTTGTTTTGTTTGTGTGGGTTTGTTTTTGGTTTTAATAGTTTAAAAAATAGGTCAAACTACTAAGACAGGCTCAGCAGCAGACTTTGAGTTGTCTCTTCACTTAAGCTCTAGATCCAGCTTTTGTATCGGGCATGAATGGTACACTTGAATGGACAATTCCCTTTCTCTTATACATCAATAAATACCATAAATTAGTTTCTAAAATATACTAAAGGAAACTGCATGTTTATTCTGAGCCCTTGCTTGAACACAACTGTTTGTTACTTGCTCATACAGCGTCCTGAAGATAATCAGTAATGTGGATTTCAATAATGCTCGCTCTGTGCACATTATAACCTCCCTGCCATCCAACAACCCCAGACAACCTCTCTATATTTTACCAACTACATATCATTGGTCAACATTCCCACCTTTTGTGGGTTCCTTTCCCCCCCCCCCAACTGCTTGTCTCTCACCCATTAACTCCTATCCCCTCTGATCTTCCCTGTCACACACCTGCATGTTCACTGATCTGCATTTTGCATATTGGCTTAAGCTTCTATTCCACTCTAGAGAGTAGAGAAACACCAGCAGACTCTCTCTATGCCTGAAGAAAGGTGCTTGTCCCTGAAAGCTTCTAAAGAACATTTTTTCCAACTATTCAGTTGGTCTAATAATATATCTCATTTATCCAAAAAACTGTCTCACTGTTCTACAAACCTAGAAAAATTCATGGCTCTTAAACTCAGGTGAATACAACTGAGTACAAATTCAAGTTAAATATTCCAGAGATGTAACAACCAGAAAACAGAACTGGTGAGCAGGACCAAGATGATGAAGTGTTGTTCTTTCCTAAATGACTACCATCTCTTATTGTTTCAAGGAATAAATGGCTCCAGAGTATAACTAGTGTTAACATCATCCTACCTATGCTATAATAAACAGTAAAACAGGGCTCAGGGGTTGTCTGCACAGATCTCTGCCTGCTTGGATTCATAACAAATGATCACTATTACCTACCTTCTATTTGTATTTTAATATGCTAACACATAAAACCAATTAAAGCATATTAGTAGCAATTACATTTTAACATTTTTTAATCAGCTCTACTGTAGACATTTTATAAGGAAAACTCTGTGTCTGATAGTATTTTAGATGGCAGTATCTCTCTTCCTTGAAGAAAAGTTAGCTGAGGTGGGTTGGAGTGGTGGTTGTTGCTGAAACACAACTATATATTTTCTTTTTCTTATGTAGACACAGGGCAAAATGCACAGTGGAGAGGAGAAATAAGAACTATAGTTTCTGTAATAGACTTACTTGCAAGTCTGTTAACAGAAAAAAATTAATACAGTATCTGGTCTTATCAGTCACAAAGAGTTCCTAAGACAATATATAGTATTAATTATCAGTAGTCACTGCATAGCAAGACTGGCAGTGTAACAGTTATTTCCATTTCTCAGTGCTCCTGTGTTTATAAATACAATCAGTTTTTCCAGATAACCACCTGTTATGTTGTTGTGACACACAATACATTGTAGATCTCAAAGTAAAAACAATTAGTGAACTGGCTAATAAAAACCTTAGAATCTTGCAGTAAGAAATGCATACAGAGGAAGGGTATTCTGTGACTTAAGGCTAGTGATCTCTCTAAAGCATTTGTCTATAAACTACTAGCAGTAAAGAAGTTCAAAAATATAGTATAAATAAACTTGAAGTCTGATTTAGTAAGATATTAGTTGCAGGGCTGAAGTTTCTGAGAATTTGTGTTATGCACAGATGCTATTTTTAAGAACTTAACACCAGGAAAGGTTTTCTGATGTTCAAGCTGTGGGAATGAGGTCCTCTTTTCAAGGGTGATGTAAGAACTGATAACTCATGAAAAGTGAAGATTTAACTAAGTTATCGGAGTTCTACCTTGTGATTTATGGCTGGGAGCCTATTTGACCAATATTACATTTCCTGACATTGGCTGAACGTTTATGTGAGCTTGTTTATGTTACCACCAAAGGAACAATATGGTCTAATTTAATGCCCTTGGCCCAGCATAACTAAACACATTTTGGTTTTCCGTTCCAAATAGAATTTAACCTAAAACAAGCCATGATTAGGCTAAGCAAATGCTGAACAGAGTCAATTGGTCTGCAGTCCCTATTTGTACCCTAATTACCTTAAACTCACAAAACCTTTTAATTTTGATGACATGAAAAATTCTTGCTATCAAAAAAAGTGTTGATCTCTGTACAAGATAGTAAACATATCACATTCTTAGGAAGTCTGATCCATTATGAGAAGTTCAAATGGTCCCAGAAATTCATAACAACTATACATGTATGTTCAGTAAGCATAGCCCACAACATCACAGCTAAAACATGCCTGTTTAGATAAGACATTCCTATTTGCAACTGAAGGCTTAAAACAAAGATCCTTTAACAAAGGTAACTTTTCTCACTTCATGTTTATAGTGGAGTGGAAACTAAAACCATTTTAAGTTCAAGGCCAAAAGTGCACCCAAGCCTAGTAACCCATTGGCATGCCTTAAATGTGCTCACCCAGTGTCTGTGGCCAACAATACACAAGCAGGGTGGCATCATGTTAGCTGCATTTGACTTCCCAGGTCAAATTGCAAGGTACCCCCGTTAACATCTAGGTCAACAGGATGGTAGTTCAAATTTGTCCCTCCTGAGCTAGAGCAAGATGCTTTAACTGCTCTGTCACAGTGTACCAAAACTGTTTAAAGGTTCCCTTTCAAAGCAACATGAAAATCCAGCTTTCTATGCTCAAAACAGCTATATTACATTAGTGTCCCCAACAGTTTTGGCTAGAGAGCCAGGGTCCAGGTGTGTGTGGAACTGTACTCGCATGATTTTCAGTTGTTAACAATCTACATTACTTTTCAATGCCTTTATTCCAATTTCTTTCCTGTGCTTCCTTAAAGGCATATTATTTCTCCAAACCTACAAGATGGCAGTTGATGGGGATGTTTTTTAAAAATACTTTATTTTAACCAAAATTGGCATATGCCTGAACTGTATTTGTCATTTTACTTTTGCAGGTCTTATACATGCTCCCCATCCTATTTCTTGCATATGCACCATAGCTTTTCTCCCTATCAGATATAAAATTAGATACTGAAACACTTAGGCACACGTTTAACTTAAAGCAGGAGCAGTTCCACTGAGGTCAATGGGACTACTCATGTGCTTGAAGTTAAATACATGTGTCAGCAGGACTGGTTCATTAGGCTGGTGTGGCATGTACCTTACCAGACCCTTTAACCATTAATTTCAAATGTGTTTATAATGATTTACACCAGAGAAGGATGTGATTCTTTGCCTTTCTGCCCCTATGGAAAGACAGCCAGCATGTTGGGAAACACTGCAAACATCAAACAATGGTAACAATAACTATCCATCACTAGCACTGTGTGCCATCTCTTCAGCAGGAATCCCTCCTTTGTAACTTTTGTCATGTGGGGGGTATGTGTGCTTCTTTATAATAGCTGTCACTTAAGTCCAAAAGAACAACCTGTGGAGCAAATGAAACAAGCATACAGAGGTCCCAGGAAACCCATTCAGATCATCTTCCTCACACAGTGTGCTGCTTTTGCTTTGTTTCCTACCATTTAAATTTCCCATCACTCTTTACATTACGCTCAAGCAACATGGTTTTTGTCCTAGCCCTTTTCCTTTCAGAATTATTTTTCCTTTTTTAGGGGAGTAACATCACCCACTCCTAACAATGCCCATACTCTGGGGATAGCATACCTCCAGGCTGCCTGCCTAAGTAAGAATGGAGCTCTAGAACTAAAGTGCTTTCTCTAGGACAGGGGTTCCCAATGTTTATGTGCCCCAGGTCACATTTAAATTTAAAAGAAAAAGCAGCAGGCAGGCACCAATATAACAGCATGTTTTGTTGGAATAATGATTTGTACTGATCGTGAAAATGCACACGGCCACCTGAATAAATCTCGGAGGGCACTATGGTGCTCCTGGGCACTGCGTTGGGAACCGCTGCTCTAGGCGGTAAAAAGCTCAAAGTTAAGGGGTGGGGGAGGCACTCTTATTTCATGCCTCACTATATTTTAGAACTTTAGAGCTCCAACTTCTGGAAACCTGTGATTATATTGTAACAGAAAGCCCCTTTTCCTCTTGCCTGCAGTTGCTCTCCCCTCCTTGGATATGTTTTTCCTCTTCTACCTTTTCTTCCTTCTTCTTTCTTTCACTTTAAGATAAGGAATTGTGTTTTGAAATTTGTGTGCGCATTTTGTATCTCCCCTTGTATTTTGGTATTTTTATCTATTTGTGTGCCATGGCATTACTTTTGTAGCTTATATTTTATAGTCCTCACCTTTCAACTTTCAACTAAATGTGTTTAGTTTCATAAGTAAGTTATACATTGTAACAGTGTTAACAAGGGCAGGAATCAAACTGCCCTTCCCTGTATCAGGCTGGCTCCTGAAAGAGCAAGTGAATCAGCGATTGAATGTGTAACATGGTAGCAGGCAGCAATTAACACCTAAGGAAACTGCAGATCAACCAACGGAAGAACTCAATAGAAGACAATGTAACAACCGGGAAATCTCTAAACGTCACTGTTCAAGGGCTAGAAGCCCTGGCCTGAGTTAATCAACGCCGGGGACCAACTTCTGGGCTGAATACCTCCAGATCGATCGCTCCCAGAGCCCTATTCAAAATTCATCAATGGACTCCCAAACCTGCATGTACATGCGGACAACCCCTGGGGCTGACAGATGCCATCCAGTAGCCGTCGAGGGGGGAAGTCCCACGAGGGTCAACAACCCCTGGATTGGGCAAACCTGAAAACTGGGGAGTCACCAAAGTCTGCTAAGGACAGATAAAAAGCAGTGAAAGGTGACCCTCAGCGGCGCCCTCTTGATCTCCAACTCGACCAGCACCCGACCTGTCCAGCCAGAAGGACCAGCCGGCAACCCCCTTCTGGAAGATAACACCACGCTGAAAGAAGCCTCAACAGCAGACTCTAGCGCTTGTAGGATAGGTATACTCGACTCTTGTAGCTTGCTACTGTGTGTGTGTGTATGTGTGGACCAGCCCCAAGGTTTATGATTTAACTTCATTACTGTGCTTCAATCCACCTAATAAACCAGAATTTTAAGGATCCCAAGTTGGACATTTGTAGCCAACAATATGAGGCTTTTATGAATAAATGTGAATTTTTGGCCTTGCTGGTTGCAGCAGAAACCTTGAATATGTAACAACAAAAACCAGAAACCAAGTGACAAGACTCAACTTCTATTATCTGTCAATCCATAATCTCTGAGGCAGTCTCATGGGTGTTCCTTTAGAGGGGTGAAGATGAGGGAAGTCTGACAGATTATATTGGAAGGCATGAGGCCAATGATGCATTATTGTGCTCCCCATTATTTTTAACTTCTGGGCAAAATAATGTGTTTTATATCCTCCTAAATTTGAGTAGCAACCTAAACTTTATTAAGAGTCTTGAGAAAAGAAGGTTCTGCAGGTCTATTTTGCTAGGGCATTCAAATTTACATATAACACAGGTGGTTTATTAAATGAAACATATAATTGCAGTGTTTTATTAGAAATTAAATCACAATACAGAGCATAAAACCTGTTTGTAGGTCTCGGTAATATGCTGAGGCTGGAGAGTACAGAGTCAAAAATATCTGGATGAGTATAACAATGATAGGCTTCACAAAACAACTCAAATGAAATAGAGCTGGTGTTAGGCCTTACTTGAAACTTTAATATGAGAGAATATAATATGGGCTGGCAATTCTATATTGGGCTAATTTTTCAGCTGACAGGGGTGGAAAAAACTCAATAGAGAGATGCCAGTTTAGACTAACAAAGGACCTAGTTTGGAGTTTATATTACCCGCACCGCAAAGATGCTATTGAAAGATTTTGAGACCTGAGATGTTACCCGGGAGTTTTCTTTTATAGAGGCAGTATAAGCTACAGCTGTCTTCAATGACTGCAACACCACCTGCACTGAATTAAGCAACAGAATTCTCATATGTGTATGTTCTTTCAGAATTTATAGTACAATATTTATCAAGCTAAATAGGAAAGACAGCATCAGCACGTACTGAGCCTGATCTCACTTCCACTGGATTCAAAGGCAGTTTATATGCAAACATATTTGAGATTTTGTTTTTCATAGGTAGTGTTAATGCGTTTATACTTCTGGAAGTAATAATCGCTCTCTGGTAAGACAAGTTCTTGCATATTTTTGTTATTTGTCTTTAACTCCAATTTTGTAAGGACTACAGAACCAAGCTTTTATTCCTCATTAATCCTCCATCCTGCTTAATATCTTCACTAATGATTCACAGGATTGGATTGAGTGCACTGTTGGCACATTTGTAGGCAACACCAAAATGGAATTGCATACTGGAATTGCAGACACTTTGGCGGACAGGATTAGGATTTAGAATGACCTTGATAACCTGGGAAAATGTTCTAAAATGTAATCAAATTAAATTCAATAAAGACAAGTGTAAAGTCCCGTACTTAGGATGGAACAATTATATGCACAAATAAAGACTGGGAATGAGTGCATAAGCTTCTGTGCTACAGAAAAGGGCCTGGGGCTTACAGTGGGTCATAAAATGAATATGAGTCAACAGTACACTCTTGTTGCAAGAAATGCCAATAGCACACTAAATTGTATTAACGTGAAAGTTGCTTGTAACTCAAGGGAAGTTTATCACTTTTCAGCACTGCTGAGGCCTTACCTGAGTATTGTGTCCAGTTTTGGGTCACACATTTCAAAAAAGACCTGGACAAATGAAAGGCTTCCATTAGAAAGCAACAAAAATGATTAGAAGACTAGGAAGCATGATTTATGAGACAAGGTTGGAGGAACCTGGATTTTTTATGCTGAAGAAGAAAAGTCTAAAAAGAGATTTGATAAAAGTCTGCTAATACCTGAAGAGTGGTTAAAAAGAGACTCTGCTTTGTGGCCTTAGGGGACAGGACAAGAAATAGTTGACTTCAATTACAGAAGTGGAAATTTAGATTGGCTTTTAGGAAGATCTTTCTAATTATGAGGGTGATTAAGCATTTGAATAGATCACTTATAGCGGCTGTGGAATCTCCATGCTTGGAGGCTTTTGAGACCAAGTTAGGCAAACACTTGGATGAGACAGTATAGACAGGAATGATTTTGCTGGGGACTAAACTACATAACATCTTGAGATCCCTTCCAGACTCTTTGATTTGTTTGTTTCTTTTTTGAGACTGTCTGTTTTCAAAAAGTGAAACTCCCATGTTTTGGGTAAAGTGGTGTATTAGAAAGGAAACAGGTACCTTTTGTACTAGCTGGAACCTGTTCAAACTAGAGCTGGATTCTGCCTTTAATCTTACTAACCAAAAACTAGGCCCTCCATTACACCTGTGCAATCGTTTATCTTCTAATTAGGCATTCACCAATGTGCTTGCAACTCCATTACCTTCAGGGGATTTGCACAGGTGCAAGTAATTGGCACTGTGATAGACATTTAATAAACAAGTCTTTTGAGGATGCACAGGAGGCAGTAGAATCTAGTTCACTGTCAAAACTGCTAAGCCAACAAAGCTAACAGGAAAATGGCAATGCAAATTGTATTGCTACACAAGGCAGTAGGTTTATGACCCACAAGGAACAATCTTTTGAGTAAGACCATTGCTTTTCACTTAATTGCTTCTAAAAATGGGGTCTTAATTGCACCAAAATTAAAAATAAAAAAATAGATGTGCAGGAGAGAGGGCCACTGGGATGTGTGGCGTCTCAGCTGTGCTTGCATCTGAACCATGCTAAACCATCTGAGCAGCCCAAAGATTGGAAAATGAGAAAAAAAATTGGCTATGCCTAAAAGTACTCTGCATGGCCAGAGGTAACTACCTGCTAGCCCCAATGTGCAGCCTTGGAGCCGCTGGGAAGCCAGGGTAGGTAGCTTTCTGTCTCATACTCTTTATGTGGTTAGGGCTTGAGGGGTCCCAGCCACCCCCAATATTAAAAAAATAAATTAGATAAGCATCTGAGAGGACTGCTTGTCAAAGCAAACGTGTCCTATATGCAGAACCTGGGCCTTGGGAAGCCAGCAGGCTGCCCTCTAGGCTATGGGAGCAGGCCCTTCTGTAACCTAATGCTGCTCACCTTGTTGGCCTGGCAGCCTGGCAGTAAAAGGGCCCAGGCCTCGAGCAGTACTTGGTGCCCCAGCCATGTTTTAGCCAGATTCACCCTTGTTGGCAAGCCCAGTGCATGGACAGAAATCAGGGGCTTGACACGGCACGCCATATCCTAAAAGGCGATTTGGCATCCTGTGATGAGCTCTGCCGCTTTCTGCTGCAGAGCCACTGCTCAGGTGGGCTCAAAAGCCTGAGCTATGCATGCATCAGGAGGGGGAGGACTGGTGGGAGGAACCTCGGCTTCTCAAGAACAGGTGCTTCAGCCCAGCCAGAGGGAGCTCCAGGCAGCCCCAAAATCATACCTGTCCACCTCAGAATCATGATGTCCAGCCCCAGAGGCACCATGCCTAGAGGCTGGGCAGCCCCCTCTCTCCAAGTCCAGATGCAGTGTAGGCTGTGTGCTCATGGCAACTTCAGAATTAAAAAAAAAAAAAGAAAAGAAAAAGTTTTAGCCACACCTGAGGAGCCTCTTGGCTCAGCCTAAGGAGGCCATGAGCATCTTAAAGAAAACCAGAAATACCACTTACAGGGAGGTAGTTTGCCCAGTTAGTCTGTAAGGTGCACCTCTACCCTGTCTTCTGCTTGACTTCAGACTAACTCAGGAGTGTCTAAATCATTTGACCTTGCAGGCTGAATGAGTGGTCAGGGACCAGTCCATGAGCCAAATGAATGGTGCAGGGCTAGCCCCACAGGCTGGATCAGGCCCACAGATACCCCCCTATTCCAGATCTAGCACATGCAGTACCTGCCCACTCTGGACAATCTGGGACCCAGGGGGAAGAGGCTCAGCATCCCAGGTTCTTGCCTGTCATCAGAAGAGCAAGCCATGCTGCTGGGCTTCTTACAGTGCTGCTGGGGCTCCAGTGCCATTACCCTTGCCAAGTGCTTGGCAGCCATGCCAGTGAGAGCCATGGCGCTAGAACTACAGCAGCACTGCCATTTCTTCCCATGGCTGCAGGCAACTGCACAGGTGAGAGCCACGGTGCAGGAGCCCCAGCAGTGCTGTGAAAAGAAGCCCAGCATTGTGGGCACTTGGCTGCCACCACAGGAACAAGCCATGGTGCTGTTGGGGCTCCAGCTCCACGGGTCTTGCCCAAGCACTTGGGTGTCACCATGGGAAGGTCCCCTGTCACAGCCAGAGTAAAGGTAAAAGTCTGCCTGCTGGATGACATGGCGCTGTGGGCCAGATCTAGCCTGTGAGCCATATGTTTCACACCCCTGGACTAACTAGAGCAGAAATGCATAAGCTTCCATGAGTCTACGAGCACTTCATCAGATGCTGTGAATTACTGTTTGAGGGGTTTGTTACACCAAGTTGTACCTTCATTATTACTATTTCATTGTAAAAACATTGTGTAGCATCTTCAATTTGGAAATCCCGAAGTGCTTTACAAATGCAATTGACACATTAATAACTGAGGTGAGTAGTATCTCTATTATACAGATGGGAGAAAATTGAGACACAGGCAAGCTGTTTATCTAGGTAGCACAACCGGCTCATAATGAAGCTATGCCTAGCACCCTAATTGCCTGGGTTCTTTATGTTCCTTGCCTATATTTCTATATGTATAGAAACACCTGTGTAAGTATGTATAATATATGGCTTATCATTTTGAGAGAGGGCCAATAAATGAAAGAGTAAGACACAAATCATTGATTAAAAGTGTCAGAAAGGATGAGAATGTAAAAGATGGCTTCTGCGATTGCTGAATTACGTATGCAAATTTGCATATACTACAAAATGAACATGTATACATGAATGAATTAGAATCTCATATTGAAATGACTGGGTTAGATTTGCATACAAAATTTATTAGGAAAATATGCAGGGGTTTTTTAAAAGAAACAGTGTGTGGAAGCCCTTGGAATTTGCTAAAGCAGTCTGTACTTGCCGCTCATTAGGGCTGTCTCCTCCACCACTGTGTGCAAACAAATTCAGGTTGTATTCTGAGGAAAAAAACTGCACTGACAGTTTCAAGAGAACATTGACACTTCTCAAATATTTATTGGGGCTTTTGGCATTAGTTGGAGCCTGAATAAATTAAAGTTCCTGCACTACTTATCACATCTACTGCTCTCCCAGAATCCACAGAGCCAGTTATCTCATCATAGAAAGCAATCAGGTTGGTCAGGCATGACTTGCCCTTGGTGAATCCATGCTGACTGTTCCTAATCCCCTTCTCTTCCAACTGCTTAGAAATAGATTCCTTGAGGATCTACTCCATGATTTTTCCAGGGACTGAGGTGAGGCTGATTAGTCTGTACTTCCCTAGATCTTCCTTTTTCCCTATCTTAAAAATGACCACTCAAAATTTGCCCTTTTCCAATCATCTGGGACATCCCCCAATCGCCACAGGTTTTCAAAGATAATGGTCAGCAGCTCTAAAATCACATTGGCCAACTGCCTTAGCACCTTCAATTGAATTGTTTCCATCCCCATGGCCTTGTACACATCCAACTTTTCTAAATAGTCCCTAACCTATTTTTTCACCACTGTCTACTGCTCACCTCCTCCCCAAACTGTGCTGCCAGGTACAGTAGTCTGGGACCTGACCTTGCCTGTAAAGACTGAGGTGAAAAAAAAGCATTGAGTACTTCAGTCTTTGCGGCATCATCTGTCACTAGGTTGCCTCCCCCATTTAGTAAAGGCCCCACACTTCTTGTAAGCTTCCTTTTTGTGTGTTAACTCACTGAAGAGTTCTCTGCTAAGCCAAGCTGGGCTTCTGCCATATTTGCTGGTCTTCCTGCATGTCAGGATGGTTCATTCCTGCACCCTCAGTAAGGTTTCTTTAAAATACAGCCATTTCTCCTGGACTTCTTTCCCTCTCAGAGTGGCTTCGCAGGGGATCCTGCCAATTAGTTCCCAGAGTGAATTAAAGTTTGCTTTTATGAAGTCCAGGGTCCATACTCTGCTGTTCCCCTTCCTTCCTTTCCTCGGGATCCTGAACTCAATCGTCTCATGGTTGCTACTGCCTAAGTTGCCATCTACTTCTGCGTCCTCCATCAATTCTTCCCTGTTTGTGAACATCAGGTCAAGAAAAGTATGGCCCCTAGTTGGCTTCTCCAACACTTACTCCAGGAAATTGTCCCCAGCAATCTCCAAAAACTTCCTAGATTGCCTGTACATTTCTATTCTCAACAGATGTCAGGGGGATGGAAGTCCCCTGTGAGGATCAGGGCCTGTCATTGGGAGACTTTCACGAGCTGTTTGAAGAAAGCTTCATGCACCCCACCCTCCTGGTCTTGTGGTCCATAGTAGACACCCACCACATCATCACCCTTGTTACTGTCCCCTGTGACCCTAATCCAGAGACTTTCAACAGACCTCTATCCAGTTTGATAGCATACCTCTGAACAATCAAACAGCTTTTTTATAGAAAGCTTCTCCACCTTTTCTCCCCTGCCTGTCCTTCCTGAACAGTTTTTACCCATCTATGACATTGTTTCCGTAATGAGAGCTATCTCAACAAGTCTCTATTATTCCAATATTGTCATAGTTCTGTGACTGTGCAAAGACGTCCAATTCTTCTTGCTTGTTTCCCAGGCTCCCTACATCCATGTATAGACACATGCGGTAACTAGCTCATTGTCCTACTTTGTCACGAAGAATGAAAAGGCGTCTCCTGTTGTCCCCTCCTGCTTGTGCTTCCTCCAGATCACCCACTTTCCCACTTACCTCAGGGCTTAGCAAACCTAGTTTAAAGCCCTCCTCACCAGGCTAGGGAGCCTTTCTGTGAAGTTGCTCTTCCTTCTCTTTGTCAGGTGGATTTCACATCTTCCTAGCAACCCTTCTTCTTGGAACAACATCCTGTGATCAAAGAAGCCAAATCCCCGCTGGTGACACCATCTGCACAACCATGCATTGATCTACAGGATTTATAGATTCATAGATGTTAGGGTCGGAAGGGACCTCAATAGATCATCGAGTCCGACCCCCTGCATAAGCAGGAAAGAGTGCTGGGTCTAGATGACCCCAGCTAGATGCTCATCTAACCTCCTCTTGAAGACCCCCAGGGTAGGGGAGAGCACCACCTCCCTTGGGAGCCCGTTCCAGACCTTGGCCACTCGAACTGTGAAGAAGTTCTTCCTAATGTCCAATCTAAATCTGCTCTCTGCTAGCTTGTGGCCATTATTTCTTGTAACCCCCGGGGGCGCCTTGGTGAATAAATACTCACCAATTCCCTTCTGTGCCCCCGTGATGAACTTATAGGCAGCCACAAGGTCGCCTCTCAACCTTCTCTTGCGGAGGCTGAAAAGGTCCAGTTTCTCTAGTCTCTCCTTGTAGGGCTTGGTCTGTAGGCCCTTAACCATACGAATGGCCCTTCTCTGGACCCTCTCCAGGTTATCCGCATCCCTCTTGAATTGCGGCGCCCAGAATTGCATGCAGTACTCCAACTGCAGTCTGACCAGCGCCCGATAGAGGGGAAGTATCACCTCCTTGGACCTATTCGTCATGCATCTGCTGATGCACAATAAAGTGCCATTGGCTTTTCTGATGGCTTCGTCACACTGCCGGCTCGTGTGCTGGACATTTTTCCTCCCTAGGTGCAGCACTTTGCATTTCTCCTTGTTGAACTGCATTCTGTTGTTTTCTGCCCACTTGTCCAACCTGTCCAGATCTGCTTGCAGCTGTTCCCTGCCCTCCGGCATGTCCACATCTCTGGAAGGGTGTGGCCAGTGGGGTCCCGCAGGGCTCGTTCCTTGGACCGATACTCTTTAATGTCTTCATCAGCGACTTGGACGAGGGAGTCAAATGTACTCTGTCCGAGTTTGCAGATGACACAAAGCTATGGGGAGAAGTGGACACGCCGGAGGGCAGGGAACAGCTACAGGCAGACCTGGATAGGTTGGACAAGTGGGCAGAAAACAACAGGATGCAGTTCAACAAGGAGAAATGCAAAGTGCTGCACCTAGGGAGGAAAAATGTCCAGCACACCTACAGCCTAGGGAATGACCTGCTGGGTGGCACAGAGGTGGAAAGGGATCTTGGAGTCCTAGAGGACTTCAAGATGAACATGAGCCGGCAGTGTGACGAAGCCATCAGAAAAGCCAATGGCACTTTATCGTGCATCAGCAGATGCATGACAAATAGGTCCAAGGAGGTGATACTTCCCCTCTATAGGGTGCTGGTCAGACCACAGTTGGAATACTGCGTGCAATTCTGGGCGCCACGCTTCAAAAAGGATGCGGATAACCTGGAGAGGGTCCAGAGAAGGGCAACTCGTATGGTCAAGGGCCTGCAGACCAAGCCCTACGAGGAGAGACTAGAGAAACTGGACCTTTTCAGCCTCCGCAAGAGAAGGTTGAGAGGCGACCTTGTGGCTGCCTATAAGTTCATCACGGGGGCACAGAAGGGAATTGGTGAGTATTTATTCACCAAGGCGCCCCCGGGGGTTACAAGAAACAATGGCCACAAGCTAGCAGAGAGCAGATTTAGATTGGACATTAGGAAGAACTTCTTCACAGTTCGAGTGGCCAAGGTCTGGAATGGGCTCCCAAGGGAGGTGGTGCTCTCCCCTACCCTGGGGGTCTTCAAGAGGAGGTTAGATGAGTATCTAGCTGGGGTCATCTAGACCCAGCACTCTTCCCTGCTTATGCAGGGGGTCGGACTCGATGATCTATTGAGGTCCCTTCCGACTCTAACATCTATGAATCTATGAATCTATAGCTTTGTGTCATCTGCAAACTTGGACAGAGTACATTTCACTCCCTCGTCCAAGTCACTGATGAAGACATTAAAGAGTATCGGTCCAAGGACCGAACCCTGCGGGACCCCACTGCCCACACCCTTCCAGGTCGAAACCGACCCATCCACCACGACTCTCTGGGTGCGACCCTCCAGCCAATTCGCCACCCACCAGACTGTGTAGTCATCCAAGTCACAGCCTCTTAACATGTTCACCAGTATGGGGTGGGATACCGTATCGAAGGCCTTCCTGAAGTCTAAGTATACAACATCCACCCCTCCTCCTGTGTCCAGGCGTTTCATAACCTGGTCATAGAAAGAGACTAGATTGGTCAGGCACTATCTGCCTGCCACAAACCCGTGCTGATTTCCCCTCAGCATAATTTGTCCTGCCAGGCTCTCACAAATGTGAGCCTTGATAATTTTTTCAAAGACTTTGCCAAGGATGGAGGTGAGACTGACTGGCCTATAGTTGCCCAGGTCCTCCTTCCTCCCCTTTTTGAAAATGGGGACCACGTTGGCCCTTTTCCAGTCCTCTGGGACTTGGCCCGTGCACCACGAGCTTTCAAATATTCCCACCAGTGGCTCTGCAATGATGTCAGCCAGTGCCTTCAGCACCCTCGGATGGAGCTCATCCGGGCCTGCCGACTTAAAGGCATCCAGTTCTTCCAAATGACTCTGCACCATTTCAGGGTCTACGCATGGAAGTCTGGCACTTTGCTGCTGCCTCTCTACAATCCCAGTGAGAGACTTGTCGTGCCCCTCACTTAGGAACACTGAGGCAAAGAACTCGTTGAGGAGTTCAGCCTTGTCCCCCTGTCCGTCACCAATTGTTTCTGCCCATTTAGCAGGGGTCCTATTCCTCCCTGGGCCTTCCTTTTACTCCCTATATATCTAAAAAACAATTTCTTGTTGTCTTTTACTTGGATGGATCCGCTCCTGCCCAGGCTATCCCACTTGACCAGACAGACCAAGGAGAACACCACCTGAGCCCCTGTCCCCTTCACTCTTGCCTCAAGAGCTATGTAGTTACTTTTGATCTGCTCAGGGTCACCTCTGGCAGGATCACTGGTGTCCATGTGCATGGGTTAGTAGTCAGAAGGCCAGATGAGTCCCACCATGACATCTCAGATCCAGCCTTCTGGCAAGCAGCAGACCTCCCAAAACAACAGGTCAGACCAGCAGATGGATCCCCCACTGATGGTGGTTGGCAACTCCCTCCTACCTTTCCACCCTCTTTATGGCAGTGGCCTCAATCCTCCCAAACTTGTGGATGCCTGGGCTAGCCTCTCCATCAATGGAATATGCTCCACCTCCACTGTTGCTAGGGCTCCATATCTGTTCTCCAAGCAAACTGCTTCAGGTGGAAATGAAAACTTCTGTTTGCTGCCAGAGGTTACAAGTTTCTAGTTTCCACCTTCCTGGGAGTCCATGTCCTCTTCCTTTTCTAGCATTGCCTCTGGAAGACCTTCCTCCACAGTCCTAGAGGTCTCCTCCAGCATTGAATCAATTAAGTCCTTATGTCAGAGGATGCTTTGGAGCCTTGCCGCCTTCTCCTGTAGCTCTCTTGCCTGCTTCCTGAGGGACACCACCAGGAGGCACCTGTCACATCAGTGATCGAGGTAGGTAGACAGAGAGAATCACTTAGTAAGACAGAGGCATAAGTATTTATTTCCTGTGTACTCCATACAAACATAAGTGAAACAGGGTGAGGTACTCGGAGCCATAATAGAATCAAAAAGTGTTGACAGGAATGGAAGACTACGGGAATCATACCATATGTCATCTGTCGCCTAAATTTCAATTAGCCCAAACTAACTGGCATACAATATAAGGTGAGCTCCCCAGTTAATTATGCTGAAAATCAATCCTTCTACCTGACATCTCAATTATTTTAATTTATTTGGCCCTATGGCACTAAGATAATTAAGGTTGAATCCTACGTAGGATGTAGGACTTGGTCTGGTGAGATACTTAGCAATCTTTGAAGTGTCACTGATGAGTACCCACAATTTTCTTCAATTTTAAATAAAGCTGACAGTGCTTGGTATCTTGGATCCCAAAGGACTGAAAACAGAGGAAGGTTATTTTAAATAGCTCTGGCTAAACTCCTGGGGTCTAATCCACACTGATGCTTATGCTGGCCCTTATCACCATAATTAAAAAAGGTTTCCATAGCCAGTATCACACGTATATCTGACTCCCCTGCTCCAGCTAGGTTGAATAGGGATCAGCCTTTGGCATGATTCCACCACAGCCACTTGCAAGATGTCTTAACCTATTTGCCGTCATGACTTCCATCACTACACTATTCATAACTCCCCAAAATGTTCATTAATTTCCTGGAAGGCTTATAGGAAGAAATTATTGAAAACACATGTTCAGAAACTCTTGCTGGGGGTCACACATTTGTTCTTTCTCTGTACCATGGCCTTCTTTCAGTAACAGCCATCCAAACATCTGATGGGCACCAAATACAAATCTAAGAATGCAGTTGAACACTTTTTCATGTACCTTCCTGTTTTCTTCTAGAATATGTGAGACTTGTGCAAATAATTTTTATTAGCAAATATGAACTGAATTAAGCATTAGCACATCTGCAAATATTTCTATAAAGTGATGCTTTCACATATGTGAACCAGATGTATTTACTGCAAATGGAATTGTTCTATATTTAGCAAAAGAAAAAATGAAGTATTTTTTTAGCTTTTGCACCTGTTCCTATAGCATTGTAACACAGCTGATTTGAATTTGTTTCAACTGAAATCTGACAGTGCCCTCTAGAGGTAATTAGTTTTTACAGATTTATGAAAGCCACCACTTTCAATTTTTTTAATATGTTTTAAGGAAATATAAACCTGCTTTGCATAGGTCAGCAACTTGTAACAAATACTTGGAATACTGAGACAGACAAGGTTTTGGAATGAATGAAGACTATTCATTCCATCCAGGAAGAGCACACACCAACTGCACAGGCTTCCTCAGCCTGATGAAGGGTTTTTAAACCCAAAAGCTTGCTGAGAAAAAAATTCTAATGATTTAAGTTGATCTAATAAAAGATATCAGATTCACCCAAAGAAGCTTGTCTGCTTATGTCCTTAGACCAACACGGCTACAACCTATACCCCTGGAATACTGAGATGTTTATAAAAAATTCAGAGTCATGTATTTATGCTATAAATTAATATAGCTCACTAAAACATCTAATTATTTTGCAATACCATCTATTGAACAATGGGAAGAACATGTAGGCCAGCTAGTACCCAGTCCTGGTGACATACATATGACACAGGATTTTTTCCCGAGGAAAAAACCCAGCAGTTGTCATTCTGTGTAGGTGAGAAATACTAGGTTGGTATTCTCATGTCCCAGGCTGCTGTAAGCACCTTAAATTAAAGCATTGAAATTCAATCTAAGGAAGAAAGTTGAGTGCCTGAATCACAAACCCAGGGCCTCAGGAGACTTGGGATCAATTTCTGGCTCTGTCACGTACTTCCCTTATTACCTTGGATAAATAATTTGATCTCTCCCTGTGCACCTGTTCTTCATCTCTAAAGTGGAGATAATATTTCCTTTCTTCCACCCATAGTCTCATGTAGGTAGATTGCCAACTGTTGCAAGTCAGGCCCCTCTTGAATTATGGGCAGAAACAGCACAACACAAGATGATGCTGATTTCAGCTGGGAGATACAAGTTCAATTTCTTGCTTGGCCTGTGCATCTCCTGAATCCCACTTCAATGTCTTGACCATTTCCTCTCAAACATGAGACTTTATTTTGGAAACAGTCTCTTTAATTTGACTTTCACTTCAAAGAAGGAAATGTAACACTTTCATTCCCTCTTTTCATAGAATTATGGTAGGAAAAGACCTCAGGAGGTCATCTAGTCCAACCCCCTGCTCAAAGCAGGACCACAGACCCAACTAGATCATCCCAGCCAAGGCTATGTCTAGCCGGGTCTTGAAAACCTCCAAGGATGGAAATTCCACCACCACTCTGGGTAACCTCTTCCAGGGTTTTACTACCCTCCTAGTGAGAACATTCTTCATAATAACTAACTTAAAATTCCCATGCTGCAATTTGAGACCATTCTTTCTCGTTCTATCATCTGCCACCATTGAAAACAGTCTAGCTACATCCTCTTTCAAACCCCCCTTCAGGTAGTTGAAGGCTGTTATTAAATCCCTCTCAGTCTTTTCTGCAGACTAAATAAGCCCAGCCTCTTCTCAGAAGTCATGTTCCCCAGCCCCTAACCATTTTTGTTGCCCTCTGCTGGACTCTCCAATTTGTCCACATTCTTTCTGTAGTGGGGGGGCCCAAAGCTGAACACAGTACTCCAGATGTGGCCTCACCAGTGCTGAATAGAGGGGAATAATCACTTCCCTTGACCTGCTGGCAAAACATCTACCAGTTCAGTACAGTATGCCATTAGTCTTCTTCGCAACAAGGGCACAGCGCAGGCTCATATTCAGCTTACTGTCCACTGTAACCCACAGGTCCACTTTTGCAGAACTGGTGCCCAGCCAGTCAGCCCCCAACTAGTACTGGTGCATGGGATTGTTCTGTCTTAAGTGCAGGACTTTGCACTTGTCCTTGTTGAACCCCATGAGATTTCTTTTGGCCCAATCCTCCAATTTGTCTAGGTCACTCTGAATCCTAGCCCTACCCTCCAGCCTATCTACCACTCCCTCCAGCTTTGTGTCATCTGAAAACTTGCTGAGGGTGCACTCTATCCCATCTTCCCGGTCGTTGATGAAGATGTTGAACAAAACCAGCACCAGGTCCAACCCCTAAGGCACTCCACTCAATACCAGCTGCCAGCTAGACATCGAACCATTGGGCTCAGAGAGCAGTAATCAGTGTTTGAGACAGTTTTCTATCCAGCTTACAGTACATTCATCCAGCCCATGCTTCCTTAGCTTGCCTGTGAGAATGTTGTGGGAGACCATATCAAAAGCCTTAGTAAAATCAAGGTACACCACATCCACTGGTCTCTCTGCAGCCACAGAGCCAGTCACTTCATCATAGAAGACAATCAGGCTGGTCAGGCATGACTTGCCCTTGGTGAATTACCCTTTAAGCAAAAATAATGTGAAAATGTGATTATCATAGAAACTGTGAAATTTGCTATGTGTTGGCTTTTCATATTTGCATCTCTGCTCCAAGCTGTGATTATAGTGAGCAGGGGTGATGCAGGCCCCTGGGGATCATTAAAAGGATGCTGGTCACACACTTTGCTGGGGTTATTTGACCCCAGAAGTCTTTCCTGCCCAGAGCAGGGGGGCTGGACCTGATATCATGAGGTCTCTTCCAGCCCTAAAATTCTGTGAATCTTTGAAATGGGTGAAGACTTACAATTGGTACAATAAACAGTATCCCCAGGGGGGAAATGACATCATGAAAAGTGAGTCCTAACATAATACAGACATAGTCCAGTATTATTTGCATTTTAAAATAAGCTATCATGTACTCAACTTACCAAATTGGTAAGTCACAAAGGAATCACAGAGCACAGAAGTCCTAGATGCAAATGAATTCTAGACATTGGACCACATTGCCAAGAGTTTTGCTGTTACATTTCTCCTACGAGAAATCACACAAGACGATTTTATTCATTAGCGGTTCAGCCATTTCTGAACTTTATATTTCTCTGTCACTTCAAATACAAAGAGCATTTTAGTTTATCTATCAGATTTATATGCCACCCAATTCAGAAGTCTTAGGCTACAATAAACAAACAACCACAGAGATGATTCCCCAAACAACACCCCAAAGAACAATACCCTGAAAATTTCAACCAGCCCCTCCCCCACAATCACCACTTTTTCATTCAAATCCCCACAAAAACAAACCCTTCCAAGAATCCCAACAATGCCTCCCAGCCACGGCTCACATTTACACATAAGGAGCATTTTTTCATCCCCACCTACTCCCTTCCTGACCATTTCCACCACTCTCCTTAATTCAAAGGAAGGTTCTCCCCACATCTTCCCCTCCAAGTGCACACCGTCTCACCTATAGAGGGATACAGCTGTCACCATTTTCCCAACAGGCACACCTAACTCTTCCCCCTCCTCCCAGCAAACACAATACTAAATTCCAAAAGAACTCTAACAAAAAAGTAAAAGAGAAACCCTCTATCCCTGCCTCAGTCACCACTGAAAGGCAATGCCAAAGGGTGATCTTTGGCAGGACCCATTCAGGGACGCCTGCCAGCTTTGTAGGACCTGCAAACTGGCCAGCTCCTTCTCCTTCCTCATGGTGGCTGAGGACATGTCAGACCCTGCTTCACAGGGGTCACAAAATACCACCATGATACAGCAGAGTAACCATTTTGTGTCTACATCATGACTTCCATACTGTTTGTATTTGGTGTTGAAAGAATATATATAATCTCACAGGAGAAATAATTCTTTCAATGTTTGTAATATCTTGTGCTGAAATTTGCCAAACAGCAGATTTATCAAGTCCCTAGCTATATGGAAGATCTAATTAAAAGTAAAATGCAATTCAAATTTAAAGAAGGGGTATAGTACTCTGGCACCTAGAAGACCAAGCAGAGACAAGGCCTTTCTTTGCTGGGTGCTGGACAAAGAAAGAGTCCCTGTGCCTGAGAGTATCAGTCTTCACTTACCTTGTTCTTCAATATCCAGTTCCTGCAAGCCCTCTGGTGTCAGGATTCTAGGAGTTCCAGTGGTCAGAAGACCTTGGAAGTCAACTTTAGTCAAAATTTAACAGAATTCCTTCATTTTTTTTAATCTTCTCTATCCTGTGTATGTTATCTATATAAAGCGTAATACAATGACAGTTTTCAGTTCTGCAGTAATCATGCAACCTTCTCTATGTTATCTTAGATTGTTTTAAAAAGTCAAAAGGTAGCTGAAACATAACAATACTTATTAAAGTCATGAACAATATGTACTTTTCCATTATACAGCAAATGCACTCTCTTATGTACTACATATGTTTACAGAAATATTTCTTTCTAAAAGAAATGTCCAAAAAACTTAACCCCACCTTTCCTAAGGTACCTATGGGTACCTTTTGAAAACATTTGTGGTAAATCTAATCTCTGTAGCATCTTCTAACACAGCAAAGATCTCAATCAAATTGAGTTCTTTCCTCAACACAGTGAACCTGATATAATTCCATTTAGGTTACATCAAGGATGTATTTGGCCCTTTATGTCTAGCCATCAGGTTTCACAAGACAGCTGCTAAAGGGAGGAAGGGAAGGATATATTGGCAAATGTGTCAAAAAACGATCATATTTATCTGACCATCCTGAGTCTGAATATAATAAGTATTGACTTTCTTTTGTGCTTGGTACTCTTAGTTTAGCATTTTGTTACCATGTATGTATGAGAAAAAAAGAATCAATATATATTAACCTTTCAGTTCTTAATTTTTCTACATTATCTACACTTCTTAATGAACTGTCTTTTGTGAATAGATTTGTAAAAAAAATCTGCAAAGTAATGAATAGAAAACAGAAGAAAAGGCCCAATCCCACAATTCTAATGTAATGTGTAATTTCACTTTCTTCTCAAGTGAGAGGTGACTGATGATGTGATATGTCAGTAATAAAATACAAGACTCCATTCTTCTGCAGTCTGTCTGAATTTGACAATTTGCAACTGGGAGAGGTACTATATACCTGGACAGCACCTAGCATAGTGGGGCCCTGCCCTCATTAGAAGGTAGGAGCTACTTGGGTTCTGATTCTGCTAGCATTTAAGATGGTAATTGAAGGTTTCTCTTAGAGACCTGTGTGAAAGTGAGTTAACGGTCTGTGCCTGGTACCTAGTGAACAAATGGACTTATTCCCCAATCATACAATCATAGAGAAGTAAGGCTGGAAGGGATATCCAGAGGTCATCTAATCCAACCCTCTCTCTGAGGCAGGATTATCCCTATCTAAACCATCATACACAATCCATAATCTAAACTCTTTGTAGAACTACTTCCAACCCCCTGACATAACCCAAGACATAACATCCTCACCTGCCACAGGTAAAGCAGAGGAACCATGGCAGGTAATGTCCTGCCTCTATAAAATGTTGTTAATATACACTCAAGAGATCCCAGGTAGATGCCGCTCCTCTCCCCCACCCCACGTGCACTACAGAGGAAGGCAAAAATCCCCACAATCTGTACCAATCTGACCATGGGATAACCATGGGATAAAATTCCTTTCTGACCTTAAATATGGCAACTGGTCTGACCCTGAATAGAGGGGTAACCCTCTAGCCAGGAATCTCTGGCTTTAGTGCCAGCAGGAGAACTGGCACACCTCAGTCAAAATCCCATGCTTTGGCTGCAGCTAACACCCAATGCCTCTGAGGATGACTTAAAAACACCTTGATACATGCAGCTGAAACAGTGAAAGGGGACAATCAAAAAGCCCAAAAGCATGGGAAATGCACATAGTAAAACATGGATATAGCTATGCCTATATCAACCCCAATCTCTTCTTGAACACCTCCAGTGATGAGAGTCTACAACTTACCTAGGCAGTCTATTCTACTGTTTCACTATTCTGGTCATGAAGAAGTTTTTCCCTGATATCCAGGCTAAACTTACTTTGCTTTAACTTCAAACCATTGGTTCATGAGCAAGAAAGAGAAGGTCTTTTTCCTCTTCTTTATGGCAGCCCTTCAAGTATTTGAAGACTGCTATCATGTGTCCTCATAAGTGCCTTTTCCACAAGCTGAACATGCCTAGCTCCTTCAGTATCATCTCATGTGACTTGCTTTCCAAGCCCTTTATCATCTGTGCTGCCCAGCTCTGGACCCTCTCTAACTTCTCCATGTCCTTTTTAAAATGTGGAGCCCAGAACTGCACATAATACTCCAGATGAGGCCTAGCCAATACCAAGTAGAAAGGCACTATCACCTCCTGTGTCTTTCACCTAATGCTTCTATTGATACATCTGAAAACCACATTTGCCTGTTGTGCACCTGCATCACACTGCAGACTCATATCGAGTCTGTGATCCACCAAGGCTCCCAGATCCTTCTTTACAGTGCTGCTATCCAGCCATTTTGTATTTATGGTTTTATTCTTCCTGAGTTGTAGCACTTTACATTTGTCTGCATTGAACTTCATCCTGTTAGCTTCAGCCCAGTTTTCCAATCTGTTTGAGATCCCTCTGAATTGTCGTCCCATGTTCACAATCCTTCCAAGTTTTGTGTCATCAGCAAACTTGCTCAAAAAGCTCTCTGTGTCAGCATCCAAATCATTAATAAACATGTTGAACAGCACTAGGCCCAGGACAGACCCCTGTGAGACTGCATTAGAAACCTCCTCCCTTTCTGAAGTGGAGCCATTAATAAGTACCCTTTGTTTGCAGTTGTTGATCCACCTTATAATAGTTTTGTCCAGCCTGCATTTCTCCAATTTATTTATGAGAAGGTCATGTGAGACCATGACAAAAGCCTTGCTGGCATCCAGATAAGATATATCCACAGCATTCCCTTCATCCACCCAAGTAGGTACCTTATCTAAGAAGGAGATCGAGTTTGTTTGACAGGATTTGTTCTTAGTAAATCCATGCTGGCTGCTTGTGATCAGTCTTTCCCCCTCCAAATGCTTGCAAATGGTGTTTCTTAGGATATGCGCCAATAATTCCCAGTTATTGAGGCGAGACTAGTCTCTAGTTCCCTGGATTCTCCTTTTTGCCTTTTTTTTAAAGAGGGGCACTACACTAGCCCTTTTCCAGTCCTCTGGCCCCTAGCCTGTCTCCCATGACTTCATAAAGATCATTGCAAAGGGCTCTGAGATCTCCTATGCTAGTTCCTTCAGTACCCTGGGATGAAGTTCATCTGGCCTGCTGACTTGAATTCATTCAGACCCATCAAAAGCTCTCTGACTGTTTCTTTTGTTGTCTCATCCCTAAGCTTGCCCCTTCCTTTATCCAAATAATCCTTATTAGGTGTTTGGTTGCAACCAATTTTATTTTATTTATTTTATTTTTTGTGAAAACTGAAGTAAAGTTGCTGTTGAGTAGCTCTGCCTTCTTTGCATCTTTGGTTAAGAGTTCCCCCTAGCTAGTTAACAGTGAACACACAGCTTCCTTAGTCCATCTTTTTCTGTCCAAGGTAGCTATACAACCTATAATCTTCTTATTGTCTTTAACCTCCTTCACCAGGTGCAGATTGTTCTGTATCTTTGCCTTGCTGATCACAGAAGTCTCTGCTACAATTAGCACTATGTGATCCTGCTGTTATCAGTCTCAGGAAAGAGTCTATTCCCATACTGAATGGGTCTGGAGATTGAAGCCTAGTGGAAATTCTCGTTTGGCAGTATTGTGTTGGGAAACTTACGTTGCCTCCGCTTATATCCCAGATAAAAGAGAGAGCTTAATTTTCCAGGGTCTAACATTTTTGGCATTTATCACAAGGACTTTGTCAAAAAAAGACCTAACTCATTCCTGTGTAGCAATGTTACTCAAAAAGGGAAGAGCTAAAGTTCTTGTATTTCCAACCTTTCTGTAAAGTTGTTTTTGGATTTATGACACATTATAACCTACCTAACATGATTTCCCAGGTAAACCCTCCACTTTTTACCAGCTATTCTCATTCCCTCCCCCTCCCCCCCACTCACCTTCCTCTCTCACATCCTTTGACTGCAACCACCTTCATTCCCCCTTCCTCCCCCACACCTGTCTCTCATCTACTGACCACCTCAATTTACATTTTAACTGACTGGCTTTCTTGCATATGCACTGCCCTCTGGTGGTTTACCACTCCATCCAGGAAGAGCACAGACCATCTTCAGATGCTTCCTCAGTCTGACAAAGGGTGTTTGTGCCTGAAAACTTGCTAAGAGATTTTTTTTCCAACATTTGAATTAATCTAATAAAAGATATCGGATTTACCCAAAGAATCTTGTCTGCCTGCGTCCTTAGACCAACACGGCTACAACCTACACCCCTGTAAGTTGTCTAGACATGGGTTGGGTTCATCCTGTCCTTCTTTAGGAATCCACTAACTTTTAGTACAAATGAATAATGGATCTATTTTCTAAACAGTTACCTCCTTGATTTTTCTAATAGCTCAACAGTCCTACCCAAGCCTAGCCATCAATTAGTAAGTAATTAAAGAATTTTCCAAAGATCTGGAACTGTTACACTAAGTAATCATTTACTCCTTTCTCCACTGCATCTCCACTATTTTCATTTAAACTATTTGTATGCATTGCCCCACTGCTCTAGATTCTTTAAAATATTGGATAAGACCTTTCCTCCTTAGTACTTAATGTAGTTCATAAATTTCACTTTAAAACTTTCAACATAAAGCGTGTGAAGTGCTAAGGAAACTAGCTAGCAAATCAACCTGCAAACCTCAAGCCACTTGCTTTGATACAATGTGGCAGGAGAATTTTTTTAAGTACTGTGTGTAATTTAGTATTTTCTTACAATTTTTTTCTAGAGTTTTTATCAATATAGAAAACAAAAATTTTCATTCCTGGAGACAGTCGAGAAGTATTTTTCTGCATAAATGTGAAGATAAGGATAGCTCACTACATAAAATACGTTGAGCCAAAAAGCTACAAGTTCATGTAGTTCTAGGAAATTGTCCTGAATATTTTTTTCCTTTGTAACACCCCTGATATGATTTTAACTGTTATTTAATGCATTATCTAATATAGTATCTAATGCAGTGATTTCTCTGCCCTAGCACACTAGTGTGCCACGAGTGCAATGGAAGTGTGCCATGAGATCTCACTATGCAAGGAGGTAAATACTCTCCTGTCCCATCTAGCACCCTGTGCCTACCCCAGCTATGCTAGTGGTGCCTGCGGTTGCTCCTGATGCTGTTGCCTTCCCTTACCCTTCCCTGATCCCACAGGGCACATCCACACATGCAAGCACATGCACTTGCAGCAGCTCAAATTGAAGTGGTGCAAATTTGAGCCAGGGCTTTTTGCCTCAGCGCATGTGCCTGGACATGCACTTTGATGTGGAGCAAATTGTACCACTTGGGGCAAAATAACCCTGCCTGGCTCCTCCAGGATCTGCAGCCAGGGGGAGCTAGAGCCCAGGGCCAGCTCCTGTCCTGGCCCCAGCACTATAAAAAGCTGCCCTGTCCTGGCCCCAGCAGTATAAAAAGCTGCCCTGGCAAGTAGCTCAAGGCTACTAGCTCTCAGGAGCTTCAGGGGCCCAGCCAATTGGTACCTGGGGACACTACCCCTTGTGCCAGCTGGCCTGCTGAAGCAACCCTGAGAGTTCCCTGCACCCTCTACACACTGCAGCAGTCTGGCAGTGGGGGCGGCTGCCTGGATGTGACCTGCTGCGCACCTGCCAGACTTGGACGGGGACTGCGCAGCCAATAGAAGCATCTGCCCCTCTGAGCCAGCTGCCAGTGGACTGTGGTTGCAGGGTTGGCCTCTGTGCAGCACTACTTCCACATGTGCCCCTGCCTGGCCATCTAGGCAGCTATCACCTGGCATATGTTCTGGGTGTGGTGGCCTGCTTTGAACTGTCAAAGCATGTCCTCCTGGCCCCATTTGGCCAGGAGGTCAGCCACAGTCAGCTGGGTCCAAGGTGCCAGCTCTGGGCAGGCAGGGTCCTGCCACTGGCCTCCCTAGCAGGAATTCTGGTGTTCCGTATTTAAAAACTGAAAAATCCCTGATTAAAAAATCCCAAAGTCACTCTGTAAAATACCCCCAAATCCACATTCCTCCACAAGTAAAACAAAAGATCACTATAAAGACAGAGTGAGACAGAGACAGCAATCAGTTGGACAATGTTTTATTGTTATATCTTACAGTGTTAAAACAAGTCTCTTATCATAATAATAAAGTGAACTCTAAATACATGTTTCATGAATTAATGAATATATATTTTGCTGCCCTCCCACAGGGGCAATGGCCCCCACACAGGGGTTACGGCCCCCCAACAGGGGATTTGGCCCCCACACAAGGGCTACAGCCCCCAACAGGAGGGTCAGCCCCCCCAACAGGGGCTATGGCCCCCACACAAGGGGTTTGGCCCCCCAACAGGGGGTTGGATCCCCACACAAGGGGTTCAGCCCCCCAGCAGGGATATGGCCCCCACACAAGAGGTATGGCCCCCATACAAGTGGGGGGGGGCAAGGATCAGGGAGGCTTGCAGGGATGGGGCCAGGCAGGGCAGGGTTTGCGGGGTAGGGGGGCTGGCAGGGGGAGGGGCAGGGCAGAAAAGTGATCAGGGGCCTCAGGAGCGGGGGGGGTTGGCAGGGCTAGGGGCCAGGCAGGGCAGGGGGGGGGCTGGGGGAGTGGGTGGGGCCAGTAGGGGTCTTCCCCATGGTCCCCTCCCCCCTTTTCCAGCCCCCCGCAACCCCTTACTCACCAGCACTGGAGCCCTGGTGCTGAACACACGGCCTGGCCAGCCACATGTTTCAGCACCACGGTGAGGGACCAACCACAGAGATGCTTTGGCAGCCAGAGCATCTCCGTGGAGGACCCAGCCTCCAGTTTCCTCAGGTTGCCTGCTCTGCTTTTTTAAACATTGATTTTTTTTTTTAGACCCCTGGATATTTAAACATTTTTGCATACCTGCACGTGCCTGTTGCCCTGCCTCAAAGGGGTTTGAGATGGGGTAAGAGGCATGTGTGCACTCATCTGGATGCACCCACACAGTCCATGTACCAGCCCTCCCCATGCACTTTGCAACCCAGCTTGTCCACTCCTCCCACACTCCTATGTCTGACAGGAGGGGCTGTGGGGTTGGTTGCTGGTATGTGACACCCTGCTGGAATAGCTGCCTACCCTTACCCCCTGAGACCAAGGGGTCAGAAGGAGGCAGGCAGTGGAAAGAGCAGGGCACAGCAAGGTGCTGCCCTTAAGTGGCACCATCTAGATCCATGGCTCTCTGTTATTTTGTTAAGCCTAAAGGCCCCCTTCATATCTTTTTCTGAATTTAGATCTACCTCAGTGATTTTCAGTTGGGGTGCTGTGAAACTCAGAAAAGTTATGGAGTTATATTTTTACAGTACATCACAGCACTGGTATGATTTCCTCTGGCAGGGGGATGGAATGTTATAGGTTTTGGAAAACACACACACACACACACACACACACATACACACTTTTTGGGTGTAAGAGTGAAGTATGCCACCAGTTTTAATCCAAAAAAAAAAGTGTGTGAGAGGTATCAGAAGTTCGGGAAACACTTATCTAATAGGTCATCTGGCTGATGAAACACAAAGGCAACAGCTTATCTTGAACAGATGTGCAGCCAATTCCAACTTGCTTGCAGAAAGTCAAAGTAGAGGAATGCTGCCATCCCAGTCACTTTTCTATGGACCCAGTCTTATAATGACTTGTAATAAAAAAATAAATAAACAAGCTCTAAGAGTTATAAGATAAATATCCTTGAGCACTTTTTTCCCATGCTTTTCTTATCCCAAACTTATCAGGACTGGATATTGTTATTCTTCCAACAAATATACATTCTGTACTCACTAATGAACTGCTAGAATAGGGAGATAACTATCCCTGTAAACATGCTTTTCATTAGGGCTGGAAGGGACCTTGGATGATCGAGTCTGGCCCCCTGCCCCGGGTCAGGAAGTCAGCTGGGGTCACAGGATCCCAGCAAGATAAATGTCCAATTGACTCTTGAAGAAATCCAGAGTAGGTGCTTGCACTACCTCCAGCTGCAATCTGTTCCAGCTCTTGGGGGCTCACACTGTAAAGAAGCTCTTCCTTATGTCCTGCCTGAAATGGTCTTGGAGAAGTTTGTGACAGTTTGACCTTGTCATCCCTTGGGGCGCTTTGGTGAACAGACTTTCCTAGTGGAAAAAGACAAGGTATTGCATCTCTGAGAAGCTGAATGTTCCCTCTCCTTCCTTCCTGCCCCCACCCCTTTAGAGATTGTTCAGGGATTATCTGTCATCACAAGACTATTTATCCAAAGGGAGGGAAAGCAGGAAGTCATCTTCTTTAACAGTGTCTATACCAGGGGTGGGCAAAAAATGGCCCATGGGCTGAATCAGGCCATTCTATCTGGCCCATGGGGCCCCTAAAATTTTAGAAAATTAATATTTATCTGCCCCTGGCTCCTGTCAAAGATGATAGGAGCCGGGGGCAGTAGGACCCAGGGGAAGCCACGGCAGGCTCCTGCAACAGCAGGGCCCACCTGGCCCCACCCTGCCATCAACAATCACTTCTACATATACAATCATATGCAATCACTTCTACATATACAGCACAAACGCACACATATCATGACAAAAATAATATATTTCAGTTTCATTTAAAAATATATTATGGGTGTTTGATTCTTAGTATACAATTTGGTTTTGGTTTTTTTCCCTAAGATGACAAAAAGAGCTGCTTTTTACCCGCACTTAGCAGCAGTTTGTTCCCTGCTGCCGCTGCTCAGCCTGGGTCCTGCACCAGCTCCGGGATCACCGGCTGAGCACCAGTGGTGGGGAACAAACTGCTGCTCAGCATGAGATGGAAAGAGAGAGGGGGAGTGGCCACTTTTCACCTGGCTGAGCAGCAGTTTCTTCCCCACCACTGCTCCTCAGCCTGGGCCCCATGCCGGCTCCAAGCTCAGCTGTTGGGCTGAGTGGCAGCGGCAGCAGCAGCTGGACAGAAACTGCTGCTTGATGCAGAGGAAAGTGTCCCCCACCCCCGCTGCCGCCACTAGGCAGTGTTTGCTGTGGCTGCCCACTCAAAGCCCATGCCACGCTAGGTGGTGGTGCAGCTGCTTCACCACCGCTTGTGAGCTGCCCTTTGGCTGCTTCCCTTGGCCACTGCTGCCACACTGGGCAGCACAGAGGCGGCAGTGAATCAGTCACACCGCCGTCTAGCACAGTACAGGCTCCAGTCAGGCAGCCACAGCAAACACTGCCTGGTGGCGGCAAGAGGCAGGGGGCCACTTTCCTCTGTGCCAAGCAGCAGTTTCTGCTCAGCTGATGCTGACGCTGATGCTTAGCCCTAACAGGAGAGCCCAGACCTGGAATGGGGCCCAGGCTGAGCAGTGGTGGCAGGGAACAAACTGCTGCTCAACGCAGGTGAAAAGCAGCTGCTCCCCATCCTGCTCTCCCTCCCGTACTGACCAGCAGTTTGTTCCCCATTGCTGCGGCTCAGCCCACGCGGGGTGCATGGGGTCGGAGCAGCACACTCATCTCTGTCTGTACCACAGGGCTGGGGAAACTGGGAGTGACTGGGAGCACAGAAGCCAGCAGCAGCTGGGTGGGAGCATGGGGACCATGCCAATGTCCCAGGACCAGAGTCAGTGGGGCCCAGACCAGGGGAGCAGGAGAACAGGTCCTGGCTGGCAGGGACTCTATGTAGCCCAGCCAGCTCCCCTCCCTGCTGCTGGCACAGCCAAGCCCAGCTCCACAGACCCCTGCCACCCTGCACCTGGCACTCCTGCCACCCTGCTCTGGGCTTCTCCGGCGCTGGCCCCAGGACATTGGTGCAGGCCCTGCATGCCCACTCGCTTCCACTTCCCCCTGCCTCTGCCGCCACTTTCCCTACTTTCCTGCCCACCTGCCAGCCGGCCACTCTGCACTACATGGCTCCCACATCCATACCTATAATACCATACCCACACATACACACATCCCCACAAACACCCATACCCACCCACCCATACCCCCAACACCTCTGCACACCCCACACAATATACAAGACTTAGACTGCATTTCTGAGCTATTATGCAATCACTTCTATAAATACAGCACAAATGCACACATATCAGGACAAAAATATATTTTTTAATTAAACTAAAATATAGAATTACGGGTGTTTTGATTTTTAGTACACAACTTGTTTTGGGGTTTTTTTCCCTCAGATGGCAAGCCCTCTTTCCCAAAGGAGTACTTCCAGGGGCAAGGGGAGGGAATTCCAGTCCCAAGATGGCAACCAGGGGGCGGGGCCCTCAACAGCTTTCCAATACTCAGTAAGCAGCCCTCCGCCCAAAATTATTGCCCACCCCTCGCCTATACTGTACTGGTTCTTTGGATAAATGTTATATCTTTTATTAGGCCAACTAAATAGTTAGAAAAATTGTTCTTTGCAAGCTTTCAGGCACAAGCTTTCAGGCACTCTTCTTCAAGCATAGGGAGAGTCTGGTAGTTTTTTGTATGCTCTCCTGGGTAGAATAGAAGCCCATATGCAGATCTGTGAAAATGCAAATGTGTGGTAGTGAGGATCAGAGGGAATGGGAGACAATAAGTGTGAGACAGGTAGATGTGGGGGGGAAAGAGGGAATGTTGAACTGGTGATAGAATGTAGCTGGTAAAATTAGGGTTACCATACATCCAGGTTTTCCCAGACATGTCCTCTTTTTTGGTCCCCTGTGGTGGATCCATATGGGGTTTTTAAATAAGAGAAAATGTCTGGGTTTTTTGCTGTTCCTTCTGCTCTCCTAGGCTGGCTGCTTGGGACTGGGAGCAGCTGGCAATATGATTGGTTGTCGGGGGGTCACATGCTCCCTGCACGGGCCCCAGCAAGGGACTCTGTGTGTGTGTGTGTGTGTGTGTGTGTGTGTGTGTGTGTGTGTGTGTGTGTGTGCATGCGTGTGCACGTGCGTGTGTGTACACACACGCATGCTGCTTGGACAGTAGGGCTGGGGGGGCAGGGGTTTGCGGGTCGGGAGTGAGGGGCACCAGGAGGGCTGAGGGGGGTAGGAGTCTGTGTGTCCAGAGTGTAGGGCACTGGCAGGGCTGGGGGTGCAGGGGGCTGTGGGTCAGGAGTGAGGGTCACCAGCAGCACTGGGGGGCAGGGGGCTGTGGGTTGGGAGTGACGTGGGGTCGGCACAGCTGGGGGAGCAGGGGCTTAGGAGTGAGGGGCAGAGGCAGGGCATGGGAATATCACTGCCCCCCAACAATCATATGTCGTCCCCCCCCCCATCTCAGGTGTTCTCTTTTTTGCTGCTGGAAATAAGGTAACCTTAATTAATGCAGACAGGTTACCTGGGGTTATCAAGTAGCAGGCAGGTTATAACGTGCCATAAACCCAATGTCTATATTTAGTCCATGCTTTTTGTATCCAGTAGATTTATGAAGTGAAGTTTGCAGGCTCATCTACGGAAGGTGTTTTATAAATTTACTTTGAGGATTAGAACTGAGAAACTGGAGAGGGAGTGGTTGGCCTGTGAGAAGTGGGCATCCACAGGTAATTAGGTATTTTTGTCTTTGATAGATTTTCAGTGTGTATTCATTCTGGTACACAGTTGTTGTTTGGTTTCTCTTACATATTTTCCATCAGAGCATTTAGTGCACTGGATAAGAGAGATTACTTTTCTGGAGGTGTAGGTATAAGATCCAGGAATGGTGCTGGTTCTGTTGTGGGGTATAATTATTGTGGGAGTGGTGGAGATGTGTTGGCAGGTTTTACATTTTTTGTCCCAGCATGGTCTGGATCCATTCGGTGTTCTGAGCCATAGGAAGCTTGCTTCTGGTGATGAAGTTGGTGAGATTCATGCGTTTAAAGGCTGGGATGGGTGGTTCTGGAAAGCTCTCTTTAAGAATTGGGTCTTCTTCTAGTATGGGTTGTAATTGTTTGCCTTCAGTGTGATGCTGCAGCTAGTAAAGAGAGCAAAACACTGGCTTGCATCCATAGATGCTTCTCAAGCAAATCCCGAGACGTCCTTCTCCCCTTGTACTCAGCCTTGGTGAGGCCGCAGCTGGAGTACTGTGTCCAGTTTTGGGCCCCACAATTCAAAAAGATGTGGAGAAGCTTGAGAGAATCCAGAGAACAGCCACATGCATAGTCAGAGGTCAGGAAAACAGACCTTAGGATGACAGGCTGAGAGCTATGGGACTCTTTAGCCTGGAAAAGCACAGGCTCAGGGGCAATCTGATGGCCACCTATAAGTTTATCAGGGGTGTTCACCAGGATCTGGGGGAACGATTGTTCACCAGAGCCCCCCAAGGGATGACAAGGTTGAACGGTTATAAACTCCCACAAGACCATTTCAGGATGGATATAAGGAAGAATTTCTTCACTGTCCGAGCCCCCAAGGTCTGGAATAGCCTGCCACTGGAGGTGGTTCAAGCGCCTACATTGAACACCTTCAAGAGAAATTTGGATGCTTATCTTGCTGGGATCCTATGACCCCAGCTGACTTCCTTCCCCTCAGGCAGGGGGCTGGACTCAATGATCTTCTGAGGTCCCTTCCAGCCCTAATGTCTGTGAAATCTATCAGGATTTTCTGTATAGGTTCCCAGGAAGAATGGTATGTCATAATTAATGGTACGTGATTCATGGGGATTTTCTTTTTATACTGCAGCAGTTCTTCATGTGGTATCTGGGTGGCTCTTTCAAAAATACAATCTATCTCTCTGAAGGAGTGTCCTTGTTGGGTGAAAGCCCTTTTGAGATTTGCAAGGTGACAATTGCAGGTATTCTACTCAGTGCAAATTTGGTGGTATTGGAGGGTTTGACTGTATATAACAGTTTTGTTGTTGTGTTTATGGTGATTGCTGGTTCTGTGTAGATATGTATATTGGTCTGTGGGTTTCATGTATATGGTGGTTTGTGTTTTACCATTGTGGATATTGATCATAGTGTCTAAAAAGGAAATGTTGGTGCTGGAGTATTCAAGAGAGAGTCTGACGGAGGGGTGATAGTTGTTGAATTTGTGATGGAAATCAATCAGACTGCAGGTTTTTGATCCAAATGATGAAGATGCCATCTGTATCTTGTGGCAGGTTGGCTGGTACCAGCCCAGCTTGATGACTTGGGCTAGATGGCTCAGGCCAATTGGTGGGGGCATTTCCCATCCCCACCCATCAGGAGAAGGCAGGAGGAAGGCTTGCCCTGCCCTGAACTAGGGGCAAGGTGAAGAAGAGGACCTGAGGGGGAACTAACCCTTCAGGCTTTCCCATTGGCCTGTTTCCAATCTGGGGGCAGAGGCTCCACAAGTGATAAAAGCCCACATGCCCCGCACACAAACAGCTTTAACCAGGGATGCTGAGGACAGGGCTGCAGAAGACCTGGTAGAGCTGACCAGCGGGGCAGAGCAGTTGCCCCAAAAGCGCTCTGAAGATGCCTTTGCTGAGCAGGATACACCAGGCAGCTGTGTCTCAGCTCTGCTGTGGAGGGATCTGATGCGTCGGTGCACAGGTCGGTGCACTGAGTGTCTGGAGAGTGGACGGGACCTCAGCAGCTGCACAAGACAGTGTGGGTCCCCAACCCAGCATGAGGCAGGTGCCCTTGGTGCACAGAGAAGTGCACAGGGCTGGTAGAGCTGAAGGAATCACCACAGCTTCACGAGGCAGTGTGGGTCCCCAACCCTGCATGAGGCAGGTGCCCCCTTTGGCACACAAAGAGTGCATGGGAGGACGAGAGAGCTGAGTAGAGCTGACAGGACGCCATGGCTGCACAAGGCAGCACAGGTCCCCAACCCTGCATGAGGGAAGTGCCCCTTCAGTGCACAGGGTGGTGCACGGGGCTGAGAGAGCCGAGCAGAGCTGATGGATGCCACAGCTGCATGAAGCAGTGCAGGTCCCCATCCCTGCATGAGGCAGGTGTCCCTCTGGTGCACAGGGCGGTGCATGGGCCTAAGAGACCAAACAGGCCCTGTGGCTGCACAAGGCAGCTCGGGCCTTCCCCCAACAAGCAGCTACTGGATGGGTGGATCATCCTAGCAAAGAAGTAAGCCCCCACAACCAATCCACAGAGAGAGACGAGCCTGGCCCACCAAAACTGCTGGGAGTCGTGAGTCACCCAGGAAGAGGGTTACAGTTTCCGAGAGGGGAAGAGAAGAGGTTGTCCACAGAGAAGGAGAGGCCCTCCCCCATTTGGCTGATTATAGGGAAGCCCCATGATGGGGAGTGGGGACGACCCCTTTTATGTGGAGAGAGGAGCTAAGGGACCTGTTTATTAAGGGTGGCTTCGTGCTTACAGGGCCCCCACTCCTAGTCGTGTGACCTAGGGTGATGGGGTTTCCTTAAGGTAATGGGTTCTTTCCCCACAGTATCATTTCTCTTTGGGCACGGTTGCTGGTCTGGTTCCTTGTATTGTTGGAATTTTTACTGTAAGCTTGCTTCCTTACTGTTGTATTGTCAAAGGATTATAAGCTGTTTTATTTAGCCTGCTAGTAGGGCCTGCTAGCACAACCCCAACTCAATGCCTGAATGTATTGTATTGGTTACCTTTGTGAGTTATATCTTATTTAATGTAATCTCACTTATGTATGTACAGTCACTGCCAGGTCTTCATTTGTTGATTTACTGTTTAAACTGTGTTTTATCACAGAGTGTTCCCTTGCCTGCCGCCTAGAGGACCTTGCTGAGGCCAAGGGCTGCACACTAACTAAAAAGCCAAGGAGGGTCAAGGCCTGTGCTAATATAGTGCCTTTGTCTGCTGTATCTAGCCAAGATTGCCTCAGTTTAGGGTTAATAAGAGTTAAGGTCTTTGTAAACCTATATTTGTAAATAAATAAATTATATATGTGTGTGTGTGTGTGTGTGTGTGTGTATAATATGTATATATGTGTCTGTGTGTATGTATGCATGTTTATAAGTTTTATATTATATTGTACAATTAAACCTGTAAAAAGTTAAGCATCACTGGGTGTCCCTGGCCTCTGCCTGCTCTGTAGGGAAAAGAGGTAAGCTGGCCTGAAGCTAAGCAGTCATGCTTCCACAGCATACACACACCCACTAACATCCCTTCAATTGAAGAAGGGGTACCAGGTTTATACCACCCAGGCTACAATATCTTAGGTACAGCATGGGTTTGATGGTGCGGTTCTTGAGGAATTATTCTTCCAGGTGAACCGTAAAAAGATTGGCATACTGTGGGGCCATTTTGGTGCCAATAGCTGTGCCCATGGGCTGGAGGAAGTATTGGTTATTGAAACTGAAGTTCTTGTGTGTGAGAATGAAATATGTAAATCCATTAATATCTTTAAGTCTATACTCTGAGTTGTAATCTTGCTCTTGTAAATATGTACAGTGGGTTTGGATGCCATGCTGGTGTGGGATTTTGGTATGTAAACTGGTAACATCCATGGTGGCTAGGAAGGTCTTGCTGTCTCCCATTCCCTCTGATCCTCACTCCCACGCATTTGCATTTGCACAGACCTGCATTTTGCATATTGGCTTCTATTCTACCCAGGAGATCACACACAATACCACCAGACTCTCCCTATGCCAGAAGAAGGGTGTTTGTTCCTGAAAGCTTGGAAAAAACAAATTTTCCAACTATTTAGTTGGTCTAAGAAAAGATATCACGTCTACCCAAAGACCCTTGCCTGTCTATGTCCTTAGTCCAACATGGCTACAACCAACAACCCTATATTGTACCAGATCACATTCATTTTTTCTTCCTCCTCAATATCAGCAGATGTTTTGTTTAAATCTTTATTTTTCAGTTTTTTTCTCCAGCTTGTTTATTAATATAAATATTAATATCAGTATTATAAAAAAAATAAGATAAAAGGCACCAGGAAAATCCACAAAAGCAAAAGGAACCTGGGCCAAAATATGACTGTAATTGGAGCACTCCCCCAACACCAAACTGCTTTCCCTTTCCAGTCTGTGAGGAGGAATACATGAACAGATAGCTGTTCTCTAATATACATGGGTAAAGGGAACAAAATAGTTTAAGAGTTTAGCAAACTGCCACAGAACTCTTCTGGTACCTGTCTGTATGAAAGGAGTTCCCAGATGGACCTTTGGGATTGCAAGCAGGGACAACCAAGCTGATTTCAATGGGCTTTGTGAAAGGTAGGGTGAAAGATACTTTTTGCATTGAATCAAACTTCTGTAGCAATAATCCTCCTTTCTGCCCCCTTTCCCACCAAATCCGCCTCACTCTGCTGACTTCTAATAGAGTTTTGTATAATATTATCACTATATGGTTATGAAAGCTTGAAATCCAGGAGTATTGTATAAAAATAAGTCTCATAGTTTTCTAAACAGGGTTACTATTGTTAGTGCACGGGTCATTTTTTAAATACTTGCTGAGTTTGTAGTGTCCTTTATTAACTGAATGTTATCTTTCCCAAGCAGATTTACCTTTGCCTTCATTATATATAATTTATTTTTCAAATTATAAAATGTGCTTATCTAACAAGTTCTAAAAGCACATACAAAAGGTAAATGTAGAACTGCTTGAAAATTTCCAATTGAAGATGTTCTCCTGGAAAATGCTATTGAGTTGAAACTCAAATTTCCTGAAGGAAATTATTTTTTATAAAATTGAATTTCAGAAAGTAGCTTAAAAAGCATTTCAGTGGGTATGTCTAAACATGTGCGTTTACTGCGCAGTAGCTGCAATTATGGCACAGTACAGGCTCATGGCTACACATGTACACCCGTTATGTGCCATAAATACAGTGACTTATGCTGACTCGAACATACATTTGATCCCTGCCTCATGCATACTGCAGATATCAAATTTATGCCTGATTAGTTACTGTGCAGTAACACATGTGTAGATGCCTTACTGCATAGCAACTACCCAAAGGGGCCTAAAGACTAATTTAGTCCCAAGTCAGTCCACACACACAGTGTTAATGCACTTTAATGCCTGCACGTGTAGACACTGGCCTATTCCTGCTTACTGTGCAGTAAATTTAAGATGGCATAAATGCATGTGTAGACATGCCCAGTAAGGCTAAAATGAAACATTCTATGCTGCTATATTCAGAAAAATGAAGTGGTACATTGTCAAATTTTCACTTCTACTTTTCTAGTTTAGAAACATTTCAATACATTTTAATGGGCCAAACAAAATGAAGTGCTTCTAGGTCACCAATGTTTTACTTTGACTGAAAACAACGGCGGGGGAGGGGGAGAAGGAATTGAAAATTTGTTTCACAGGAAATTTTAAAAACTTGTTTTTGTTTTGAGTATAGATTTTGATGTAATAGAATATTCTACAAAACGGAAATGCCAGCTCCATGCTGCTCTAGATAATATAATATATGGCATACTAAGAGTCCCTCTCCGCAAAGCAATTTCATCCTGGCCTTAGTTTCACATTTACACATCCTTGGGCAAAAGCTTGAATGACTCTATGATATGGTGTCCTAAAGGTCAGCAAATTTTGACTCGAGTTGCCAGCTTTTCAAAAGATCTCTGTACATTGGATGCCCAGGCCCAGGCCTTGCAGGTATTTAAGCACTCCAGCCCTGAGCACTGTAGTGTCTGAATGGTATGAGCCTTGCTGCCTCATAGAAGCCTTAGTCCTGAATTAGGTGCCCATGTTGCTCCATACAATTCCTGAGGAGAATGAAGCATGTAAGGATGGTGTTCTCATAAACCAGCTGAGCTGGGAGAATCCCAAGGTAGTTGGGAGTGAAACAGAGGAGGGGAAGGTAGGAAGAATTAGGAGCCAATGTGCTTCCACTTTAGGCAATGCACCAGCTAAAAATCAGGTGCCTGTTCCCAGGAGAGTAATCCAAATAGTTAGAGGTAGGCACCTAGAATCCCTGTATACTTCAGGGAGATACATAGGCACCTCACAATAGTGATACAGGATTGGGTGTTTGCATTGTTGACACAAGAAATTGGGGTATTAGATGCCCCCAGGCAATCTGATTCAGCCTGTGGAGCTACCTTGAGTTTGTGTTTCCTGTTGACTAAGCCCAGGGCTGTGTAATAACTTCTAACCCTCCTTAGAGCCCAGGCACCTGACTCACGGCTGCACATTGTGTCCCTATTCACTCAAAATCCAGAGTGCCTAGTCCTCTTTAATGCAGGCACCTAGCTAGCAGCTACAAGGTGACCACCTTTTGTGGAAACACCTCCAGGAAGTAAAAGCACTGAGGCAGAGGGTTTCTAAACTCCCGTCATCTATTTCCCTGGAGACAATATGGTGATGGTATCCATAGGGAAAGCTTGTACAGAGAATTAATAAATACCATATACACTTGAATACAAGTGCATTTGTAGCTTCAAGGCTGGTCTACCAGTAGAAATAGCACATGTAGCAAAAACTGATGTTGTACTGATTTACTGAAACAGGGCCCTTAGGGCACTTGTATACGTGATGAAAATTTCCCTTTGTGATGTAACTGCATTACAAGTTACACGTATGGGTTTTTCGGCCATTTAAATGTCTTCTTTGCAATTCACAGTAAAACACATCCCAATATATTTTACTTTGGATAGGCATGAATTAAGAGGTTGATGGATCTGTCATGTGTAAACTAAAATTCACTCAATGATGTGTAATGAGACACTTTGTCCACCAGACGCTGCTGCAATGTTTGTGTAGTGATCCCTTTTGTCCACTAGATATCACTTTAAATTGCAGATAGGAGAGAAAGAGGATACCTGCCATTTTTAGGTACTTGGGTGTAATGGTTTTTCAGACACCAGGTGTTGCATGTCATGTGTTGCAGTCCAGCCAACCCAACATGAATAACTCTTCTGCTCACCTGCATGGACACCTGCGCCTCCTCCTCCCTCCCCAGCTATGCCCTGGCCAGGGTGACTGTCACAGGCCAGCTGGGCACTGTGAGTGTATCAATTTTGGATCGAGGAGGCAAAGTTGGGAGTGGAATAAAGGCAAATTTATTATAGCTTACACACACACAACAGTTAACAGAAAGATAAATGCAATAAGCAGATTAGGCAATACAAAAGAGCTAATAGTAAAATAATAACAGCAGATAATAATAACAGATAGATAGATAGATCAATCTGTCACAGGCCAACTGGGCACTGTGAGGGTATTAGCCACACTGGGGTGTTCAAAACAACAAATAGACAGACATGGGTTGGCAACTTATAGATAGTCCCTCAATGCAAGGTGCGCGCCAAGTGGTTCCAGCGAAGTCAGGCGTCCCTGAAGATCAACGCTGTCAGAGGGCTTACCGGGGAAGGGCCCTTGCTCCGGATCCGATCCTCACTCACACCGGGAGTCTGGGGTCCAGGTGTGGGACAGAAATGACCGTTCTGTTCCCTCCTTCCTGCTGGTTACCTGATGCATGTGTTTTTTATACCTAGTTTTATGCTAATCTGTTGGCCTCAGGGCCACTCACAATCTTGCCCTATAGCTGTTACCCTATGGGATTGAAAGGTGTCAAAATCATCACAAAAGGTTACTACCCAGACTCAGGTTTATCCAATAAGCAAATTATGATGCAGCACATTTAGGTTTGAAATTGACATCGCTCCGCCTAAATCTCAACCCCTTTTAGGCTTCAGTTGAATATGCTTTCTTGGGATACCTCTTCCTGGAATGTGTTTGGGTGTGCCTAGCAGTTAGATCTAGGTTTTATCTTTAAGGCTGAACCCTGAGCAAAAAACCATTAGGCCAGCTAATCTCACAGTGTCAGCTTTGCCTCTGGGGCCCAGTCAGTTCCATGAACAGTTAATTTATCAGTTTGGTTAAACTTATGACAGACAAGTTACATTTGCAAACTTACAAGCTTATATTAACAAATATTACCTATTTAGGCAAAATACCAAATGCCTCCAAGAAGCACACATTATTGCTTATTAATCCCTCTGGTTCTGGCTGTCACAGGTGACAATGGCACCATCATGCCATAATCTGCCCCTGGTTCCATCCGGGAATGAAGAGTCACTTGGCCATCTAAAGGGGGGTGCACTTTCATTTGCTTTCAGAGCAAATGGCACCCTCCTGATCATAGGTTGTAGCCCATAGCCTCCATACAGAAGCTCACCTCATAGCCAGGGGGTGCCCTGGACTGCTTTCATTTGCCCTTCAGAGAAAATGGTGCCCACTCTCTCACAGGTCTGACTGCAGCCTATAGCCTCCACGCTTCATGATTCTGGTTTTTTTCCTTGTGCTGGCTGCCGCACCAATCATGGTTGCACAAACTCACCCCACAGTCAGACCCATGGCAGTAGGCAACCCTTAATGAGAGCAGCACCGTGACCACTAATCTGCCTCTGGCACAATCCAGGAATGAAGAACTGTTTGGGTGCCTCAAGGGCGTTCCCTTAACCACTTTCATTTGCCATTCAGAGCAAGTGGTGCCTACCCTCTCGCAGCGCTGACTGAAACCCGTAGCCTGCACATTTCATAATTTTTTTCCCCTTGTTTCCTTGTGCTGGCTGCCATGCCAGTCACGATTGTACAAGTGCACCCCACAGTTAGACCCATAGGTGCTCCTGCAATGGTAGCAGGGAGCCCTTACTGACAACATCACTGTCCTAGGGTTACCATATTTCCAGTTCCAAAAAAGAGGACACCTATTGCATTTACATTCAGTATATGACTGTGGGGAGCAGTGATATACAGTGTCTACACGTGCAGGCATTAAAGTGCCCTGCCCATTCCATTGCCCCTCTCTCCCAAGTCACAGCACCCCCAGCCCTACTGCTGCTCCTCACTCCCAACCTGGGGACCCCTGGCACTGCCAGTGCCCCTCACTCCCAACCTGTAGTACCCTGCCCCACTGTGCCATGCTGGTGCTAACTAGGGATTTACTGTTTTTTCCAGTTTTATAAGTTTAATAACCATCTCTACTGGTGCCAACAGCTATTGATTTGGTAGTGATGAGAACAAAGCCAGGAAACCTGGTTTGATGACCTCCTAATGGCTCACATTGAAAGAAAAGAAAAGAAAAACATTTTTTTACATAATTAACCGTTACTGATCTATTAAGCATAATTTACATAAATTACCAAATGTCACAGCATTTACAAGCTAACAGTGATCAACAAGCAATACTCTTTAACTTTTAAAACCTCAATCAATAATCAAGTTTTATAACAACAACTCTTATTACAACTTTTATAACAACAAGCAATAACAATAGGCATTGAATGTTTAAAACAACAAACAAGCAACAATCAATAATGAGCAATAATCAATGACTTTCACTGCAGATAAGCAATGCCATTTCCTACATTTCCAAGCTGGACTGCCCTTCTCTCTCCCATTCTTGTGAATGTTTCCTGCCATGTTGCCCAGATGATGCTTGGCCCCAGACACAACATGCCTGTCTTGCAATCTCACACAACTACACCATGCAGGTACTGTTGGATCTGATGATGCTATCTGTCTGGGCATCATTAACAGGCTTCCTATGTGGTCTGCATTTTTTTGGTAGCAGCAGCGTAACAAGCAGAGCTGAAAATCAAGGAATATGGGGAATTGAGCCTTTTGAGAGCTCTATGCTCAGTGAATCAGACAAGTGGATAAGAAGCAGTTGAGCAAAAATAATCGAGAAGGGCTTGCCTGCTTGTCCAAGTTGTTGGATAGCAGGTCCTGAATGGCTGCAAACAATTGCCCAACAGGGCCTCCCTCCTATGCTTTGCCCTGTACCTCACTGCACTGCCTAACAAGCAGTGTCCAATGCCAACCCAGTCCCCTACCCCTTTATCTCACAGCCCAGATTAATCACGTGTCATTTCAAATGATAGTTGACTTAAAGGTTCCCCAGGGCTTCACATACCAGTTGTGGAGGACAATGTTCCTGGTCTCTTCTCTTTGGTGGACTCTTCTAGGGCCAGTAGTAGTGAACTGCTGCTGTCTTCCTTGCTTGAGGCGGGAGGACTCAGAGTCAGACCCATGGTCAATGAGGTCTCAGGAGTGAAGGATGACCTGGAGACCTCTGATGATCTCATTGCTTGGCATTTGAGTACCATCAGTAGCAGATGGGGGTACAAATAATGCAGCACATTACACACAGGGGTGCCCTGCTGCTGAGCTCTTACTGCTTCATGTTGGAAAGCAGCCCTCATATTCTTGGCCTTCACTCTGCACTGGAATGCTGTCTTGTTGTGTCCCTGCTCAGCAAGTCTCCTAGACAAATTCAGGTATATATGTTTGCACTTGGGCTGTTGCCAGTGCTGAACTGGGTTAACACCTTCAGCTCCCTCAGCACCCACATGAGGTGCTCTTAGTTTCTGCATAGGACCAAGTGGTCCTAGTCTTACATGCCCTGGTTTGTTCTCTTCTCTCCCTGGTCTGCTCTCTTCTCTCCTCAGTGTCAGACATCTCAGATCAATAAGGGGTACCTGTACCCAGGAAGCTGCGCCCTCAATTTATAGGTCTCTTGGTGACCAAGTCAAATAAAGTTCACCCCCCTCCAACCCTCATTTTTGTGCAAAATATTTGCACAACAGACACACTGGCACCATGCTGGCAACTTTGTTTCTTATGGACTTACTTGCTCAGGATGATTTTTTGCATTCTTTTCATGCCCAAAATCTGTGGACAGTGTATCTAATCAGTGAGTCATGTACTGATGGGTAGGGCAACAAGGGCTATCCACAGGGTCCCTTTTGAGCCATGGCATATCAGACAGCTACACACCAGTCACCACACTGGTCCATGCTCACAGTTTCTTACATACCTGTTGAGGCAATGAGTGACAATATGAATGAATGACATAAGGATTGAATGAATGAATGAATGAATGAATGAATGAATGCTGAAAGAAATGACCTGGTATTCATAAAGCAGGTCTGCTTAACACTCAAGCAGACTTGCTCACAAATTGGCCACCACTGACGACTGGATGACAGCGGCCAGCATGCCCTCCAAGTCTGTGCTGCCTCTGTCAAGTCCAGGTGCATCATGATTACCAAGGGAACCCTGGGCCCTCTTGTGCCCCTGAGTTAATCCAATACTAGCATAAAAGTAGTAGCCACTTCTCTGATATGAGTGCTTTCATTTGCCATGTAAACTAGCATGTGGTTCTCCGATTCCATGGCTGCAGGCATCAGAACTACTTTGCCTGTGTTTACCAGTCCCCCCCGTACTTTGACCAGGTTATATATAAGCCAGATTCGAGTCTTCTGCTGTGGCCAATGCCAGGGAAGGGGCATGTGTGGTCCCAGTCACTTTGGGGGGCAGGGTCCCCACTACCAGTGTCTGGGTCAGTGGGTCACAGTGTCTAGGTCACTGAGGTTGTCAATGGTTCTTTTCCTCAGCGTGACTCCCCCAAACCTCCCCCCCACCCAGTGGTGGCAACAAGCCATTCTGAGCATGGCATTCACTGGCACCAATTGAAATTGCAACAATTACATTGCAGAAAACATGTTAGTAGAGCACAGCTCCCCAGACTTTGCACGAAAGCAGTGGCCTTGAGGAACCACTACTCCCCTCTGCCTTCTACTAAAACATCCCTTTTGGTGTGCTGTGGCTGGATTTACCCCTTCCTGGCAGTTTTATAGAAAACCCAACACAAGGTGTTCTGTGAGCCTGCAGGACCATTAAGCACAGCCACCTGCTTTAGCAATACTGGGTCAGTTCTTCCCTCAGTGGGCATGACAGCAGTACATGAAAAACTGAGTAGTATTAGAATTAGGATTACTACTAGGGTGGGATGGCACAACAGCACCGCCCTGGCCCCTTGTTCCAACCAGCACAGAACACACACAGGCATGACAACATTCACAAGTTTATTTATCATCCTGTTTCTTTTCTCCAGAGCTGGGTAGGAGCACACTGCTCACATGCAGAGGGAAGCAGTGCTTCCTGTGGCAATGTCATCCTCAGTATTGGGGGTCAGGGTTGTGTAGCGCTGTGACAGATATCTGTCCAGCTATCAATGGAGGTTACGTGGTGGGCCAGATTTGCCCTCCATGTGTCGTGGAAACACACACAGAGTACTTTTGGGTCAGGTCAGCAGAAGCTTTTATTTAAAAGAAACTACAGCTGTAGGGGGGAGTTCCAAAGTGACATGGATTTTTCAAGCACTTGGAAGGGGTCCCCCCCCAAGAGCAAAATCAGGAGGCTTATATACTTTTTAACAGTCGCTTATAACTCACATGATCATATAGAGAAATTAGCATGAAAAGCGGCTATAATATTACTTTATTATTTTTTTGCTGTAATCAGGATGGGAACTATGGGGGAGGCGAGGTTAGTTCACAAACCTCCTTCTTGCACCTGGAAATCTACTTTGTACATATTTTTTTGCTAACTTCAAGGCCGCGGTGAGCGAACCAGTTGCAGAAGAGTTACAAAGAACAAACACTTGCCCTTATTTGTTCTACTGTACAGAGCCAGCAATTCTACACAAAGCGGTTATGTCATCTTATAACTAAAATAATTAAAGTTTAAGGCATATATTTTTTCTGATTCCACACAAGCTATCGTAGGTAAGGGTCCCGACCCAGGAATGCAGGTATGTCTGGGGCACCAACAGGATCAGCAGCAGCAGGGCATACTGGCTTGGGCAATCTTCAGCCTGCACAAAGAGCTCATTGCACATGGACCAGGACACACACAGCAGTGGCACACTCTGGGCACATTGCCATCATGGGGGTGACCATCCCCAGGGTGCCTCTCTGCAGAGGCCCCCAGGGGGAATGGCAGCTACACATTAAGACCCTCACAACAGTTGTCCTGGAGCTTGCCATGACCCAAGCCCAGGCTCCAATGGCTGTGCAGCAGTGGAGCAGAGCAGTTGTCCTGCATGGGCAGACAGGGGGTGGGCGGGAGGGAGGGGAGAAAAGGGTTCAGAGCAGTGGCAGCCGTTACCTGCAGCCATTACCGAGGACCAAGCTGAGAGGTGGGCAGGTCATCCAGCGGCCTCTTGGCCATCAGGTCTGACCAGTTGACTTACCATTTGCACTGCACATCCCCGTGCATGGACAAACCCCAATCTGAGGAAAGGCAGTGGACAGCGTTTGCTGAGCATCTTATCTGTGAAATGTTGCAAAGTTCCACAAAAAGTTTCTTCTGTCTCTTGGTTCTGCAGAGCCAACATCTGTATGTGGGGGAGAGTCTAGCTCAGGGTCCTGAACACCTCAAGGTCACATACTTAATATATCAATTATGTTTAAATATGAAAATCAAAGTTTCAATGTGCCTGACTTCAGGTTATATGTGTGTTCTGGCCAAAAGGAGGAATTTGCATCTGATGGACAGGCACATTCTTTTTCCATGTGGGCTATTATCCAGCCACTTTATTTTTCAATGCAAGCTATTATCACATACTCAGTCCAGGCTCCCTGGCTTTGTTCTCCTCACTTGCAAAACCAATAGCAATTGACAGAAGAAGCTGTAGAGAGGTTTGTTAAACTTCTAAAACTACAAAACCTGTTAAAATTGCAGATTGGCTTCGGGGGGCTTGGGGATGAAAAGAAATGTTGGCAGCCAAAAGGAACACGCTATAGGTTGGCACCCTGGCCAGGCACATGTATGGCAGGCACAAAACTAGCAGGGCTCCATTTACTGTTAAGGGCAAATGAAAGCCCCTCCAGGTGCCCACATTAGGCACACAAGCATTTACTAAGTCCTTGCAAGACCCAAGGGGCTAATTAAGGGGAACCACAGCATGGGAGGTCACCCTGGCCATGGACATGCAGAGGTGTGCAGTGCAGCTGCAAGCGACATGGTTGGCCCCACTTCTGCCAGCGCCCTGCCATTTGCCTTCAGCCGCTGGCACCAGTGCTGCTATTATAGTACAGGGCAGCCTATGCGGGCAGCTGGTATTTGACCACCCCCCACCACACTGGAATTCCATTCCACCGCACCCTGAGTTACCAGGATCCCCCAACTCTGCACCCTCCCCCACCCCCACTAACTTATGGGGCAATACTCTCTTTCATTACCGTTATGTGTCTGAGGCAATCCAGGGAATGTTTGGCTTTCCTTACATCACCCAACACCCAGAACCGGGCATTATCACCCCTTCCCAGTAAAGAAGGCATACATGGATGGGAAATACTTTTTATTAGATGAGAGCACTTAATTAAATGACAGTAACATACAGAGGGATGCCTACTCCCCAATTTTCAGTATAAAAAACAGCATTACCAAATAGGAGCTCCTCTTCCATCATGTGGTCTTCTTCCCCAGTAGTGCACTCCTGCCTGAACTGCTCCTTGTTCCCTGAACTGTAGTGGTGCTCTCCTAGCCCTGCTGGAATTGGGGCACCCCTTGGTCACAGACAATGTGGGTGGGGGAACAGGCTCAGGGTCTCACTGCTGGTGACTTCCCAGAAAGAAGCAAGCCTAATGGGGCTCACATGCACTTTCCCGAGGCAGGGAGGGGGACACGCAGGATGGGTCTGCTTATGAATCAGGGACTTGTTCACATGCTTAAGGACCAGATCCTTAATCATTGTGCATGTCTTCTGAGATCCACACAACACCGTAAGAAATTAACCTGTGCAGTCTAGGAGATCCTTTCAGAATTCCCTAGTGTTGGCCATGCTTTCCATCTCCCTCTGATTAGCCACTCTAAGCACCTCCAAGATTTCATCCCACTGGTCATTCGTGGTGGTCACTCATGATTGCATGGCCTCCATCAAAGACTCCATCTGGAGCGTTGCTGCCTGCAGCAAAATTCCCACATTTTCTCTGCTCTAGTGCAGTTTGGATAGATGTCCCCAGCTTCCATCATATGCAGTAGCTGATAACAGAAATTGGAAAACAAAGTGTTTGTGGTCAAAGATCTCATCCCCAAACAGTAAACAAAAGGTTAACCCCTTCCTAAGCTACTTGCAGAAACCCCCCAGCACATCCACCCCAATGGAAGCAAAACGTTGCCTGCCATAGTACCACAAATGGATATAATGCCCATTCCCTGATACTTACAAGTCCCTAGCCATGGATCCTCTTGTATCTCTGGAACAGAAACCAATCTTTGGATCTCAGGAATTTCTGCCATGTCAAATGTGTCTGGGGGAAAAGCACAGTTCCATCCAATGTGTCGTCTATGCTCACCGCCCAACGTATCAGGGAGACTGGGTGCATGGTCAGGATAACTTCTTGGCTGTCCCTGTCCACCAGCTCCTGTGAGCAGTTGTCCCATACTTCTGATATGTTTCTTGTTTAAGTCTCAGGACAGTCTGTGCTGTCTTGGTTAGGTGTGCTCTCCCGAACATCAATCCGAAATGATCAGAGACAAGCCTCACCTGCATCCGTAGCAAGAATGATGGTCAGATGCTCATAGAATGGTGCAATTGTGTGCTGCCCCAGAATGAGAGCTCTCATCCATGACCCACTGAAAAACACATTTCAGGGCTTTGATCTTACTGTGGCACTGTGTCCAGTCTCGGTTGTGACCATGAACCTTCATTTCCTTGGTAATTGCCACATACACTGTTTTATTTCATCTACTTTCCAGCTGCTCAATGATCTTTTTCTCCAACCAAATATCAATCAAGTATTTAAGTTTTTCCAGGGTCCAGTTGGGGCCAAGGTTTATAGATGTCTCAGGCTCCTGCTCTGTAGCCTGCATACTGGACTTGTTCTTTGCTGTCAACATTGAGACCTTTTCTGTGGCCAAAAAGAGTTGAGAGGGCCATCTATACTGCCACCAGAGTCACAAAATGCTTTCTGGCAAAGTTTTGGAGCTTTTATATAGACATGTGTTTAAAGAACGTTTTTTGAAATTCCAAGTATGCATATCTATGAAGGTGTGAACTGTCTCAGTACCAGCACTCAGGGGAATCTGATCAAGTGAACTTTCTGAACAAAGCACCAGTGATTCTAAGCACTTTCTATTATTCTATTGTGACGGGCTGGCTGGTAATGATTTGGCCCAGGGGTTTTGAAGGGGTAAAAGATGGTTGGAGGACTTGGGATTCCCTTTCCTCACCAATCAGGCCTCAAAGACTCACCCTCCATGTCCTCTGATTGGCCCCTTGGGTCACTTGGAGGGGGATAAAAGGGGCAGCGCGGCTGACTCAGGAAAGAGACCAGTGAGGGACCATGAGATAGGAACTTCAAAGAGCTGGCAAGAGCTGAGCCAGCAGAGCGGAAGCAGTGGCCCCAAAAGAGCCTGAAGGAGCGGGACCTGCAGGCAGCAGTTGGACCCTCAACAGCATGGTGTGTGGCCGGCAGGAGAGGCTTCCTGCTGAGCTCCAGGATCCCCTACAAGAGGCTGTGGCCAGCAGGAGAGGCTCCCTCACTCCAGCAGGGATCTGAGCAGTGACCTGAGAGGTTCCCAGCTCGACTTCCAGCTCCTCCAATCAGAGGCCAGGCAGCTCGACATGAGGCCGGGGCTCCGAGAAGGTCAAGACTCCTAGCAGCTAAGAATAGTGCTACCAGTGGCAGCTGTATGGCAGTGTTTCTACTTATTAGATGGGAGATCTGAGTTCAAGTCCCAGCTACAGTGACTTGTGATGAGTGAACTAACAAGAAACCAATCTTCTTGCAGTGAAAAGGGGCCATTGTGCTTTCCCCCTTTCTGCCCCTCCAGGTACCTAGGCCCTATATTTCCTTGTCATTTGACATTTTGTATTTTGTGCCTTTTTATATTTCACCAACCAGTATTGTTTGCTCTGCTGTTTGTGTTTTATATTTTGTTAACCCTGTCTTTTGTCAATGATTGTAAGTGTCTAACCTTTGTTGAATCCTGCCCCCTTGGGGCATTGTAGTGTCCACTATACCCCCTGATTTATGCGTGTTATGTTCCCAGTATTGTTCCCTCATTAAAAGGTACATGGTTAAGTCCCCATTGGTGGTCTGGCTCTGCTCTATTGGTGGGAGGAGAGTCCCTACACCTCCCACAGCGCTTGTGCACCTGCTTTGATCCCTTCAATTGGAGAGGGGGTACCTCTTGGAGTACCGCCCAGGTTACACTATGATATGCATAGCCTGGCCCAAATCATCCCCCATTCTCCAGACGGATAGATCATAATGGCTCACTGCCAATCACACCCAAGCATCTTTGCCTGGCAGCTCTTTCTTCATGCACATATCCCTTCCCCAACTGTGCCACCTATCAAGCATTCAACTGTTCTGGGGTTCTATTTGGTCTGAAGGGAAGAAAAATTCAGTGTTCGTACATTGGCCCACACACCACTTTTTACCAATGAGTAATTGATGAATTTCCAGGGAACCCCAAGTACCAAGTTATGGAAGGTGGTTTGGTTACAGGAGCCTGGTGTGTTCAGCAATTGAAATGTAACGTGGGTGTTAATGATGCCCTATTCCAAAACCGAGTATGGGTTGATTTCAGACTATAGCGACTTCAAGAGGACTTGATGGTTCTGGCACCTTGAAGCCTGGCATAGGTGTTGATGTGCTAATGGGAGCTATTGAAACATAGCGCTGCTGGCCCCACACACCCACATTTCAAACTTGGCTTATTCCGTGGTGGGATACCATTATGGGTTGATACTTCCTGGGTATGCCTATTCATTGGTCTAGTAAACACCAGTATCTGCATCCCAGGGCATATGATGGTTTTCTGGGGTCATCCTAACTCCACAACTTCTTAGCAAAGATGCAAAACATGACCTGCCCCACCTCTACCCAGTGGTGACATGTAGGGGGTACACAGGGGTGCACATGCACCCCTGAGAGCCAGGGAGCAGGGCCGCCAGCAAAAGTGGCCGCACTGCTTCCAGAAGTGGCTGTGGGACTTATGCAAGCATCACGGCCACTTTTTGGTGAGTAAGACTGGCCGTGGAGGGACCATCCTCCCCCTCTGGTCAGTGGCATTGGCCACTGGGGGCCTTGTGTCATGTCCCCCCCCGACTCAAGAGGCACCAGTCACCCCTCGCTACAGGCCAAAATCTCTGCTGTGCTTGTACCCAGTGCTCAGCCTCCTGAGCTGTGTAAGCATTGAAATGCAAATAGCAGGGCAGTTATAATGCTAATAGATTGTATTCAGCAACCCTAGCTATTCAGATGCCCCCCCCCCCGCAGTGAACCTTGGTGGTGCTGTGTGCTAAACAGCCACCCTGCTGTGTGCTGCCAAACAACATGACTTTGTGGAATCCTGATGGAGTGAGTGAGGAGGACAAATGGAGCTGGATCATCTGTTGATGGCCGTGGATGCAATTGATACTGTAGAGACAGCTGCTGATCACAACACAGGGTATGCTGAACCTTCTACAAAGTCATGAAGACATAGCAGAACCTAATCACGACTCGCTATACTAGGCAATATCCTGTGAGGTGGATTGGGAGAACTGAGAGGCAGCTGCAGAACTGGCAGCTAATAGGGCTCTGTGGATCAATCTAAGGACTATCAATCCCAGGGTCTCGCCCCATGTGAACAGCTCTGAGTGCTGGGATCAAATTGTATTGTTGACTTGGGATGATCCACAGTGGCTGGAAATATTCCAAATGACCAGGGAGACATTTAAACACATAGTCTTAATGCTGGAACCACAAATTGTGAGGCAGGAGACTATCATGTATCAACCCATTGCACTGGACAAGAGGATGGCCATGTCCAACATGAAACTGGCTACCAGGCTCCACTACATTGGGAACCAGTTCAGTGTGACTCCCTGCATGGCCAGGTTGGTGATTCGTGAAGCATGACAGCTGCTGCAGGACGTCATGGTGAACAACTTTATTTGCCTCAATAACCCCTTGGAAGTTATTGAAGGCTTCAAGGCCATGAGGTTTCCTAACTCTGTGGGTGAATTGGACAGCACACATCCCTGTGTTATCCCCATCACAGGTGAGCCAGTCATTCACAAACAGGAAGGGATTTGCCTCAGTGATCCTGCAAGCCATGGTGGATCACAGTGGCTGTTTCACTAACATTTATACAGGCTGGGCAGGCAGCGTACATGATGAGCATGTGTTTAGAAACTTGCCTGGTTTAATGGAGAAAGGACAATATGCAGCCAGAAGCCCCAGTACAGTGATCTGTGGTGTTGCCATCCCCCTGCTTATCATAGCGGACATGGATTGGCCCCTCCAGCCCTGGCTCATGAAGTCATATGGAGGATGCATTACCAACCCACAAAAAATGGCTTTCAACTACCATCTGAGCAAATGTAGGATGGTTGTTGAGCGAACCTTTGGCCACCGCAAAGGCATGATAGAGATCACCAAACTACAGAGTTGAGTTGGAGACAGAAAACATTATGGCTTTTATAGCAGCAGCCTGCATGCTCCACAATATTTGTGAAACCAGGGGAGAGGCTTTTAGTGAGCCTTGGACTAAGGAATCACAAGAGGCAGTGGGCAGACAGAGACATGGGTGGGCAGTGAATGGCACCCCACATCATCAGCATAGAGACACTGGTTGGGCAGCCATTGTGCGGTATTGCCAGGCAGCGCATATTATGGCCACTGCTGATGGAGTCAGTTCTCTCTAGGCCAATGGACATGTTCCTGATACCTACTACTGAGTATTTCTTTGAATAAAAATAAAATTTTCATTGCAACTCAATACTTCTGTCTATCTCTTAAGTACATTGTTTGTAATGGTGGGGAGGAGGATGCAGTGATGGAGGATGCAGGTGGTAGAGGGGTAGGTGGGGGTCTCCCTGTGGGCAGCTGTGGCTTCCTGTGATTACTTGAACTATGAATAGCCAGCCGCCACTGGGACTGCAGCAGAGCACAGGGGGAAGGAAAGGGAGATGCTGCCTAGGGGAGGGAGTTGTCATTGTCAGGCTGCCAGATGCATTGCTGGCAGCCCAGTGTGGGAGGCCTGCCGCACAACTCAGTGTCCAACATCCCACCTGGCATGACACCCCTAGCCTAGCCTCCCTGGATAGACCTGGGCCAGCCATGTTCTGTGAAGGGTTAATGAAAGCACTCCAGAGTGCCAGGGCCCCACAAGGGGGTGGGGGGCCTGTGCCCATGCAGGAGTCCCCATGGGTCTGACTGTACTGAGAGCTAATACATAATAAGTATAAGCTAATATGTAATAAGTGCCTGCCATGGCAAGACTGGTTAATGGGTACCAAAATTTCCCTTGCTGTCAAAAAAGATGTCCTTAGCAAAAACTGAGCTCTATCCCTTTCAAGTGTGTTCTGTTCTGTGGGTTTAACATACGACCTTATTGAACTTTAATGGGTCTTCAGTCTTCCGTTGCTATCTGTAAGCCGTCAGGTTTTTGCAACAACTGTGGACTCCATACAGTGTTGTGCTCTGAGCAATTAACATGCCAATTGCAGTTTAGCCACCCCCCCACACTCCCCCATAGGTGGATTAATGCATGGGACAGCGGCACACAACGCAGCAACCTGTGGCTGCCGGGTACTGGGCTGAAGGGGGGGAAGGGAAGGGGTGCCGTGTTGAAGCCCTGAAGCAGCTGGAGCCACCGGTGGCAGGGACCACAGCTGAGTGCAGATGGCTTGGGCTTGTCACTGCAGCACTGACAACATGGCCTGGGGCATAGCAGGCTCCAGATTGCAACTCTGTCCCAGTTATGGACCACACTGTCACCATCGCAAGATGCCAGACCAGCTGCAGTGCAGCTCCAGACCATGCTGCGCACCCTGCTATCAAGGCTGGTGCTAAGGAGGCTTCAGAGGGGGGCCAAAGTGACCCAAAAATTGCATGTAGCTGAGCGCACAGCTGTGTGCACTGCCAGCTCATCTGGCCCAGTCTCCATGGAACCCTGGGCCCGTGCTATCAATGTGCAGCTGGTGCTGGGGTCTCCATAGAAACTGGCCCCAGCCACATGGGCAGGGGCTGCTGGGAAATGGAGTTCAGTGCCAGTTTCGTATACTGAATGCAAGTTTGGTTTATTAAATACAAGGAAAGAAAGATAGAGGGACACACCCCCAATCTACCCCCCTGTTAGTGCCCTTTATCGCCCTTATATGGTGGTGGGTTTTGTACCAGCACCACTGCCTATGGTAGTGATGCTCCCACCCCTGCACCGCTCAGCAGCATGCACCACAACACACACACACCTTCCAAGAGGTGCAGCAGCAGGTGCAGCACATGGTAAGTTTGCCATTGAGAGTGTGTTCCATGGCACATGTTAACATGTTAATATTTTGGGGTAACTTGCATCTTTCTTATAATTGCCTTCCAGAAAACCCATGCACAGCAGAGGCATCCTCGCAAACCCCTTCCCTGGGCTATGCTGCATCCTGGATGATTTATAAGTATTGACAGACATAATGCTTGGAGAAATCTCCCACGGGAGATTTTGTAGCCTGTAGTGGGGAGACAAAGAAGGTGGTTTTGGGAATATGGGGCAAAACCCATCTTCTTTCTTCCCCTTCAGGACTATTAGAAGATTAGAAATAGAAGAGAATTGAAGACACAAGATTACAGATAACAGAAATAGAAAATGATAATAGAATAGAAATAGAATAAAGTAATAGAATAGATAATAGAATAGAAAAAGAAATAATAGGATACCAAATAATAGAAATAGAAATAAAAGATAACAAATAAATAATAGAAAATAGAAGATGCCACCATCTGGCTGGCCCCATCCACTGGTGGTGGGAAAGTTTATTTATGTTGCCTGCTTTTTATTTATTTATTGATTGATTGATTGATTGATTGATTAATGCAAAAAAGAATGTATTTTATATTTTTATATTGTGTTTTATATTTTTATACTGTGTTAAAGATATTTTTATGCTGATAAGGTAAATAAAGATTTTAATTTATAAAGTTCCTTCCAGATGTGGTATGTTTTTTTTCATAAGTGGATTGGCATAGGTCTACCTGTGGGCAGCTACAGTGGCAAACTATGGGGTAACAGTGACGGTGCCGCCATCAGTAACCTCTTCCCTTGGGGAGACATGGGCAGCAAGGCACAGGGGGGGCACCCATGCCAAGGCCATAGTGGGGATGACTGTGCAGGTGACTGCAGCTTGGCATGATGCTCCCTGTGGGCAGCTACGGTTTTGCAGGGGCGTGTTTTGGGAGTGAGAGAATTACTGGTTTGCTGGCACCCCCTGCTGTAATTGAGTACCAAAGAGATTAGCAGGGTGAATTGTTAGGCGGCTCCACCTGCTGTAATTTACTGTGAATTGCACACTGAGCTTAATTCGATTTAATGGCTGTCACCTGTAAACAATGATATATCGAATTAAAACAAATCATTTCAATTTTTATTAAACCTATTTAATTTAGTGAAGATAAAACATTGTCATGTGTACAAATGCCCTTTGTGTGTATCAACAATGGCATCATTTTAAAGCTGGTTGATAGCAGTTTCCCTTGTAATACCTTGTTAGGGTTCACTTTGACTTGAAAGCAGAAGGAAGAAAATGGGAGCTCTTACGCTCCCTGCTTTTCTCCAAGCTGTCTAAATCAGGAGTGATCAAACCCTTTGGCCCTGTGGGCCAGATGCAGGGCACCGGGCTGGATTGGACCCTGCACACCAGGTTCAAGCCTCATACCACCCCCACCCACTAGGATTAGCTCCTGGGGCCCTGCACTGCCTCTGTCTAGTCCCACATCCAGAGATCGGGCTCTGGGAGCCCTGTGCCACCTCTGCCCAGCCCCATGCTACTGGGATTTCCTGCTAGCAAAAAAAAAGCCCCTGGGGAAAAAAAGGTAGCGCAAAGCACACCAAAGTGCTGTGTGCTAAGACAAACATGGAGACAGGAGACCAGGCATTCTGCTCTCCCAACTCCATGTGCTGCAAAGCCCCCAAGCTGAGGCACCCTCCACCCCAGCCAGCCAGGGAGCAGCTGGCTGGGGCTCAGTGTGCCTTGAGATGGGGGAGCAGGCAGCCGAGGTAGCTTCTGCTCCCCTGTCTCAAGCCACAATGTGTCTCAAGAAAGGGGGCTCCTTATGCTTCAGCATGGGGGCTCTGCAGCAGGTGCCCAAGGGTGCCTGCTCTCCGGTTTCAAGGTACACTGTGCCCCAGCCAGCTGGGGTGCAGCTGGATGGAGTGCAGGCTGCCTCAGCACGGGGACCTCGCAGTGCACAGAGATGGGGAGCAGGCAGCCCTGGTCTGTCTGCTCCCCCTTTTCCATGTGCGGCTCCCGGGCTGGCTGGGGCACAGGGTGCTTCAGCGAGGTAGCTGCCTGCCAGCTAGCCCCATGCTGAGGCACCCCATGCCCAGCACCATACCTAGACTCCTCAAAGCCCCAAGGAAACTTCTAGTATCAGGCCCCCCTTCACCAGACATAATGATAATAATAATAATAAAAATTACCCTTTTTCATCTGGGCTGTAAATAGGCAGCCACCCGGTTCACACATGCCTGTGTCCAGACCATGCCTCAGCCAGCCCTCCATAGATTTCATAGACATTAGATTCATAGATGTTAGGGTCGGAAGGGACCTCAATAGATCATCGAGTCCTACCCCCTGCATAGACAGGAAAGAGTGCTGGGTCTAGATGACCCCAGCTAGATACTCGTCTAACCTCCTCTTGAAGACCGCCAGGGTAGGGGAGAGCACCACCTCCCTTGGGAGCCCGTTCCAGACCCTGGCCACTCGAACTGTGAAGAAGTTCTTCCTAATGTCCAAAATAAATCTGCTCTCTGCAGATTGCCATCTTGTGGCCATTATTTCTTGTAACCCCCGGGGGCGCCTTGGTGAATAAATACTCACCAATTCCCTTCTGTGCCCCCGTGATGAACTTATAGGCAGCCACAAGGTCGCCTCTCAGCCTTCTCTTGCGGAGGCTGAAAAGATCCAGTTTCTCTAGTCTCTCCTCATAGAGCTTGGCCTGCAGGCCCTTAAGCATACGAGTGGCCCTTCTCTGGACCCTCTCCAGGTTATCCGCATCCCTCTTGAATCGCAGCGCCCAGAATTGCACGCAGTACTCCAACTGCGGTCTGACCAGCGCCTGATAGAGGGGAAGTATCACCTCCTTGGACCTATCCGTCATGCATCTGCTGATGCACGATAAAGTGCCATTGGCTTTTTTGATGGCTTCGTCACACTGCCGACTCATGTACATCTTGGAGTCCACTAGGACTCCAAGATCCCTTTCCACTTCTGTGCCACCCAGCAGGTCATTCCCTAGGCTGTAGGTGTGATGGACATTTTTCCTCCCTAGGTGCAGCACTTTGCATTTCTCCTTGTTGAACTGCATCCTGTTGTTTTCTGCCCACTTGTCCAACCTGTCCAGATCTGCTTGCAGCTGTTCCCTGCCCTCTGGCGTGTCCACATCTCCCCATAGCTTTGTGTCATCTGCAAACTTGGACAGAGTACATTTCACTCCCTAGTCCAAGTCACTGATGAAGACATTAAAGAGTATCGGTCCAAGGACCGAGCCCTGCGGGACCCCACTGCCCACACCCTTCCAGGTTGAAACCAACCCATCCACCACGACTCTCTGGGTGCCACCCTCCAGCCAATTTGCCACCCACCGGACTGTGTAGTCATCCAAGTCACAGCCTCTTAACATGTTCACCAGTATGGGGTGGGATACCGTATCGAAGGCCTTCCTGAAGTCTAAGTATACGACATCCACCCCTCCTCCTGTGTCCAGGCGTTTCGTAACCTGGTCATAAAAAGAAACTAGATTGGTCAGGCACAATCTGCCTGCCACGAACCTGTGCTGATTTCCCCTCAGCATAATTTGTCCTGCCGGGCTCTCACAAATGTGAGCCTTGATAATTTTTTCAAAGACTTTGCCAAGGATGGAGGTGAGATTGACTGGCCTATAGTTGTCCGGGTCCTCCTTCCTCCCCTTTTTGAAAATGGGGACCACATTGGCCCTTTTCCAGTCCTCTGGGACTTGGCCCGTGCACCACGAGCGTTCAAATATTCCCGCCAGTGGCTCTGCAATGATGTCGGCCAGTGCCTTCAGCACCCTCGGATGGAGCCCATCCGGGCCTGCCGACTTAAAGGCATCCAGTTCTTCCAAGTGACTCTGCACCACCTCAGGGTCTACGCATGGAAGTCTGGCGCCTTGCTGCTGCCTCTCTACAACCCCAGTGAGAGACTTGTCGTGCCCCTCGCTTAGGAACACTGAGGCAAAGAACTCGTTGAGGAGTTCAGCCTTGTCCCCCCTGTCCGTCACCAATTGTTTCTGCCCATTTAGCAGGGGTCCTATTCCTCCCTGGGCCTTCCTTTTACTCCCTATATATCTAAAAAACAATTTCTTGTTGTCTTTTACTTGGGTTGCTATCCTCAGCTCCATGGTAGCTTTGGCCCATCTAACTGCCTCCCTACAAGCAAAAGCAGAGGAGGTATATTCGTCTTTGGTGATCTCTCCCTGTTTCCACTTTTTATGTGCTCCCCTTTTGGCCCTTAGGCTGCCCTGGATTTCTCTGGTCAGCCAGGGAAGCCTCCTGGCCCCTTTCCCTCTTTTGCCTCGCTCGGGGATCGTCTTGCTTTGTGCCCGAAGGATCGTTTCCTTAAGCCACAGCCACCCTTCTTTGGCTTCCATTTCTTCAAATCTCCTACTTTGCAGTGTGTCCTTGACTAATCCCCTGAGTTCATTAAAATCAGCTTTCCTAAAGTCTAGCACTTTCACCCTACTAGTTACCTTACCCACTCGACGTCTTATGGTGTATTCTATTATTAGGTGATCACTGTCCCCCAGATGGCTACCGATCTGGAGGTCCGCTACCATGTCATCTCCCGTTGTCAATACCAGATCCAGTATGGCATTCCCCCTAGTGGGACCGTGTACCTCCTGTGTCAGGTGGAGGTCCTGTACACAGGTTAGAAACCTGCGTGAGTGGTGGGACTTTGCTGTCTGCGTCTCCCAGCAGATGTCCAGGTAGTTTAGGTCCCCCATGACTACCGCCTCTTTAGCTTTTATGGTCTCTGAGAGTTGCCTCAGGAGCCCCGAATCTCTATCTTCCCCTTGATGTGGAGGTCTGTAGCAGACCCCTACCACCAAATCCCTTTCTCCTTGCCCCCCATGTAGCCTAACCCACAATCCTTCTACTTCCTCATCCTTGGATTCCGTCTTGATGAGGGTTGATGTATATTGCTCACTGACATAGAGCGCAACCCCTTCCCCTTTCTTCCCCACCCTGTCCTTTCTGTACAATCTATAGCCCTCAATATGTACTGCCCAGTCATGGGATGAATCCCACCAGGTTTCCGTTAGCCCCACTAAGTCATAGATGTTTAGTTCAAGCAGGAGCGCTAGTTCATCCTGCTTGTTTCCCATGCTCCTAGCATTAGTATATAGGCACTTGAGCCCTGCAACTGGTGCCTTTGCCGCCCCCCCGCTCCGAGTCCCAAGGGGCCCTTTGATTCTTACCTTCTCATTTCTTACCTGTGCCATAGTGCTGGGCTCCCCATGGCTTTCAGGTTCCCAATGCTCTTTTTCTTCAGGCTGGGCTGTCCTTGTGGGTGCCACATGGTTTGGTGGTCCACAGCTTCCCCTGCCCTCATCTTCCCCTCCCCCGACAAGCCTAGTTTAAAGCCCGCCGGAGGAGATCCACCAACCTAGAAGAAAACACACGCTTACCTTTGGGGGACAGGTGAAGCCCATCCCAGCTAAGCATGTCCCTCATCGTGATGTGCGGGTCGTTGTCCAGGAAGCCGAAGCCTGCCTCGAGACACCACTGCCGAAGCCACCAGTTGGTCTCTCGGATGCAGTTCTCATGCCATCTTCCGCGTCCGTTCACTGGTAGGATGGAAGAGAATACCACCTGGGCACCGAACTCCTTCAGCACGCCGCCCAGAGCACTGTAGTCCGCCATCAGGTGATCGGGGGTTCTCCTGGCTGCATCATTAGTACCCACATGGACTAGGACCATGGGGTAGTAATCGGTGGGCTTGATCCTGGCCTGGATTACCTCTGTCACATCCCGAATCTTTGCTCCAGGGAGGCAGCATACCTCTCATGCTGAGGGGTCCTGGCCAGATGGGCCCTTCCATACCTCTCAGGATGGAGTCGCCTATGACGAGCACTCGTCGCCTCCTCCTCTGGGTCCTCTTGGGTCTCTTGATCTGTTCGGAGTGTGAAGAATGTGGTGTTTCTTCCTGCCCAAGATTTTCCTCCTCTCCTTCCATCTCCTGCAGGGTCGCCAGGGCCTCGTACCTGTTCTCCAGTTGAACTAGAGAAGCTGGTACCGATTCTCTGCGAGCTGCTCCGGTCCTGGCTGTGACCGTCCGCCACTCTGCTGTGGAGGGCATTCCCCGGGCTGCTTCTTCCTTCGGTGCCTGGTCCTGCAGGGAAAGGAAATATCTGTCAATTTCGTCCTCCGCCTCCCTGATCCCCCTCAGCCTGCTAACCTCCTCCCGGAGCTCCCTCACCTGCGCCTCCAGAGCCCTAAGACGGGCACCTGCCGGACAGGTGTGGGGGCCCCCAATCTCTGCCCCCCCCGGCCCTGCTGGGGATTCCCCACAGGCCAGGAGGTAGGGGGACATCAGCTCCCCCATGGGCTCAGTCTGGGTGGAGGCCTCAGACCAGCCCCGGTTAGCCTTTTCCCCCTGGGCAGAGGCCCTAGCAGCACTCCTCGTAGACACCATTCTGAGCTGCTGTTTGTAGACCTGTGTGGTGTCTACTCCCTACCCCTACAGGAGTCTCACTCCTGGCCCTCCCGGCCCGCCCGCCGGCGCGAACGCCTGCGCAAACGCCGGCGCGCTCTCACAGAGCGTGCCTGTTTGCGCTGCACGGCTCAGGAGTTCGGCTCCCTACTGGCTCAGCTTTATGGGACCCGGGGGGCTTCCCCTCTGGATCCAGCTCAGCTGCGCCGGGTCCCTCCGCCCCACTTACCTTCAGGGGATCAGCTGTTGCTGCCTCCACTGCCGATTCCTCTGCTGCTGCTGCTGCTGCTGCTGCCGCCGCCGCCACCTCTGGTCAGTCAGTTGGTTAAGGGGGCACACGTGCGTGCGGGACACACGTGTGCCTGGCTCCTCTCTTTCCCGCTGCTGGTTCCCAAGGGCTGGAAGGGACCTTGAAAGATCATCAAGTCCAGTCCCCTGCCCCAAGGGCAGGAAGTCAGCTAGGGTCAAAGGATCCCAGCAAGATAAGCATCCAAACATTTTTTAAAAGAGTCCAGAGTAAGTGCTTGCACCTCCTGTGGAGGCAATCTATTCCAGGCTTTGGGGACTCAGACAGTAAAGAAGTTTTTTCTTATGTCCAGCCTAAAACGGTCTTGGAGGAGTTTGTGACCATTGGACCTTGTCATCCCTTGGGGCACTCTGGTGAACAGCCATTCCCCCAGATCCTGATGCACACCCCTGATGTACTTATAGGCTGCCACCAGGTCACCCCTGAGTCTGCACTTTTCCATGCTGAACAGTCCCATGGCTCTCAGCCTCTCATCACAAGTCCTATTCTCTTGTCCTCTGATCATGCATGTGGCTCTCCTCTGGACTCTCTCAAGCTTCTCTGCATCCTACCTGAATAGTGGAGCCCAGAATTAGATGCAGTACTCCAGCTGCGACCTCACCGAGGCCGAGTACAGCGGGAGGATGACATCCTGAGGTTTACCTGAGAAGCATCTATGGATGCAAGCCAGAGTCGGTTTGCTTTGCCAGCTGCAACATCGCATTGATAACTCATGTTCATCTTGTGGTCAATCATGACCCCCAAGTCTCTTTTGGCCATGGTGCTAGTGAGTGTAGCACTGCTGAGCCTATAAGCGTGCTGCAGGTTTTGTCTTCCAAGGTGGAGCACCTTGTATTTGTCAGTATTGAATGTCATCAGGTTTGTATCTGCCCACTTTTTAAGCCTATCCAAGTCAGCCTGGTTCACTGGGGGACAATGTACCTGGCTGCAAACTACACAAGCAGGGGCATGCACTGCAGCACAAAGTAGTGGCACAAATCTGTGTGAATCTGTGTAACAGGCTGATCTGCAAATGCACATCATCATCACTCTTTATTAAACCAATGGAACTTTAGTTCTTCTGTGAGTGAAACTCAGATACAGTAGGCTTAGTGTTTGCCCCTTCTGTATGCAGTCCTATTTCCATGTATGAAACCAACCTTGGGACCTAATCAAACATATCTGCAATAGATGTGGAAGATTCCTTATGAAACACAGTATTTTACCCTGCCTTTAGCAGAGATAGCAAGCAAAGGAGAGGGATTTATAGTCTTTTTTGATGAACAAAAGACTATTGCTCCTCTTCTCTCTGCGTGTTAAACTAAGATGGATGCTTTATTTTACTGATTTCCAGTATGGCTACTTCTGGCTTTCTTTCTGGGAATGTAAAAGGTTCAAAATGCTTCGGTACACAATAGCACTAAATGATTATGTGGCCTTTTGCAGGAAATTCATCTAAATGGCAGAAGAAATAGTGACATTGTGATAAGAACAATTTACCAGAGTGTCTCAGGTAACATAACACTGTAAGTGACAGAATGGCTCTTTTTCTCCATAAAAAATACCCTACGCATTCACCAACAGCATTTCAAATCCAGGCAGGTCACTTTTTTCCTGGTGGAAACCTTTCCACTTAGCAGTAGCAGGACAGGGAAGGTATAGTTTCCACTCCTTGAGCTGAACTGAGACTTATTTCAACCTAGGGAAATATCTGCATAGCAATTAAGGAAACATGGAATATAGAACTCAGTCTGCCTCCAATGGAGGAGAACCAAACTAATAGATCCCTCCCTACCTTTTAATGCCATTAATTGTGGTGCTACCAATTTAAATTATCTCCCAGTTCTGTAATTGGGTCTATATAGATACACTTCTGTGTGGAGGCAGAACACCACTGCATTCAATAGAGCTCCAAACAGCAAACACAAATCCAGCTGCAAGATTGGGGCTGTAGGATAAAACTTCCTCAGGGAAGGGCTCTTTTTCACTACAGTACTTTGCACACCTGTGGCATTTTGTAGCTAATAAGAATAACAATTTGTGGCAAAATGTAGAAAGGACATCTGTATCTCACTACTGACAACATTTCAGGCTAATCTTACTGGAGTTCAGCTAATGTTCAGCCATATTCTGCAAAGCACTGCAGTTCCTGACATTGTTTGTATGACTATACTTCTACCTTTTTGCCGGAACTATGCAATCTGATACTTCAGCTTTTCCCATCATAAGCATAATGTTAGGCTGGAATGAGGCTGTTGCCTCATCTTTACCAATCTGGCTCTCTATAAAAGAAATCTGCTTATTTGATATCCACTTTTGTGTCAGTCCCTGGAGTGCTGATAATATTTATATCAATAAGTAGTGATAATCAATAGATACCATAGGTTTCACCCTCTCTGCTATTTTTATGTGTAAACCATCATAAGAACTTTTGGGGGAGAAATATATTTTTCAGCTTTCTTCATAACAAAATAGTTACAGCCTATTCTACATACTAGCAATTCAGTGAGACACAGCAAGAAATCAATAAAAACTCAAATTGCTCCATCAATACGTACATTCATTTATACCCTTCAAGGTTATCTTTGCAATGCCAGCACAGAGGCACATTTCTCTATCTATAGCCATGCATATTAAACTAAGCAAGGAAGAAAAGAAAGGAAACAAAAGCTATCAGTACAAATCTAATCTACCAAGCGTACATGTTCAAAGACTTTAGGGTTTTTTTCCCCTCTATACAAGGGATGTAGCCAGCAGCTTGAACTCCTAATACAATGGTGGATCCATGATTCCCTAATTTCCTCTGTACCATCATCATCTTACAAGGTAGATATGTTATTAACATAAACTGGGTCCAATTATCCATGTTTAATTATGACTAGAGCATAATATCTAAGCACTGAATTTTATGTCTCGCTTCAGACTAGCATGAATTATATAGTCTCCTTCCAATGGAGAAAAGCCAGACTAATAGATCCCTCCCTACCTTTTGATGCCATTAATCATTTAGAAGATGAATTTAGACCCGAGGACTAAATTCCTGTTAGAGGTTTATCCATGCAAAAGGGGAAGAAATAGCTTGATGTGAGTGTCTTTCAGTCATCACATGCACAGGGTTTCTGTTGAAACCTTTCAGGCCAAAAAAGGCTAAGAAAGATAGTTTTTAATCTTAAATGAAATTCCATCATGCAGGTTACAACAGTGGTTGTTATCAAAGCCAAAGTAGTCAAGTTATGCTCAAAATATCACACATGCTGATCTTTAATTAAAAATCTCCATGAACCAAAGGTAAAATATATTCCAAATCAAAGGCCAAAAAATACCATCAAAGATGAGAGGGTGAAGAAAAAAACTACAGCTAACATAGAAGGAAGAGAGAAGGGTTTCTTTGGGCAAGACACCAGATATAGTGGCATAAAAGATGTAGGAGCAGGCTCTTCACCCCTATATGGATCAGCCAGTAGAGGGAAGCAGAATTTCAAATACACACACACTTTTCCACCATGTTACAGAAATAAGTATGTAATACGGCAATAACATCCACACGAAAGTACCAGGTACTTCTTCCTTTTGCTTTCTTTCCCAAAAGAGAGAATTTAGTTTCCATTGTATTTAATACTGTGTATGTGCTGTGTGTTTACATTAGCAACTGCAAGACTGAAGAAGCATATCCTGAGTAGGAGCAAAAGGATCTAATATCAGTTGCGGGTCTGAATTCCTATGGGAGTTTGTTTCCCAAGGGCAACCTATTGGAGAGTGAGAGGCCCCTGAAAAAGCAACAGAGATACTATTTCCTCTATGTTAGTTGATCCTTACAGCTCTTTATATTTGTTATGACTTCACTATCAGTGAGAACCTTAGATGCATGGATGTAGATTTAATTAGATCAGGGATTCCCAAACCTTTTCATAGGGTGGAGAACATGGTAATAGAGAGTATCTCATGACCTCTCCCTGTGACAGCTATAGCAATTATTCAGATAGAGACGTGAGATAAGGAACTATGTAATCTTTTGCACTGGTTTTTAATGGGATTTAGCTTCAAGAAAGTAGGACAGCCAGCATTGCAAACCCTCACTTGCGGTCCACAAATGTGGCATGGACCAGTTTGAGACCTATTAGATTAGCATGTTAGTGTGCATTGATGCAATTACAAATTAAATCATAGAGTCTGTGTTAGTCTCTAGATGATCCCTATGGTCCTGTCTGGCCTTCTGAGCTATGAGATTCCTGATGTATATATTCCATGAAAGATATGAATAAGATAGTCAGTTCCCGGGTAACCATCTTAAGTGTCTAAGTAAAGAGGATCATCTTGTGAGTATTTGAGAAACCAAACTATGTGAAATTAAATAATGTTCTGAGATGAATTACTGACACACAAACCTTACTGTCTGCAGCTTTCTTCTACTTGTTGGGCAAAGTATTTATTTCCTACTAAATTACAACCCTTAAGGGCCCTTAGGGCTCTGTTGTGAATAGTACAGAGGTACATTGAAGAGGAGGGTTAGGCAGAATGCCTCCCGAGTGCTACAAGAGAACAGGCCTGGAAGGCCTACCTGTACCCTCTCTTCCATGATAAATAGGCAAGAACAACCACAATCCAAGCCCTTAATAGGATAGTCCTTTAGAAGAGCCAGAGTCAGTTCTGCACCGCCCAGCTGATTTAAGCTAGGGATTCTTTACTATAGAATAGAGGGGCAGGGCTTTCCCACATGTCATCTGGTCCACCATAAGGTACAATGTGCACATGTTTACCTATAGTATGTCAAAGACAAGCTACAGTGACATAGCCCTCAATGAAAGAATGGTGAGCAAATACAGATTAGCTTCATTTTACTTCAGCATAAAACTGTGCGTGGGCAGCTGCCACACAGTAAAGCCTCACTCCCTTTTATCCCACAGAGTTAGGAATCAGCAAAGCCGGCAGGCTAATTAGCCCTCAGCAGGCCCTGATTTCCCATGTGGGCCTGATGGCTAGTTGCCTATCTCCAACCAGTACCAGTGTCCAGAATGGGTAGAATAGGCAGTCACCCTTCCACGTACTTAACAGGTGCCCCTCTGCGTAGCATCTAGCCCCTAGCTCAGGGGTGGGAAAAATATGGCCTGTGAGCCCTATCCAGCCTGCCCATTGATTCTCAAGATACATTTTGGGTAGACCTGTATCAGGTTTGTTAGCATGTTAATAAGTATTGGTATACACATTGGTAAGTGTTGTTATTTTGATTAGGTGTGGAAATGACATGAAGTTTCCTTTATACTATAAATGCCAGAACAATTTTTAAGTATATCTATTGTTAACCGCCATTAATTTTGTGTATGTGGCACTCAACAGCTCACCAAAACTTATTAAGTGACCCTTCAGCCCAAATAGCTGCCCACCCCTGCCCTAGCTTATGCCTGAAACCTTGCCCAGCTCCTAGTGCCTAGCTCCTGCCTTGTGACCACCTCTCACTATCCCCTACAAGTTCTGGACTTCCAGGCTTGTGGCTGTTTTACAGTTGAGCCCTGCTTACCCACATCTTGGTCATGCCCCTGACACACAATAACGTGTTCCTAGCTGAAGTCCTATTGTTGAAAGTGACTTTGGTATTTAGGCTCTTACATTCCATTGACTTCCCAAGAGACTTAGACTAAGAACTAGGTTCACAAAATGAACCTGTCCATGTACAAGACTCCCTAGATCCTGGCAGCACGGAGCAGCTTGGTATCTAACTCTCATCTAATCCCCATGAGGTCTCCTGTGGAGCCTGATCCAGTAACTGTGCTCAGAACTCATTTAACCCTACACAAAGCACAGCTGAAGTGGCCCTTTCACTCAGCCATTAGAGCACCCTCCTGGAATGGGAGAGACTGGGATTTAAATTGAAATTTGACTCAAATTGCTTGACACAAAGTTGCGTTCCCACATCAGATAAGTGATTAAATGTTGAAATCCACATCAGGTAAGTGCTTTAACTGCAGAGCTGTTGGGCTTTCTGATGGTGGCCTCTCAGTCTCACCTGCTGAGTGGTTACACTTTGTATTAAAAATAAAACATTCACTGGACCAGACAGAGAGTAAAAAACTCTATTACCTGATGCTGAGGGCACTCATCTGTGATTTAGGAGAATCAGGTTTCAGCTCCTGTTCCCACTATGCACTTCCTTGCATCTCTAGGCTCCTGAGACCAAGTCCAGACTGGAAGCAGACTAAATGGGAAAAGTGAAATTTAGGTGCGCATGCTTCAAAAAGCCACCTGCTCCAAAAGCCACAGAATTAATTAAACACCAAATTCATTGCCTGACTCCATTGTGGACTACAGAGAGCTTTCAGCCTTTAGATGTAGGCTTCTGAGGATGTCCAAAAGCAATTCAGTGCCTAGATGCCTACCGCCCGCCTAAAAGCCACTGGAATCCAGATTGGAAATGGGAAGACAACTAAACTGCTCCAGAGGGGCCCAATCTATTAAGCACCTTTGGAGTGTGCCATGAGTTCTGTACAAAATGCATCAGCCACAGCCACTTTCACTCGAAGGAGAAGATGGTGCTGCTGTCCACATCTTGCATAACAGCCTAATGATTAGAGAACTCACACAGGCATAGAAGACCAAGGCTATAGACCCTCCTAAACTTATGGGGATACAAACTCATGTTGCCCATTTCCCAGGGGAGTGCTCTAATCACAAGACTACAGAATAGATTGGACTATGGCCATCCTCCAGCCTGACTGCTGATGCTGAGTTACTGGACAGAAAGAAATGTAAGAGTCAGGGGACTGAAAGAAGAACAAATAAGAGGAAGGAAATCATTGGCACCATACTAAACTGCCCAAGTGCACATTCATACACAGTAGTAAATGAAAACTTACTTCTTTCATCAAAGGCAAGCCTGTAGCAGTCTAACTTTCATTTATCACAAAGTAAAAGTGTATACATATTTAGTAACTACTGGATAGTTGATATGCAGTAAAATCTGGCCCCTTTTGTCCTGCATTTAATAGTTTATGTGTCCCTATAGCTCCCCATTAACTGTATAAGGATCCTGGTTGCCTAAGTGTCTGGGTCACCCCCCCCACCCCGAGACCATGTGCCTAATTTCTAAGTGTTCCAGCAGCACTGTCTAGTTGACCTGTATGGATCTGGCCCCTAAGTACTTTTATAAATCTGGCTCTTAGGCCTTGCCAGGCTGAATGAAACAACAGTAAATCAGTAGTTCTTAACCTCCGTGCCTCAGCACCTTGGGGGGTACCTTAAGATCCTTCAAAGGGTGCTGCTGGCTGCCACACAATGTTAGTACCATCACGTGCTAACATGTTTCACAAGATAAACCCAGAGATTTCAAATAGGAATCCACCATGTCAATGCATTCTGACTTGCTGTGGCCTTTCTGAGTTTTTTACAAAAGAAAAATTGCTCTATTATTTTTCTATCATCAAAAAGCAAGTGAAAACTAAGAGCTGGCCTTTTGTAAAGTCTAAAAAGGTTGAGAACCACTGGTTTAAATAATTTTATAATCTAGGTCTGTTCCCTTTGCATTTGAAATTTTTGGTTATAGCTCTAAATTTTAGGAAACCTACTTTCAGAATTTACTGTAATGAATACAGAAGCATCTTGCAGTCAGTAACAGGAGTACATAAGAAACTAGAAAAATAGATACGACATTTTGAGGACTACAGAAACTTTGTATACTAGAAGAGCTAAACAGAAGTTTTTTTGTTTGTTTCCCTCTCCTTATGCTGAATGCAGCCTTTACAAGTATTTTTCTCAATATGGGGTATCTCAGTAATATATCTGTTGTTATGATTTTTGCCCAGACCACATTCAATATGGAAATGACAGTCTTGCAATTTTTGTAATCATCTAGCAATCTGTCCCTCTGGATTTCAACATTTAAGCAGGCAGTGGCACTGTAATGCACCATGATTAGCTTTGATTGTGAAACTCCTTCCACAAAATAATGATGGAAGTGATCAATCACCTTAACAATAGCTAATAGCTCTTATCTAAAGACACAATAGTTTCACTCTGCAGTTTGACTATAGCAAGCTATTATCTTATCAAACTAACTTTGTGTCTGAGACAGCACTGTTATGTTCTCCAGAAGTCCAAAAAGCTATATTACTTCATCAATACCAAGACCCTGTGTGCTTTCTACCTGCATCTACCTGCAATACAGTAATCACCTTACTCTTCTAACTTCTCATCATCATCTGATTGACCTCTATCCTATTACAACCTCTGATGTCACCTCCTGCATCCTCTACATAGTCAATCACAATGTTTCTAGTACAGATCTCCCTATTGTGCTTAATGCTCCCCTCCCCTAATAGAAGTGGCTGGTGGATGACATTGGGGGTGTCTACAAGTGTGCTTTAATGTGCAGTAGGCTATTTTACTGCACAGTAAAGTGTCACATAAAAAATCATGACATTATGCTAGTGCACTATGCTAGTGCACAGTAAAACAGTCTACTGTGCATTGTCACTAAAAAAGCATGCAAATGTGCTAGTGCACATTAGCACAGCCTAATGCACATTAATTTACTACCTCACAATTTAATGCACATTAGAAAAGAAGCATTAATGTACATGTAGATGTGCCTACTGACCCTGAACCTGTATATCCTCATGAACCTTTAGAGATCAGAAGACCTACTATACATGCCCAGACCCTCAGTATCAGTGTAACCCGGGTGCACCCCAGTATGTGCTTCCCCCCCCTTCATTTGGAGGGGATAGGTGGCCAGGCAGGAGTACTGTGAGAGGGGTTTGCTGTGCAGGCCAGCTCCCCTCTAATCCTCTATAGAGTCAAGCCAGGACAGCTTAACTATTTACAGGTTTATTATTAAACAGGTAACACTATTTACAGATTTATAAGAAAGTATTGGTAGCTATATACAATATCCAGATCACCCAAGTACCGTTATGCTCAATAATCAAAGGCCCAAGGGACCACCAGCTCAAAAGGGCATGGGTCTCTACTTGGGTAAGTAGCTGACTGCAATGGGTAAGTACAACAAAGGCAGATAAACAACAGGTATCAACAGGTAAGTTCTGACAAGAACAACAACAAAAAGTAAATACAGATAAACCTCAGATAGATGACACAACCCCAGTCATACTAAAGGATAACAATATATAAATAACTATTTACAAAATATGAGGCACAAGTCCCCCGCTTCCAGGTACTCATGTGGCTGAGACCACTGGCCGTTCCCCTAGGGTGCCAAACCCTGGCACCACTCCTAGAGGGAGTAAGGGGAGGGTCCCAGTACCTCCTTAACCCCTAATGGGTCCACCTGGTCCCTGATCCCTGAAGCCCCGCTCTCAGAGCTTCCTCCCCTGTGGGGACCCATTCCCTAGGGGAGCAGACTGGGAGGGGCTCCCAGAGTTGCGGGTGCCTCGTTGGAGCCACCCGGGGCTCTGTCTTCTGTCCTCCATTGGGGCTCAGGCCACCTCTTGCGGGTTCTGACACCTAGGCCTCGCCCTCTGATTTCCATTGGGGCCTGGACTGCCTCGTGTGGGTCCTGACACCCAGGCGTCACCTTCTATTGGGGCTCAGGCCACCTCATGTGAGTCCCGAAACCCAGGCCCCCTGGGACCTCTGCCACACAGCGCTGGTGCCTTCTGGGTGCCTGGCCTCACACTGGGAAAAGGTTGTGAACCTGAGTGGCCTGGTGCCACTCCTAGGGTTTGGGATGCCATGCACCACCGCGTGTGCTGAGTTCTCCGCCGCACGCCGAGGGTAGCAGACTTGAGCCGCCATGTGCAGCTCCCAGGGTCTGGTGGCTCCATGCACCTCTGCGTGCACTGGCGTCCTTGACTGCATGCCAAGGGTAGCAGACTTGAGCCACCACATGCGGCTCCCAGGGTCTGGTGGCCCCATGCACCACTATGTGTACCAAGTGTCCAGAGACCCGAGTTGTCTCCTGCAGCTCCCAGGGTCTTCCCCATGCACTGTGCTGTGCACCGGCTGGGGCTGACACTGCTCACTGCTTCAGTCCCACTGAGGGAGTCTTCCAGGGCTTTTCTGGGCTACAGCTTCCACCCTCTGAGCAGCTCTCCTTTGCTCTTCTTAGCTCCGGCTGGCTTCTCTGTCCCTCCATGCATCTGCCACGTGCTCAGCATGCAGCTCCTTTTATTCACTCTGGAGGCTCCGCCTCTGAAGGCTTGCTGGACCTGCAGCACACAGACTTCAGTCAGGTCCAGGAGGCTCTCTGCCCCATCCCCACCCACCATAAGGGGCAGGGCCGGCCCCGCCCAGTCCTTACCTGATTGGTGGACAGGCTCCACCAATTAAAATGAAGATTTACCAAGCCTGTTCAAGCCGGGCTGAACTTATAAGTCTGCCACACCAGCACTCAGAGTTTCCTCATGGTAACTACACTGTCACACTGAGTTCCCTGACAACTCCCTCTTGCATTTGTCCCAAGGAAATGAACATATAAGACACTCAGAATCTTCTTACTTTATAAAGTCTCTGTACATCTAAGGTAAGAGAGTACAAATATTGCCTATCCCCCTTCCAGCTCAGCTATCTCCTTTCTCACTCCACCAGCAAAGGTCTGACTCAATACTAGAGGATCTGTCATAGGTTTGGCAACAGGGAATTCTCTCTCCACCTTTTACATGACTTTAACCTGTATCTGCTCATTTCTGGTAAGGTTCAGTTCCCTCAGTTGTTTCTATGACAAGAGAAATCCTTTTGAACAATCAACAACTATGTGCAGGGTTTGATGAAAACCTTAGTTTCAGCCTGCTCTAGTTGAGAAGTTATACAAAATGATCAAATTCAATAGCAGCACAGGCACGGTGCTTGTTAAAGTTCCTGAACCAGAAAAGACTTAAAGCCCTCTCTGCTACATGCAGAGAACGAGCTGCAATTCCTGAAGTATCCCTTTGTCATATACTGATGGTTGCATTTGTGACCTGGAGCTTAATTCATGCTTTCTTATCTCATGAATAAGTCTATAGCAGTTTAGATGCTGTGCATGGGACAGTCAGAGAGAAGCAGAGGGACCATTACAGAATAAAGGCTTTTATACCCCTGCTTCTAGAATGAAGCAAAGGAGAATGCACTCACAGCCCCCAGTGGCTTGAAAAGGGTTTGTCACCATGGGCACAACCAGAAGTTACGTTTGTTGCATGATCAGCCCCCAGAAAGCCTTACAGAAGTGCAGAGCTGCAGAGAGCTTTAAAAGTGTCCAATCACGTGACAATCTGAACCCTTATTATATGAGGCAGGGTGCAAGCAGCTCATCCTGGGGGCACCCAGCATGGGGAGGAGGCGGCGGCTCCCACCACTGCACGCACCCCAGGAGGGCATGGGGGCCGTGTGCCTGGGATCTGTGCACAGGGGAGGGCAGGCTATGGGCTGGGACTGGGGGCTGCACCCGGCTCTTCCTTCCTGGGGGGCCTGGGCCATGCTGCATTCAGGGTGGGCAGCGGTGGTGCTGGGAGGAGGGCTTGAGGGAGCAATGGCAAATTTTGTGGTGGCTGCAGCCCCTCCCTGTAGCCCCCCTCTCAGCACCGCCACCCAAAGTGCAGCCCAGCCCAACCCCCCATACCAGGAAGAGCCTGGCACTGCTCCAGCCTCAGCCCACAGTAGCAGTCTGCCTTGTCCCACACACAGACCCGAGGGCACATGCCCTCCATGCTCTCTCAGGGTAAATGCAGCAGTGGGAGCTGCCTCCCACCCTGCGGTTGCCCTGGATGAGCTGCTCATGGCCCTGTCTCTCACCCCACCCCAGCTGTGCAGTGCCTGCCCCTGGCCCAGCCCCACACCCTCGCTCACCACTGCTGCAGCAGCCTGCATTGCCCCACATTTTGCAGGGAGCACATGCCACCCTGATCTGTGTGCAGGGCAGAGGCAGCTACTGCTGCACGCTGTGCTTTGTGTCCCGAGCCCTGCTGCAGCTGGCCCAGGAGCAGCCCAATGCCACGTGTGTCCCATCACTGAGCTGAGCCTCACCCCCTACCCATCTAGTGATGGGATGCACGTGGCATCACGACACTCCTGGGGCAGCTGCAGCTGCAGCATGGCTAGGGGCACAAAGTGCAGTACACAGCAGCAGCCGCCTCTGCCCCACGCATTGATTGGGGAGGGGCATGTGCCCCCCCAGGTCTCCGTCAGGGTGTGCACAGCGGTGGGAGCCCCTGTATCCATGGACGAGCCACCTGGATTCCAATCCTCCCACCACCCAGCCCAGCCAGGGCCCCACTGACCTCAGCCCCTGCTCCTGCCTGTGCCCCACTCCCTCCCTCACCATGGGGGCCTCCATCTGGCCCCTGCCCCTTTCCTCCCTCACAGACTGACCTGCTGGCCTGGGGGGAGGGGTGGTGTGCACATGCATACACAAGCTCAGGCCCCCCAGCCTCAGATCAACTGTCCGAGGCTCCACAGTCAACCAGTTGATCATGAACAATGGTTGGTGACCACTGAACTATGCAATTAAAATTGTGATTAATCACAACTTTTTTTTTTAATCTCACAATTAATTGCAATTAATTTTTTTAATTATGTATTATCCCTACTTGTAAGCTTTCTGGGGCATAGAATGTTTCCAAAAACGTTTGTATAGTACCAAGCAGGATGGAGTCTTACTGGGTAGGACTGGATAGGAGTTTTTTGGTGTTATTGGAAAATCATTCACTTCAGGAAACAGGAGAATATTGTACAAGTTAGTTGCTCTGTCAGGAGCATTTCACCTTGGTGAGGATGTAAGGATACTTTACTAACTTTGCTCCAAATCATGGAAGAGCTGGCATACTGCAGCTTATTACTTCAAATACAGAAAGTAAAAACCTGAGATACCTACCAAAGAAGTAAGTGTGATAAAGAGCCAATACTATTTTAAAGATTCAGCATTTATAACTGTAATTGTTTATGTTTATGATCTTAAAATTTCTCTTTCGTCTCAATCCTATCTTACTGCTTGCTGTCCTATTCATGAAATGTTATGAGTACAGTAACCATGAACACTCCTTTTCTGATGTACACATAATGATAGATAGATCTAGCAATGATGCTATTGTTACACTGATCCCACTGAAAATGAGAAGCATGCAAGCACCAATAACAAGAGTGATTTAAATGGCTTGAGTTCTACCACATAGAACCTCTGTGGTGGAGAAAGAAGTAGAATACAGTTATTCAGGGCAGCATTCAACTATCTTAACCAGGAGCTCATCCTGCAGTCCTCGGCCCAGTCACTGTACACCAAAGACATAAGGTGTATGTAACTCTGGAATCTTATAACGTTAATGTACGTTTAATACAGATTTTAACTAATTTTGTAAATGTAATGAAAAATGGAAATGCCGTCTTCAGCAGGGCTAGAACACTTAGATCTACAGCACAGACCTCTTCATCACTTGTGCTAATAAAGTGGGAGTAGGCTGTTAGTAGGGCTGTGTGAAGCTTTGGTGGCTGATTCAATTCAGAAGAGATTCAACCCGATTTGGGGACCAAATCTCCAAATCCAAATCAAATCAGGAGACCGAGTAAAAGCTCCAAATTGATTTGCAGTATCCGAATCAATTTGAAAAAGCTTCAGAAAAGATTCAGCCAATTCAGAGATTCAGACTAGACTAAACAGGCAGCTGACAGCTTCCTCCAGCTGGTAAGTCTGTTGGGGTTGGGGGAGGGGGGAGGGAAGGGGCATGGGGGAGGGAGGGTTTGGGGCTGGGACAAGCTGCCTAGCCTGGGGTGGGGGGTGCGTTACTCGGGGAGGGGGAGGAGGGCAGTGTTCTCTCTAAGCTGTATGGCATGCACGGCTGCACAGGTGTGCCTAGCAGCATGGCATGAGCCCGCATGCACAGCTGCACATGCCACACAGGTTAGAAGGAAAGCTGGCAGGGGGTGCAGGCGCAGCAGCCCTGGGAGCGAGGGGTCTGCCCTGCTGCTGCTTGCCCAGCTGGGGTTGGGGGGGGCAGGATGTGGATGCAAGTGGCTCCATGGGTCTGCCAGAGCCCAGCAGCACTCAGCCCCAGCGGCCCCAGCTCCAAGGCAGCGCCCAGCACCCTGCTAAGCTGTGCTACACCCACGCATTGTGACAGCTGCAGCACGAGTGCCAGGTTGGGGGGCAATCCCCGCTGCCCCCCACTGCCCTGTGCTGCCATGGGGTGGGGCTCTGCCATGAGCACCCAGAGGCCCCAATCACTGCTGCTGCAGCCGGTGAGTGTGGGGATTTTTTTTTTTTTAAGTGCAGGGACTAGGCTGGGACCAGGCGGGGCATGGGGCCGGGCAGGGCAGCCATGGGGGCTTCTCCTGTGGCTCCCCCCACCCAGGAAGAGACAGGCACAGCTGGAGGAGCCACAGGAGAACCTGCAGCCACCCTGCTGTGCCTACCTCTCCCCAGCTGATCCAAATCTCTAAATCTCTTCTAATCGGTGCCAAATCTTCCAAAGCTGATTTGGCTGAATCAATTCAGGACAGTGATCTGAATCTCTGAATTGAATTACTGTCCTCTGAATTGGCCTAATCCGAATGCAAATTGAATACTTCCCTATTCGTACAGCCCTAGCTGTTAGTTTCCATTTGCATCAGCAGTTGGATGAGACATACAATTTGCCACCATGTTTAACAGCTATACATGGCAGCAGAAGAGGTCTGAGACTCAGTGATCCTGGGAAAGATTTTGCAAGGTAATGTGCTCTAATAAGTAAAGACTTGTCCACCTCTGTACCTTCCAGTTTTGCCTTTCTATCCTTTATCTTGACTGCTTCTATTTTCCTTGACCCTCCAATCCCCAACTTGTTGCTTCTTCTTTTTGCTTCTTTCATCTCCCAGACCATTGATATTCCTTCTTCATAGCACCCCTGTGCTCACAAGCCTCCACATGAGAATTAAACAGGACACTGTGATTCATGTTGGTATCGATTGTGTGTGTGTTGTTCAGAAATCATTCAGAGCCAATGAGTCTGACAGATTCAACATCCTTCAGTGTCTAATCAGCATGGTGTAACAGGATACTTTGCACATCACAGCTACCAGTTCAAACTGGCTTGTGCCAAAACCTCTTAAAGGTAAACTTCCCTATAGCATTCTTTGCCTTCCAAACATAATGGAAATAAAATGTATTGTTTAATATAATACAGAAATTACAATATTCATAAGTGAGTTAATAAAAGGACTTTCTTGTGTCTTTTTTCAGCATATTTCTATATTCCCCCTTAAACTGATAATTGACTGGGAATATACTGTCCTGGACAGACTTTTATAATAGTCTTTATTACTTTCTGCAGGGAGTCATTCCTTGGCAGTAGTTTTGGCAATCAGTCCACATTTCAGCAGAGACTGGATAAGTTTTTCAATCAGATTGACAGGTACATAATCTTGCTCTGGACTTTGATTCACTGCACTTTTGCCAAATGCTATTGTCATTGTGTCTACAACAATCAAATCTCACTCCAGTTTATATTCAATTTGCAGATCCTATATTTATAATCTCTGGTCATGGAGGAAGCTACATTCCAGGCCCCTTTTGGCAATGGCAATTATTTGGTTATAGCCAGTTTCAGCAAAAGCTATTCTTCCAAAATTAAAATATTATTTTTTTACTTCACTGAAGGCCAAACCCTTTCCTCCGAATATGCTGAAATTTACTTTTTGTTAGCAATAGTGATGCATTAAGCAACTAGTATCTACTTGAGATCATACTAATTAGGGCTATCAAACTATTTAAAAAATAATTATAATTAATTATGAGATTTAAAAAATAGTTGTGATTAATCACAATTTTGATTGCATAGTTAATAACAGAATCTCAACTTATTATCAATGTTTTTGGATGTACGCATGTATACACAAACCATAGACAGTCGCCAAGACCTGGCCCTCCAACCCCTGTCCACCCCATACACTTATCTACATCCAGCTGCTGAGTCTGCTCCCAGGACCCTGCCCGACTAGTGTGTGGGTGGGTGGGTGGGTGGGTGTGTGTGTGTGTCTGCCTGGCTAGTGTTTGTGTGTCTGTGTGCATGGCCAGGCAGCAGTGAGTGAGGAGAGGCCACTTTTCCACCAGCGGCACAGGCAAGCATGCACCAGCGATGGGCATGAGCCTGCTTTTGCAGCACAGGTAGGCATGCAACAGCAAGGGGGGAGGGACCACTTTTCCCCCATCACCAACAACAATAAATTCACATTAAAAAAATTAACACAAAATCATATTAACATGTTAACCATGGGCATTAATTGCTATTAATTGACAGCCCTAATACTAATGTAAGAGGACTGTGCCAACACCACCTTGAGAGGCATTCCTGGATAACTTAGTATGTACTTATTGTCATAGTTCCTCAAGCTTGGGGTTTCTTTAATTAACTCTTCTGTTTCTCTAATTCTTTATGAAGATTTGCATGCCATATTCATTGGAAATTGCAAAATACCAGTCTTACATAACTAGTTCGGGCAGCTAAACTAGGCACAGTTTTCCCAACAATAGTTCACCATTCCAAGAGCTATTTACCAAGCTTTGGGGGCATGTTTTGCAATCAGCACAACAGCAACTGCACTGTAGACCTATCCATCATGTTCCCAGGGTTAAAGCAGTGCTCTGACTAGCTGACTTACCTTGCTTGGCAAATTTTAATTGCTTTGTCGTGGGTTAATTCTAGGTCTTTCACTACTCTCTCTCTACGAAGTTTTTGTCCCAGATTCTACTCATGAACTGGTCTGTTATCAGAGACTCAGTTAATGCTTCAAAATCGTAAGATTGGCTTTTCCATTTTAGATTTTTTTTAAATTCTTCTGTTTTCACCCTTCTTTTGAACTCTCTGATAAAAAAAACCACATCTCTTGTATGTTTCAGTCTTATATGGAATGCAATACTCCTCACGTGTCTGTAGTGTAGTTTCATAATTACCCATCTCTGCCTGAGCAACCTAGAAACATCAAGTGCTTCTGCCTGTCTTCCTTTTTTGATGGCACTGTTTACTGTATAAACCTTTTCTGGTTGTCTTCCACATAACTAGAGTTTCAGTGCTGGTGGGAGTTTCAACTTCTCCATTCTTCCAATCAGGCTATTGTCCTAGTTTCTTTATCTGTGACATTGTATGTTGTTCAGAAATCACTCTGAGTAAAGGTGTCAAAGGCCCCTTCAACACGTTACACTTGGATTACCAGTTAATCATGTCTTAAATTGTAATCCAACCTCACATTCAATCAATTAGTAACATCATAAAACAAGGAATAAGGCACAAAGTTATTCCATAAAAAATGTATAACAACTTTGTGGCTGGTTCCTATATGGCACCTTTAATTGAACACGTGGCCAGGTGCACCCCCATATATGGAAGCCTACATTGACAGGTCTCCCAACCATGAAGGCACAACATGTGCTCCTGTGACTGGGAGCCTGGGACAGCTGACAGGCCTCCCAGCCACAGGGCACATAGTGCACCCCCACAGCTGGGACCCCATCAGCTGAGGGAGCTTCAAGTGGCAGAAGCTTGCTACTTCCTAGTGCTGGGGGAGCCCAGGATCATGATCCCAGGTTCCCCCTGCACCAGCAATAAGGTATAATGGGATTTGTGGTACAACAGGAAGTGCAATGTGTGGATGTCTGGCAGGGAACTGAATGAAGTTTGCTTTACTGAGCGTTCTAACTGGTCAGTATTGTCCAGCTGGTGCTCAACCTCTGGCCCACAGGCCAAATGCAGTCTGCAGAGCCATCACACCTGGTCTGCAGGGCTCCCCACAGGTCTGGAAATTTGGCAGCAGGGGACTGGTGGCTATAAATACAGCCACCCTCCCCCTGCCAAAAACCCAAGCCTCATTTCCTGCATGGCCAGTCAGAGCCACATTAGCCCGCTTCCTCCATGGGGCCAAGCCATACCCCCTTGCTTCTGGATTAGGGCTTGGGCGTGCCCCCTTCTCCTGTGAAGTGGCTTGGGGCCTGGCCATGCCTCCTTCCTTTCTGTTGGGGACTAGACCACGCACCCTTTCCATCGTGGGGCCAGGTTGGGGGCTACCCCCTTGGGGCTTGGCTGTTCCCCTTCCCCCTCCCCAAACTAGGCCATGCCCCCTTTCCTCTCTGTGGGGCTGTGCCAAGTTCCTTTCCCCTGTAGGGCTGTGTTGGGGCCAGCCTGTCCTCCATCCTCCTCTCTACCTCCATGTGGCCAGATAGTGCCTGCCGTACCCATACCAGAATGGGAACACTGGCTATATCCAGCCCATGGACAGACCAGTCACTGCCAATCTGGCCAACTGGGCAAAAAGTCTGGACACCACTGGTTTAATATGAACTTCTGCATTTGGAAAAGTGGAACCTGTGGAAAGTACAAAGTCCTCCATAGTGGTGACTCTGCAACATTTTCATATGAGAATGACTAGAGTTGTGATGTTGAAATGACCCCTCTTAATAAGCAATTGATTTTCGATGGTATCTAGGTTTAAATTGATGTAAGAACATGATAAAGCATGCCTATATGTGTAATTAAACCCCTTCACTGAGCATTAATATGTGTTTTATTGTACTTATTGTAGTTGTTCTAAAAGTAGTCACTTGACTACTCATACTAGTAGAAACCACTTCTCCTGTGGTGAGCAATTTTCAAGCTAGGTGCAGTATATAACCAAGGTAGTTCTTCAGATCAGGCAAAGTATATGCAACCACATCTGACAGACAATGACATATTAAAGATATATAAAATCACTGAGACTTTTGGAAACAGGCCAGTAAAATTAAAAACTTGTCATTAGACTGCATGACTAATTGCTAGCCTTCTTTACCACAGAGAGCCAAGTGCACACTAGAGGAATGCCATCAAAGTCTTCATAGTTATAGCAAGGATGAATTTGACTCAGTAACTATGTTCAAGGACTTAATCTACCATAAGGGCTGAGGCCCAGAATTAAATCCACAGTTTCCCATTGCTTAGTTCCAGCATTGAATCAGAAATGCCACAGTAACAAAACTGCTGATTACTAATCTAGACAATAGCAATCAATCTTTATACAGAGGAGTTTGTATAACATTTTAAGTGGCTTCAGATTGGGTAATTTGATTAATGCTAAAAAAAACACCCACTTCCTCTTCTGCAGAAAGCAGGGCTGTGAGAAGGCTTGTCTTGTGGACTTCTGGTCTACAGAACATGTCCACATGTCAAACTGTGCCAGCCTTCAAACCTACCAGGCTTCTTTGCCTGGACTTCCTTCCAAATCAGAAACAGAGTAGTCATGTCCTCACAGGTGTTTTGGTTGGACCAATCAGAACTGCTGGTTGACAGTGCTTTAGTCTGCCCATAATGCTCCATTAATGCAGTTATCCTGCTTCTGGCTCATATGAAGTGTGGTATGTTTAAGTGGGTGGTTTTCACCCTTGGATTTAAAGCACCCCTTGGAAAATGCCAGCTCTTAGTTTTCCCTCATTTTTTGACTACAGAAAAATCATAGAGCAAGAACTCAGGAAGACCAAAACAGGTCAGAATGTTTTTAACTCAATGAATTCTTATTTGAAATCCCTGGGTTCATCTTGTGAATCACATCTGCATATCTAGCAGTGCTAACATGGTCCGGCACTCTGCAACACCCTTCAAAGGATGTCAAGGCATGCCAGGCTGTCATGGCACCCTAGTGAGGATCACTAGTTTAAGTGCTCCATTGCTTGACACAGTAAGTTGTTTAGGAAGACGTGACTATAGAATCCCAGGGGGAAGCACATTGACTGTCAATGAGTTGTACATCCCAAACTCCACAGGGCAGGAGAAAATGAGTCTAGGTCACAGCCTAGGAGTGAGAGAAACAGGGTGCATCCATCTCTGGTTTGAAAGCCTACCCTTAACTTTGCTTTTCTCATGGCAGACCTAAGTCTTCCTGGGCTGGTACTTTTATCTTCCTCCTTCAGAACCTTCTCTTAAGTCTGCCTCCTCAAGCAATTTTTCCTGCTTACTCTTCATCAGCCATTGCCACAACCTCCCTTCCATGGGCAGATCTAGAATTTTGGAAAGAGGGCACAGATGGTGAGGTGCATCATCACATGTTAAACAATACATATTTTCTCCAGGTAAAAAATAAACTAAAAGATTTGCTAATATGCCAGTGGCCTAGGGCTGCATTATTCAGTTTAAGACTGAAGCAAAAAGAAATATAACTTTATTGGAATGAGTTAAAAATAATCTTCAGGGCTGTGAAATTGGAGCTTCATTACTAGGAGCAGCTAACTGACAGTAGAACTACAGAACAAAGGACAGCTTGATTGGTGGAACATCAAGACCATTAAAAAGAAGAGAGGGTCATTAACACATGTGGAAAGAAGAGTTTAGAAGGAATTAGGTAGATTATAAGAAGCCATGAAGTAGTCAGCACTACCTGGCTAGAAATGCTACTGATACTACCAGAAAGTTGGTCTTAAACTTTGGGTGGACCAGGAATCAAAAGGGGGTGCAAGTGCACCAGTGCACCTCCCTAGATTCTCCCCTGCTCCTTTCCTTTCTGTCTTGTCTTTGTCCTGTCTAATTCTGACACTCAGCTCATTGGCACAGTTAACATGTAGAGCATCTTTCAAGATTTATGCCATATGTTGCAAAGGCCAATGTAAATCTGTCACAGTATACAACTGCTTATCAATAAAATTAATAAATAATGTAATCACTCTGGTATAGCCAGATGCCTCAATGTCTTGAAAGTCAAATGCCTCAGGAAAATACTAGATATTCAATTCAGTTCTATTATAAGAAATGACAAGATTCATCAGGGAGTTCAAGAACTCCTTATCTCCAGAAAAAATGATGAAAGTATCTGGGACATGGTAAGAATGAAGCCAGAGTCTCTGCCATGGCAGGTATACATTGTACAATTAAAGAAATACAGAATTGGGATGACAAATAAATCTCTTCACTGAATACTACTTAGGGAAGACTCATAGGACTTCCCAGCAGAGCAGATGTGAAAAGAGCAGCCAAGGCTAGTCAGGAAAACTAAATCTTGTTCATGACATCAGAAGCATTTTGTGATGTGGGAAGGATCTAAAATTTGGTCCCAGATTTCAGAACTGTCCATAGATGTTACTGCATGGTGGTAGCTTTGAGCTAATCTTGGGTTGCTGCTCTGGAAAAGGGCTGCACTAATGTATGCTGGCTACTTATGCTTCAGCAATTTCTTGAGTGGGGCAAGGGGGTGTGGGGGCTGGAATGAGGCACAGAAGTAAATACAGCAATTCTGCCACTGCCAGGGAATATCATTGCACTGGAGAAATCTCCCACAGTCCTTCTGTTTTAACACTTCACCCTTTTCACTGTACAAAGAGAAATAGTCAGCTTCCTCTTTGAAGGAGATACTCTGTGTCTGCAGGGTTGTGCTGGAATCTGTCTGAGGAGTAATTACCTTAGCCTAAATCTAAGCTAATTCCATATATCAGTCTTTTCTGAACTAATCTTGTCCAATCAAACTTTCTAACAGTCATCCTTTATAATGACAGTCTAGTGGAAACGTGCAGTGCTCTGAATTAAATCGAGCGTACAAAAGTATAACCAAGTCATTCTCCAAGTAAATACAACTAAACTGAAAAATGGCAACTGGATTTCAGTTTTTAATTGGGGTGACATTTTGACGGCCTGTACCTTGGAAGGCTTCATATTCCTCCATTCTGTTCTATTTTTCTTTTTCTTGTTCTTATGACCTTACTAAGGCATATATGAAATATGTTTCGAGGTACAGCTATCAGCTCATTTACAGCTAATTATAATAGACAAGTGGTGCAGTAAATGGAACACCCGATTTTCTCCCCCTTTTTTTTCTTTTGGTTGAAGCTTTTGTGATGTTCTCCAGGTGAATCCCATGCATAATGTAACACTGGCAATGCTGTTTGCATAATAAGCTATTTTCTACCACAGAAGCAGAAACATTTTATCACTATAGAGAAAGCTTGGATTATGAATACATTTTCATATAAGTTGATTTATGTGAAAATTACCAATAAATGCAGTCTAGCCATAAGTAAAATGTTTGTTCCCAGTTTAAGAAGGAATGTTGTTAGGGGGGAAGGGAAATCCATATTCTGTTAAGAGAAATATTTTAAAATATGATTCAGATTTCAAGGTTCACTCCTGCAAGGTTCCAAGTCCCTTTCTAAGGTGCTGATCTCTCTCCCTTTCCATTGAAACCCACAAGAATTGTGGGTTCTCCATATCACACAGCAGTGCTCTGCACCTTGCTGCATTGAAGTTAAAAGGCATTGGGCTTAATCCAATAAATAAAAATAATCTGCTCCTGCGTGATGGAACCCAAAGCAGTTTTATAGGAACTGAAAAATTGTTCTTCAGTGATTCCTGCAGATATGCAGAAAACCCATGTAGATTTTTACTTTATTTCAAAATAAGCTATTTTTTAAATATAAAATTGAAGCAACATGTCATTGAAAGGGGTCCTCCAGGCCACACAGTCCAGTCCCCAGCCTTCACAGTCAAACAATTTTCCAAACATTTCCTATTTTCCGGCTGCCATAAGAACATCTCCAGCTGATGGGCAGGAGGGACAAGAGCTCTGCAGTGGCAGGGAATAAATTAAATTATGCACATATGATCCTGGGAAAAAGGACTGTTCGTCACGTTACAGTGGAAGGCAAAAGAAGCCTGTGGTCACTTCCAGGCCAACCTGAGGAAAAATTCCTTCCTGAACTTAAATTTGGTGATTGATTTGACACTGGACCAGGTAAGCCAAATACAACAAATAAACACTGAGCATGTTCTTAGTACCCCTGATACATACTAAACAGTAGCAAATTTCTAACTATCACACACATGTGACATCTGCCAATAAAACAAGAAACTGATCTATTAATGGCTCCAATCCCACAGGTATGTAAATGTGTCAGTAACTTTTTGCACTTGAGTAGCCCCATTTCATTGTAGCACAATCTTGCAGTGAGCATCAGTGGAACTTTGCACACACCCAAGGGCCTGTCAGTTCAGAAATCAATTCAGGATCATGGCTCATAGTCACAGATTAATGCAACCGAGATCAGGGGCTCATAGGCCAGATCCGGCCCATGGAGCCATGTCATCTGGCCCACAGGGCTGGAAATTAGGGAGCAGGACAAGTGGTAGCAGCATTAACTGCCATAGCTCCAGGGCCTGCAACAATTAACACATCCACTACTCACTACACTACCAAATTTCAGGACCTGTGGGGAGCTCTGCGAGCCAGATCCAGAGTTTGGAGCCATGTCATCTGGCCCATGGGGCCCAAAATTTGGCACTGGGAGGAGCAATGGCTGTCGCCTCTCTGGGAGCTGCAGTAATTAATGCTGCCACAGCCAAATTCCAGACTCACAATTCAGGTGATGTGGCTGCGCACTCCAGATCCAGCCTGTGGACTGGCACTATACTTTAGCTCAAGCCTCTGGTCTAGTTTCATGCAACTCACCTGGCCCACAGGTGTCAGATGCCATTGACCTAGGTTCAGATCAACCATTGGCAGCAAACTTGAAATGAATGAGTAGGAGATCAGTCAAACACCTGATGAACATCCCAGGCTTTGAATACAGCCCCTTATATCCAAGGGAATAACAGAACCACCTAATAGCTTTTTCAAATATAAGTTGATTAAATTGGGCCAATGTCTTTTTCTCAATAAACTCTACCATTGCTCCTAACTGGATCCCAATAAGATGCTGATTCTGTTACATCATGTAACAGGCACCTGCCCACCACACAGCTTTAGTGCCTTCAATAGGGCTTAATCCATGCCCTAGCCCCAGTGCCTCTCCATGTGGGAAGAATTAGAAAATAAAATAGTCCCGACCCCCATCTGCTGTAAATCTGTGTGGTTGCACTGAAATCAAAGTAGCCACTCCTTTACACCAAATATGTGTTCAATATGTTCCTCTTCATCTTATGAAAAGCCAGAGTAGAGAAATATTTAAGTGGGTGTGTCTACATGTGCGTTAGATCCAGGAGCAGTTTACTCATGAGTAAACTGCTCGTGAGTACACGCTCCTGGGCAGGCATCTTCATGTGTAGAAAAGCAGAAGCAGTTTGCTGCTAATGGCAGCAAACTGCTCTCACTTCCTGGGTCCCTGCAATGGGCCCCTGACACCACCAAGGGAGCTCTAGGCTCCCCCTGGGTGCTAGGCTATGGGCTGGCAGGGAGCACTGGGCCAGGAGACAGCTGTCTTCTGGCCAGGGCTGAGACATTGCTCCCAGCCCCAGCTCCCTGATTAGGGGAGGTGACTTGGAAAGAGCTGCAGAGGAGGGGCAGATCCTAGTCTCCTGCCCCGATCCACCAGTGGGGCAGCTAACAGCAAGTTCCGACTGATTCCCCACCTAGCTGGAGGCTCACTGCTAGCTGCCGCACCAGCAGATCAGAGCAGGGGGCTGGGTGCCTGCCCCTCCACTGCATCTTTTTCCAAGCCCCCAAAGAGGACATGGGGCTGGGACCTGCCCCAGACTGAGACAGTTCACAGCCCCTGCGCCACAATTGTGGCGCGGGGGATAGAGATCCTGTTCCCTGCTCAGCTCCACAGGGAATCCCACACGACCATAGAGCTGGTGCTGGGAGATAAGGATCTCCCAGCCCCCAGGTCCCTCATTGCAATGGCGAAGCGGGGGCTGGGAGATAATGATTTTCCAGGGCCTTTCCCCAATCATGATCTCAGAGCAGGGCGCTTGAAGCTCCCTGCTGCTGTTGGAGCAGGGGGACATAATCCCAGCCTGGGCTCTGGTGATGGAGCCCACCCCAGCAGCAGGCAGCTTCTCGGAGCAGGAAGCAATCTCCAGCCTCCTGGTGGCCAGCTGACCAGGAGCACATTTGCTCCTTGTCAGGTGTCTACATGAGTGCTACTGCACAATTAGTAGCAAATTTACTCACGATTAGAGATGTTTACTGCACAGTAAGCATGTGCACGTGTAGATTACTTATTAGCGAATAACTACGCTATTTCGCAGTAAAGTGTTTCATGTAGATGCACCAAGTACAGTCTAAAAACAGCCTTGAACTCATAAAATTCAAACACAACTGTGCAGCACAGAGGGTGAAAATTAATGGAAGTAAAGGAAAAATATTCATAATATTTTTTGTTTCTGGCATTTTTGCATTCCCATCTAGAAAAGTCTATAAAATTATATGATTTCATCCATATTATAGTCTATAGAATGAGTGTAGTGGCAGAGTGGCTCAGGTATCTTGCTATGATCCCAGAGGTCTGAGTTTGCAAAGGACTGCTCACATTCGCCCAAGCTGTTAATGAGCACCTGGTTATTGGTTTGGAGAGTCAAAGGCAGCCAGGTGTGATGCTAGCCACATCAATCTCTTGTGTGTCATTCGCTGCCAAAATCCACATGCCTTAACCACAAATCCAGTGGGCCACTCAGCTCTGAAGAACCTTTGATATTCTACAGAGCTTTTCCAAATATTTTTTGAAAAATGTGTTGCCAGTTTTATTAATTAACTTCCCACTCTTTCCTGACAGCACTATTGGGGTTAAGAAGAGCACAGTTCAGTACATAGCCTTGAGCATTACACATCATTCTTTGGTCCTGCTAAAGGGAATATACAATTATTTCTTTAATAGAATCTCATGGATTTTAAGAGGGAATAAAGGTGCTCTGCACTTCTCAAGTAGTGCTAAAGACCGTGCACATAGGGCACAGCTTTTTCCTTGCGTGTGATGTATTCTCCTTATGTGAGAACTGAAAAAAATCACAGCCCGAGGTTGGCTTTAGGCAGAATACGTTGTCCTTCATTCCCAGCCTCTAAAATCCCACAGCATGTGTCCCTGACTCTGCTTCTCATTTACATTTGGCCATCATTATAGGAATTGATTTGCTGCATTTTCCTTTGGTGTCATTTATGATTTGTATAAAAAGTTAAATCATTATTCAAAGAGACTACGTCTACATTCCTGGGTCTCAGCTCCTTAGAGACAAACAAAACTCCCTGCACTCCACTGGTTTTGCCATGATAGTGGCTGTAAGGGCAAAAGCCAACTCCAGGTCATTATCATTGCCTTTGTGAGGCCTGAGACATCATTAAGCCCCTCTGATAAGGTGGGTACCCTATTTCTCCAGCCACTCCCTCTGAACATGCCAGTTAGTTTACCAGTCTTGCCAGTGATGGACGAATCCTCTTCAAGAGTTACAAGTCTTCAGATACAATTTTGGCTCTAAGTCCTCTCCCAGCTTTGCCATCAGTCTGTATACACTGCACAGTACCCTTGCCTTCATATCTGATGGCTTATATTAAAATAGTAATACATGATGCTGTGACTAATTAGCACAGCAGTATTTGACAGACACTGGTTTCTGGACTCAGAAGTCTCATTTCTTTTTTTGCTTTTCACTTTTGCTACAGTGTTTTGGTCAATGCCTTCTCAAATTTGCCTTGAGGGACTCAGTTTCTTCATGGGCCTTGAAATTGAAAGGGCTCATCCTTGTTTTGTTCTGTTTTGAGAAGCACCTGGAGTTTGGGAGGTGGAGGGTTGGGTGGTTGAGTTGTGGCTCCAACAGGGAGCTCTACCCTGAGAGGTCTTAGTGGTTCTTTGTAATGGGGTTTGAATGCGTTGCTTGCAAACGTAGGCCCAGGTTCTTCAGGTTCTATTTTTGTCTCCATATTTCTCATGCTTTGCCCTGATTTTATAAAGCATCTCCTGAAACCTTGTTTTGTCTCTATGTTCCAGTACTTCAGCATTTTCTATGAAGTTTTGACAATTTACCTTGAACTCTCCTGTTTCAGGACCAGATCTTTAGCAGCATGTAAAGTACCTCTAATTCTCCATAAAGGCCAGAAACACTTTAGACCAACAAATGCCAAATTGGAACTTGGGTGAAATTTAGGCATCTAAATCCCCAAAGCCAGGCAGATTGGCCCTGCTTTACTAGCCAAAAAATGCCTATGTTCAGAGATGACCTGAGCAGGGTACAGGGTACAGGGCCCAGGGCAAATGAGCCTGTGTGGGGCCCCGCTCCTGGACACAAGGAAGCCGGCAGTAGATTTGGCGGTGGGGTGGGGGGGCATGCTGAGCAGCCAGACGTGAAGCCAGCAGCAGCACGGAGTCACCGTGGCTGCTCTGCCCAGCTCCGCAGGGCCCCCCAAAGCACAGGGCCCAAGGTAGTCACCCCAATTCACACACCCCCTTCCCCCCCAGGGACAGCCCTGACTATGTTCACATGCTACTTCCATTTTGGACAGTTAAGTTCCCCATGTCCCCACAACTGGGTTTCTGAGCATGCTCAGAAGTGATTCAGTTTGATCACCACGTCATATAGACATGTGGGGAGCCAGCTCCGAGGAGCAGGAAATCTAGCACATCAGTGAAGACTCAGTTAATCGCAATCTGGCAGCCTTCCACATCATGTATATCAGTGTCCTTGTGCATGCCAGTGCTGAAAAAATGGTGGCGGTGTGCTTTAAAATAAAACATATACGATGAGCTTTAGTTCAAAGTGCCTCATCACCATTTTTTCAGTGCGGGGACGCATGGGGACACTGAAACACGAGATGTGCGGGCACTTTTAATTAGTGCGGCTCGCTAACTAAAATGTCCAGCGCTGCATCCCAGAACATGTGTAAAAATGCCCCTGCTAGGCAACTAGCTCCTGCCTAAGTTCTGTAGCTATCTAGTTTGTTGCCGGGGCACCCAATAAGTCTCTGGAAAGATCCAACCCATTCTATGTGTTCTGATAATGCCTAACTCTTATTAATAATATTAAATTCAACTCAAAAACCTAGAACCCAGTAGCCCACTTCCTGAGCAAGCAAAAGCTCTAACCATTAAAATATTGTGCTAAAGATATGCTGCTGCCTGTTACACATCTACTCTCAGACAGAGGACTAAGTATTCTGGATCTCAAGTGAACAGATATGCCTTGTGTTTGTCATGACCCAAAGGTCTGATTTTTGTGTGTGCTTCGGCACTAGAATTATCCCCGTGGGATTGCAGCTTCATTGCACGGTGGAGTTTTGCTGCACAGAGAACCCGCGTGCAAAGGAGAGAGTTCCCGCCACTTTGTAGGTGTCTTTGCAGGGTGCATTTTCTTTGCAACACAGAAATGCACGGTGCAAAGAGTTCCCACCATTCGGATGTAAATTTGTGTCCCGCTATTGGCTAGTGCTAAATTATTCCCAGATGGCGGCTAGCGATTGGCCTGCTAGCCGTATAAGAGGCTTGAGCAGTTTCTGCCCAAGCTGAAGAGGACTCCACATCCATCTCGTGGGGACTCTGGGTGCGCGGCAGGGTCATAGAAGCCCTGTGTGTTACTCAGAGGAGTTTGGTGGCCTGATACACTGCCCACCTCTTCCCGTCTTCGAGCGGTAACCTTTTATAAGACATATCGACGAGTTTTGAGGCGCGCTTGTCCTGGACATCCGGAGTTCTGTCTGCGTGGAGCCTAGCAAACTCCACACGATTGTTCGTGTTCTTTTTGTTTGTAACCGCAACTCAAGCAAGTTCTCAGCCTGCACCGCGACCATCTTGGTGTAAGTAAACAATCTTAAAATCAACCGTTACGTGTCTGTGCCTAATTCTAGCTCGGTGCCCACCCTCTCCGACCCGGCGTGCCCGGGCTGCCAGCCACAGCCCGCGTGCAGCGCGACAAAGGGCCTGGGTTCACGCCCAGCCCGCACAGTGTTGAGCCTGAGTCAGCCTAAACTCAGGCCCACACCATATACTTAGCGTTATCTCTAAGCCAGTTTGTGGTACCTCAGAGCTTTGTGGATTGCCCTTTGGAGGCATAGCCCCTCCTGATCCCAGTTCTTTGTATAGAGAGGCTAGATCTGGCCATGTGTCCACCATCTAGGCCAGTGATTTTCATCCAAAATGCCAGGATACCTGGGGTGCTGCAAGATCCTTTGACTGCAGGAAGTATGAAGAGCTAAGCAAGATGTGAGAAGATAAGCAGATAAAGAGAAACTATGGCTTCAGCTCCGGCTCAGGTGTGAGGTGTGAGGAGAAAAGCAAATGAAAGCAGGCTCAGGCTTTCCCTGTTTGGCTGCTTGCCTGGCCCCTCTGCAAGGAGGCAAGTATTATAATAAGTACATTAGATTTTGAAATGGACAAAAAAGTTATGGAGGGGTGCTTTGATTACCCCCTGGGGGGTCAGGGCTTGAAGCTAAAAAGTTTGGGAAATACTGATCTAGGCACTACTAACTTATTCAATTAATCCCATAGGCATCTAGAATTGTTTGGCACTTAGGTTCCTGTTGTTGGGTAAGCACCAGCACAGCCCCTATCTTGTAACCCTAACTCAAGCAGAAGTCCCAGGGACCCTTGACATGCTCTGAGCCCAACTGGGATAGTAAGGGGAATAGTAAATATATGGGAAGATTTGTGTTCCCCACCCCAGAATAACCTAGTAGTTAGAGCGCTCACCTGGGATTAGGAAGGCTGGGGTTCAGCAAAGTACAACTGTTCTAGTTGAACAGTTTGGAAGCAGCTCATCCTAGAATACCAGTAAAATGTGTGGTTGGAGTGTTCACTTGGGATGTGGGTTCAAATCCCTGCTCTGAGTCAGGCACAGTACTGATTTGAACCTAGGTATTTTGAGGTGTGTGTCTCTTTTACAGATCAAGGTTAGCTGAAAGGTCTCCCAGCTCAGAATCCTCAGTAGAGAGAGGTGCCCAAACCCAGTCCTTTTTCTTTGCATTGAATATGGCTAGTTTAGGCTTAGCTAGTTTCCAAGGAACACTCTCCCAGGGAGCAGTCTCTCCTTATGCACTGGTTAGAGCCCCTAACTTGGGGCTCAGAACTCCACTCAGCATCAGGGCAGCTAATGAGTTAGGTGAAGAAATGCGTTAGCACCTTTGAGGATTGGGGCCAGGGTGCCTTGGTATACTTATGCCCGTCCCTCTGTCCTTCAAAGCCTTTACTTCTAGGTTAATGCCTTTTTTCCTCTTGCTTTGCAACTTGTCGTGTTATTCCAAAACATCATTCTTTGAAAAGCTTTGTATATTCAAGGCCACAGTGGCAGATTCATTAGGATCCAGCTTCCAATTGGCTGAGCATAGAGCTTCTAGAGCACGTGCTACAGAGAGGGAACACTGGCACTAACTACTTTGCAGGAATCTGGCGAAAAAGGGCTCATAAGAGCTGAGCTTAGCATCTAAACCAGGGGCAGGTAAAATATTGTCTGATCGGTGGCTGGACTCCATCTCCCAGCAGCCCCTGCCCACGTTGCAGCAGCCGGTTTCTTTAGAGAGCTCAGGAAAAGCGGGGCTGTGAGAGCGGGGGGCCAGTATTTCCATGGAGACCAGCCCCCACAGTGCTGGTAGGGTGCACAGCTGGGCAGGGAGCAGATGCAGGCAGTTACGAGCGGATGCGGGCAGCAGATCACAGCTGTGCCATGGCTCCAGACCATGCTGTCACTGCCACAAAATGTCAGGCCCAGAGGAGCTCCCTGCCCAGCCATGGACCCTGCCAGTGCTGCTGGGGCCAGTCTCCATGGAAACACTGGCCCCATGTTGTCATGGTCTCACCACTCCTGAGGGCTCCATGAAAACCAGCCATAGCAACATGGGGCTGCTGGGAAATGGAATCCACATGGGGCTGATCCAGCCCGCAGGCTGGACTTTGCCCGCTCCTGATCTAAACACTCACCAGAACTCCTGTGGCTCCCAGTGAAAGCCCAGTGCTGAGGCTAGGTGCTGATTAAACATATGAGATTAATTTGTGGAATAACTACACTGCTTTTGGTTCCTAGTGTAACAGAATTGTCCAAAGTGTTTACATTTACAGAAATTGAAACCTGCATTTGTTTTACCACCATGGAGCAAATTCTAATAACCCACTCCTGTGATGGAGAACAGTCTCAAGAAATGCTACTAATTCATATTCAGGGAACATAGTGCGGAGATTAAAGGTAGAAATTACTACTACCAGAGTAGGGGTGTCAAATCACTCATTCTTAGTTACACATTTACTGTATCTATATCAGCTCACTTTTCTATTTTAAACCTCACTAAATGGAGACTATTTAAATGTAGTGCTGTAGTAATAAAGGAAAGGTCAGCTCAAAGTCTGTCTTGGTCATTAATCAATCTTTCCCATACTCTCTAATTATCTTGATTGCCTGATTGAATGAAGCATGGGACACAGATCATCTATATGTCCATTCACTGGCTCTGCTCTTGGCACCTTTTCAGAAGATCAGCGAGGACATTTTCAAATGGCAACATTTTCTGTAAGACCCCACCTTCTTAGCAGGGCCAGCCCATCCTATCCTCCAAAACCTGTGGCCACAGGGGGCCCCGCAGCCAAGGGGTGCCCTGCGTCCAGCCGCTCGCCACCCTCCCACCCCATCCACCACCGCCACAGCAATGCCACCGGCTACACATCTGACCGCTCACTGCCCTTGCTCCCCCGCTGCTGCTGCTGACAAAGCCACCAGTTTCACATCTGACCACTTGCCATCCCACCCCCTCCCACTGCTGCCGCTGACACTGCTGCCAGCTTCACATCCAGCTGCTCTCCACGCCCCCCAGCTGCCACCACCACCGCCATCTTCATGTCCAGCCACCACCCCTCCCACCGCAGACGCTGCTGCCACTGCTGCCAGCTTCTTCAGCCACTCGCCACACCCCACCTCCCACCACCGCTGGTGGCTTCTTCATGTCAAGGGGCCCCAAAAAATTGTGGCCAGCCCTGCTTCTTAGGACATCTCCCTCCCTATCATGTCCCCACTATTTTCAGTGTTGATTTTACAGACTGTATAACTGTAGTACTACAAAATTTTTAAGTATTTCCAATGATTCCAGGTCATGCCTAGAACACAAACATACTTGTGCCCACCTTTCACTGCACCATGTGGCTCCATGCACACTTGTGCCCAGCCAGAGTATTGCCAAGGGCAGGTTAATCAGTACTGACTCTTGGTGGTGCTAATTTCCCAACCCTTCGTACTATGCAGGTGTGGCTACAATGCATCTGGTCCTGGAAGTAGCACATGTGGCACTGATCAGTGTGTTTGAGAACACTACTGTGGAGCCCAAAATGTTTACAGTCTAGACACTGCTCCAAGCAGCGTTTTTGCTTTTTTTCTTCTTGGGGGAACTGGGATTTGAGACAACATTTTCTCTCTAATTATGGTTTTACCTTTTCATTTTTAGAGAAAGTATAATTTGCAATACAATACATAGGAACAAACTACAGACATAGAAAATCAGCCCCTTATGCTGATTATTCCGTTTTATTTGTATATTTATCTAGCACAGTCACAGGGTGTCTCAGGGACTCCCAAACAAGCTATGTGAGGCAGTCAAGTCCTGGATCTTGCTGTACAGAAAGTGCTCAGCTGCCAATAGAGCTCTAGAAATGAAGCAATTCATGATTCTTGGTTGAATTCTTTGGGAGTGTAGAATATACAAAGAAACTAAAAGGGGGTCAATGATGTTTCCCACTTCCCATAGGCACGTCCCACTTCTATTGTTGCTGGGGGGGCCTAAGATGATGGACAAGTGGAAAGTTTTGCACATTTCAGATGACACAAGGGGAACTAGGGCCCTCGGGCCCCGACATACTTGGCATCTCTGCCACTTTCCTGCTCCATGACTGACTGACTGCTGGTACACAGCTCATTCATATACTCTTGAACATTAGCAAATAGTTTATGACCAGACATATACAATTTCTTTTTCTTTTTTTTTTTCTGTTTCCAAATTCTTTTTCTTCGAAGTTATGTCAAAATTGACCAAATAATTTCTGCAACTTATTTTTTATCTATAGTTTTCTTCAAGCAATGTATTTTCAGTAGTCAACATCTGAAGTTTATCACTGTCTTTTTTATCTAATCCACTTTAAATGGTTGTGTATTTATGTCAAATCCTTTCCTGCCATCCCCTCTTAATGCTTTGTCTATATTAGGAATATTAGTACCTGTGTTTTTCTAGCTAATTCCAGCAATGGTACAGAGCTCAGCAGTTTTCATCACTATGAAAACGTATGCTGAAAAGTTTTTATAAGCTATGTGTAAAAATTGCTAAGCTCTACTTTTGCTAGTGACTTAGCACTCATGTATCTGTACCATTTCTGGTACAGAGTACTATTTTTCATAAGACAAATGCAGCTTTAGATCAAGTATTGAATCATCCATTCATTGTATATTGGCACTTTCCAGGTAAGTTTTACATCTTCTTTCACAAGAAATACTGGAGCATAGAACTGAAGTGCAGGGACACTATACCTCCAAACAGATTAAATGTATACATTAGTGCAATCAGCATTAACTTAGATAAAATACAAATCTATAAACCAGGCTAACTTTAACCACTCTAATTAAACGTGACCCCAAATTAAATGTGAACCTTGTTTTGGGAAACCAAAATGAAGAAAATAAGACTTTTCCAAAGCCACAGCCGAATCCTGACTGCATGGAGCAGGGGAAGAGCCTCCTCATTCTAGTCACCCTCCTTTTCCTACTCAGCCAAAAGCTAGAGGGTTAACCCTTTTCCAGCTGCTGCCAAATTGGCAGAAGCTTTTGAACAATTTGGCAGTGGCTGTGAGAGAGTTAAACCTCTAGCTTTTACCTGAGCAGCAGGCTCCACCCTTTTCCCAGGCAGCCAAAAGAGGCCTGCCCCCAGCAGCCATTCCACCATCCCAGTGCCTCCATTTTGGCATGAAGATCAGCGTCACTTAAAACACTCGCCCCAATTTTGGATAGCTAATTTTTATGAAAAGGTGTGTGTGGTATGCAAATAAATATGGTAACTCTGAAAGAGTCTGGATAATATATACCAATTTAGGATCCTCTGTCTGGTCCTGGGGCAGCCATTTGGAAGACAATTTAGTTTCTGGACACAGAACACTTTTGCACTGGTATAATTTATTTTGGCTATATCCAGTGCAGTCAGAGAATCTGCTACTCCAGGATAGCTGCTCACAGTAGACAGTATTACATCACCTTGCCATTAGGTGACAGAGGAGCAGGTAAAAGCCTATTTGCCTATCACAAACAGCTACCCCAGGACATTTCTGGACACATTACTTCTACTGCAGTACAGATTTACCTGTGATTCTTCTCTGGTAATTCTACACTAGGTAAATTATGCAAGTGTGGGGCTGTACATCATGTGTCCAATCTTTGTTTACACCAGTGTAAGGATTGATTGCGCTGGTGAAAATATGTCAAGTATCTAAAACCTTATGTAGGATTAGCTGAAACAGCTGTTCTAAAGGAGAAGCGCAATTACAAACTTTAGTTCCTGTAAAAGTGTATTCAGGAAATATTTACATGACAAATGAGACCAGCCCCTGCCAGAAGGATACTTCATGTACTTGACTGGTTTTATTACTTTGCTCAGTTTTATCTTGCATTTAATCATACTGACCTTCATCTGCCATCCAGTAACTAAAGTACTAAAACAGCCTTAATATCTCTGTATGTCATTACAATGCAGTTTGATGGTTTTGCAAAACTTTTTATTAAATATTACATATCTTGGAAGTTTAAAATATATGTCCAATCACATACAGTACAAGGAAAATTAATGTAAATCCTGAAAGCAAGTGGAGGCATTGGGTAAAGTAAGACAGAAAATACCGAATGGTTGATAGGTGAAGTTTCATTAACAGATCATAAAACCAAGTGAAAATATCAAGTGTTAACTTATATAATAAATGAAACTGGGAAACAAACCCAGAGGGAATTATCCCATGTGACTTTAACTGAAAATAGTTTTCATATTCTCCATACTGATTATAACAAAAGGCTCCTGAAAAGGCCAGATACAACAGTGGAGAATGTAGCACTTAACAGCTTTAAGTCACAAAAAATATAGCATGTTGTGTATTTTAGACCAGTATAACAACATGCACTATTGATCAAAAATGGTTAACAAAAATATTTTTTGTTATAATTAAGTACTTGGTAGTTAATGCCTCATTGGCATTAGGTAACTGGCATTCAGTCCAACTTGTTGCTAAGTCTTTAATTGTTGAATTGTTTCTGTTGAATTTATAACCTTTCCTTGGTTGGGATATACAGGTAGAAATATTTTTAGGTGAATATGTAAGTGTGAATTGCTAATAATATTAATAAGTATCATTATTTTATCCCACATGGATGATGGTCTACAATGTTACAAGTAGGAGGCAGATACTACAGAACTGTCTTGAATGGTTGTAATTTGCCCCAGATATTATACTACAGATAATTGCCAATTTATTACTTACACATTCTATTTGCCAATCCAAATTTCTGTATATTTTTAAATATTCTGCTTTTAAGTACTCCTAAGACCCCTGTTGTTTCAATTACTTGCCACCGTGGCCTGAGGTGTTATTACTATGTTGATGATAATCAGCAGCTCCTTCTATTTCTGTTACTGAAGCTGAGACTAGCTGAATTCTATCAAGAGAAAGTATGGCCTGAAGGAATGAGTACCATACTGATAGTCAGGTGGTCCCAAATAGTAACCCTAGGTCTGCCACTATGCTGCTGTGCAGTCTTGAGTAGACCATGAAAGTCCTGATTCTTAGCAGTGTTGAGCATCTACAAGTTGGGCAGCACTTCTGAAAGCAGGCAATTAATAGCTCTGCTTCAGTTTCCTGCCTCTACAATGAGCAAGATACGGTTTAAGGAATAATTCACAATTGTAATGTATCAAAAATAGAAATGCTGTACCTAAATGTTAAATAAAGGAAGTGAATATTTTCTACCACAGTCCTTAACTGGATGTCAGATTATATTCTAATGGTGAATAATTCTACAACTGAGTTTATGGTGGTTTGCTTTTCAGAGGAAGTGTTAATTCCTTACAGGATATCTGTTTCATTACCCCTGTTGCTGCCATCAAAGTGTAGGTGTTGTCTTTGTGCTGGTTCTTTCTCTAAAAATATCATATTAATTCTCTAATGAGAATCTCCTCTTATTTTTTCACAAATAGCACTAATATTGGCCAGTCTTCTCCCTCTCTCAGTGGGAGCATCTACACATGCATTTGATTTGGGCTCAGTTTACTTGGGTGTAATCTTCTGCAGACTAAGCGCTCCCGGGCAGGTGTCTATACATGTAGGGACTAGGCATCCAATTTGCTGCTTTTATCACCAAACTTGCTGCAGCCCTGCAATTGGCCCCTGCTACCAGCTGGCGGAGCTCCAGGCTCTAGCTGTAGCTGCCAGCAGCCGACAGCCCTCTTCAAAAGCCAGCCCTGCTCATTTCTTTCTGGTCGGCCACTTCCCTGGCCAAGAGCAGTGTTCCCAGTGCAGGAGCAGCATGTGACAGCTCACTACTTGCCCACTCTGGCTCCACACACTATGACTGCTCCAGCCCCTTCCCCTGGCAGCAATAACCAGCACCCTGGGCTCTTGCTGGCCACCACACTGGTCATGCTGGCCTGCTGCACTGACCGTCGCCTGGCCCACAGCTGTCTTGCTCCACCTGGCTTCCACTCATGCAGTGACTGCCTGCCTGGCCAGAGTGCACCATTCCAGGGCTGCTGCTACCACCACTACTCAGCTGCCACTGGCAGGGATGCTAATGAGGAGCCTCTGGACACCACTACCAGGGCCTCCAGCTCCGCCACCTCTGGGCCCACTAGGCCAGCCAGAACTGGTGGTGGCACATTGTCCAGCATACCTGGGATGACAAGCAGTGGCTGGAGGCCTTGTGCATGACCTGGGCTGCTTTCTGCATGACCCAGGGTACATTTTGGGACCTCATGGAGCAGCTCCAGTGCCACCTGGAGTGGCAGGACATCAGCATGTGGCCGCTCCCCGATCCTGTGGACACCCACCTGACCCTCGCCCCACTAACGCTGGCCATGTCCACCAGCCTGCAATACATTGGCCACTTGTCTGGCATTGGCAAGGCCACCACCAGGGAGGCCATCCTGGAGGTGTGTGACACCCTCCAGGATGTGCTAAGGAACACTGTGCTCCATGTGCATAACCCCAGGTGGTGGTAGCTGGGTTCCATGCCCTGAGCTTCCCCCAGTGCATCAGGACCCTAGATGGAACCAACATCTCTGTCACCTGCCCACCCCACGGAGACCACCCCTACTACAGGCAGAGGGGCTTTACTCCATGGTCTACCAGGTTGTCGTGTGACCACCCTGGGGTCTTCACACATGTGAGTGCTGGCTGGGTGGACAGCACCCATGATGCCCATGTGTTTCAGAACTCCAGCCTGGTGGAGAGCAGCCACTTCGCACTGGAGATGCTGGACCCATATCTGTGCCATGGCCATCCTGCCCCTCCTCATTGGGGACCCCATCTACCTGCTCCTGTGATGGGTCATGTGGCCCTACACCAGCCACCTGGTCCTCCACCAGGCCCACTTTAACTGCTGCCTGGGCAAGGCAACCCCAGAGAAGGGGCTGGGTGAGCAGCCCCCGCGCCTAGTCAAGGCCCTAAGGGGAGGGGCCCCTGGTGCTTTCTGGACATCACCCCCCACAAGGGACCCCATTGAAAGGAGGACTGTCTCTTGCTATGGGTCAGGGACTATATTAAGGAATAGATGATATTAAGATTGTTCCTGTTTGAGCCTTATATTTTGTAATTGAAATGTTTTATTGTGTTGATGCTGCTGAAATTGTTTTATTGTGATGGGTAAATAGTGTTATTTAGGGTTTGACCTTGGTTAATGTTCACTGTGCAAATATATGTATATGAAATTTAGTTTTATGTTTATGTATATTATAACTCAATAAATTATATATAGTTAAGAACTTTGGGCTTGGGCTGACTCTATAGAGGAAAGAGGGATCTGCTCGAAATTCTGGCATCCCTCTCACAGCACCCCCTCCTGCCTAACCATCCCAGCCAATTGAGAATAGGGCACACCCTTGGGTGTACCCAGGTTACACAGGCACAGGCATGGGCCTGGGTGAGGAGGATGCCATCCAGGATCCCATGCCAGATCTCTGAATCCTGACAAGGCCATTCTAGTGCTGCCAGGCCTAGGCAGCTGCCTGCAGCACCCACCAGAGCTACCAGCCACACCAACCCCAGCACCAGCCCTGGGTTCCCCCTGCAGCACCCACAGCCCCACCACAGGAGCACAGCATGGGACTGGCAGCTGTGTGGCAGAGGTAATGCCCTGCAGCACTTGCAGGCTCAGGGCAGACTGCTGGGCATGCGCTGCAGGCAGGTGGAGCTAGCCTTGCTGACCAGAAGCTGCCTGCAGCTAGGCTTGGGGGCTGACAGGCCTGGCTGGAGGCTGCAGCAGCCTGAAGCACCCTGCTGGCCTGGACGGTATGGTCCTGGCAGCCATGTGGCACTGAGGCGCCAGGCAGCAGCACTGGGTTGCAAGCAGGCTGGTGTGGCTAGCCTGTGGCCTACCCAGGGGGACACAGGAGCCCGGAGTGCCCTCAGGCTCCCTGTATGTACGCCCCAAGGCTCAAAATACCTGTAGGCTTTTAAAGCCTGAGGCAGAGACTGCCATAAAAGCAGCCCAGCCCTGGGGCAGGGGAGGCTCCTAGCTCAGTGCCCTGGGGCTAGCCTAAGGCTGGCCCCCTAGTCACTGGGCAGACCTGGGAGTAAACTTGCTCCCTGGTCACGTGTACACATTCAGTACTGCATAGTAACTAATCCCACGTAAATTTGCTACATGTATTTACAGGTAGCAAATTTATGCATGATTAAGGGTTTTTACTGTGCAGTAAGTGTGTGTACATGTAGACACATGAGCTTACTGCACAGTAAACTAGACTACTGGCATTTAGGTGTCTTGTGCCAGTGTGGACAACCAGGCTACCTAACTAGCACTAAATTGCTATAACCATCTTCTTCCATTCTTTTGCCTTTCCTTTAAAAAAAAGTCCTAATCTACCAAGTTTATGCCAGGCCTCACCAATGCAAATTCTTGTGTCAGTATTGCATCTCATCTTTGTCTGTTTATTGCCTAGCCTAGGTAGCTCCTTAGTAGCAACAAGGGTAATGAAACAGATATCCTGTAAGGAATTAACACTTAGGGCTTAGGCAGGAACCATGTCATCTTATATCTGCCTGAAGTATATATCTGTGATGCCATGGAAATTATAAATTAATAAGTCTTTTCTCTATGAAATAACAGATAAAACATTCTGTAGGCTTCAACTCATGCAAAATCCTGCTGTTACTGTTCTTACAATTGGATCTTTCAACCAATTGATTCCCATTAAATTTAATGTTACAGAGAAAAATGCTTTGCAAAACATTTAATGGTTTCTATCAGTCTGAATAAATGTATCTCAGTGAGCTTCTGCCTCCTTGAATACCAGTTAAGTTTCTGAGACTGAGATCTAGCAATGCAAAGACTTAGCTTACTTCTCGATACAGGCTCAAGATTTTGGGGGCCCACATATTTTTATTGTTGCTTCTTTCTCTCTACTATTGTATAGAAATGCAACTACCATAGTATGTGGACCTTGAAATGCACTAAAATACAGAGGTACAAGATTCAAATAGAAAAGGTTGTCACTTCTGTTCTTGGAACATAGTTTTAAGATTTTTGTGAACTTTATAATGAGATCCAGAGATGCACTATGGGAGCCTAAAATGAGACTTTCGCAAAATTTAAGTGAAATTTAAGCAATTAAGTCCAAAAAAGTAATTTAAAAACCTTCTACTCTGATAGCCACAAAATCCATTATTTAACTAAACTCATTCAGCACCTATATTCCTTGATACCCAAGCTTGGGCATCTCTCATGCTAGAAGTGTTCCAATCTGAGCAGCTAGGTGCCTAGCTCCACCCAGCAAGTGGGAGACCTGAGTTATAGACCTGCCTCAGCGCAAGGGGATTCAAACTGAGAGTAGTTTGAGAGAAACTATCCATCCCTCCTATTGGAACTGGGCAACTGTACAGCCAACAATGCAAGAGTTATACAGCCAGAAAGAGAACAAGAAAGAAGAAACTGGATGCTGTGGCCTTATGATTAGGGTATTCAGCTGGGAGTGCAAAGTACTAAAGCCTAGTCCTTGCTCTCAGGACTATGCATTTTTACACTCCACAGTTGGAAGCAGCAGCTCATCTCCTGCTGTTGGTGTCTCTGGCTCCCCCAAACCAGTTTCACTTTTCCCTGGCAGGAAGCTCACCTTTTCCCCTGACTTCTTTTTCAGGGTTGCTTCGTAAGTCAGAAGCCATCCTCTCTGACAGGTGCCACACCCTCAAGCTGTATGGGGTTTGTCACATATACAGACCCAGTGGTGACACATAGGGGGTGCACAGGGGTGCATGTGTGCCCCCTGAGAGCACTGGTGCACCCTCTGACAGGTCGTTTTCCCCGCTTAGGCAACAGGCAGAGGGGGCAGGGGGGGCAGGTAGAAGCGCCGGTGCCCCCCTGCGAGCACCAACCGAGAACTGGGGGTGCCAGATGAAGCGCCACTGCAGATGAAGCACTGCTGGCATTTCCAGGAGTGCCACAGCCACTTCTGGGAACACGCCCCCATCACTGACTGGTCGCTGGGGGGGCACGTGCCCCCCATGACTCAAGTGGCACCAGTCGCCTGTGCACAGACCGCACAGTATCTATCAGATTGTTCCCCCTTCTAAAAAGGCATGTTCCTGCATCTTCATAGTAAACAAAATAACCAACAAATCACAGTATGCAAACACATACTAGTTATGTTTAACTGGTAGTCTAGCCTTTCATCCATACTTGCCTATGGTTTGTCATCTTTGTTTCCCCTAATAACAAACTGAATTCCTACGTTGCCACTTTCTGCCACTGTTGCTAGATCTAGCTCATCTTCCTGACAGGTGCACTTCTTCCAGGTATAGGTCTATGAACTTGAATTGATCCCACCTGGCCTGTAACATTAAGAGCAGGTGTTACAGCCTGCTTACTTCGAACTACTTCACTCCCTGTTCTGCAAGGACTCAAATCAAGTGTCTTTTGTACACTGACACCCAAAAAAGAAATGCTGGTTTGGCTTCTTGCTTCACCTCTTATGGAACCTCTCTGATAGTTTCTGAATAATTTTAAAGACACCTTAAAACTGTTTCTGTCATTTAGATGATTTACCTATTATGTCTGAGGGGGAACATCTTACCCAACTGGTTCTCCTACATTACATATATGAGAGGTGACCTTGAGGTCAAAAGCTTTCTGTTTCTCACCACTCCTTTCTAAATGAATCAGCAGGCTCAAATGTAGAAATTACCATATTTACTCAAATATAAGAGAAAGTGTTTTCCCTATGCTGATGGTGAGGGAAGCTCATCTTTCATTCACATACAAGGAAACCTCATTAAATACACCGTCTATCACTAAACTGCTGCCAAAAGCAGCATGTGCTCAGTAATGGAAACCAACTATGAAACTGATTAAATACAGCTAACACTGAGCATGACTATAGAACACATGGTCTATACTGAGCAAACAGTGATGGGCACTTCTTTGTTTTACAAATTTTATTAAAAAACACTTATCACCCTACACTTACAAAGCTTCACATATTGAGCATCCTTGTTTTACCAAAATTTCATATCAACTACATATCCAAAAACAACTACACAGCCAAAAGCATACAACTATATTTTTAAACCTTTTAACAACATCCATCAACTTCCCACAACAGAACACCTTACAGAGCTCTTTTTTTCATACAGAAACCCATGAAAAAACATTACCTCAGTAACCACCTGAAGTTCTCTGCCCCTCCCATCAGTTCTTTCTGTGGGTTTAGTACAGGCGTAGGCAACATTTTTTGGCCGGAGTGCCAAAAAACACCACAATGCCTACCTTAGAAGGTGACGGAGTGCCAGCATGCCAGAAAAACAAAATGAGGGCAAGGGGTGCATGGCAGGATGCCCTGCTTCTGCCCCTTGTCCCCCAACCAAAGCCCCTGCTCCCTAGCTCTGCTGCCCTGTGCCCCCCACCCAAAGCCCCTGCCCCCCAGCCCAGGCTCTGTGTCTATCAGCAGCTACCCCAGCTCTGGGTAGCTGCTGGAGCCCAGGCTGCTCCCAGCAGGGCTTGCAGCATCCCAGCTGACTACTGAGAGCAGCCCGGGCTCCCGGCTGCCAGCAGCTCCCCAGAGCCGGGGTGGCTGCAGCTGGGAGGCTCCAAACAGCTGTGATGGGCTTCAGGCTCTGACATCAGAAGAAGAGTATACCTCCACTGCTCGGGCCTCTAGGGGGGCTGTTAGGAAAGCTAAGGCGGACATAGAGCTAGGACTAGCGTCCAAGATCAAGGATAATAAAAAGTCCTTTTTCAAATATATAGGGAGGATGAAGAAGGCACCACGAAATGTGGGGCCCCTGCAAGATACGCTGGGCAATCTGGTGGTCGCGCCAGAAGAGAAGGCAGACATCTTTAACAAATTCTTCACCTCCATTTTCTTGGGCAGGGACCGGGACTCCCCCACCGTGATTCTAGATGGACTTGAGGGGAATGCCCCAAGACCTAAGGTTGAGGAGGACCAGGTTAGAGTGCTTCTGGAGGGGCTGGATGTGTTCAAGTCAGCAGGTCCAGATGCTCTCCACCCCAGGGTGTTGAGGGAGCTAGCAGGGGTTATTGCAGGGCCCTTGGCACGGCTTTACGAGCGCTCGTGGTGCTCAGGCCAGGTGCCAGATGATTGGAAGATAGTCATTGTGGTCCCCATCTTTAAGAAAGGGAGGAGGGAGGACCCAGGCAACTATAGGTCCGTCAGTCTTACCTCAATCCTGGGGAAACTCTTTGAGAAGATCATCAAGGAGCACATCTGTGATGGGCGGGCATCAGGGGTGATGCTGAGGGGCAACCAGCACGGTTTCATTAGGGGCAGGTCATGTCAGACCAACATGATTGCCTTTTACGATCAGGTCACAAAAGCACTGGATGCAGGTGTCGCCGTGGATGTAGTCTTTCTGGACTTCAGCAAGGCCTTTGACACTGTCTCTCACCCCATCCTCATTAAAAAACTAGGCGACTGTGGCATCGATGCCTACACGGTCAGATGGATTGCTAATTGGCTGAAGGGTTGTACTCAGAGGGTGGTGGTGGACAGGTCATATTCGACCTGGGGGGAAGTGGGCAGTGGAGTCCCCCAGGGCTCGGTCCTTGGGCTTGCGCTGTTCAATTTCTTTATCAGTGATTTGGATGATGGGATGAAAAGCAACCTGTTCAAATTCACTGATGATACCAAAATCTGGGGTGAGGTGGGCACGCTAGTAGGGAGGGAAAGACTGCAGAAAGATCTGGATAGGTTGCAAGGGTGGACTGACAAAAACAGGATGCGTTTCAATATGGACAAGTGCAGGGTGCTGCACTTGGGCAGTAGTAACCGGCAGCACATTTATAAGATGGGAAACTCCCTTCTTGAGAGCACAGAGGCAGAAAGGGATCTTGGAGTCATCATTGACTCCAAGATGAACATGGGCCGACAACGCGAGGTCACGGTCGGCAGGGCTAACTGGACCCTATCGTGCATCCACAGGTGCATCTCAAGTAGGGGCAAGGAGGTGATCCTCCCCCTCTACGCGACACCGGTCAGGCCACAGCTGGAGTACTGTGTCCAGTTCTGGGCGCCCCACTTCAAGAGGGATGTGGACAACATTGAGAGGGTCCAGAGGAGGGCCACCCGCATGATCCAGGGACAGCAAGGCAGACCCTACAATGAGAGGCTACGGGACCTGAACCTGTTCAGTCTTCACAAGAGAAGGCTGAGGGGGGACCTTGTGACCATCTATAAACTCACTAGGGGGGACCAGAAGGGTTTGGGGGAGACCTTGTTTCCCCCAGCGCCCCCTGGGATAACAAGAAATAACGGCCACAAGTTGTTGGAGAGTAGGTTCAGATTAGACATCTGTAGGAACTACTTCATAGATAGGGCAGCTAGGATCTGGAACCAACTTCCAAAGGAAGTGGTGCTAGCTCCTACTCTGGGGATCTTTAAGAAGCGGCTCGATGCCTACATGGCTGGGTTCACTTGAGCCCAGTTTCTCTCCTGCCCAGGCAGGGGGTCGGACTTGAAGATCTACAAGGTCCCTTCCGACCCTACTTCTATGATTCTATGATTCTATGATCAGCTCCATACCACTGCGTGCAGGTGCACCTTGGAGCGGGTGGTGGGGGAGGGGCCTGAGGCAATGCAGCCCCGGTCTCTCCCCTACTCCCAGCAGAGAGGTGATAGCAAGGTTCCAGAGCCCGGCGCAGCTCTTTGTAGCCAGCCCAGGCTGTGGGCAGCTGCAACAGGCAGTGGGCAGGCTGCAAACAGCTGCACCAGGCTCCACAGCTCCAGCATCAGCTCTGTGCTGGCGGTGACTGCCAGCTGATGAAGCTGATGCTGGAGCCCAGCACAACTGTTTGCAGCCTCCTGGCTGCAGCTGGCCCCAGCTCTGGGTAGCTCTTGCCAGCCGGGAGCCCGGGCTGCTCCCAACAGGCAGCTGGGATGCTGCAAGCCCTGCTGGGAGCAGCCCAGACTCCATCTCTGGCAGAAGCTACCTAGACCCAGGGCTGGCCGTGGTGCACTGAGCAAAATGGCCTCGTGTGACATGCTTGGCACGCGTGCCAGGGGTTGCCAACCCCTGGTTTAGTGAAGCAAGTATATCCAGTCCTTTTTCCTCTGCTTCTTCTCTGCCTCTTCTTCTCTGATCTCTTTGTTATCCCAATTGATGTAGTATTTCATTTCATGCAGCTCCAGCTTTAGGCACTTTCTTTCAGTGAAAGTCAACCCCTTAAAAACCAGAGGTTTCTTATTTTCCATAAAAAGTTTTAAAACATTTTAATACCGTCTTTAATGTTTCCTTTGGTCTGTTTGATATGAGTCTACATAGTACCATCTCCCATGCTAACAAGAGGTTTATTTTGGTGACACCCAGGAAGTGACAGACCATTTACCACACCCTTTTGCATAGGTACACTCCCAAAACACATCCCACCATTTCTAATCCCCCGTACCTCTCCCTTGGGCCCCTAGATGAGCTCATCAATTCCTATCTGTCTTGTACCTCTCTCACAGGCAAGATATTTCTTACAACCATCCATGCTAGGTCAGCATATTCCCCTTTTAATTGTTTACTTGCCACTACTCCCCACACCTTCTTCACTTGTCCTTCTGTGAAGCTTCCCACTGGCATCTCCTGTCTCTCTCCCTTACTGCTTTCAGAAGCGTTAAGGGAGAGAGCAGCCATACCAACCTGATTGACTCTCAGCTAAATGAAACAATGAGACTCATAGCCAGGGATCCAGGTTTTCCGTTTCCCATGGAAAAACAGAGAAAACCACAGATTTTATCTTTTACTGGAGGCAAATGAGGATTTCTCATTTTACCCCAGAAACCTGCGGATTTTGCAGTTTTGCAACAAGCTCTCTGCAGGCAGGCAGAGTTCCAGACTGCAGGGAGCAGGGGGTCAGGCAGGGGGGCAGTCAGGCAGGAGGAGGGCGGTCAGGCAACCTGGAGAGCAGCTCCCACAGGTACTTGGTGGTGATTGATGCTCCCATATGTAGGGAGGGAGTTCAACAAGGCTGGGGCTGGGGCTGGAGCTGCTGCCCAGCCAGGCAGTGCCCAGAGCTTCGGGCTCAGGGCCGCAGCGCACGGCTGTAGGGCCCCAGCAGGGCCACGGGCGGCTCGTCCAGGGGGCGGGCTCCCCGCCACTGCACACACTCCCAGGGGATTGGAGGATCCATGCCCCACCAGATCTGTGCACTGGGCAGGGGCAGGGCAGGCTACCCACTGTGGGCTTGGGCGGTGGGGTGCTGCTCTCCACTGCTGCGTGCACTCCCAGGTGGCAGGGGGGACCCGTGCCCCCCAGATCTGTGCACGGGGCATGGGTGCAGGCTACCTGCTTCAGGCTTGGGCTCCCACCCTGCTGCCCTTCCTCGGGGCCTCCACAGCCCATTGTGTGTGACCCAGCACTACAAAGAACAACAGGGCCACATAGGAAAGCTGTTTTCAGTAGAATCCAGTGTCCATCAGGGCTGCCCACTCTCCCTGATCCTGTTTATTTGTGCAATGGAACCATTAGCACAACAACTCAGACAATTCCCCAGGATCAGTGGTGTGAAGATCCTCAAGAGGAACAGGGAAGAGACGGAAGTCCTCGTGTACATGGGTGACCTGAACATCATATGCAGGGACAAAGGGTCAGTGGAAAGAGCACTACAATACACCCAGATATATGGAGCAGCAGCAGGGGCTAAGCTCAACATGATCAAAAGCACCTGCCTAGTCCTGGGTAAGCCTGGGGACCTGTCACCCCTGTGGGTTTACATCCCCCAGGAGTGGGTAAAGATCTTTGGGGTGTTTTTTGACCCAGAGCTGATGGGGCACAGGGCATGGGAAAAGATGGAGGCTAAGGCCAGACAGAGACTGGGGCTATGGCAATCACACTGCCTGTCAATTGGGGGGGCACTGAGGAAGGTGGTGCTCCTGCCAATACTGTTATGCATCTCCCTAGTCTTCCCCGCCTTAGAACAAGTTGTTCACAGAATCAAAAGAGCCATGTGTGTTTTCTTTTGGAACTCCACATGGGAGAAAGTGGCGAGGACCAAGCTGTACAAAGCGACATGGTTGGGTGGCAGAGGAATGCCAGATGTCCTTCTCTTCCTCTAGGTCAGATACATGAGCCAGGGTTGCACACTGGCAACAGGGATGGAATCTAAAACAGCCAGGTTTGTTAAATATTTTGCAGGGCAGCTGCTGTGACAGTGGCAAGTGCACATGATGACCAATGGGAACCTGTGGACCATGGTTTCCCCATGGTTTTACAAAATCCTGAAGTGCTTTCAAGAGAAGTACAAGCTGCACAGCGCTACCCTAGCAACCCTGGTGAACCACCACAAGATACAGGAGGTGGTAAGGGCAAGAAACACCATATCACCCATAGACTTACTACCTGGTGACAGCTGCCAGGGCATGTGGGAGCAAATCTTCCACAAGGACCTGCAGAAGGAGCACAGAGACCTGAACTGGCAGGCAGCCTACTGGGCACTCCCCATGTGGGCATGGATAAACAGAGCAGGGCAGAGAGGTCCATCAAACTGCCCAAGGCAGACCTGCCGTTGGCAGGCAGAAACAATTGACCATCTCTTCTGGGACTACCCATCTGCTAGAGAGGTGTGGAAGAAAATCCATGCGCTTTTCCTGGTGGTGACAGGTTTCAGAGACCTGACCAGGGAAGGGGTTCTCTACCAGCACCTGACCAGAGAGCAAGGGACCCCAACTGCTCACTTTGATCAGTTCATATCCTGCTTCAGGTATGCACTGTGGAAAACCATGAACCTGCTCATAAACAGGCACTCGGATCCCACAGTTGAGTGGGGTTAAGTGAAATGTACTGGTAGTACAGGAAGACAGAAGAGGATGGTGGGAAAAAAACTGCAGATCTCATCTGATGGAGAGGGGTCTGGCATAGACTTTTTCAGGGGCAGGCCCTCTGAGGAGGGTAGTGGGTGGGGGTACAGGTATGAAGATGGGTACACGGGTATGCGATTATGCAGTGCAAACTGTGTAACAGGTTTTAACTGTGCTTTGTGAACCACAAAGGCCACTTGGCAGAGTGTTGGAGGTAGAGTTATATATATTTATTTATATATATATATAGAAATAAATATTTTTGTTAAAAAAAGGCATCTTTTGGGCTAAGATCAAGTAGGAAGTATCTGAAGTCCCAGACTAAACAGGGATGTTTACCTGTAGTTTCTGGGAGCATCCAACTCCCAAAACCTCTAGGCTTGGGCCTGCATGTAGGATGCCTACCAATGGATTTGGGAGTATCTGAAGTCTCATGGTGAGAGGTCTGGGATACAGGATGCTTGCTGGTTGTATTATTGAGTTCCACCTGCTCAATTTACTTGGTTTTTGGAACAACTGAATTTTGCTCAGTCGATATGATTTGGAACTGACTTGACTATTTTGGCCTAGAACACAAAATATATTATGTTTTTTAAAAGTTTGTAGTATATATAAGTAAATACAAAAGTGCAGCTTGAAAGTGTGTTTATGGAGTACCTGTACCAAAATTGGTAACTGTTTTAAACAAGGTAAAATGCCTCAATTCTGGATGAACTAAGTCTATAGGTATCCATAATAATATGCCTACATGCAAATTACTATAAGAATGTTTATTTCAAAGTCAGTGTTTTCAAATTTGCTCCTCACTTCTATGCACTCAGAGATAGCAGGAACTTACACTAAGACAGGGGTGGGGTAAAGGTTGCAGGGGAAAAAAATTGGGAGGGCAGAGAGCAAGGGGGCCACCTGACCCTCCCAGATTTATTTTCCATACTGTAGCAGTGGGAGGGGAACAAATTCACGGCAAATGTCCAATAATTAGGTTCTCTACCTGGAAAATTATAACAAATGTATAAATCTTCTATACATAGAATCTAATTATTGGGGAGTCATCTTATATTGAGTGAATATGGTAATTGCTCCTCTTCTCCAGAGCAAAGATGAAATTCCCTAATTTAATATGATGCTTAGAATATGAAATTCTGTTGCCAGATTAGCTATCTGGACTAATGTAGCTCACTTTTTTCATTTCCAAGAGAACATACCAACAGAAAATTATCCTTTCCTAATGTCCCACTAGAAGTCTCTACAGCTTTTTCTAATCTGTCATTATTTATAGTAGTTTAAAAGTGACATTGTAGATGTGATGGTCCAGAAATTATGCAAGAGGCAAGGATTTCTTCGGGAGATATCTTTTATTATCTTTTATTGTAGTTGGGATAGAGTTAGACAAGCTTTTGAATGCAAAACATTTTCTCTCAGATCGGATCACAAGGAGCCATGCACATTATCTGGTCTGGAACTACCCCTTGCTCCCTTGATGAGATTATTACATATTCTGCTTTACTTGCCCCACATAAACCAATTATATCATACTGTAGGCCTTGACATAACCAATGCCATTAGGGCTCATGGAGTAGACAGCCATAGCTGAAATGTGTGATATTGGGAGAAAAGGGGCCCAGTAGTGGCTCAGATCTCCTTGTTGCAATAGCTATTTAAACATTGATAGTGGGGTTTTTTCCTTTTGTATCTGTGACTCCTGTATAGCAGTCACTCCTAGGTTTGTTTTTGTCTGGATATGGGGCAAGCACATAGCAGCTTGGGGAGGTGATCTATTTAGTTGACTGACTTAGTGATAAGAATGACATACCCATCAATAAGAAAGTTGAGACACGGATTGTGGGTAACAAAGTAATGGGGATAGTTGCTATGAAGCGGTGATTGGTGGGAGCCTCTAACATAACCTGCGGAATCTTGTCAATCATGTGAAAGAGAAAAAAAGTTGTAAGGATATATAAATAGGTAAGAAGAAGCTTAACACTTGGGAAGCCAGAGAAGCAAACAGCACCCAACTGCTGCCATTGTGACTCCAGGTTCTGTAACAACACCTGGGCAGCTGAATCATTGCATTGTTCGGAAGGCCTATGTAAGGCCTTTGTAACTTTGTTCTGGTATTGCTTAAGCATTTAATGAATTCTGGATTTGAGACTGGAATGGTCTCACTGATCAGTTTATCTATCCACACTACTCCTATATCAAAATTAACAATACCAGCCAGTTATCAGAATTAACTTGTGAATTATCCCCTATGTAAAAATTAACCCATACTTCATCAGACAATCTGTCCTAACCAATAGCCGCATGGCAAAAATAAAATTCCATACCAACATAAGACTGTCAATTTGTACATTGCTTTGCCAAGTATTCCTTAATTTTATTTGATGTTTGGCTATTTGACACTGATCACCCCAAAGTAGAAAATTATTTTTTGTAGTTCTCTACCTAGAAATGTCTTTCCATAGCTTGGTAGGCAATATAGAAACTGGGAATTTCCTGTGACCACATCAGAAGGTCACATAGACAACATGTTGCCTGTGAAACATGGGATGAGAACTACTGTTTTACAGATTGTTAGAGGTGTAACCAGCAATTTCAGTGCCCTGGGTAAAGATGCTGCCAAACACCAGAGAGCATGTGTGGAGCACTGAAGCATGCTGCTGGTGCCTCCTTTGAATAAGTGCCTGAGGCTGATGCCCCACTCATCCTACTCTAGTCATGCTATTGCTGTGTGTGGATTTGGTAGACACAGACACAGTCAACACAATAGCCTTGTCGCACAGAGCACATAGCACATGCATTATTTTGATCTTACCATGCTGTATTAAAAGTTAGAATGTGTTCTGAGCAGTTGCATGGTAATGCTTGCTATGATTTCAGCTCACTCTAGACAGTGCTAGCCAGCTGTGCTCTACCCCCTTCTCCCCCTACCCCCAGCACTGGGCACCACAGCTCACACAGCCACTTTTGAGGATATGCAAGCCCCATTTCTGGAATCTATGTCCTTCCTGCCTGATGCCCAGCACTGCCCAGCTCAGGAGCACTTGCCTCTGGCATGCCGGAGTGAGTCAGGTCTCTGCTTACACTTGTGGTCAGGAGGCATAGGGAGCAGAGCCCAGGAGAAGGTGCTACTCCTGCAGCTAGATTGGCACCTGCCACTTGCTGGGTCTCTGCTGCTAGTTATGTTGAACTGGGTCAGCTGCGGTGCAGAAGCTGAAACCAACTGATTGTCAGTTGTAGCCCCAGTACCCCTCCAGAATCTTGAATTTGTATTATCTCCATGGAGCAGTCCAACAACTGAACATGTGTTACTTAATATGATCTGGAGTCCTAACTTTGGTACAATATGATCACAATTATAGCACATAGATTCATAGATGGTTAGGGGCTGAAAGTGACCTTGTAGATCATCGGGTCCAGTCCCCCTGCACTAGGCAGGAAAAGACAAGTGGGGTCAAGTGACCCTGACAAGGTGACTGTCCAGTCTCCTTTTGAAGATTTCCAGGGTAGGTGACTGCACCACCTCTGGAGGGAGCTTTTTCCAGTCTGGACACCCTGACTTTGAAGGAGTTTTTCCTGGAATTGGGCCTGAAGCAGTCTTACAGGAGTTTATATCCATTGCTCCTGGTCTTCCCTAGGAGTGCCCTGATGAACAGCTGTTCACTGAGTTCTTGATATACTCCCCTGATATAGTGGTACGCCACTATCAAGTCCCTTCTCAGCCTTCTTTTCTGTAGGCTGAAGAGGCCCAAGTCCCTCAGCCTCTCCTTGTATGGTTTGTCTTGCAAGTCCCTGATCATAAGGGAAGAGCCACCCGTATGAACATGAGCTAGCAATGCGATGCTGTGGCCAGCAGGGCAAACAACACACTGGCATGCATTAACTGTTGCATCTCATGCAAAATTAGGGAAGTGATACTCCCACTGTACTCTGCACTGGTGAGACCACAGCTGGAGTACTGCATCCAGTTCTGGGTGCCACACTTCAACAAGGATGTGGAAAAACTTGAGAGGGTCCAGAGAAAAGCTAGATATGAAAACAGTCAGCTATAGACAAGTATATTACACAAGTACCAGTATTTATTTGAATCTTGCTGTATCCTCTTTAATTTTCTGTGCACTTTGCCTTATAACAATGTATTATGTTATGTACTCTGAGAAACAATATTTGATCATGCAATTAAACTATCATAAAGCAGAGGCACAAGGGAGCAGAGATAATGTTGTATGTACAAACTTAATTTTATTTCTGGACTTTTAAATGCTAAGTTAGAAGCATAGAATCATAGAAAATTAGGGTTGGAAGGGACCTCAGGAGATCATCTAGTCCAACCCTCTGCTCAAAGCAGGACCAGCCCCAACTAGATCATCCCAGCCAAGGTTTTTTCTACCTGGTCCTAAAAACCTTCAAGAATGGAGATTCTACAAACTCTTTGGGTAGCCTGTTCCAATGTTTTACTACCCTCCTCATGAGAAAATTTTTCTCATATCTAACCTGAACTTCCTTTGCTGCAACTTGAGACTGTTGCTCCCTATTCTTTCATCTAACACCACTGAAAACAAGCTAGTTCCATCCTCTTTTTAACCACCTTTCAGGTAGTTGAAGGCTATTATTAAATCCCACCAACCCCCCTGCTCAGTCTTCTCTTCTCTAGACTAAACAAGCCCAGGTCCCTCAGCCTCTCATAGTAAGTCATGTCCCTCCTAACCATTTTCACTGTCCTCTGCATGACTCCCTCCAATCTGCCCATGTCATTTTTGTAATACTGGGCCCAGAACTGCACACAGTACTGCAGATGGGGTCCCACCAGTGCTGAATAGAAGGGAATCATTACTTCCCTCAATCTGCTGGCAACACTCCTACTAATGCAGCCCAGTATGCTGTTAGCCTTCTTTGCAACAAGGGCACACTGTTGGCTCCTATTCAGCTTATTGTCCACTGTAATCTCCAGGGTGCTTATACACATGATGGGGATTTAGTCCCCTAACTTGAAACAGTGGGTTTTTAATTGTGACAATTTAAAATCCCACCATTTCAATTTAGGGGCTTCCATCCTTGTTACAGCAAGGGGCCCAGTCCTTTTTTTTTCCACAGAGCCTGTCTTCCCCTCCCACAGACGGGGGACAAGCTGCCAGTGGGCCCTGAGCTTTGAGAGGCCCCGGTCCTTCCCTCTGTGGCAGCAATGCCCCCCAGGGGCCACCCAGGCAGGCTGCTAGCAGGCCAGATGCTGCCCCAGATCGGGCTTGGGGAAGAGCTGGGCAGCCCTGGGAGGCAAGGCCACCATGAAGAGAAGGACCTTAGGAAAACAGACCTTAGGATGACAGGCTGAGAGCTATGGGACTCTTCAGCCTGAAAAAGCGCAGATTCAGGGGTGATCTGGTGGCCACCTATAAGTTTATCAGGGGTGCTCACCAGGATCTGGGGGAACATCTGTTCACCAGAGCACCCCAAGGGATGACAAGATCGAATGGTCACAAACTCCTCTGTGACCATCTTAGGCTGGACGTAAGGAAGAACTTCTTTCCTGTCTGAGCCCCCAAGGTTTGGAATAGACTGCCGCCAGAGGTAGTTCAAGCACCCACCTTAAACGCCTTCAAGAGACATTTGGATGTCTATCTTGCTGGGATCCTATGACCCCTGCTGACTTCCTGCCCTTTGGGCAGGGGGCTGGACTCGATGATCTTCCAAGGTCCCTTCCAGCCCTAATGTCTATGAAATCTATGGGGATCCGCAGCTCAGGCACTCCAGCAGCTCATCCCCTGGCTCCAGAAGAGGCAGGCAGCCTCTGCAGAAAAAAAGAATCGGGCTCCTCACTACTTTTTTTTTACCAGCAGAAGCTGCCCACTGTGCAGGCCCTGACCAGCAGGGGGCCCGGTCCTTCCCTCTGTGGTGGCAGTGCCATCTGGGTGCTAGCAGGTGAGTGCTGCCTCAGCTCAGAGGCAGCTCCCTGCCAGATCCAACTGCTCCCCAAGCCTGCCTGGGGAGCAGTGCCTGGCGGGCTTCCAGTGGGCAGGCTCAGGGAACAGTTGGACCTGACAGGGTGCAGCCTCCAAGCTGGGGCAGCACCTACCTGCTAGCACCCCGCCTGGGTGGCCCCAGGGGGAGCCACCACTGCAGACAGAAGGACCAGGACCCCCTGCTGTTCAGGGACTGTGAGGCCTGCCGGCAGCTTGCACTGGCAGGCTCCGCCAGACAAAAATAAAAACACCAGCAAGAGGCCCAGACTTTTCTTCTTCCGTGGTACCTACCTACCTCTCACATGGCTGGAGGACAAGCCACTGGTAGGCCCTGAGCTGCAAGGGGTGGGAGAAAAGTGGCTCCTCCCCCTTGCTGCTTGCCAGGCCTGTCCTGCCACAGCTGCCCGGACCCTGCACTGGGCTACCCTGTGTCTCCGCTGCTACCACTGCTGCCAGTGGGGTAGTGGTGGCAGTGCAGAGCAGATGCAGGGCAGCTTGGCACAGGCTCTGGGCAGCTGCAGCAGGAAGGGCCCAGCAGCGGTGAGGAGGAGGAATTTCTTTTCCCCCATGCCGAGGAACAGTTTCTGCCCAGCAGCCATCATTGCTGCCACTGCTCAGCTTGGGCGGGCAAGTCCGGAGTCGGTGCAGGGTAGGCCAAGGTGGGGCTGTACACACGGGTGCCTGCCGGTACTATCGGGCTGGGGCCAGCGGCAGCAGCAACCAGAAGGAGCCACCACTACCTGGGCTGCCTAGAAAGGCAGTCCAGCCATGGAACAACCCCAGCCCTGCTGCATTTCCAGGGGGTGGCAGGATGCACCACGGGCAAGTGGTGCCTGAGCCAGGTGGGACCAAGGGAACCACTGCAGGCCAGACAAAGCCTCTTCATGGGCCGGATCTGGCTCGCAGGTCATGTTTTGCCCACCCCTAGCCTACAGCCACCCACTGCTCAGAAGTTGGGCAGTCCTGGTCTAGTACATATGCATATCCATGGAAATAAGAAGTGAATTATGATATAGTACAAAAATTGTGGCAAGATCCTGGGGTTTCTATGTTATTCTTGAATGGTAAAGGCACAAATGGATGACACAGGTCATCCAATGATCAATAAAATCCATAATGATGCCCCAGTTTTATGATCTGCTGTCTCAGGAATTTCCAGCCTCAGAGCATGAAGAAAGCTCAAGTAAAAAGCCATCTTCCTTTTCTAGTGACTTGTAGTAGAGTCCTTTTTCTAGCTTTAAACAGTTCTGAGATAACTGACTTTAATGCTGACTTTTGTAGGACTGAACATAGCTCATTCTGTAAGGTTTGGGGTGGGGGGAGGGAGAAGGGTTCTCTTTGAAGGTGTCTGAGCTGGTTGAAAATTTGAAGAGTTAGGTGTAATCCTTACAAAGCTGGATTGCTACACAAAGTAAAGGGGAGACTATCATAAGTGTGAGAGTATGGGACAGGTGTTCTTATTGATCAATTACTCTAAATAAATTAATAAATAATAATGAAATAACAGGTGCAATATGTCACACAAGTATTTCTATGATGTGACGCAGAAGTGCTAGAGAGAGACTAGTTTTTATTTCTTGGTCAAAGTCACCTGATATGGGCCAAGATTATAGAAGGTTAATATCCCTGTTCAATGACAAGTCAGACTCCTCTGCTTTCAGTGCTTGCTGTTCCAGATATCACCACTGACTAGGAGGACAATAACAGCTAGTCAAATCCCAATAAACTATTTAACAAAGTAGTCAAAAATATCAAATAATGTATTAAGCTAGTAGGATTTGGCAAGCTCTGGACTGAATTGAATGTTACAAAAATCAATCCAATTAACTACTTATTCAATTACAAGCTTCAAAATTAAGCAATAATGTATTTGCTGAACAGTATTTTATCAGTCTAGTACTGAATATATAATCACATATTGGCCATACACCATTACACAGGCTTATCTATATACTATTTTTGTCTAGGTGAAGGAACATTTCCATCTCTCTTTTCTTCCTTTTCAGGAAAATGGAAAGACCATACTTCAAAATGCCAGATCACATGCCAGAAGCTAAAGGCAAGACTCAGTTGTATTGCTGTATGCTTAAATCAGATGCCACCAGCTTTGTAAGCAAATTTGAGAAATGTAAAATTTGAAAATATAAGTTTGGGGTTCTAATATTTAGTTTCCCAGTTTCTAAGGAGCATGTTTGTCTGCAAGATACTAAGAGGCAAAGAATATTTTTTTTGTGTTCATGTCTAGGCCAGGGAACATTCTATTTTAATAACAATTAAATAAGTTTTCTTTTATGTCTGGTTTGCTATATTCTCTCTCCAAAACGTTAAACCTGTGTTTTGCAGGAGTCATAATCTTGTTCCTCAGTGGGAACCTAGCAGTCTCTTTGCTCTATTCCCATCTGGTTTTGCATTTTTGTACTGTCAGTCTATTTTTAATTCTAATATGTTATTTGACTCTGTTGTGTTCTAGAGATTTTAGCACCTCTCTTGACTGAGTCATTTAGTGCTGTATTTCTAAATGTACAATTGCAATATCAAGAGATTTAACTTCTTTTGTCCATTGCTTTTTCTGTTCTGAGGTGAAGGCAATTATTTGCCAAGATAGCTTTTAGGGTTTCCCACAGGATTACCAGTGTTACTTCTACAGAGTTATGAATATACAGGAAGTCTTTTATTTCATCTCTATTAAAATTTGAACTGTGCATTTAGGAATGAGTGGTTAAGTTGTCATGATTTAGTTCATAGTTTTGGGACTGCTGTCAGTGATAGGAAAATGGGGTTGCAAGCTCAGGAAAGATTGTACACACTTAAATGTCTGGTAGGTTTTAATTTAAAGTTGAAAAAGAGGTCTGGTCTGGAGTAAATTGTGTCCATAGTGAAGAAACAAGTATTATCCATGTGCTTTCAGCACTGGTGTCTCTCCAAGCATCTGTTAGGCCTTCTTTCATTAGATTAAGTATTGTTGAATCTTTATTTTGCGAATGTGGAGTGGATGATCATCTATCTATTGTAGTATTGGAGGACAATTAAATCTCCTAAATAGATGCAGTTTAGGGAAGATTCTGGTTCCAGCAACTTCTGTTCACTCTCTCCTCTTGTGTTTTATCTGCAGTAAGTTTGCAAAATTGTCTTGACAAAAACTGCTGGTTTTTCTGCACAAGTACTATTATGTATAGGCTCCAAGGTACAATGTAACATTTTTCTATAAAAATATCAGCAATATCTACATATTGTGAAACTGACTTTTGTGTTTTATTCTAGCAAGTTCTAGTTGAACACGACTCTTTTCTTCTACTCTACAAATGCATCTCTTTTATTAATCTCTGATAATAAAGGTTTTTAAATGAATTTAATTATTTTGGTTTTCATGAAAAGTGGGATATAAATAGAACTGGCTAGAGTCACACAAATTTGACAAAGCAGCTTAATCTTGATCAGCAAAACACCATACTCTTAGTTTTGTGTATGGTAAGCTGATCCTCTGAGGTGCTGATTTTAGAATTCTTACAACCATACAAGCTCAGATATTGCCTCGGCACATAGAGGCCACTTATAGTGAACTAAGCTAAAAACACCAATTTTATGACATAAGCAAGAGTTGCATCTAGGTTTCCAGGAAGGTAAAACTAGAATAGTTACTCAGAGTCACTGGCACCCTGAAAATGCAATTTTAATGCTTACTAAAGATCCAAGTATATTATAACTTGAGTTTCTCTTATTTTTACATATGATCTACAAAAAATTCCAAGCACTGAACATGAGATACTGTTTTTCCCTTCCTCAAACTGCTTTATGTTAGCTGTCTTTAATTAAAATCAGCTTTTCCATGTGTTCACAATTGATTCCTTAAAATATTAATAATTTTCCTACATCTGGTGTCAAAGGCATTACTTTTCAGTCTAAGCCCTTTGACTATTTTTAAATAATTCATTCATCCATTTTCCAGTCCTCAGGGAAGACTGTTCTTTTCTTCGTTTTGCACAATATGATCCTTTTTTAAAATATAAGCTATTTTTTCTTCCATTATTCTTTCCTACTTTTGTTTACTCATCCCAAGTATTTGGGTAATTACGGTTTTATTAAGGCACACACATAGCACAGAAATATTTGTTTACCATTTATAAATGCCTCCCATCTCTTCAGTAAACTTGCACTAATTAGAAAAAAAATATTTCGAAACCCCAATGAATGTCATTGAGAAACATTCCAGTAAGTCTCAAGCCAGGACAATCTATCTTAATTACTTTATAATGCTTCCAGGTGGAATCCTTTCAGCCTAAAGGAAAAGCAAGAACCAAAAGCACTTAGTTTGGCTGCTGAACCTTTAGCACAGGATGTGGGTTAAGGTTTAACTGAGAGCAGCAGTTCATGTTCTCCCTCAAAAGCTCCTTAGTCACCTGATTGGAGTGCAACCTTGACAAATATGCACAGTGTTGTCTCTCACAGCTGGAATCACCAAAGAGGCTAAAAACAGAACCATGCACTGCATAATCTCTAACCTCAGGGGACAACAAAAACAGAGAATTGCTGTGTCAATCTCATTTCCTTGTTAGGCTCATTATCATAAATGCAGGCCTTTGGTTCTGAATGCCACACTTCAATAACATTTACCTATCAACAGCTGCTGAAATATTGAATTCCACAGTCATCTTTTCCTTTTGATATTTACTCTTTTGTTTCTTTATCCATAAACATGAGCAACTGAGCTAAGCTTAAATTAACTAGCTGAGGTTAAATGTTTAGGGCAGCAAATTATGGCCAGCCTGCTTGTAGAGTGGTTTATATTACAGGGGAGAGTTACCAATCTCAGTGCTCATCAGGCACTCCATATGTGTGGAGCAGCAATGGTATTTCAGGGCCAAATCCTGCTTGCCGGAGTTATACCAACAGCAGAACTGCTCCCATGTACGAGAGATTGAGCTCTTGCTCAGAAGATGGATATTAATCATACTTGTTTCTTGAGTATTGTACTGGATCTATAGACAGAGATATTTGGTGACTGATAGGCAATGTCTAAATTGGGTATTTTTTTCATTTACTGACAAATATGCTCCCCACAATATTTTCTAGAAGCGGGAGAGTACACGCTGCAGTACTGCGGTTTTATTTCTGAGGTCTCATCTCTTTCATCTGTTTTCATTTTCTTGATTACAAACTGTCATAATGAGACTTTCATACACTGTAGACAGAGGATATTCACCTTACTACTCCATTTGCACATTCAAAATCTTCAGGGTTAGAAAAACAATAGAAAGGGGGTTTCAGTTGACTGATAATAGGATCCATAACATTTCACGCCTGGTTCCAGTCCCAAATCATAGTGACATAAAGTCATTATTGAAGGCTATTTGGCTTATCATACATGAATCGGTACTATTGGCCCTCTTCCTACTGAAACACTCAGGCCATTTCTTAGTTTATAAGATCCTTGTGACAGAACTGTCTCTTCAGATGTATTCGTATAATGCCTAACCAAAGTGGGGTTATAATACAAAGAGAATATACGAATTAAATAAATAATAATCCAAGGACCATGATGACACTCAGAAACTCAAGCTAGTAGAATAATGCAGAGACCCTAGCTCCAGCTTGTACAAAAGGCAGCAATCCATATACTCAGTGGATGTTATAAGTGTGTCAACCTACTACTCTGATCCCACCCTTGATTTCCAGTCTGTTTCTGTTACTAATTCAAATGGTTGGTCTTCAACTTCAAAATCAGGTCAGCACAGAAGTACCATTGACCATGCCTCCATACAAAACCTATCAAAATAACTGTTCCTCTGGAACAATGCAGCTTGCAAAGCCCAGGATAAACAGCATGACAGTTGGAGGTCAGTCATTCTTGGTCCAAGGGTATAGGTTGTAGCTGTGCTAGTCTAAGGACTTAGGCAGACAAAGTTCTTTGAATAAATCTGGTATCTTTTATTAGACCAACTTAAATAGTTGGAAAATTCTTCTTTGCAAGCTTTCAGGTAAAAATGCCCTTCGTCAGGCTGAGGAACCATCTGCACTTCATGTGTGGTCTTCCTGGATGGATGGAATGAACAGTAAAGAAGCCAGAAGCTGGTATGCATCAAGAAAGCCAATCAGTGACTATGTAAATTGAGGAGTCAGTGGGTGAGAGACAGGTAGGGGAAGGGGAATGAATATAGCTGGTAAATAGTGGAGAGGTACCTGGGGAGTCAGATATTAGGCAGTTTGTGTGTCATAAATCCAATGTCTATATTTAGTCCATGATTTTTTGTATCGAGTAGGTCGAATCCAGTAGGTTGACCCATTCTTGGTCCAAGGTATTCAGCTGTGAAAGGTGTTTCCTGAGGCAGACAGAACAGAGTCAAAAAACTTTCAATCAAATACAAAACTCTCCTCTTTATGAAGCTTTTTCACCATAACAGTAAAAGAGAAAAGGAAGAAGAGATTAAAATAAAAATAAACCCAGTATCTCCTATGCTAGAGAAGGGGGGAAGACTCCATGGAGATCACCAAAGGACCTCACCAGGCAAATGTTCTGAGGGAGCGCTTTGACACTCCAGTGATGGGCATTATTGAAAAGCCTAAGATAGATTTAAAAAAAAAAACCTGCACATAAGACTAGTGTTCCATGATCTTCACTGGCTGCTTGTTGGTATCTGAATGAAGTTTAATGTGTTGAGTCAGTCTTTTACTCTGCTTTCTGCAAGTTTTCACAACATCTGACAAAGTGAGCTTCTTCAGCTCATGAAAGCTTGTATGATAGATAGAGATATGCATATCTAGAAATAGACATAGCTACATCTTTATGGTGCAAATGTATCCTGCCTCCTATCCCCATGCCACAATGTCCCAGCATCTGTCAGAAAAAGTCACTCAGGTAGAATTCTAGATAAAGAGAGAAGTACTAACAGGAGACACACTCCCTGTAAAGACTCTGGAACTCACTTTCCCTTTCATTCCTGAAAGTCTTCTGGATGTACTTCAGGGGTGTCAATCTTTCAGAGTATCTGAAAGGTGGGTGTCAGAGTTAAAGCATCAGGATAATGAAAGTTCTTTTGGTCCATTTTGGCCCATGTATTTGAATTTCCTTGCATCTAGATGTTGAGTTTATACTGTATACTTCAGCTAGTGCAGTGGCTTCTGATGGATGAAAATTAGTATTAATCTATAAAATTGAGTAGCCACTGGCACCAGGTAACACCTATTTATGAGTTTTAACAAAGACTTAAAAGGGCACTGAGAATGAATGGAGGTGGAGATGTCTCCCTTGTACAGGACTTCTCTCCTGGTCAGAGCTGAGCCACATTCGGGAAGGTGTGGAGAGTCACCAATGGATCCTGTTGCCACTAGAACTGATGTCACCAGATAAAAGAGAACATGAACTTCATTCCCAAAGATCGTTGGTCCAGCACCTTTCCAAAGCACTGTGCTACCTGGGACAAAGGAAGGGGGATAGTTCACACAGTAAAAAAATAACTAACTCAGAGTAAGGGAAGAGGTGGCAAGCCCTGGTAGTCTGAGCTTGGGCAGAAGGTAGGTCAGGGGTGTTGCTTGCTTAGGCCAGCTCGGGCCTTTCTGAACCAGTCAGCCGGCTGGAAGGCAGGGCAGGGTGGAGACAAAGCAAGTCCGTGGTGGAAACCTGCATGGAAGGAGACTGTGATTGAGCTACTGCTGGGGGTGAGGGGTGCCTCAGAGCAGCTCCCCGGTGAGGTCGTTCCAGGCAGCAGCGGCCCAGGAGGGAGGAGGGAGCCCTCGGGACCCCGTGGAGAGTTAGCCCTGGCGCCACGGAAGGAGCTGGGCGCCCCGGGGGGACGCAGCGGCGGGGAAGCGAGGCAGGAGACCCGGAGTCCTACGGGGGCGACCGCAGCTGCCACGGGCCGCGCCGACCCGACAGGCGGGGCCGCGGCTCCGGCTCTGAGGCACGACACAACCCTCAGGGCTCCCTGCCGCCCCTTCGCGAGCCGGGACGGGGACAGCCCCGAGAGCTCCAGCTCGGGGGCACTGTCCAGACGGGGCGCGCGCCGCTGCGCCGGGCTCGGGGCGCCCGCGTGGCGCTTGCACGAGGGGGCGGCCCCGCGCCCACACACGGGGGGCTCCGGTCCAGGGGCAGGGGCCGCCCCCAAAGTTTCAGCAGCGACGACTCCAAGTTGCCGCGCCCGCTGGCCGCGCGGAGCCTCCCCTTCAGCAGCATCCTCGGGGCCGGGGCCGGGGCCGGGGCCGGGCTGTGCCGGGGGGCGGAGCAGGGCGCACCTGCCCGCCCGGCAGGGAGCGGCGGCGGCAGCAGCCCCGCGGCGCAGGCGGCCGCCGGCCCGGCCAAGACCCGCCTCCGCGCCCCGTGATCATTAGCAGAGAGTCCCCGAAACACTTGCTCCTCACCTCCTTCTCCCTCCAGGCATTGGCGAGGCCGCCTGTCAATCACGCCGGCACCCAGCGCACCGGGCGCCGCGGTGCCACAGACACAGGCGGCGGCGGCGGCCACAGCCACAGCCCGGGGAGCGGCGTGGAGCGGAGGATGGAGGAGGAGATGCAGGCGGCGGCGGCGGCGGGCGGGGAGGAGGCGCGCATCCTGCCCAAGATGTACCGGCAGCGGAGCCCCTACAGCGTGCTCAAGACCTTCCCCGGCAAGCGCGCCGCCCTGCCCCGGCGCTACGACCGACCCACCATGGTGGAGCTGCCGCACGTCCGGGCGGCGGGGCAGCACTTCCCGCCGCCCGCCGCCAGCAGCAGCAGCGCCGACCCGCCGCCGCAGCACTACCCGGCGCACAGCCCCTACCTGAACGGGCCCGGCCGCGCCGCCCAGGGCCGCCCGCGGACGCCCGCGCCCCAGGCAGCCGCCTCGTCCTCGGGGCGCTACGGCCCCGGCCCCGGCCCGCCCGGCGACGGCGGCAGCCTGGAGCTGAGCGCAGGTACCAACTCTCCCACCAACTTTGCGAGCGACCGAGGGGCGGGCGGGGCCGCTCCCCGGGCCCGGGGCAGCCGCGGCCCCTCGCAGCCTCCTCCGGGCTCCGCTCTGCCCGCGGCGGGGGGCGGCGGGCGCCTCCGCCGCTTCCAGGCGTCGTTATGTGCCGCTTAATGACTGAAGTTCCCGCGCTCGCCCGCCCCGGTTAAGTTGGTGCCGGTGCCCGGCCCAGCCCGGCCGGGGGGTAGAGCCCTGGCTCTCCTGCGAGGAGGCAGGGGCAGTTCCCCCCGCTGATTTCTGGCATTCAGGCACATTTTTCACGCCCTAAACCCTTTCGCCGTCTGAGGGATTCGTTTTCTGACACAACCGGCGGCATTACACAGAGCCGCTGCCTCTTTTCTCTTTTTTTACCTCCCCCCTTGGTCAGGGCCGGCTGGAAACCTGATCGTGACTTCTCAGTGAAGTGCCAGCCTCCAATTCCCACTTCCATGCCTAATCACAAGGAAGGAAGGCAGAAGGGCTGAGGCAGAAAGCTCTGGGTGCCCAGGGCGCCCCTGGCTCAATCCAGTGCAATCTGCTAATCCTAGCAGGAGAATCGCCCTCCTTGCATCTTGAGCTAGATGTCAGAGAAAACAGATGAGAAGGGACAGGTTGTTGTTCTGTGGCTCGTGATTTAAAAAAAAATAGATTTCCTGCTTCCTTGCAGTGTTTTCATAAAATGTCGAGCAGAACAGAAGATCAAAATATTGTTGGTTTTTTTCCCCCACTAAAGGTATAACATACCAAGATGTTAAATGCATATCTTTCTTCTAGTCATGGCTAGGAGTTAAAACCCACGTAGATCTTGATATGCAACCTAAATTTGGCATCAGGAAATGGGAAATTGCATCTTTAAGCAGAGTACAATCAAAAATGAATTACAATAAATCCTATATAATTGCATAGGTCATTCTCTTTAATGAGATTTTATTAACCTGACTGTCAAGCTTTTGAGTCAGGCAGATATTTTATCTTCTTCAACTGATAAAAGTGTCAGCTATAAACCACCATATAAATATTCATAAATCTACACATCTGTGGCAGCCTATCAGCATCATTCTTTTGGACATTAAAAGCATTCTAATTACTTTCTGTCTAGCAGAGCTGAAATGCTGCCTGTTATAGTATGTGCTTGGCAGGCATGATTGCTTTTGTTTGCCATCACAAATAGCAGCATCCTATTTTATATATTGATGGTCCAGAAAATATTCAGGGTTTGACTGAACAGGATGAATATTAGAAAGCACCATCTGGTTTTGATAACATCGGGTATATTAACTCATCTGTTAATTTTTGACACATCATTGATTTATTTATTTAGAAAAATTGTATCCTGTTTTGGTATGTTGCTGTTTGCCTTTGTAACAAATGTGATGACATTTCTTTACTAAACAGGGAAATGTGCAAGTTAATAGAATATATTTCAATGTTTTAATGCACATTTTCTCCCTAATTCATCTAGTATGCTGCTACTTCCGTCATCTCTCTCCAAATAATTGCAGCATGTTACAAAAAAGGGCTTAATTTTCTGTCTCATTTATGGGCTTCTACTACACATTCACTGCTTTTTATGATGAACCCTGTGATCCCTGGCATTAAATCATACTTTCTTTTTCTGAAACTATCTTTAATTTTTAAATAATTGAATAGTATTTTAGCATCTTGGGGAACACAGTAAACATGGGGTACAGGAGTTCTTTACAGAAGTGTGTTACTCTTACTAGACAGTTAAATATCTTCTAAAATAATGTTTGCGGCCTTATTTTTACCACAAAGCCTCCTAGGCAGGAGTCCTAAGCTTTGATAAGTTAGAGTTTGAACTTCCTTGTGTTTCTAAATCATACTGGTAGTTAGAGATCTGCTTCAAGGATTTGCCATAGACTTGGCTCCATATGAAAAATGAGTTCAGAGAATGTTGCCTGCGTGGTTAAATGCTATTGAGCTCTTGCATCATCATCACTTGTGCATCTGCCCTATGCTTTTCATTGTACAGCTAAGTTTACCCCACAGGCGAGCCAGACACGCCCTCCCCTAGTTGCATGCTTTATGAACTAAGAAGAAAGAACCCTGCATAATACACCTGTGCAGAGAGAAAATGCTGTTTATCATGGGTACCAGAATGTGCCAGATACAGTCACTTAGAGGCCTGTGCTTGTGACTTCATGATCCTGAATCCTAAATTTCATTTAAAAAGAAGGGGAAAAAACTATGTTCTTATGGCTATGAAGAAAATCTTAAAACACAAACTGAGTATAACTAATTCTGTGATTTTTGCCGTGGTCTGAAGATATCCTAAAACAATAGCTCTTAATGGTGTAAGTTGCTCTATATCTTTCTGCGTAGTTTTTACTCCTAGATCTACTTCTCTGGAGTGTGATTTGGAGTGCCAATGCCATTCCAGAAAAGGACTGCATATAGTAGTCATATCTAGACTTGGAAAAAGGTTGTTCTCAGAGTGAGAGAGTGTGAGGTACATATCTTTTCTGGTGTAGATGTGACTTCTGTGTTAGAAGTGTGTCATTGGCCTGACTGATGCTCTGGCTGCTAGATAAGTACTGGGGAGACCTGCTTTTCCCAGGAGTAGGGATTCTACTGTCATTTCTCCTGTTTCTGAAGAAGGGGAAGCCCTACTACTGCTCCTAGGGAGAAAGACGGTCCCCTTCTTACCAAATCTGCCTGAAGACAAAAGAGGGGTTCCCTGTGTCATTATAGAGATCAGGGTCACGGTGCATCTAGCATCCCAGAGTGCCAAATCCAGTCATAATTAGAATCCTGTTGAGTTCCCAACAGTGTTCCTGGAACTCTCAAAGGTATTTCACCTTGTCTACATGTATTTCTGTACCATATTTCAACATTCCTCCTAGCCATCCATCTCCATTGTTCAAAAAACATTCATTTTAATTGTTTTCTGATGGGGAAGGTAGTTTATCTTGTTTGCAGATGACATCAAGCTGGGGGGAGAAGTAGATAGGTTGGAGGGTAGGGCTAGGATTGAGAGTGACCTAGACAAATTGGAGGACTGGGCCAAAAGAAATCTCATGAGGTTCAACAAAGACAAGTGCAAAAACCTGCACTTAGTACAGAACAATCCCATACTCCAGTACAGGCTGGGGGCTGACTGGTTGGGCAGCAGCTCTGTAGAAAAGGACCTGGGGGTTACAGTGGACAATAAGCTGAATATGAGCCAACAGTATGCCCTTGTTACCAAAGAAAGCTAATGGCATACTGGGCTGCATTGGTTGGTGTGTTGCTAGTAGGTAAAAGGAAGTGATTATTCCCCTCTATTTAGCACTGGTGAGGACACATCTGGAGTACTGTGTTCAGTTTTAGGCCCCCCACTACAGAAAGGATGTGGACAAATTGGAGAGAGTCCAACAGAGGGCGACAAAAATGGTGAGGAGGCTGGGGGACATAACTTATGAGGAAAGGCTGAAAGGCTGAGGGCAGTGGTGATGCGTACGGTGTATGGGGGTACACGTGCACCCCCTGACATACAGTACTCCCTGCTTAGGCAACAGGTGGGGGGGCTGGCAGGAGAACTGGTACCCCAACTGCGAGCACCGGCCGGGGGGTGGGGGCACCAGCTGAAGCGCTGCTGGCACTTCGAGGAGCACAACTTGTGCTTCCTAGTCAGCGAGATTGGCTGCGATGGGACCTTCCCGCCGCGGTCGCTGACTGGCCGCTGGGGGGGGGCATGTGCCCCCCCTGACTCAGGTGGCACCAGTCACCTATGACTGAGGGAATGGGGCTTATTTAGCTGAGAGAAGAGGAGACTGAGAAGGGACTTAATAGCAGCCTTCAACTACCAAAAGGGGGGTTTGAAAGAGGATGGAGGTAGACTGTTCTCAGTGGTGGCAGATGAGACCGTTGCTCCTTGTTCTGTCAAGTTGCAGCAAGGGTCGTTTAGGTTGCATATTAGGAAGAATTTTCTTACTACAAGGGTAACAGAACACTGGAACAGGTTACTCAGAGAGGTGGCAGAAGCTCCATCCTTGGAGGTTTTCAAAACCTGGTTAGACAAAGCTTTGGCTAAAATGATCTAGTTGGAGATGCTTGTACTTTGAGCAGGGGGAGGGACTAGATGACCTCCTGATGTCCCTGCCAGTGCTAACTTTCTATGATTCTTTACATAGTGCCTGAAGTGGTTTTCCTCCGAAATTTTGAAAAAAGTTACTCATGGGGAAAGAACTCTCAAAAGCAGTTCCATTCTGCTGGGTGAAAGTTTCACAAAGCTATGAAGAACTGGAACCAGGAGGTTGTACCAGAAAACACTCAGATACTGTTTTAATTACAGAACAGGGGGTTTTGTTCCCAGTATTAAACACTGGATATGACTCAGTTTCCCCAGTAAAAGGAATAATCTTCTGGTGTTCTATTCAGATTGTTTCCAGAGGTGAAAAAATGTATACTAATAATCCTTGGATATACTTACATTAACAAACAGCATAAGAGGTCACAGAAGAAAGTTGCATACCCCCTTATTCCGGTAAAAGCCCAAGTGAGTAGATAGATCTTGCAGTTGGCAACCGAGGAAGTGAAACAAATAGTAGTGTGACTGGGACATCAACCCTAGGCATTGACTAAGGGAAGTGAGGTGCCAGGATGGAGGCAGGAAGGTGCTAGAGTAGTAGAAGGGGGCAGTGCCTGGCATGGACTCATCCAGTAGCTGTTAGCCAGTGCCATAGCAAGGGGAGGGGCAAGCGGGGCGACTGCCCTGGGCTCCAAAGCAAAGGGGTGCCAACCAGGGCAGGGCACAGAACAAAGCTGCAAGCAGCTCATCTGGGGGGGGCGCAGGGATGGGGGGAGGGTGGCTCCCAACTCTGCACGCACTCCTGGGCAAGCATGGGAAGAGCATGTATCCCCTCGGATCTGTGCGCAGGGCAAGGGCAGGCTGCCATTGTGGGCTTTGCCTGGGGTGCCAAACTTCCTTGCCATGGCACTGCTGTTAGCACTGGCCCTGCAGACTGAAGGAGGCAGGAATCCCCTTGTCAGCTTTGCTCTCTTCCCTCTGCTGTGTGTCCAGAAGCTACTGTGTTAACCTTTCCACAGCCACTGCCAAATTAGTGCTTTTGAAGTGTTGTTCCACATACAATTTGGTAGTAGCTGTAAGAGAATTATTATTGTAGCTGCTACAGCAGTAGCATCGGGGTGGGGTGCTGATGAGGGGACTTGGTTCCCATTTCTCACAGTAGGAGCCTTCAGTCCCCAGGTGAGCCCATGCTGCAGTAGGTAACATTGCCTGTTCTCCCAGCCCACCCAGTTCTCCAGTGTTCAACACACCCCCCCTCTTCCTTGATCCCTTCTCTGACTAGGGCTCAGAAATAGTGAGCAACACTGCTGGAAGCAAGAGCTGTCATTGAAAGTGCAGGGCTATCATGATCCTTATGTCAACAGCGTAAGCCTAACCAAGAGTAAAAACAATGCATTTGGAGGGAGTAGATTTATAAAGTGACCAGGACCAAAACCAAAGAGGGATTAGAGATCTGAATTTCACATAGACCCAGATTCATGGCTGTTTTATGCCCCCCTACATTAAAAGAGCTTACAGCTGCAACTCTTCATCTGCTACAGTTTCTTAGTATTTTTTAAAGATACTTTGTGTAGGACCTTTTGCATTAATCCAGCTGAGAGGTAAAAAAGACTCTTGGTCAGTATCGTAGACAATGATGGGAAGGCCCATATCTGATATGCCCATGTAGATTCCCAGCCAGCCACTGGCAATGCACAGGGGGTGCACATGGGTACACGTGCACCCCGTGAGATCGGCCATGCACCCCCTAGAAACGCCAGCCACAAAACCAGAAGTGCCACTGGAAGTGCACTTTTTCACTGCTGGCTCTGATCAGCTGCTGGGAGATCCCCCAGACTCAGGAGGCACTACTCGCCCATGCGCTGCAGCTCTTAGCGGAAATGTAATTTCTGGATAATACTGCTAATCAACAAGCTAAAAATAGCTTATTGTTATTAATTAGAAGCCTCAGCCTCCTCTAGAGTCCTGTTTTACTGGTCACTATGCAAATAAACTGCAAGAGAGTCTCTGCCCCAAGGATGGTGCAATCCAACTACCCAAGAAAAATGAAAGGGGATTACGTTCATCATCTTCATAAGAAAATTGAAGTACAGAGAGATAAAGGCTGAGGTTCAGAGTCACTAAGGGATATGAAGTCCAATTGGAACTTAAGAGGAATTGAACACATAAGGATTTTACAATATTAAGTGCACAACCCTTCTGGATTCACGAATGTATATATAAAAACCAACAGCACCTAGTGTGTGATATTCAGCATTAAATTTTCCAGAGTTACTAATAATGAATAAAAGAAAGTCCAACATGATCTTTTTACTACAATGAAAAATGGCTAGCAAACAGTAAATAAAAACCTTGCAATGGAAACATTAAAACTTGCAGTATATATACACACACATTAAGTTGCTCCTCCATGGTGAATAAGCTGTAAACCAGCTTGTACTGTCCCTGAGAACTACTTTTATTCTGAGTCCATAAAAGGGAAATGGAAAAGGAAAAAAGAGCTGCTCCTGGACACCTGTACTCTGTTTCAAACCTTAATACTGCTCCACTCTTGACACTTGTGCCTGAAACTCTGGCTTATGCAGAATCCACTTCCCTCTTCCTGGGTCTGTTCAACCTCTGAAAACTGCTTTCAGCACAGATTGAATCCACATCATCTGGAGCCTCTGTCTGGATCCAGTGCTGTTATGTTGTTTTTTTGGTTTTTTGGGGTTTTTTTGCAGTAGGCGCTTAGAGCAGGATGCATACTTCTCTAGTTAAGAGAAAAGTTATTAAAATTCCCCTCAACCTCTTTCAGTTCCTGGACACTGGGCAGATTTGTTTCCCTGCTGCCAGCAGTGCCCCAAGCCCTGATCAGTTGGTGGGTTTTTTTCCTTTTTAAGAGGACAGTCCATTTCAGCCAGCCAGGCCCTGCCCCTCTTCACCAAAAGTTCTCACAGAACACTCCCCTCTGGGTCCAGGTCCTACACGTTCTCAAACCTGGTTGCTAATGTAGTGTTTACTCCCCTGAACCTCAGTGTCACTTGCACCATGGCTGCCAGCCGCCATCGTTTCTTCACTGAGTATGCTCAAGAGCAGGGGTCAGCAATGTTTTTGGGCAGAGTGCCAAAAATGCACCAACCTCAACATGTAACATGTTGGTATGCCAGGGGGGACTGGCTGGGGGAGCCATGAGGAGCCCAATCCTTGTTGTGGCAGTACTGCCCTGGCCCCTTCCCTGCCATCCACCCCAAAGCATGCATACCAAGCAAAATGCCTTTGCGTGCCACACTCTGCCACATGTGTTGAGGGTTGCTGATGCCTGCTCAAGAGGGTTTCACTGACTTTCCCAAAATGGATGCATTTTGAAAAGTTCCCTCAACGGGGTTATAAATGTGCCCTGCCAGATGAGGAACTGGCTAGGGTGAGGTTTGAAAACCTTATCCTAACCTACTTACCCATGTAGATTGCCCACAAAATCTGTGGTAGAGCTGAGAACTGAGTCCACATCTGCTGAGTTCCAGTCTAATATGTTAATCATAAAACCATACACCCTGATACTGAGAAAATCTCATGAGTAGTGGGAGCAGATATAACTGCCATCTCTTCCAGGTAATTTTTTCCAATGCATCAGCCTAACTACTGTCTTGTCTGATAAGTTTCAGACACCTCATTCTTACTAAAGCCTTTTATTTGGTCAGGCGTGGGGAAAGCCAACCATCTGGCTTGAAAGAAAATGAGATGTAGAAATGACTGACACAGCCAGGAATTGCACCAGATCTGATTTTCAATGTGATATTATCCACTAATTGCCTGCACTCACAAGTGAAATAATGTAGCTAGCAAAAGTGAACGTTTTGATTGTGGTTTGTTGGCATTATATGGGCCTTATCTTGTAAACCCTCACCTGGGCAAAATTCCATTAGAGTCTGCAGGAGTTTTGCAAAAATAAAGACCAAAGAGTCTGGGGCACAACAGAATTACATGGTTTCAGGGGTGGAACCAAAGGGGGTGCATTGGTGCAGTCACACCTCCCTTTTGAACCACACTGCAGGAGCATCAACTGGGGACTCCCCAAAACAGATAAGACCCCCCCCCCTTCTCCACTCTCAGTACCCCCTCTTCCCCTCCATGCTCATCAGCATTTCTCCTTCCCTTCCATCACTCCCTTCCCCTGCCCATCACTGACCTTCCCCTGCCCATCACTCCCTTCCCCTGCCCATCACTTCTGCTGACCCTGGCTTTGGGGGAAACTCCAGAGCTGCTCTTGGCCTGCTCCATCCAGGCTGTGAGGGAAACTGGATTTAACTGGGGACAGCAACAGTAGGCAGGTTTCCAATTCCCATTATGGTCTTTCAAGTGTTCCTCACCAGTTCAGGAGCAGTCTTAGGGAAAGGGACCCTGCCCATCACTGCTTCTGTTCCCGTCTGAGCCTTGCTTCCAGCTGGAGCAGGGCAGGAGCAGTCAGGATAGTGGTGTCAGCAGATTGATATCTGACCCCTTCATTTGCCCAGAAGCATAAGTATAGAGAGTGAGAGGGGGAATGGGAGAAGAGGCAGGTGCTGCTAAGCATGGAGAGGAAGGGAAGGGGTGCTGAGTGAGAGAGGTTTTTGCCTAATTTGGGAACTTTAAAGAGAGTCCCCAGCTGCTACTCCATAGTGTGGTCTACTGCCTTAAGAGGTAGAGTACCCCACTGCAATATTGTTTGCTGCTCCCACAACCCCTCTTGAAATCCTGGATCCTGTGCATGGTTGGTAAGCATTATGATGGAGGTAGAGTAATAGCAGAATAACACTTTTGTAAACTGCTTATATGGCTTTAGCTTTTTACTGTCATTTCAGCAGAACACTCCTTTCTTAGGGAAATGTATATATTAAATAAAATCAATTAAGAACCATGGATCAGTGATTATTCAATAGTGTTCACATAAAAACAACTTTTCTTCATTTCTCAGTGATGAGGCATTGCACACTGCTTGCATTTCTAATTACATACTGTCCATAGAAGCTAAAATAGTGATTGCTAAAATATGTGCTAAATGGGCAGATTTCTGTTCATTTTCCGTCCTAAGTAGGAACCATATATATTGTTCTAGTATTTTAAAATATCTGTTTTGTTATGAAGACTAGGTAAAAATTGAAATATTTTTCAGTGTTTGCTGCTGTGGTGTTTTCTAAATTGGACAACAAATTCAGAATTGTCAATATAGTTATTTCTTTATACAAAATCTCCTATAGTTGGCACTATTGTCATATTGAACAATTTCAAAAGTGCCCTTATCTTATAAAATATTTTAATTATTTTTAATGTATCAGAAACCAATGTTTAGTATTCCAAAAAAATTGAAATTTCAAAGTATATTTTTCCTGTCTTTCAGAGAAAGCCATCATTATTTGCACAGGGTTTAATCCCATTTCAGATGTTTCATTCATATTTTGTTCCCTTGCTATAAGGATATATAAAAAGTGAGTAACTGTTTTGTCAATTGGGACCATGATTAAAATGCAAACAGTAAATATGACTTGAGGTCTGGAATCGGATTATAGGATTAAAATGAATGAAAAACTGCTGTGTAGTAGGATTGCCAAATTCCAATCAATAATATCCTTTGATATTTTTTTGAAGAGAAATGTTGGAAGTGAAGAAATGAGGCAAAGAAACCACATCTTGAGGTTGTTTTAGTGCTCCTTTAATTTCTTGATTTTATGTCACTTTCTCAGAATGTTACATTTAGAAAGTAATACTGTCACCAGGTTCACATCACTTGCATATATTTAGGAATTTATATCTACATTGTATTTGCTGTTCCATATTTCTGAGTTTATCATTCTCTAAGGGCCATCCACAGATAAGTAAAGTTTTAGCAAGTGTAAAAAGGTTCAGGAGTATAAATAATGCGCACACAGTGAGAGATTAAACAACATGTTTGTGGTTCAGTGTAGTGCTACTACTGAATGTATGGCACTTTCAACCACTTGAGAAGGCAGTTGTTTCTGAACATAATGACACTTTGAAAAGGCTGGTTTTGTAAAATGCTAGTGATGGAAGGTTCTTGTTACCTTTTTAAATAAAGAGGGGACTGTTGAAAAAAGTTACTAGGTAGTTTAGTTTAAATGCATAACAAATGCAGAATAAAATTCTCTAAACAGTACAGTGTGGAGCTCACTGTTCATGAGGAGAGAGGCTAAGGCTTTAAGTCAAATTTGTACCCTTCCAGTTCTAGGCTTAAGTTCTGGTAGGTTGCCCTTGATGATCTCTGGCTAGCACCATTGCCCAGAATGGATTTCAGCTTCTCTGATTCCCACCATACCTCTTGCCACATCCTTTATGCCAGGGCTTAGGCATGGTTCTACAGAAGACCACATGAAGCTGTCATCCTCACTTCCTGCATCAGGAGGAGTTTCCCCCAGGCAGAGCCAGGATTTTGTGGCTTGAACCCTCTTACCTTAAGCAAAGTGCCATAGTAGGGTGAGCATTGTAAGCGGTGTTGTTTCAAATGCTCTTCAGGGATGGTTTTGCTAATTTCAGTAGCAGCAAGTGGATTTTCCAACTGTTTGCAGCTTCAGGAATCCAAAAGAACCCAATCTTGAAGGATTTGGGTTTTTTGTTTGCTTGTTGCTTTCATTGGCTGGTTGGTTGTTTTTTTCTTGCCATCTGTGTATTGTCAGTCATGTGAATATGTTTCAAAATTAAGGGTAGATTTTCAAATCAACTAGTGATTTGGGGTGTCTAATATGGCATACCTAAAAAAAGGCTTTATTTTCAAAAAGTACACGTGCTCATCACGTTCTGAAACTCAGGCCCCTTTAAGCTATGTCAAACTCAGCTGTCGAAAGCCAAGCACACACAGTCACTAGCCATTTTTATAATCTTGGCCCACCGTTCAATTCAGTTTTGTGAGACACCTAGGACATGTTCTGGGGACAAGGTTATGCCTACTCTGCATATGATATCCTCTAAAATAGCCGTAATGTACTACCTTAGTGCAATCCTGGGCATGCATCAATAAACTCATTTCTCTCCAAAAGGAATTGGCATGTGACCAGCACCACCCTAAAGATGCTACATTGCAATCATTTCAGGTGATAGTGTGATCAGAGCAGGCATGCTGTGTTTCACTGCAGGGAACTCAGCAATGAGGTAGGGTGAACCTGCCTCTAGAGGCATTTGGCTATAGGGGGTCTATAAATAAAAAAAACCCTTATTGTTTGAGATAACAGTATAGGTAGGAAGTTAGCATATCTTCCTTAAAGAGAGCCTTCAGCACTCATTTTTCTCCAGTCAGTGGAATCTGGGCATACACAAAGCCAAGGCTAGAAGGAAGAGAAGACACAAGGTCTAACCACAGTACTGCAAACCTGTCTCTATGAAGTGCCACTGTCTGTACACCAGTGTTCAGGTCAAGGACATGAGCAATAAGAAAACCCTCAGGGAAGCTATGGTGGGGAAAAGAAGGGCACAGGGTACAAGAATAAAATACAGCATGAAATCTTAGAAACAAGAACATACAATGTCTACGAATGGTTTACATTTTGATTCAAGAAAAATACTTGTTTGACCTTATACTTGTGACAAAAAGTCAAATGTGTGTTTTCTTCCCCATTTGCTTGTTTTAATTCCCTTTGAAAGCCCTGTACAGAACAGCAACTATCATCACAATGCAGTCCTGATTAACCACAAGGGCATAGGGGCACTCTCAAAATAGAAGCAAAATAAGGATTGTTTTAAAGCTTGGAGTTAAAACAGTATTAAAACTGGAAGTCATAATTTTAATATGTCATATATTACATGTAAATTCTTGTGCGTGATAGTCTAGCTGGTACTGCCTGGCATATCTTTTTGCATTAGGTTGCTGTGATTCATCTTTTCTTTTGTTTCAGAGAGTCGTATGATTCTGGATGCCTTTGCCCAACAATGCAGCCGGGTTCTTAGTCTTTTAAATTGCGGTGGAAAACTGATGGACAGCAATCACTCTCAGTCCATGATTTCTTACATAAAGCAGGAAAGCACAAGTTATAGTGAAAGACAAGAGCAGTGTCAGCTTGGGAAACTTGTCCATAGTCAGACACCAGACAATTTAGACATAGAGATGCAGTATATGCAAAAGAAACAACAAACCTCAGCCTTTCTGAGGGTTTTTACTGATTCTCTCCAGAACTATTTGCTTTCTGGGAGCTTTCCATCTCAAAACACCTCATCAGTAAATGATTTTGGCCATTTGGCAGATGTGGATCCACTTTCAACTTCTCCAGTACACACTTTAGGTGGATGGACCTCCCCAGCAACCTCTGAATCCCATGGACATCCATCATCTTCCACACTTCCAGAGGAGGAAGAGGAGGAGGAGGAGGAAGGGTACTGTCCCCGATGTCAAGAGCTAGAACAGGAGGTAATTTCACTGCAACAAGAAAATGAGGAACTCCGGAGAAAACTGGAGAGCATTCCAGGTAAATAAGCCATTTAACATTACATCTTAATATCAAATTTAATGTGTGTTATATTTGGTAGCAAGATTGTAGTATTAAAGCTAACTTTAAAAGTATATATTAAGTGGTGTCATTGGCATTCACCCAAACAGAGGGACAGCCTAATGTAAAGCCTTTACCCAAATCTCCTGTAACTTCCCCTAATAAAATACAGATACAGTTGTATAAAAGTCGCAAGACCTTGATAAATGTACATTCAGGATTGTACATTCAGGATGAGATGTATTGTCAAAACTCAGTCTGCTTGATTTTGGGACACTGAAGGCATTATGTGTGGGTTGTCATAATACTTTAAAACACATTCTTTGATATTTAAATATCATATTTAACATGGCATTTATATATAAATTGTCAGTCTATGAGTATTTCCTTTTTGCTTTAAAATCACTTATGCAAAGGATGGAGACATATCCATCCCTTTAACAAGATGGCTATGATGTTTATAATGGCTTTCATCCTCCTAAAATGTCTCTCAGATCAACAAAAAGCTTGAACATTTTTCCACCCATCTCCAGGTAAAACCTGAGGAAAAGAGAGGCAGTCAACATGGTTGAGCTGTGTCTGATGAAGCGGGAGATAAAACAGGTGGAGGATATTGTTCACTTTGAAAAAAACTCCTGAAACTCCACACCCTTTTAAACCTGGAGCCATTAGAAGTTGAGATAAACTGAAGGGCTGCTTGCAGACATTAAAAAAAAACCCCAAAAAATAACTCTTTACTTTAAACTCGGATCATTCCTGCACTGAGCGCCACACATGCTCAGAAAAGGTAGTGCGTTATTTCAACCTAGCTCTGAAGCGTCTGTAAAGATTAGGCACTTTAGTGGGGCTTTTTTGGTGCTCTTATCTGATAGCTGCTTGAATCAGCTTTAGTTAAAAGTGCCAAAAAGCTCTGCTGAAGTGCCTGATCTATACTTCAACCCAGCTCTGCAGCATCTATAATGCACTGCTTCTTCTGGTAAAGTGTGGGGTTGTTTGTTTGTTTGTTTGTTTGTTTGTTTAGCATCTGCAGGCAGCCAAGGTGTTTGAGCTCCGGTCTCAAATGAGAACAAAGAAGGTTTGTAAAGTATTCTGAACCTAAGCCTTATGAGGAAAGACTAATGGATCTGGGACTGCTCAGCCTGGGGAAGAGAAGACTGAGGGGGTACTTGGTGGCCATTTATAAGTATGTAAAGGGTGAATATTGGGAGCTGGGAGAAAAACTGTTCACTAGGACACCCCAGGAGAGGACAAGGAGCAATGGCCATAAATGATTAATGGATGGTTTCAGGTTGGAAGTAAAGAAGAACTTCTTTACGGTAAGGGTGACCAGAATCTGGAATAGACTTCCCAAGGGGGTAGTGCAGTCCCTAACTTTGGAAGTCTTCAAGAGGAGACTGGACAGACACCTTGCTGGGATCATTTGATTTCAGCAGTGTTCCTGCCAAGAGTGCAGGAGTTGGACTCAATGATCTTTGAGGTCCCTTCCATCCCTTAGTTTCTATGATGCTATGATTCTAAACCCATTAGATTTTAGATACAGGTGATCATACAATACTTTGGATTGTCCCACTGATAACATAGAAAACAGTAAAGACTATACAATACATACTTGTTTTTGAGACTTCTTTGAACAGAGACCCACACAAAGCTCATGGCGGTAATCAATAAAAGAGGTGAGAAAGGCATGAATAACTGAAGTGGGGGCTGCATCTGAGAAAAAAATACTGCCAACCTTCTACTCAAGCACAGATGAAAAAAGTCTTTTGGCACTAGCTGTTATCTGAATAGCTACTTGAAGATCCAAAATGTGAATAAAAAGCAATATGAGGAGCAGATATACATTTCTTCAACTCATTCCACCTCTGTATTTACTGATGACTTCATACCCCACATGGAACAATTAGAGTGATACGTAAAATCCTGTGGTACCCAGAGTTAGATCATAGTCTCATAGAACACCAAAAGAATATTGGAGTCAGATCTAGCCTGTACATCATAGCCAACTAACTTTCACTGAGTTATTTCTCTGTTAGACTCAATAACTTCTCTTTGCGCTACCTCCTCTCTGACAAAAGTTTTGCAAAACTTGTTTGCCTAAAGCTTATCTTTCAGAAAGGCATCTAGTCTTAATCTGTAGTCTTAACAAGATGGAGAATCCAACATTTAGTAGGTTGTTCCAGTGGTTAATCACTCCCACTGTTAAAAAGTCTTGCCTGATTTCTAATTCGAAGGTCTTGCTTCAGCTTCTAGCCATTGGTTCTTATGATGTCTTGCTGCGCACAATTAAAAATGCTGTTTAGTACCAGGCATCTTCACTGACAAGGTAAATAAACAATACATTTCTCTCTATAGATGTTTCCTCTAGCAGCTAAATCATCAACCTGTGTCTTCCTGTAGCACAATGTGGGGATTGTGTAGGAGGAGTGTTCTGCTCTGTGCTTGGATTGAGCAGTAGAATCCAGCCTGAGCAACACATTGTCTCTTGGGATGAGGGGAGTAAAAGACCCTGAGATATTGAAGGGTTATGCTGTGAGTTCTCTTCAAAGGGAATATGTACAGACATTTGCTCTCCTATGAGAAACTCTCCCAGGAGCAATTTAACCTTGGTTGTTCCTGGGTTATTTTTCTCCCAAAGCCACCAGGTGTGGGCAAAATGGTGGCTCCGGACAGCAGTGGACTCCACTTCTCAGCAGCCCCCAACAGCAGCTGCACTGTAATAGTGCAAGGCCAGGGTTTCCATGGAGACCGGACCTAGCAGCTCTGGCAGAGCGCACAGCAGGGCTGGGATCTCACAGTGGTGATAACATGGTCCAGAGCCAGGGCAGAACTGCGATCTGCAGCCAGCGGATTGTGGCTCTGCCCTGGCTCCTTGCAGCAGTGCCAGCATGGTCCAGAGCTGGGGCAGAGCCATGATCCACTGCCTGCACACCCCTTCCTGGGGTGCATTGTCACTGCTGCAAGATCCAAGCCCAGCTCCAGAGCAGCTCCCTGCCCTGCTGCATGTCGTGTCAGCAGAGGCAACACTAGGAGGGGGTTTGGGTCTGTAGCCATTCCAAAATTCCCTGTAGCCCCCCCATAGCCACCCCTCCCAGCAGTGCCACTGCTGCCACCACTGCCCACCCTGCACAGATGGCGGTAGTTGAATCCGCCCTGCTCCCACCTACAGCACAGCCCCCCCTCAACATCTCCCACCAGGAAGAAGCTGGTGCTGCTCCTGCCTGCCAGCAGTGCAGGAGCTGATCTCCATGGAAACCCTGTCCCTGCACTATCCAGCGCAGATGCTGCTGGGGTATCCATGGAAACTGGCCCCAGCCACACAAGCAGGGGCTGCTGGGAAATGGAGTCTACTGCCAGGCCGGACTTTGCCTGCCCCTGATTACTGCTGTAGGAGAAAAATTCTGAACACCTGTACACTTTTGGTTTCTCCTGGGAGAGCAGTGTGACCCTCCCAGGAGAAACTGAATGTCTCTACATGGCCTTAATAGGAGCTTATCTTCAGTTGCTTGATCATTTGGACTAAGTCATTTTTACTGTTGCTGCTTTCTAGGCTAGAAAGCTGTGACTATATGCTGCGTTCTGTATGCATTTTTCATAGACACATAAGTTTGCATTTGGCTGAAGTAAAATATATTTTGTTTGACTGGGCCCAGGTTAAGCAATTCAGAGTGTTTTGACTGCCCTGTTCTCTTCATTATTTACCACTAATTTTTGCATCATCCATGAATCTTATCAGAGATATATATTTCCCTCCAGATCACTAGAAAAACAGTAAGTACCATTGAGGTAGTATCAGTCTAAGTAGTACCTCATTAAAAATGTTCTCATTCATGTTGATTTCTTATTTGAGATCTGCCTGTTAGCCAATTCTTAATCTATATAACATGCTCTGTTGATAGTGTATATTGCTATGTTTTTAATCAAAATGTCACTTAGTAGTAAGTTGAATGCTTTGCATTAGTCTGTATTACATCCATGGAGTTACCTTTATCAACCAAACTTGTAATCTCATCAAAGAATGAAATCAAGTTTGTTTGACAAGCTCTACTTTCCAAAAATCATTTTGACTGGCATTAATTATATTCCTATCCTTTAATTCATTGTCAGTTGAATCTCTTTGTCAGCTTTTCCATTATTGTGCCCAAGATTGATGTCTGGCTGAGCAGTCTATATTTATCTGGGTCATTCCATTTGCCCTTAGTTTCATTTTTAAAGGAGAGTGGAGTCACCTGAATGTCATTCTCTCTACCCCTACAGATAAAATAATATCCCTTCAATGGTATATTCAAAGCAACTGAAAAATACAGACTGAATTTTCACAAATGCAAGTCATGTATTTATCAGTAGATTATCTTCAACTAATGCACTTGATGCTGTCTGCATAATATATATAGGTCCACAGCCAACCTGGCAGCAGGTGAGGAAAATTTGAGGATTTAGGTGTTTGCCACAGTTGCCTTGCTCCTAGCTAGGACATGGATTTAGGATGGAACCCAAAACTCCCCAGCTGGTTCCAAAATAACCAAGGCGTGAATCTGCTTAAAAAACAAGCTAAGGGGATGTCTGTGGTTCTGGCTCATGGCCTGACTTTGGTCACACATTCTAGTCCAGCACTAAAAAGTAGTTACATTTTCCACGACATAAAACACTCTGAGCTGACAAGCATTTGCAGATAAAGGGTTCAGAAGGTTACTGAGGGTGCCAAAAAATCTTACTCTAAGATTTTAATAATTCTTTTCACAGTCTGACATGTAATATCTCCCCTCCCTGTGCAAAAACTTTCCTCTCTTCTGCTTAAAATTCTGCAGGCTGTCTGTATGCCATGGCAAGTAATGAGAGAGATCCAGGCGAAAAGAGGATTTAGGGGCCTCTTTGGTAGAGGGAGGCCGTTCTTAGGTCCTATCAGCCGATTGGAAAAGTGAGTTTTTGACTAAGGGGTTTTCTCCTTCAGTGCTGCACAGAACTGAAGCAGTTCTATTAGCCTTTAAGGCATGGGATCCAGCCCATAGTTGCTGCCCATGGATCTCGGAGTTGACCCACAGGCACCATGCAGGGTGCACCGGATGGCCCTGCACACCATACATAGTGGCTGCTCTGGCCAGTCCGAGACTGTGCTGTACGCAGCAGCCACTCCAAGGATGTGTAGGGCTGTGCTACAGGTACTCTAGCGACTGGAGTAGACACTGCATGCAGCACAGTCTGGAGTGGCCAGAGCAAGACCATGCTGCATGCAGCACCCTTTCCAGCCAGTTTGTGGTTCCAGTTTAGCCCTCAGACCAGCCCTGAACCAGTCATCCAGCCTGTAGGACTGGATGAGTTTGACACCCCTGCTCTAAGGAAAGACCAAAAATAGGTCCAAGAGGTAAGGAATACTTTCCCCATGCACTGAAGATTTGACATTCCTGATGGCAAAATGTAAACAGAAGATAAAAGCAACAGACTGTTCCTTCTTTTCTGTAACTGACTGCGAACCATTCTCCCCCCTTCTTTCAAACAGTTAGCATTTTCTCCTTTTGGTATGCAAAGCCCCATTTAAAATCAATGAGAGTTTGCATTCTAAAAATAGATCCTACAGCACATTTCTAACTGCAACTGTACAAAACCCCATTTGTATTGCTCACAAAAAGAATCCTAGAACAAAGTGTTTTCTGGGGACATAAGAGAGCAGTGAAATTGTTACTTTGCTAGAAGTTTTACTGAAAAAAATTATACAATCCTGGGCCATTGAGATGGAGGAACTAAGACCTTCTGCTACTAATGCCTTTCTTCCTGTCCCCTAGATCCTACAATGCAAGTTTTGCAAGTCCCTCAGTCTAGTGGTATCCTTTTAGTTTATAGTGGGCACGTCTACATGAGACACCACTGTGCAATCATTACTTCACATTTACTTAGTACATGTATTAGCAAATAGTAAATAAATGTACAGTAACCAGAGTTACTGCACAGTATCACTGGCAAATGTTTTTTAAGTGATGCTACTGCACACTAGCCTAATAGTACAGCATATTAGCACTGTCCATGCTGTGACATGCTACTGTGCAGTATTTTTCGGCTACTGCACAGTCAGCATCTTGTGTAGACGTGCTTATGGTACCCCAGAGAGTCAGTCTTAGGCAGACCACCAAATAAAAGCAGAAGGAAATATTCTAGAATTAAATGGATTCGTTTCATAGAAATATACTGTATTTACCCAGATCCAAGAACAACTCTGGATTTAACATGACCCCCTCCTTCTCTCCCCCCTCCAATAATTAGATTCAGCAACAGAAAATTCTCCAACTATTACTGTATCGGGAAGTGAATTAAGGAATTCAATTAGAAGGATGGTAATGATGTGACAGTAGCACAAGGGTATGTAGGATAGACTTCGCAACTATATATGGTATACAAAGTAATATTTTATTGCTGCTGTTTTTAAACCCTTGGTAGTTACTTTGAAATACTTTCTCAGTTTCCCTTGATACTCTCACTTGATACTCATTTAGTTAGTCTAATAAAAGATATCACTTCTACCCCAAGAGTTTTGTCTGCCCATGCTTGTAGACCAACATGGCTAAAACCTTGATACTCTTGGCATTTTAGCTTGATCCTCTCTGGTCTTGTTCTGCTTTACAGCTTCAAAGGATGAAGTTATTTTAGTAAGTAGAGCTTGAATAGAATCAATGAGTGTTTTGAAAGGAATAGTATACTAGAGTGCCTTTTTGAATTTGCATGCAATAGCTGCCATTTCAGTATTGCTTTGCTTTGCAACTTCAGAATGCTTGTGCAGTTTCCAAAACTATCTATTTTGATCATACAAACTCTTACTCCTCTTAATATATGCAGTACAGTTACTTCAGCTGATCTGGGCCATATTAACCTTATTTTCTTCATGCATCAGTTTTTAGGTTTATCCTGGCAAATTCTGTGGAATTTGTGATCAGAGAGCCTTGACTAAAAGCCACACAAGTTAGAGAAAAACCTGTAAAGCGTTAGACTTATTGGCTGCCTATATACATGAGGTTTAGATAAAGCATCCTGTGGCCATTTTTAAATGTGCCAGGGCTTAAAACATGTGACAGTGAGCCATTTTAATTAGAGCAGCTCTCTGGGAACTGCTCTAATTAAAGCGCCCACAGGGCCCCCCAAAGCAGGGGGCCTGGGGTGGTCGCCCCGATTTGCTCCCCCCCTAGGAATGGCCCTGGATACCTAACAGACTTGGGAAGAGTTTTGGTGTCTGTACTCCAAAGTGCTATTTAAAATGGCCCTGTACCAGCAGCCACAAATTCATTAGCTGCTTCTATTTTGGATTGCTGAGTTTCATAGGTATCTGCACATACTGAGAAGCAATTCAGGTAGAATACCTAGGCCTCTAATTCACACCTAAGCACTTTTGTGATTCAGATCTGGGGGTTCCACCTATGTCTCTGGAAAAGCTTCTGTCAACAGGTGAAAAAAGTTCCATCCTTACATTAACAGCACTGAAATCAGTTCAGACATGATGGTTAATGGTGATGTAACCAATCTCCTCCTAGTAATTAGAGCACTCACCCAAAAAGCAGAAAAACTTGAGTCCAAGGACCTCCAGTAGACTACAGTCAGGTTGCCTCTTGCTTGTTCTCCTTCTGGCCTCATGACTTACAGTCTTGGGTACCCCACAGCCCATCTTCAGGAAGGATAGAAAGTGCACTTTTCTTTTTAAGACTGTCCCTTGAGCTGAACCCATTTCCTCTACTTTGCAGGGAAGTTCCTTAACCAGCAGGCTATAGAATAAGCTAAACGAAAGCATTGTCCACCTTTTTTGTTGAAGATGGGGCACAAGGCAGTCAAGAGTGTAAGAGTCATGGGCAGTCTGAGTTTGTAGGTTACAGGTTACAGCACTCCCTGAGTGAAGGGATCCTGGGCTCCAGTCTCTACTGCCAGAGTTATATCCGTTTGCTAACCAAAGACTGTCTAATGTAAGAGGCATAAAAAGTCCTGGCAGCAGAGACTGTAATTCAGGCCTCCCCCACCACTCCCCTGGTAGTGTATTGCATTTGACTGTCACTTTAGGTCAGCCAAGCTAACCATTGATGGCCGCTTACCTACATTAGCTTCTGTTTGTTGCTTGCAGTGAAAGGTGTAGTTTTCTTATTCATTCACCTATCAAATTGAAAATATTCTAAATTGTCAGGACACTTAGACATGAAAAGCATGAATTCCAGGAGATAAAGCATTATCTCCTATTCTTCTGTAACCCCTGGCTTCTCATCACCCCGGGGCACTCCAACCACTTTTCTTCACAAGCTGCCACATGCAGCTCCTGCCAGCTTCCAGCTTGTTATTGAAATAAATGAGCTAGTAGACAAAAATGATATAATCCATGTTGTACAGAGAACTTGCCCAAATATTAGGGTGAAAAATGACTCCATTTATATGATCAGAGATCAGTACTACCATATATGTTCTAAATAGGTGTAATATTGTTCATCACAGCTTTTTGACAGTAAGTCTAAATTCAGAAATACCCTAAAATGAACTTAAAATGAAGAATCTCTCATCATCCAGCAAACAAGGTCACCAGAAACTTGCGAAATAAAAATTGAAATCTTAAGAGGGAATAAGGAAGCTTCTTGTTTCTTTCCTCTGAATGAAGGCATTATAGATGTTCTGATTACAATAAATAAAGGTATATGGTACCATATGGTGTGAGGCAGGAAATGGCAATAGCACTGTATATCAATTCAAACTGAATGGAAGAAGAGATTTAAATGGATCTTTTTAATTAAAATATTTTAGCCACAGTCAGTATAGTTGTACAGGTCTTTACCAGTAGTCATCAATGAAGTGTGCATGGTCTTTGTGTACCTATATAGTGTAATTAGGCGCATCTACATGAGATGTTACTATGCATTTATTTAGTACTGGTATTAGCAAGTACTAAATAAATGCGTAGTAACCGGAGTTACCATGTAGTAGTGCCAGCAAACATCTTCCAGATGATGCCACTGCACAGTAGCCTAATAATACCGCTCAGTAGTATATTATCATTGTCCATGCTGCAATAGGCTACTTCACAGTATTTTTCAGCTACTGAGCAGTAAGCCTGTGCAAAGTGGCAAGTATTTGCTTCAGATTCGGCCGATTCGGAGGGACACTGATCCAGTTCAGAGATTTGAATGAATGTCCTGATTTGATTCGGCTGAATTAGATCCAAAGATTCAGCACTGCTTCGGAGATTTGGCCATAGACTAAACAAGCAACAGTCCTCACCACACTGGACACAACTGCCTCCAGCTGGTAAGTCTGTTGTGGAGGGGGGTGAGAAGGGGCATGGGAAGGGACGGATTGGGGCTGGGCCTGGGCCTGGGTCAAGCTGTGCAGCCAAGGTGGGGGGCATGGGACTCAGGGATGGGTGTGTGACAGTGCTGGGAGCAGGGGCTATGCCGTGCTGCTGCTTGCTCAGTTTGCGGGCACAGCTCACTCTGGGCAAAAGGGGGCAAGCGGCAGCAGGGCATAGCCCACACTTCCAGCAGTGCCGCGCCCACATTCCACGCCCCCTGCCACCCCGGCTGGTCAAGTGGCAGCAGCGCCCACCCCCCTACCCCCCGCACCAGCTGGGCAAGTGGTGGCAGGGCAGAGCCCCTGCTCCCAGTGCTGGTGCAGGTGCAGCAGCACTGGGAGTGGAGGCTCTGCCCTGCCGCCACTTGCCCAGCTGGGCAGAGGAGGCCAGGATGTAGGTGCAGCAGTGCTGGGAGTGAGAGCTATGCCCTGCTGCTGCTTGTCCCCTTCAGCCTGGAGCGAGCCACACCTGCATCGTGTCCTGCTCCTTCCAGCCCAGCTGGGCAAGTGGCGGCAGGACATAACCCCTAATTCTAGCGCTGCTGCGCTTGCATCAGCACTGGGAGTGGGGGCTCTGCCCTGCCGCTGCTTGCCCAGCCAGCGTGTGGGGGTCAGGCTCTGCCGCCGCTTGTCCAGCTGGTGCGGAGGGGTGTTGGGGGTGGGGTGGGTGCTGTCGTCGTTTGCCCAGCCAGCATGGGAGCGGGCACTGCTGCCACTCGCCCAGCTGGGGCAGGGGGGCAAGAACTGCTGCCGCTTGCCCAGCCAGTGCAGGGGGGGCACCCAGTGTGGGTGCTGCCGCTGCTTGGCCAGCCAGTTTGGCAGATTGGGAACATGGGCTCTGGCACTGCTTGCCCAACTGGCATGGGGGGCAAGCGCTGCCACCGCTTGCCCAGTCGGGGTGGGGGGGGGGACATGGGCTCGGCACCACTGGGAGCAGGAGCTATGCCCTGCTGCCACTTGCCCCCATCCACCTGGAGTGAGCCGTGCCCCCTCACTCCCCACCCCAGCTGGGCAAGCAGCAGCAGGGCATAGTTCCTGCTCCCAGCACTTCCGTGCCCACATCCTGCACCCCCCTGCCCCACTCCCTGAGTCCTGTGCCCCCCACCCCAGCTGGGCAGCTTGTCCCAAGCCCACCTCCAATCCCTGCCCCCCTCCACCCACCACAACAGACTTACCAGTTGGAGGCAGCTGTGTCCAGTGTGGTAAGGACTGCTGCCTGTTTAGTCTATGGCTGAATCTCCAAATTGGCTAAATCTTTTCCAAATCGATTTGGAGGCTTCCAATTCTAGTTGGAGCCTTTAATTGGTCTCCTGATTTGATTCAGATTCAGAGATTCAGTTGCCAAATCAGCCCGAATCTCCTCCAAATCAAATTGGCTATTGAAGCTTCACACAGTCCTACTGCACAGTCAGTGTCTTGTGTAGACACCCATTCTGGAGTAAATTTCTTCCAGTCAGATTCCTCATTAGCACTGACACCTCAGAAGCAAGTAATCTTAAAAGCCTATGGATCTGTATTTCTGCAGCTGAAAGCATTAGGTAGGGTACTGATTAGTGCAGGGGTGAGCAAAATACGGCCTGCGGGCTTTCTGGTCCATGGCAGGTCCCTTGGCATGGGGGACAGCCTGGGCCATGGCTCATGTGGCTAGTCCCACTGCCTCTGGGCATAGAGGTGGCACCTGGCAAGGAGCATAGCTTGGCCTATCCCCATAGACAGCAGAAAGTGGGGGGCTAACAGGGCTTAGCCATCCCCAACACAGGGCAGCAGTAGGGCCGCAAGGCAGCCTGGCCGCAGGCTTCCTGCAGCTGCAGCAGAGGTGGGGAGGGAATGGATCTGGGACTGGGGGAGGCGCTGCACAGCTGGTGGAGTGCGGCTCCTGTTCCTACATGCACCCTGGGAGGCATGGGGGACATGTGCCCCAGATCCGTGCGGGACAGGGCAGGCTGCTGCTCATTGTGGGCAGGGGCCAGGGCTGTGCTGGGCTCTTCCTGGCAGGGGGAAGCTGAGCCGGGCTGCGCTTGGGGTGTATGGTGCTGGCACTGGGAGCAGGGCTACATGGGGGGCTGCAGCCACCCCAAAATTTGTCATAGTCCCCATTCCCACCGCCGCCACCACCCACTCCCAGTGCAGCCTGGTCCAGCTCGCCCCGCTGGGAAGAGCCCAGCACTGCCAGCCCCAGCCTACAGTAGCAGCCTGTCCTGCCCCATGCAGATCAAGGGGTACATGCCCCCCATGCCTCCTGGGGTGTGTACAGCAGTGGAAGCCACCACCCTCTCCCTGCACTGGGCACCCCCCAGATGAGCCACTCACGGCTCTGTCCCACACCCTACACTGGCTGTGCAGGGCAGGGGCTCAATCTGCCTCCCCCTCACTCTTTCCCCCATAGACTTACCTACTGGGGGAAGGGGGCACAATCACATGCTTAGCCCCCTCCCCCCCCCAAATATTTCTCCCTCCACCTATGCCTATCCCTGTGTGTGGCTCTTAGGCACACAGGGGGCTATAGTCTGTGGGGCAGGTACTACAGTAGCCAGATGCAGCTTCCCAGAAGCCCCTGTGGTAGTAGCTCCTTCCAGCTGCCACTGCCAGTGTCACCAGTGCTAGAACCAACTAGTGTCTCCAGTGCCAGAACCGGTGCAGGGCAGGCAGACCAGGGTGCCCAAGCACCCTGGCCTGTCTGCACTGCACCCACCACCAAGGGCACCGGATGGGGAGAGCAGGTAGGGTCTCCATGGATACCGGCCCAGGACCTCCGTGGGCAGGGTGCACTTGGTCAGGCAGATGGAATGGGGCATGGGTGGGCAAGGAGTGGCATCTAGGAGCAGGATGGGCAGGGCTGGGGTCAGGATCATGGGGTGGTGGCTGCACGGGTATAGGGCCCAGAGCAGATCCATGATCTACTCCCCACGTCTCTGTGATGTGTGCCAGTTCTGTAGGCCAGGTCAGCACCTCCCCGCCAGGACCTCAACAGCTCGCCAGAACATCTTAAGTGACTCTCCAGCTCAAATAATAGCCCACCCCTGAATTAGTGGCTGCAGTGAACCCCTGCCACTCACCAGACATCAGAATGAATCCATGAGCATCGCATTTATATTGTATAGGGAAAAAAGGGCGTATTTTCTTGGGGAATTTCATAAGAGCAATATCAAGTGTTTAAAAAGTCCTTAACCTTTCCAAAAATTACAGACGGCAATTTCCTAAATCAAAAGTATAGCCTCTAGGATTGGGGGACAGGGTTATTCTCTATGTGGTCTCATCTTGATAAAGAGGAAATGATTACAGTAATACAAATTAGGGATAACGTAGGTACAAGTGATCATGACTTGATTACATCTGTTATGCACAAAAAGAATACAGTCCAACCCAGTGTTATATACACACAAACATACGCGCACACACACACACACACACACACATACACACACACACACTTGCTGCTTTATAAAAGGGCCAATTTTGCAAACCTGAAAACAATTATGAGCCAAAGCAGTTGGAAAAATTTAAACAGAAAAATGTAAATGATAATTAGAAACTGTTTCAGAACATTTTGCTAGAGGCCCCAAAAAAACCACAATCAAGAAAGAAGACCCCATACTGATTTTAAAAAAATGGCTTGGAAAGGAAGTGAAGATAAATAACAAATGGAAGAAAGAAGAAATGAATATACATTAGTAGCTATGCACTGGACTAAATTAATAGAATAAGCCAAAGGCCGCAAGGCCAATCTATGGCCAGTAGAGTTGAGAACAAAAGGAGGAGTTTTTAAAGTATAATAGGAAAAAAGTATCCTAATCATTGTCAATAATAATGCAAAAGTGTTCAATAAATATTTCTGTTATGGTATCTGAGAAAAGGCCAGCTTATGTCATATCATAGGAAAAGGAGCATCCTGATAACGTGTTTTCATTGATTCATAGATGCTAGGGTTGGAAGGGACCTCAACAGATCAGAGTCCAACCCCCTGCCTAGGCAGGAAAGAGTGCTGTGGTCAGATGACCCCAGCCAGATGCCTATCCAGCCTTCTTTTAAAGACCCCAAAGGTAGGGGAGAGTACCACCTCCCTTGGAAGCCCATTCCAAACTTTGGCCAACCTTACCGTGAAGAAGTTTTTCCTGATACCTAGCCTAAATCTGCTCTCTGTCAGTTTGTAACTATTGTTCCTTGTTTACCCCAAGACGCGCCCTGGTGAACAGAGCATTTCCAATCCTTTGCTGCATCCCCCTAATGAATTTGTAGGTGGCCATAAAATCACCTCTCAGCCTTCTCTTGCAGAGGCTAAAGAGGTCCAGGTCCCCCAGTCTCTCCTCAAAGGGCTTTTCCTGTAAGCCCCGAACCATATGAGTGGCTCTCCTCTGGACCCTCTCGAGTCTAGCAACATCCTTCTTGAAGTACAGAGCCCAAAACTGGACACAGTACTCAAACTGCAGTCTGACCAATGCCTCATAGAGGGAAAGTATCACCTCCTTGGTTCTATTTGTCATGCACCTGCTGATGCACGATAAAGTGCGGTTAGCTTTGCTGATGACTTCGTCACACTGATGACTCATGTTCTCTATTCCAATAGTAATTAAGGATAATATTAAACAGCAGTTATTAAACAGCAACATTTAAAACCATTTTTTTTTAAACCTCTCATGCAGGAGTTGTAAAAGGAAAGGGACAAGGAGCTCTGTGTGCTGTTTATTATGGTTTTCAGTAAGTGTTGGAATACTGGGGAAGTTCCAGAGGACTGGAAGAAAACAAATGTGCAAATATTAAGAATAGGATAAATGGAAAAACTAGAACAAATGTAGGCCTAGCAAAATATAGGAGCCACTGGGCTCTACTAGCAAGGCATTAAATAAGGGTATATAATTAATAAACAACCCAGGTTCATGAAGATGGATTTTATCATACTGTGTTTTGAATTATATTACCAGTTTGGTTGACGTAGAAGCTATTGCTGCTGACAGACATGAAAAAATAATCAAAAACAGTGCTTTACTTTCAGTTCAGCACACCTTCAGACCAAGTGCAGCACATGCCCAAAAGAAGTATTGTGTTAGTTTGACCCAGCTTGCCCAGTGTCTATATAGATCAGGCGCTTCAGTGGGGCTTTTTTGGCACTTCAACAGGGCTTTTTGGTGCTTTTATCTAATAGCTGATTCAATCATAAAAAAATTAGGGTTGGAAAGGACCTTAGGAGGTCATCTAGTCCAACCTGCTGCTCAAAGTAGGACCATCCCCAACTAGATCATCCTAGCCAAGGCTTTGTCTAGCCAGGTCTTAAAAGCCTCCAAGGATAGAGAGTCCACAAACACTCTAGGTAACCTGTTCCAGTGTTTTACTACCTTCCTAGTAAGAAAATTCTTCCTAATATCTAACCTAAACTTCCCTTGCTGCAATTTGGGACCATTGCTCCTTGTTCTGTCTTCTGCCACAACTGAGAACAGTCCAGCTCCGTCTTCTTTGTAACCCCACTCCAGGTAGTTGAAGGCTGCTATTAAATCCCCTCAGTCTTCTCTTTTCTAGACTAAATGGGCACTTGTACACACGATAGGGGTTTAGTCCTCAGGGTTTTATTCTATGCCCCTTGAACTGAAATGGTGAGTTTTTAATTTAAACCCACTGTCAGGGCCATCCCTGAGGGGGGTGGAAGTTGAATCAGGGCAACCGCCCCATGCCCCATACTTTGGGGGGCCCCGCAGAGCAGGGCGGAGCAGCCAGTGACTCTACACTGCTGCCAGCTTCACATCTGGCCACTCGGACCCCCCCCCCCACCACCAAATTCAGCCACTCCAGCCACTCGGCGCCGCCAGCGCTGTATCTGCCACCGGCTTCCTTGCATCCAAGGGTGGGACCCCACACAGGCTTATTTGCCCTGGGCCCTGCACTCTGCTCACGTTGTCTCTGCCCACCATTTCAGTTTTTCCGTCAGATTATGGTGATGGGCCCAATCCTCTTTTCCTTTTTTTCTTTTTTCTTTTTGTTTTGGTCATAGGTAAAGCCTGCCTGCTGATTGAATCAATAGCTGATTTAATTAATTATTAGATAAAAGTGCCAAAAAGCCCCACTGAAGTAACCGATCTACACAGACACTGGGGAGTTGGGTCAAGCTAACGCACTTTCTCTCCTGGTAAAGCACTGGTAGGGTTTATTTCTTTTACATGTCTACCAGCAGCTTATATCTGTCTCAGTACCACACAACATTTTGATTAAGAAACCAGAATGATACAGCATCCAGATGTTTCATATTAAATGGATAAAATTAGCTTCATGATGGGTCTTGGAATGCAGTTGTAAGTGGGAAATCATCCTTGAGCAGATGTGATTTTAGTGGGTTCCACGTGCATCTGTTCTTCGTTCTACACTGTTTTAATATTTTTATCAGGAAAGTAGAGGAAAACAAAATTATCACTAAGAGTTGGCAGGTGATACAAAGTCTGGGGGAGTTTCAGATAAGGAACAGGAGAGGTCACTGATAAAAAATACATCTTGATTACTTGATAAGGGAGGCACAAGGAAGCAATATGCATTTAATTCAGCCAAATGTAAAGTTGACATTTAGGAGCAAAATTGCTTAAACGTGTTTTAGAAGATGGGAATCTCAATTTAAGACATGGAGACTGAGCAGGATCTGGACATCATAGTGGATTATCAACTGAAAATGAACTCCCACTGTGATGTTGCAGCCAAAGCAGTCAAAAGTGCTCAATCTGTTTAGTTTAATACAGAGAAGGTTAAGGGATGACTTGATCACATCCTATAAGTACCTTCCTGGGGAATAAAAATTTGATAAAGTGCTATTCAGTCTAACAGACAAAGAATGAATAAAGTCCAATGGCTGGAAAATGTATCTAGACAATGTAGACATGGGGCACATTATTGTTAACAGTGAGGGTAAATAGCCATTGTAGCAGCTTACCAAGTAAAGTTTACTTTGCCAGAAATATATTTTAAAAGTATGCTATAATGCACGCAGAACTTAATTCAGGGAAATCCTAAAGCCTATATTATGCAGGAGGCCAGACTAGATCAGAGGTGGGTAAAATGCAGCCCGTGGGCTGGATGCGGCCCACCAGGCCATTTTATCCAGCCCGTGGGGCCCCTAAAAAATTTAGAAAATTAATATTCCTCTGCCCCGGCTGCCTGTCATGCGGCCATTGATGGCTTGCCAAAACTCAGTAAGCGGCCCTCCGCCCGAAATAATTGCCTGCCCCTGGACTAGATGATCAGAGTGGTCCCTACTAGCCTTATAATGTATGCATTCTGTGGTTAAAGCTCTATTCAAGAGTTCATCATGAAATGTGAAAACATCATAGGCAAGACCCTTGCAAGCAGTGCCCCAAGTTTCATTTGGCATAGCATAAGGAAACCAACAGCAATACAAGTTTTGTTCCTTAGAGTAACTGCAAAATCTTATTATTTTGGTCAATAAATAGTAAAGTTCCAACAAGCCCTTGTGCAAGTCCTGTTTTTACAGTGTTGGTCTCCAAAATTATGGCCTGAGTTTTCCCATGTATAATAAATTATATGCATCACTTAATATTCTCAATTTATATTTAGGGAGAGGCAGCTAGCTGTGACAGTCTGAAGTCAGGCAGAAGGCAGGGCAGGGTGGCACCTTAGAGACTTTAAAGTTGAGTCTAAAGGTTCTACCCCGCCCTGCCTTCTGCCAGGTTATATTTCATTTTCTCAAAAATCCATCTCCTTTTTCACAGCTCTAATCTACAGGAAAAAGTCTGATATTTCCCTTGCATTTTATTTCTCTGGGTTACCTTACCACCTTTAGGATTTTATCTGGATCACTGACAGTTAGTAGTATACTAAGCTGGTGAATAAAGACAATTGATCCTCCATCTTCCTAATGGGCAGGAAAATTATTTTTTCTATATTTTCTGCAGAGAGGCTGTATCTTTACAACCAATATCACCTTTCCCACTGGTTGCAGTCAGATGTTGTCCCTGTAGTTAATCTGTCAGTCATAGTATAGATGCTTAGGCTTGCAGATAGTCACATAACAAGTATTCAGTAACAAGAGGAAGATCAGGGAAAGTGTGGGTCCCTTAGTGAATGGGGGAGCCTTTTTCACCTCAGTTTTCACAGGCAAGGTCAGCTCCCAGACTACTGCACCTGGCAGCACAGTGTGGGGAGGAAGAGAGCAGCCAACAGTGGCGAAAGAACAGGTTAGGAACTGTTTACAAAAGCTGGACATATACAGGTCCATAGGGCTGAGTGAAATGCACCCGAGGGCAGTGGTGACGTGTAGGGGCTGCACAGGAGTGCACGTGCACCCTCTGAGAGTGCTGGTGCACCTCCTGACAGGCAGCGCTCCCCACTTAGGCAACGGGCAGGGTGGGCGCCAGGTGAAGGGCTGCTGGCACTTCCGGGAGCACTGCTCACACTTCCTGGTTGGTGTAGTCGGCTGCAGGGGGACCTCCCCACCATCACTGACTGGCTACTGGGGGGCCACCAGTAGCCCATGCTTGAGGGGAGTTGGCTGGTGTGATTATCTTTGATAATGGCCACTGGCCATTATCTTTGAAAACTCATGGCTATCGGGAGGGTCCCAGATTATTAGAAAAGGGCGAACATAGTGCCCATATTTAAGAAAGGGGAAAAGGACTTTCCATGTAACTATAGACCAGTCAGCTTCACCTCAGTGCCTGGAAAAATCATGGAACAGATCCTTAAGGAATACATTTCTAAGACTTTGAAGAGAAAAAAGGTGATTAGGAACAGTCAACATGGATTCACCAAGGGCAAGTCATGCCTGACTAACCCAGTTGCCTTCTATGATGAGATGACCAGTTCTGTGGATGCAGGGAGAGCAGTGGATGTGGTATACCTTGACTTTAGCAAGGTTTTTGATAGTCTCCCACAACATCATCCAAGTTATAGAATTATGGGCTGGATGAATGGACTGTAAGGTGGATAGAAAACTGGCTGGAGCATCAGTCTCAGAGGATAGTAATCAATGGCTCGATGTCTAGTTGGTAGCTGGTATCAAGTGGAGTGCCCCAAGGGTTGGTCCCGGGGATGGTTTTGTTCAATATCTTCATCAATTACCTAGAAGATGGCATAGAGTACACCCTCAGAAAATTTGCAAATGACACCAAGCTGCGGGGAGTAGCACATAGGCTGGAGGGTAGGGCTAGGAGTCAGAGTGACCTAGACAAATTGGAGGACTGGGCCAAAAGGAATCTCATAAGGTTCAACAAAGACAAGTACAAAGTTCTGCACTTAGGACGGAACAATCCCATGCTCCAGTACAGGCTAGGGGCTGGCTAAGCAGCAGCTCTGTAGAAAAGGACCTGGGGGTTACAGTGGACAATAAGCTGAATATGAGCCAGCAGCGTACCCTTGTTACAAAGAAGGCTAACGGCATACTGGGCTGCATTGGTAGGAGTGTTCCCAGCAGGTCAAGGGAAGTGGTTATTTCCCTCTATTCAGCACTGGCGAGGCTACATTTGGAGTACTGTGTTCAGTTTTGAGCTCCCCCCACTACAAAAAGGATGTGAACAAATTGGAGAAATTCCAGCAGAGAGCAACAAACATGGCTAGGGGGCTGGGGCATATGACTTATGATGAGAGGCTGAGGGAACTGGGCTTATTGGACGCTTGTACACTTGACAGTCATCACAATGTACACATGACAAAAATGAGATTTGTATGGTTTAATGGCATCACACACTACACATGCACTGGTGTTGGGCATTTTAGATGAGTTTGCATTGATGCATTGCAGCTGTCAGCTCACTTCTCCTGCAGCGGGAGAGGTGGGCAGATTCCACAGAAAAAAGGATTGGGCCCCTCACCACTTCTGCTTTCAGCAGGCACCTGCTGAAAGCTGAAGTGGTGCAGGATCCAATCGTTTGGGTTTTTTTTCAGCATAGCCTGTGTGTCTCTCCCATGGGTGGGGGGGCGAGCTGCTGGGGGCCCCAGTACTGCCCTCCATGGCAGTGGCTCCTCCCCAGGCCTCCCAGGCAGGCTGCTAACAGGCCAGGTGATGTCCCAGCTTGGAGGCAGCACCCAGCATGATCCAACTCTTCCCTGAGCCTGCCTGCTGGAAGCACACTGGGCACTGCTCCCTGGGCAGGCCCAGGGAACAGTTGGATTGGGCCAGGTGGTGCCTCCAAGCTAGGGCAGCACCTGGCCCACAAGCAGCCCACCTGGGCAGCCTGAGAGATGCCATCACCACAGAGGGAAGGACCAGGGCCCCCTGCAGCTCAGGGGCTGCTCAGCCCTCTGGCAGCTGTCTCCTGCCCATGGGGCAGGCTCTGGCTCTTCCAAAAACAAAAAAACCAAAAAAAAGATCAGGCACCTCATCGTAATATGACAGAAAAATTTTAACTCACCATTTCAGTTTAGGGGCTATAGAATAAAACCCCAATCACGTATACAAGTGCCCATTGAGTCTTGAAAAGAGAAGACAGGATTTAATAGCAGCCTTCAACTACCTGAAGGGGGGTTCCAAGGAGGATGGAGCTGGATTGTTCTCAGTGGTGGCAGATGACAGAACAAGGAGCAATGGTCTCAAGTTGCAGCAAGGGACATTTAGGTTAGATTTTAGGAAGAATTTTCTCACTAGGAGAGTAATAAAACACTGGAACAGGTTACACAGAGAAAGTGTGGACTCTCCTTGGAGGTTTTTAAGACCCAGCTAGACAAAGCCTTAGCTGGAATGATCTAGTTGGGGATGGTCCTGCTTTGAGCAAGGGGTTGGACTAGATGACCTCCTGAGGTCCCCTCCAACCCTAATATTCTATGATTCTATATCTCTATGTTATGAGTATGTTAATTCCTTATGAATCATATATTAAAAAATCAAATCATTCACGCTCACAGTTTAGAACTCCAGGCTCTGATAATGTTATATTTACTGAGGAGAGTTGGAAAAAATGGTTTTATTTGCTTTTTTAGAAAGACAGTGATTAATTTCAGAGTCATACCATTTGAGTCATAAAGAAATATCTAGGAGGAGGCTCACTAGAGATTCCAGGAGATTTGCTAAAGTTTTGAATCTCAGTGCTTCTAATGCTCCTGGTGGGTTTTTTGTTTTGTTTTAGAGTCCTGTTAAATGGTGTTGCCTCATTTCTAAACCAGTGTAATTGAATGAGGTAGCACAACTTTGGGAATAGTGTTTGGCATTTGTGAAGCTTAGAAGATGCAAAGCTACTTGTCCCACAACAAATGGTGGTGAAATAAGGTGATATTACTAAATAAAGTCCTCAAAATGTGCCTAGCCATTTTGAGGGTATTCAGAGCATCTAACTTGAAGCCAAAAACATTTCTATTCTTAGGAAAAATGAAATACTTATTTGTAAAAATGAGCTTGAGCCAGCTTGCCTTCATGTTTCTGGCAAGAAATGGGAAAGCTTCAGCATCACATCAGCTGAGATGGATTGAAAAATGTAGTACTGCATGTTATCTGGTTGACAATACCATGGTTCTAATAGGTTCACTGTCACTCCTCCCTTCCCCTTCCTCAGCACCTCATATGTGTTAAAGAACATGGACCAGCCTGGGAATTCATCAAAATAGCAGGCAGCCTATGCCTAGCCATATCCTTGGGAATTTCAGGAAATGAGCACATTCGAAATCCATGTTTGGAGTAAGACACATCTTGCATTTGCAGATGAATGAAAATAGCACAGCTGTAATACTTTCTTAGTCCTTTCCACTCACGCTAAATTAAATGTGTCCAGACTAAATTAAGTCTGAACACAGCTCTTCTGTACCAGCCAGGCCTTGCTATGTCATCCAACCAGATTTCAAATTAAGCTAGGGACATCAACATCTTCCTATTGTCTAAAAAGACTTCCTCCTAATTTTCTGCTCAAGCCCAATAGATAGGGAATGGTGAGCTCTTGCCCTCCCACGTCATCTTCCTTTTACATCCATAGCTTGCAGCAGTATTATTCAATCCTTACAATGTTTTCCTCCTGTCCAGAAGAAACACCACTTCTATTTTAATAATAGAAATGAAGCAGTTTTCAAACTTGTCATGTTACCCTCTTGGAACACTCACCTAGCCAAATAAGAAAGGAATCCCAGGGAAAAAGAGAAATTCCCTTATAAGCTCATAAAACCCTCACCAAGCACGTAGTGGTCCCACATAACACCCACCTCCAAATCTTAAGGGGGCAGTGCCTCAGTGCAGTCAGCTAGTGAAACCAATGAGACCGAGTTATGTAAACCAAGATCTCCAGAAACAACTGCATTTCTCAAAGGAACCCAATCTCACTTGGAGATAGATAGATAGATAGATAGATAGATAGATAGATAGATAGATAGATAGATAGATAGATAGATAGATAGATAGATCTTCTACCCCCATTTAACATTTCCACAAACAAAACAATACTACATATTTTCTTCTAGGCATCATAATAGTCTCTCAAGATACTATTAAACTGCCTCATACTAATTCACTAATCACCTAAGAAATTAAAGCCATGGCAGTGATATCTTTTATTGGACCAACTGTATGATTGGGAGGGACATGGACATGCTTTGGGTACCACTATACCCTTCTTCAGGTCTCTGAGAAAAAAAAAAAGACAGCAGAGCTAAATAGCAGATAGAAGAAAGGCTTATGCAAAACTCCATTTCCTCAACTCCAGCAATATGCTAAATATCTCAATAGTCATACAGAGAAGTGCATTATGCACCTTTGTGAAATTAGTATTTTGAACCATAACAGTTGTAGGAGTGTGCAGCTATTGCCAAGGTTGAAGGGATTTTGTAATATTGTTTTTTTTTGTCACCTAAGGGTCACTTATTTTTTTTAAATATTTTGATAAGTAGAAAAAATAGGCCAGTAGAATGTTTGTTCACCTTTTCTTGTTCATTTGCTTCAACAACGTTGCTATGTAGTAACATCATTCCTTTCTGAGGTATAGAAGTGATGATGCTTACAGCAAGCAGTGAAGCTGCTGGAGCTACTTAGACTGGGAGAGACCAGTTAAAAAGCTATCAGATTCCACATGACTTCATAAGTGAAGCTGACATTTTGCTTACGAAGGTGAAAAATATGAAAGTGAAAATGAAGCATGGATAAATACACTGCCTTCTTTTTGATATAGGGAAGTCAGCGGACAGTAAACTAGCTTGTGAAATTCCAGCACGCTGACTGTGCCACACAAGTTTGCCATGTAAATATGGCAAGCATGTACTAAATGCAAGGTAGCATACTTCATTTCTAAAACAGAATAAACTTGCTCACAAAAAGGCACAGTAAATGCGAACTCAGAGGGCATATCTATATGAGATGTTTACTGCAGAGTACACTAATTAGCTCCACAGTAAATATCTTGCATCTACATGTACAGCCTTATTAGGCCTCAGGAAATTAATTAACTCCACAGCACTGCACATGTAGATGCTGGCACAGCTGGCTGGGACACAAAGGTACTTCAGTGCAGGGGCTGCCTGCCGGCTAGCCCCCACACTGAAGCACCTTTGTGCCCCAGCCAACCCGTATGCAGCACGTTAAGGCAAGTTGGAGCAGCTCTGGCCTGGCAGGCTGACCCCCTGGATCCCCTGCCAGCTGAGGCTGCTCTGACACAGCTCAACATGCTGCGGTCCCAGGAGCATGTGTAAATGTAGCACCTGTGATCAGTAAAATCTACTGCAATAAGCACTGGAGTTTATTACTTTGCCTTAATAGCATGTATCGATGCACCCAGAGTATCCACTTGGGGAGTTAGAGCAGCAAACTAGTGTACTGTAAATTCATACCCTGGCTTGGCTTAGCTCAGTAACTTTCCCTGTGTAGATGAGCGGCATGGGATCTAGCAAAATGTAGGACTATCCTGAGGAGAGACAGACACACTATGAACTCAGGGTAAAATTTTCAGCAGTAAACAGTGACTTGGATGCCTCATTTTTGGAATGCCAAAGTTGATACATCTTAAAGAAGTCTGATTTTCAGAAAGTGCTAAGCGTGCACAGCCTGAAAATCAGACCTTTGAGGTATCTCTAGAAATACTGAAAAAGGCACTCAAAATTAGTGATTTTTTTAAAAGCATTGCCTTAGACTGTTAGCTAAAGCTAAGACATCCTTTTTGCATTCTACTGCTGTTACAAGAACAACTGGAAGAAAACACAAGGTTGAGAAATACAAAATAGCATTTATTTATTTAGTCTCTCAGAAGTCAGTCTTAATGCTAGGGTTAATATCTGTTTAATTCTCCTGCAATGTTTGTGGCTCAGAAGAAAACCACTGTATCTCAAAAAATACTCCAGCGTTAATCAGGGATATGGCAGCATCTGCTTGAGAGAGACAAGACTCATAATTGAATCAGACCTAATTAACCCATCACCTCTAGAGAAGAGAATAGGATGGTGGTACCTCCAGTGAAATGAATGAGAGTTTTGGAGCAAGGGGAGAAAGCAAGGGAGGAGGAGGGGGAAGAAGGATAAAACTATTTGTTTAATGTCTGGTTTTGTAACATGTTTAGGGGGGAAAAGTATTTGTATACTTAAATATATACAGAATATTTAACTAGGCTGTAGTTTCAGAGACATTCCAGCATGGTTCCATATTAATACTGAATGCATGATTTAAGTCCAAGAAATGTTCTGTCCCTTATGTGGTTTGGGCTGTTTACAGGATGCACAGATTTTCTTGTTGTCTTTCTTGCTGACCTAATTTATAGTCATAGACATTGTATTTTTGAACCAAGAAAACTTTTAAAGCAGTGGGCAGAAAATAAACCTCAAAGATTTCAACAAATGAAATGCAGCATCTGTTCTATATTTGTTGAATGAAATGGATGTACAAATCAAAAGGAGAGATATTTCCCATTTGATACAAGTCTTAAAGGCATTCAGAGCAGATCTTGGACAACCCTGCTTTTTAAGACTGCTGTTTTACTTTGTGATAGATAGCTAATGTGCAGTAATTACAATTTGTTTCATGCAGTGCCCTGCCAGACTGTTTTAGATTATTTGAAGACTGTACTTCAGCACCACAACCAGCTTATGATACCACAGCCAACGGACCATCCAACGGAGGTAGTATACAATGATGCTATGCTACATACCTTTACGTTTGATATTTCATTGAAAATAACTGAATAAATCAATAGGCACTGGAAGAATATACTTAGGCTAGAATATGAAATGACAGTTTAATACTGGTTTTTACATATATGCAACAAAGGATTAAAGTTACATAGTCCTAAAACTTGTTGGAATAATGCCATTACTAATTTAATCCAAAATTGTTTTGTCCAACAATGTGTAACGCACACAGGCACATGCACACACTATTTGCATTGTAATGGGAACTTTTTTGTCTGAACTTTCTACAGACAGAGACATCACCAGATGCAAATAAAAATGCTTTTCAACTTCATATCTCAAACAGGCCAACATTACAGATTTAGTTCTCTTTCTTGTGATTTTGACAGAACTATAGTTTTCAGTGTACTGTTTCTTTCCTGAAGGGACTTAAAACAAAGTTAGACATTAACAATAATATCCCCAAAAGTCAATACTAAGTGTAAGTGTATGTTTAATACATGTAAATATATATTATGTATATATTTATTAAATATATATTATTAAGTCCTGGAGACTTAAGCCTTGCATTTGTCCAAAAGATAGGCACAACGTGTATACGAGCTCTGGAGCAATTTTACTTAATGTTGCCCCAGTGTTTAACTCAGGCTTTTCACATATACCTGCAAGGTGCAGTGCAAGGGACTGGAAAGAGTCCAGATTGTCATAGCAGCACTAAAGTTACTTTGTCCCAATTAAGAATCTGCCTCCAAGAGCCTGCATCTCTTTGCTTTCCTCCTCGTTTATTCCAAGAAGTTTGATTCTAATGAGAATTGCGCTATCTATGATCACTTGCAAGTATTCCAAGCTTTCATTTTTCTATCTCTATAAAATTTTGCTTGACCAAAGTTTTCAATCCATTGCAAAAATTGGCTGTGTTTTGTAATTGTCCATGTGCAGTAAATTGTCTTAAAAGGAGAGGATTTTTTATTCAATTAAACACATTCCAATCTTTTATTCATAAGCTTAATCATATACAGATATAAGCTGAATCTGCTTATTCTGTTTCTTGCAGTTTATTTTGATGACTCTTGGATAGACCAGTATTAATGTACATTTATCAAGAGCCTTTGCTTCAAAATGCTTAACCTAAATCGAAAGTAACAGCATTACAATGCCTAGAGCAGAACGTAGCAGCTGTCTAACAAAGGACCCTTTTCTCCCCAGCACCACCTGGGGTGACAAGGAACAATGGTAATAAGCTGATGGAGAATAGGTGTAGGTTAGAAATCAGAAGGCAATATTTTACAGTTAGGGTGGCCAAAATCTGGAACCAACTTCCCAGGAAGTGGTCCTCGCCCCTTCCTTGGGCAAATTCAAGAGGAGGTTGGATGATCATCTGTCTGGGGTCTTGTGAACCCAGCATTCATTCCTGCCTGTGGCAGGGGGTCAGGCTAGATGATCTGTTCAGGTCCCTCCTGACCCTAGCTACTATGATACTATGACCTGAACACTACAGACCACCTTTTGCCAGCCCTTAAAAAAAAACAAACCTCTAGCACATTTAAACTTTAAAAGGGGCTCTTGGAATCAGGTCAGGTTTAATAGTTTCCTTCTAGTCAAATGCTATGAGATCTTTGACAACCACAGACAGTCAAGACCTTTTTAAATGACATTGACAAGACTCCACCTCCATCTTCACAATTCTTTTAACACTGTGCTTACTTTTTAGGGTAGTTACCTACATAGCTTTAAGTCCCTTTGAAGACAGTTGGACCAGAGTCCCATATCATGCAGGTACTGAACAAGGCCTTATCTTGTTTAGTTTCAGAGATGACAAGACCATAACCCCAGCTGGCACAGCAGTTGATCAAAGGTCTCACTCCTAATAAGCAGGGGTGTGTAAGTTGTGGTAGTGTCAAAACTTAGTGTTCGTTTCCATTTTACATTGCTGGGTTTTATTTTTTAATCTGCATAGTCCAGAAGATGAACCCTAGGAATCTAGAATGGACAACAAACTAGCTTTTATGTATGAGGAATGTTTAGCTATCTGCTCTGGGTCATGTGCTCTTGTACTTTGCCTGTCTGCTAGAACTGACCCAGGAAACATTACCTCAGTGTAATGCTGTCCCCCTACTTACATAAAGCCAGCTGTATAAATAGCGTGTAAGTTCATCACTCTCCTCCTCTGCTGCCAAATGAGCAGTGACGACAGTGAAACCGGGTAAAAGAACACATGGCCAAAATGCCCCTACATTGCAGTGCTTCCAACACCTGGTCTTTGGTCCTTGAGGTCTGTGAGTAGCCAGCATGAGCTAAAGCAGTTAGGGCTGTAGCTGCACAGCAGTAGTAGCAGGATGAATGAAGGGCAAAGGGGATTTTTTAAAGATAAGTCCATCTGCCAAGAGGTATGTAAACATGCAGAGAGAGAGAGTGATTTTTTTTCTAAATTCATACTAAATGGACTAAATGTCTGCAAACAAATAGCATTACATTAGTAGAGCTGGCCATGAATAGCACCTGTCTCCATCTTCCCTCATGGAAAAAGAAAGTATTTCATTGCACACATTCTTCATGAGCTCCCATCTAAACAGTTTATTACATGAAGCTTTTATTAATCAGGTCTAATTTAATGAAGCCATGCTAGAATTATAAGTCGCAATAAATGTGTAGTTGTAAAACACTCTCTAGGAGGGTTTTTTTTTCTTTACCTTAATTACTTGTGAACAAGTACATTAAAACTGAGAGTAGGGTTAATTAATTTGTCCTGTACTATAGAATTTTATAGGCAACAAGAACTAAAGTAATACTGTTTAGGTGCAATTGACTAAAGATAGCTTATAAATGTTGTGTAGGTTATGGAAATTCCTGTAATTAGTCCCACTGCACCCATTTAGTGTTAGAATTTTAAAGCACACACAAATTATGAAGGTTAAAAAGTAAGATGCATTTTCAGTTGACATGGTAGCATTTGCAGAAAGCTATAATTTGAGTTAATGTGGCATTCATTAATAGTAATGAAGCTTTTAGTTTTTTTTATAGTTGATTTATTTATTTTCCTTATAGTTTTCACAGTAACATAACTGTTGTCAAGTTATAGGTGTGTTCAACAAAAAGTAATGAATTTATTATAAAAATAGACTATAAAAAGTCACTTCTGAAGTAGTTAACTGTCAGCTGCCAAGAAGAAACCTGTTTGATCACACTCTTCAAAGACCTTTTTACACATTTTAATAGATTAGGAAGAAAGGTTATATTTAAATGGTATCTCCAGTCATTGGATCTTGACACATTTTAACCTGTTAAAGTGCAAGTTATAAATAGCTACTCTTGCAAAAGATGTTCATTGTACCTTACTGGATCTTGTTATAGAAAATGCAAATTTAATTTTAAAAGTGCCTGTTCTTAGTATGAACAATTACTTATTCACCTCAGTATACATTTCACTGTTAGGACCTCAGCTACTTAAAAGCATTTTTTTCTTTGGAACTGACGTATGTAGTTGTGTGCCTTGTAAGTAATAGAAATATTTAACTTTTTCAGGGAAGCAAGCAGCTGCTGAACAACTATCCTGTCTACATCACTAGTAAACAGTGGGATGAGGCTGTAAATTCTTCAAAGAAAGATGGAAGGCGGCTACTTCGATATCTCATCAGATTTGTTTTCACAACCGATGAGCTTAAGTACTCATGCGGCCTTGGAAAAAGGAAAAGGTCAGTGCAGTCAGGAGAGACAGGTCCTGAAAGACGTCCTCTGGATCCAGTAAAAGTAACATGTCTCAGAGGTACTGCATCTTTTCGCTCAGTGTCCACCATATGTGATCTCATTTCACCACATTGGCTCTGGCTCAATAGAGCACTCAGCTTACTGTAATAGAATGGGTTTCCGAGAAAAGTAGAGGCATGAAAAATCTTCTGAATATAGGAAGGACTGGAGAGACTGAGGAAGTTTAGTTTACATGAAAGGCAACTAAGTAAGCACATGATAATAGAGTATAAAATAACAGTTGGCAAAGAAGGCAAATCAGAAGGTCTTGCTACCCTCTCTTATAATACAATAATGGGGTGACATTTATTCTTTTGTGTCTCATTGTAAAAAAAAAGATTTTTTTAATTAACACATAATCTGTGGAACTCAGTGTTGTAATATATAATTCAAAGTAGGATTCGGCAAGGACTCATATTTTATATGGATGAGCTTATCCACAGGAAGTTGAATATTAAATTTTAGACATACCCATAGAGACATCAATATCAAAGGATACTGATATAAACTGTCAATGTAATTGGCACATGCATGTTTCTATAGCAATACAAGTGAAGCAAAACCACTGCAACTTTAATCCTTCATTCAGGGTCAGTGTTAAGGGAATTTAGCTAACTTGTATCACTACGGGATCATGCTGATATAAGAGAGAGATCTGATGCATACTCCCAAGTAACAGCTCCCCATCCCCTTTTACAGTGGTTAAAAGGTACATTTTCCATACCCTTACTCTTCAGGGCATAAACCAACAACATTAAGTGAGAGGGTTAAGAGGAAACTTCCCCCCGAGGGCAAGTTATTTCATATCTGTCCACTCGGGGGGGGAGGGGGGGGGGAGGGGGGTTTGGAAACATCTGACCAATGTGAAAGACTGCGAATACTCTGTAAAATGGATAGATGATCTAATCTGCTATAACAATGCCTATTTTTATTTTCTGAGATTTTATAAAGGTTTCTTGTCATTTTACATACTATTTTATATATATATATTTTTTAATTTGGTTAAAAGCAAGTTTCTGGCATTTTTTTCTCTGTGTTTCTTTTTCTTAAATATAGTAGTCACTCTCTAAACACAAGTGGCATTTACATGGCTTTCAGGTGTCTGTGTTACTAAATTAAATCCTATACCACCTTGTGCAGCAGCCACTAAAATCAATGGCACATTGTTCATGTAATGGTGTGATGTTCCCTAATCCCAACAGTCACACCTCCTGCTATGACACACAAACATGATAGAATGTGATTTTTGGATTCGGGATCAAATCCCAATCAGGCCATCATGACTTGTGAGTGCAGGGGGAGACCAGAATCATGATCCCAGACTCTACTGGGCACCCATTTTCAATTTGCCAGTGCAGGAGAACTGGTGTGGTCCTGGGTCTGAGACTGATAATCAGCCAATTGTCAGTTCTGGCCTTGGGACCACTGGAGCTGACTAGAGACTCCAATGTGGTCTTGGGGCTGGAACTGACAGTCAGATGATTGAGGATCCCAGCGCTGGGACTACACTGGAGCCAGATGGAGACTCCCGTGCAGTCCTGGGTCTAAGGGAGATATCAGCTAAGCTTCATCATACATGTAGCTGGCATCAGGGGTACCTTGCCATGCATTCAATTTGGAAACCAGCCACAAAATTATTACACATAATTTGTGGAATAATTTTATGGCTGGTGTCATGTTTTGTGGTGCCATTAATTGTCTTAATTTGTGGCTAGGTTATTATAATTTAAGATACGATTAACAGGTTAATCACACCTAAAAAAATGGGTAAAAATGGGCAAGCACTTATTAGGAACAGAGGCTAAAACCCAGGGTTCCCTCCCTCCCAGGAGAGGTCCTTCCTCAGTGAGCGACAGAGTCAGGCTCCATGTTATATACTCGTCTCTGGTCCCAGTAATTCAGGCATTGCTTTCCACTTAATGGCCCAGCTTCAACAAGAGGATAGAGAATGGTCTAAACTCTGGCTTCTCCATAGCTTGGTAGACACTTTCCTAGGAAGAGAAATATGGGTGTTCAGATCTTCTCTGGCTGAGGAATGTCTAGACCCTAGGTTTCTCCCTTTCTCAGAAGATGCTCTAACTGCTGAGTTATTGGGCATAAAGCAGGTAGATCTTCTTCTTGTGTTGCCACTCGCAGCAATTACCTACAAAGGTCCAGGGAGACACTTCCACACAAATGAGGTGGATCCTAACAAGAAGCCTGCTATCTGAGGGAGCTGGATTCCCAAATGACAGAAGCATGTATGACTAGGCACTTGAGAGGATAAGAGAGTTGTTTCCATCTCCCAGGGTGGACTAGGATGGTCCTTGTGGATTGTGTAAAATTATCTGTTATCAGAATGGGAGAGCTAAGTATGCATTTCCCAGGGAACACAGTAGGATTGCCCTCTGGGTGCACACTGGCTGCCCATTAAGAGGATGGGAAAGCTGTATGTTTCCCAGGGTAGAACAGGCACACACTCCTGTGCCAGAAGGCATACTTTTGAGCTAGTGGCAACAAATACTTAGATATCTTAGAGGCAGAATAGACCTGGGCCAGTAAGATTTTCATTATTTTAACTAAACTTTCCCTAATAAGGCTTGTTCTCTAGGCATTGGCTATTATTTGGCCCCTGGATCAAGACTGAGGGAATTATTAATGCTAAACCAAAATTGTAATTCAAATGTTGATCATACTTCCCCATCTTGCACAATCTTCCAAGCTAAACCAATTGCAAAGTGGAACTAAAGGACACATGGTGCATGTTTCCCACATGACTGCATTTCATTCTTCAACAAATTATATCTTTCAAGGGAAATGGCTTATGAATCTGTCTTTAGGAATCAGGATGTGGCTACTGCCCAAGTGCTTTATTTTTCAAAAATTATGAGATTAATACAGGGGTGCAGTCATTACAGAAGTGTGGCTATTACATAAGTCAATATGAGCAGGGAGAGACAGTTACCCATGTTAGCCTGTAGTCAGGCAAAAGGAGGGTAGAGTTGCACCTTATAAACCAACTGAATCAGAGGAAATGTATAAGCTTCTATGAGCAACAGCTCACTTTGTCAGACGCTATGAAAAGACATGCAGAGCTTTTGATAAAGTGAGTTGTTGCTCATGAAGGCTTAGGCATCTGATATGTTTTCTTTAAAGAACAATTCTAGAAGCAATTGCCTTCTGTATGTATAAATATAGAATGAATTAGAATAAAATTCAGAATAGATATACCCCACAACTTAGTTCTCGCTAAACAGTGCAAAGGAGGTTACTTGCAACTTGTGACCAGTCTGATAAAATCCTGCTCCCTGTCTATACTAGCAGCTGCACTGGTTACACTTGAGTCTCTAAGTAGATTATACCTATTTGGAGTAGAAGCAATTGACAAGTCCTGGCAGAGCAATTTTTTAATTGGGGTATACTTATGTAACCCGGTAATACCTTTAAAGCACCATTTTCCATAAATTTAAGTTAAAGAACAATGTTTTCTGCTACTAAACCCACAGACAAACAAACTTAACTAGATATTACAGCACCATAAAATGATATGAAAGAGCTCAAAAATGAGGAAGATGCATTGCTATGTACACAAAGGACCCTGCTGCTGCTGAACTCAGTGCGTCTAAAGTTCACCTAGAAGCTTCAGAGTTGAACAGCAGGACATCATGCAGTTCTAAGCAGCTTTAAATTTCAACTGATATGTTATACTCATGCAGAAGTGTGAGATCATGCCCACCACAGCCCTCCAGCCAAGAGAGTTCAAGGAGTAAATCTGACCAATAAGACAGGGATCACCACTGCCAATAGACAGCTAATACAGATGTATATATCCTTTGGCTCTCCATGGAAAAAATGCCAGTTCCCTAAATAATTTAGTAGTTTCCCTAGGAAACTAAAATATGCAGGGTCCATTGGGCCTGCTAAACTGCTTCATAGAAATCTGTGAGTTAATGCATCTTTGCATTGCCTTGACAAGGTGGAGATAGCCCAGCTTTCTGTGAGTATTAGGATCAAACCCTACCAATCTAGCTGTGGCAGGAATTGAGAACTGCATATCTTTTTGCAGCCAGACTAACTTGAGAGAGTGCCTTCCTTACCTGAGACTATTGTCAGCAGAATAGAGGGCCTAGAAGGGTGAAGAAGGATGATGGGGAAATAGAAAGGCTTCCTTTTTGGGAGGGGAAAAAAGAGTGGGTATTCCTAAAAAAAAAAAAAAAAAAAAAAGTTTTACTGTTCCCTTCCTGTACTTTCTCCTGTTCAACTCCTAATACTTTCTTGTCGCCTTCCCCCTGAGCACCATGCAGGGAAACATGACCCTATTACTGTGTGACATATGGGACTGTAGTCTGAGTTAACATGGCATATGCAAAGATAGCCTCTTCCACTATCAATGTCATTTCTTGAATGACATTTAAGCGCTTTTTTTTTTTTTTTTTTTTTTTTTTTTTTTTTAAGATATTTGACCTCGCTCCCTGTCACCTTAACAGAATCAATTAGAAGAACTTTCTGGAGAGAAAGATGCCAATATATTTTCTTTTTGGTCTTTTAAAGTCACTCCCAAAAGTGAGCAATACTTAAATTGTAATTCCTGGCAGAACACAATATTCCCTGCACTCAGAAGGTGGCGACAGTAATAGAAGTTAACTTATGCCACCAGTTGTGCTGTTGGCTTGTCAGTATTAGAACATAAAACCAGAAATGTCCTTTGAGATAGGCATTCTTTTATGGAGAAACGTAATTCTGGAGAATAACTAAGAAGGCCTATTTCTATATAAGATACAGTGCTTCTGATGTGTGTGGTAAAATGACTGCACTTCAAAAAATTATATTTTGAGGTCTAGGTATCTCTGGTTTTTATGTGCATTTGACTTTAAGAGTTGTAGAATTGTCAAAACCACTTTTGTAGGTTTAATATGATCAAGCAGTTCAAATGCATATACAAATCTTAAAGCAAAAGGTAACAGTTAAACACTACAAAAGAAAATGGGACATTCATGGACAAAGACACTTGCACACTAGCCATTTAAACAAACAAATTAAGCAAGATACAAGCAGAGCTTGCATGGCTTTTATCCACTGGTCTGGAAAAAGGACAAATTAGTCCCATGGTTTCATTTAGCTATTTCTGTGACCAGTTTAGACTCGATCATATTCAAAAGCACACAGAGAATATAGAACTTAAATTGAGCTACCATTAGAAGAGAAGTGGCATCCATCTCAAATAGTACCAAAGATATTATCTGGCAGGTTGTAGGTTATTGAAATCTGTATATGTCTAGGTAGCCAGCAGAGCGAGAACCTAAAGTTCTATGAATGTATGCATAGTGGCATACATAAGTGGTGCAAGTTTCAAATAAAAGACATTCCTGATTTCATATCAGCTTTTACATGCATTGCACACACTGTATCATAAAAAGTATATTTATTACTTTATTTCAACAAGAAGTTCTCTTTCCAGTTGACTCTATATTTCTCAGAACTAGCATACTTACTTTACATCTGTACACTAGATGCATGTGGTGAAATAACTCTGTGTAAAAATGTAATAGGTTTAACTGGCATTTTCATGGCATTTCCCATAAGGTTTTACTTCTGGTTAAATATCATAAGAATAGTCAATTATTTTGTTACTTGCTCTCTAGGCAATAACTCTTACAAAGACAAGTCATTTCTCAGCAATGCCTGTTTTCCCACAGAGTTCATTAGGATGCATTGTACTTCCAACCCTGACTGGTGGATGCCATCTGAAGAACAGATAAACAAGGTGTTCAGTGATGCAGTAGGACATGCTCGTCAAGGGCGTGCAGTGGGGACTTTCCTTCATAATGGTAACTCATATTATGAAGGGACTGACCATCCAGGTTCACAAGATGAAGTCTTCAATAGGGGCATGCAAGATGGATCTGGAGATTGAAAGCAAGGCAAGAAAAACCATACAACTGTAGCAGATGTTTTAAACTAGAAGAGACTGTTGGTTAGATATACTTACTTTGAAATCATTTAAGAGTCCAAAGCATGTTCAAACTCATACTGCAAACATTCCAGCTTTTCCATCCTACCCAGTGCCCCAGTTAACAAAGAAATCTATTTCAAGGCCTACCTGTGGAATTTGTTTGTGCCTATAATTTTCAAGCCTTTCATTGTTTCTAAAGGAAACTGCAATTTCATTTCATATCATTCTAAAGAAAATGTAACTTAACACATTCTCAAGGTTGCAGACAGAAGTGCAGCTCCCAGCTGTAACTCAGAAGGATTTTTGCAAAGCATTCTGGGTTACAGTGTTACCCCAGACCAAACAGAAGTTCAGTGTTGGTTCCTGGGGAGAAGGGAATCCATCTGGGGCTGGGAGTCTGCAGCCAGGTTCCCATAGCAACAGCCAGGGCTCTCAGCCAGCGCTGGCTGTTTTCAGAATGGGCGGGGGAAGGGCAGTGGAGGGAGCTCATGCTTGGGGCTCCCAAACTGGTGCTGAAGGGTGGGTGAATTAGAGCCCCTCCCCTGCCCCACAACCCACCAGAGGGCTGAAAACCCCACAGACTGAACTCCCTCTGCTCACTTTCCCCCCTCCCATTCTGAAAACAGCAATGGGCTGGGAGCTCTGCAGACACAAGTTACAAGAGACATTACATTTTGTAGCATCTTTGTCTGATACCTCATGTGATGAGGGATCAGGTTGTCACCTAATTGGCCATTTTTTAAGCTGTTTACAGCTGTTCACTTGTATTTGGTCACAGGTATAAACTGCTTTTTGTGGCCAGATAATTGTCACTTCTGTTTGCACCGCAAATGACTAGAAACATGTCTGCCTATTGTCTGCCTATTTGTTTTGCCTAAGAAGAGGTTTAGGATCAAGCTCAGAGCTTGTGGCAAAAGAAGTGGCCTTCCATTTTTTGACTAAAAATAGCACAATAAATTATAAAAGGTAGCTTAAACATGTTATAGTGCCCATTTAATTTTGTGTTCTCAGATCCTAAACAACACTTCCTTTGTCCACTTAATACCATAAAATTCCAGTGCCAGAGTAAAGTGGCAGTGGTTGTTGGCAGTTACAGAGGTATCAAACAGTAACAGGTACTGCTAACCCACTAAAAATTACTCTATGTAATTGATAAATACTATATTTATCCAGTTGTTGAAAGGATTAGAGCTAATCACTGCAGTTTTCATAAAATGAGATTACTAAACCACAAATTGCCATTTGAGGAGATAGTTTTATTATTGTTGTTATTATTCTGCAGCAGTATTATATAGCTTTAAAGATTTTAATTTGCATTTGTTTGTGCCATTGTCTGTGTTTTATGCTCATTGTCTGATCTCTCTAAGAATGTGCTGGTCCTCATAATCAGATAGTCAGTGGTGCATGCAGGGAGGGGTTCTACAAGAAGAACCTAATTTAGCCTTTTGGCTGCTGGGCACTTAACCAAGGGATCCAGGTTTAAATAAGAGCTGTAAACAAATACTTCTGCTAGGAATGAAGCCAGGTCAGAACGGAACATAATATTGAAAGGAAATGCCAAGATAATAAATTCAACTGCTTTGAGATTTTTAATATCACAGCTATGGATCCAGTGCCACTACAGTAATATTGTGAAACATAGATGCACTCTGGAAACTAATGCCAAAGAAATGCTACCCTTCCCTCTCATTTTCAGCATTTTTCCAGTCGTCCTACTTCTTTCAGGTGAGTCAGGCTATCCTCATCACTACTGGATGAGGATTGGCTACAGAATCAGCTTTTCTTGAGGCAACACTTCCTGTCTGATGCACATGTTGAACTGTATTTGTTAGATTGATTTTTCTCCATCTATGATCACCTTTACCTCTCTACCTCATCTCTGCCAGTTTTCCTGAATGTGTGCCCCCCTCCTCCCTCACACCACAGTTTATGAATCTTTAGCCAAGCAAATCTGTTAACTGTTTCCATGGTGACTACTGGTTTGGGACAACACTCTTCATAAGCAACCAAAGGGTTCCTTGGACATGAGGTGCTCTGATAACTCCTAGGTGGTCAAGGGCAAAATACTGAGACAGGTTCTCAAATACTAATTTCTCAAGTCAACATGTTCCTGTTATCAGCCTCTTCTTTGGCCACTGTTGAGAAGGGTCTCTTATGGATGTGGTGCCTCCTGTCAGTTGGCAAGGAAGCATGGCAGCATATAAGCCACTTCAGCACTGTGTATTTTCTGAACAAAACCATGCTTTCCTTACAGCTTCTAACAGGCTGTACCTGGATGGTGTTTCAGAAAATAATCTTCTGAATGCACCCTCCAGCTACTGTCTAGCTTAATATGTGCTTTAGGCCCTTAAACATCCAATACCTCTTAATTCATTTTTATTTTTTCTAATGTTGTTAAAGTGTTTTTTTAAATCTCTCATTTAACTTAGAGCAAGAAAGTTAATTTCTGAAAATGAATATATAGCTTAATTGCATTGGTCCCTGTATGCCATTGGTATTTTGACCAGTAGCTCTCTTGGCAGCCAAGATGAAGTTCTGCTTAAAAATCAGTAGCATAAGATGGCCCATTGCGAGGAAGCTCAATGTCTAAAAATGTTAGTGTAGATATCCAATAATGACTTTTCATTGTTAAACTTAAACTTTTTTTAAAAAAAAGAACAGTTCTAGAAGCTGTTACCTTGCTCTGATGGTGCAAGTCTTGCTGGTTTACATTTAATGTGATGACACTTACCAGAGCTACTTGGCAAAACATGTCAGAATGTGCGACTGTTAATCTTGTCTACAGTAGTATGTACCAGGATGTATTTTTGTAAACAGTGCAAGTTTCTTTCCAATATTTAACTGTATGGGATTAAAAGCTTCATTTTTAATAATATAGAACAATATTACTGAACTGGATAGACCTCTCTCTATTAATAATTTGTTAAAGCAGCTTCTAAGCTTAGTCTTTATTTTTAGTATAAAGCATAGTCTGTCTTCTGCCCTATACTGCTGGTATAATTCACAAAGATCACTCAATGCTGTGCTCTCCTAGTGCGCAAAGTAACCAAATTTATAGAATGATTCCGGAAAGCTCCATACATATGGAAACAGCCTTCCTGTTTTGACTCAAATAGAACAATTTTTTGCTCTAGCTGAGTGTTTGCATCCATCATAGAGCTGTCATAGATGTGCAGAGGACATGATCTAGTCAGTCAGTCAGCCATTTATGTGTTTTGTTTTTAAAGTAGTAGACTAAATCTCTGTCCTTGGTTTATGACAACAACATTGGCATGTTAGTTCTTGACCAAAAATCACTTAATTTATAACTTTTCACAACTGTTTATTCTAATTAGTCCCAGGAATATATTCATCTTGCATTGTAAATCAATTTATGCTAAAATCATTTATGAAATTACAAGAACCAAGAAATAATACTACGGGAGAACTAGGGACCAGAAGTAACAGAAATAGCATCTAAGCCATTGCCCAGCATGTTTAAGCACTGTGTTTTGTAAAGCATCATATTAATTTATGATGTTATATGTAAATGGAAAACTTGTAACAGAAGGGAATTACTATTTATCATGTCACTCCAAACAATCCCAGAAGATTAGATCCTAATCTTACCCTACCATGTACCAACTTGCTGTTATTTATGTATCTACCCCCTGAACTATCGTGTAGCAGTACCGCACGTCCATCAGTGCCAACATGCCTTTGCTCTATTTTCTATAACAAATATTTGTGGAAAAACTGTGATTAAAAAGCCCATTAATCCTAATATTTTTATTGTTAAGGTGTATGTAATTCTATGAATACTTTCTAATAATAACTGTACTGTGTAGAGTAACTACAAGCTAGGGATAGATCAATACCAGATACTGTACAACAAAGTGCATAGTGTAATATAGACTAGTAGGTTTTTTGTGACAATTTCTATAGGAAGTGTGAATTGTTTTCTATGTGGCAGCACACATTTCTTTTAGAAAATTAAAAATGTTAGATAATTTTTTAAACAGTCAATATTTTTTAATTATAAAAACATTTGTTACTACAGTTTGCTATTCCAGGTGTTAATCCTAATTTGAATATTAGTTTTATTACTGCATACCTCCAGTTCCATTTGTTCTGTTGCATAACAATGCACAATAAAAGTTAGTCTCTGGTTAATATTTTGTACTGAGTACAATGTCACTGCGTGAAAGCAACAACATTCACTATTTACTCTACATACTAAATGTACTAAGTAAGTAGTAGTGTCTTTTTTTCCCCTAAATATTTTAATAGGATGTCTCAGGAGGAAGCATTCATATAAAGGTATGTCTGCACAATGCGGTTACTATAAAGTCATTTACTGCAGATTTCACTTCATACCACAGATTAGACACATCAGCTTTCCCAAACCAGCTGTCCACAGTAGGAATTATTATACCACCTGACCACTGGGTGGTGGGAATCAAGTTTGCATTGGATAAATGGTTACCTCCAGGGTGACATTGACCAGGGGAAAAGATAAATTACTGGTACACTGATGCAATTTACACAACTGTATAATCATCACTCAGCTGAGCTAATATTATGACAAAATGAAATGATTTATACCTGTATAAGGGTATATGTCATTTGTGTGCTCCACCTTTACCCTCAAGTAAATGTGTTCTGTGCCCGCACCTTAAGAAAATAACGAACAGATAAGTTCACGATAAAGCTGTGTACACCATGATACACTATTTTTAACATCTCTTCCTGGTGTTATATTGGAAGAAAAATATATAGAAAAGCTGGATGCACACTCATTCTCAAACTAAGTCTGGGATTTTCATAGGGAAGCCCCCAAGTCGGACTTAAATTCAGAAGCAGCAGTTGGGTGTCTCACTCTCTTAAATTTCTTTGAAGATACCAACCAAGTTACTTTACTGGTAGTGGGGGAGGGGAGGGGACTATGGCTGCTACATAGATAAACAGTCATGCCTCTAAAAACTTTTATCTTGAGTTTGAGGCAGAACAGAACTATCCCTCTTTGTATGCAGGGCTGGTAAAGTTCAGCCAACACTTACATTGTAAACTTTTTTTTTTTTTTTTTTTTAAATTCAGTTGCTTGTGAGCTTGCCAGATTTAATGGTCTGTGAAACCTGTAGGGAATCAGTATGATATTGTAAGAAGGAATTTATTTTTCAGTTTGCTTAACTAAAAAAGGAAGTTGTGCACACACATACTATACATTTTTAAAAAGTCATCTAGCGCCCCTGCTTGCACTAAACACCTATGACTTAGTGGGGCTAACGGAAACCTGGTGGGATTCATCCCACGACTGGGCAGTACATATTGAGGGTTATAGATTGTACAGAAAGGACAGGGTGGGGAAGAAAGGGGAAGGGGTTGCGCTCTATGTCAGGGAGCAATATACATCAACCCTCATCAAGATGGAATCCAAGGATAAGGAAATAGAAGGATTGTGGGTTAGGCTACATGAGGGACAAGAAGAAAGGGATTTGGTGGTAGGGGTCTGCTACAGACCCCCACATCAAGGGGAAGAAAGAGATTCGGGGCTCCTGAGGCAACTCTCGGAGACCATAAAAGCTTAAGAGGCGGTAGTCATGGGGGACCTAAACTACCCGGACATCTGCTGGGAGTCACAGACAGCAAAGTCCCACCGCTCACGCAGGTTTCTAACCTGTGTACAGGACCTCCACCTGACACAGGAGGTACACGGTCCCACTAGGGGGAATGCCATACTGGATCTGGTATTGGCAACAGGGGATGACATGGTAGGGGACCTCCAGATCGGTAGCCATCTGGGGGACAGTGATCACCTAATAGAATTCACCATAAGATGTCGAGTGGGTAAGGTAACTAGTAGGGTGAAAGTGCTAGACTTTAGGAAAGCTGATTTCAATGAACTCAGGCGATTAGTCAAGGACGCACTGCAGAGTAGGAGTTTTGAAGTGATGGGAGCCCAAGAAGGGTGGCTGTGCCTTAAGGAAACAATCCTTCGGGCACAAAGCAAGACGATCCCCGAGCGAGGCAAAAGAGGGAAAGGGGCCAGGAGGCTTCCCTGGCTGACCAGAGAAATCCAGGGCAGCCTAAGGGCCAAAAGGGGAGCACATAAAAAGTGGGAACAGGGAGAGATCACTAAAGATGAATATACCTCCTCTGCTCGTGCTTGTAGGGAGGCAGTTAGACAGGCCAAAGCTACCATGGAGCTGAGGATGGCAACCCAAGTAAAAGACAACAAGAAATTGTTTTTTTAGATATATAGGGAGTAAAAGGAAGGCACAGGGAGGAATAGGACCCCTGCTAAGTGGGCAGGAACAATTGGTGACAGATAGGGGGGACAAGGCTGAACTCCTCAACGAGTTCTTTGCCTCAGTTTTTTAAGCGAGGGACACGACAAGTCTTTCACTGGGGTTGTAGAGAGGCAGCAGCAAGGCACCAGACTTCCATGCGTAGACCCTGAGATGGTGCAGAGTCACTTGGAAGAACTGGATGCCTTTAAGTCGGCAGGCCCGGATGAGCTCCATCCGAGGGTGCTGAAGGCACTGGCCAACATCATTGCAGAGCCACTGGCGGGAATATTTGAACGCTCATGGCGCACAGGCCAAGTCCCGGAGGACTGGAAAAGAGCCAATGTGGTCCCCATTTTCAAGAAGGGGAGGAAGGAGGACCCAGGCAACTATAGGCCAGTCAGTCTCACCTCCATCCTTGGCAAAGTCTTTGAAAAAATTATCAAGGCTCATATTTGCGAGAGCCCGGCAGGACAAATTATGCTGAGGGGAAACCAGCACGGGTTCGTGGCAGGCAGATCATGCCTGACCAATCTAGTTTCTTTTTATAACCAGGTTATGAAATGCCTGGACACAGGAGGAGGGGTGGATGTCGTATACTTAGACTTCAGGAAGGCCTTTGATACGGTATCCCACCCCATACTGGTGAACAAGTTAAGGGGCTGTGACTTGGATGACTACACAGTCCGGTGGGTGGCGAGTTGGCTGGAGGGTCGCACCCAGAGAGTCGTGGTGGATGGGTTGGTTTCGACCTGGAAGGGTGCGGGCAGTGGGGTCCCGCAGGGCTCGGTCCTTGGACCGATACTCTTTAATGTCTTCATCAGTGACTTGGACGAGGGAGTGAAATGTACTCTGTCCAAGTTTGCGGATGACACAAAACTGTGGAGAGAAGTGGACATGCCGGAGGGCAGGGAACAGCTACAAGAAGACCTGGACAGGTTGGACAAGTGGGCAGAAAACAGCAGAATGCAATTCAACAAGGAGAAATGCAAAACGCTGCACCTAGGGAGGAAAAATGTCCAGCACACCTACAGCCTAGGGAATGACCTGCTGGGTGGCACGGAAGTGGAAAGGGATCTTGGAGTCCTAGTGGACTCCAAGATGAACCTGAGTCGGCAGTGTGACGAAGCCATCAAAAAAGCCAATGGCACTTTATCGTGCATCAGCAGATGCATGACGAATAGGTCCAAGGAGGTGATACTTCCCCTCTATCGGGCGCTGGTCAGACCGCAGTTGGAGTACTGCGTGCAATTCTGGGCACCGCACTTCAAGAAGGATGCGGATAACCTGGAGAGGGTCCAGAGAAGGGCCACTCGTATGGTTAAGGGCCTGCAGACCAAGCCCTACGAGGAGAGACTAGAGAAACTGGATCTTTTCAGCCTCCGCAAGAGAAGGTTGAGAGGTGGCCTTGTGGCTGCCTATAAGTTCATCACGGGGGCACAGAAGGGAATTGGTGAGGTTTTATTCACCAAGGCGCCCCCGGGGGTTACAAGAAACAATGGCCACAAGCTAGCAGAGAGCAGATTTAGACTAGACATTAGGAAGAACTTCTTCACAGTTCGAGTGGCCAGGGTCTGGAATGGGCTCCCAAGGGAGGTGGTGCTCTCCCCTACCCTGGGGGTCTTCAAGAGGAGGTTAGATTAGTATCTAGCTGGGATCATCTAGACCCAGCACTCTTTCCTGCTTGTGCAGGGGGTGGGACTCGATGATCTATTGAGGTCCCTTCCGATCCTAACATCTATGAATCATTAAAGTTGCAAGTTCAAACCCTCAGAAAGGCTAAGAAATTCCAGATATAAGGGTGTCTATGCAACAGTAATTCAGCTTCCTTCTTACATGCATTAATATATAGTCTGTTATATGGGTGCTTACTATTGCCCCCCACCCCAACATTAGCCATCTTAATCAGCACCTAAGATAACCCTGCTCCAAGATGAATGGGGAAGTATAGCAAAGGACACATTTTTTAATAAGACTTCTGCTTTGTTGTGCAATCTGAAGATGTGCAATAAATGAGAGGTGGTTGCAGTAGAGAAAGGCCAGTCTCATGGTTAATCTTAGGCATGGCTGCCTTAGAAAACTGGGTTGCATGCCTTTCACTGTCTTACATTAATGCTGGGGTGGTCACTTCAAACCTTTCCCAGATTGTCACCATGTGTTCTCACTTTTTGAGTGCCTGATTTGAGACCTTTGGTCTGATCTGCAGAAGTCTGAGCACTCACAGATGCAAACCAAGTCAATGAGAGCTGTGCTTTGAATATGTTAAGTGCTTTACAGTGCTAAGTAAACTGAAAAAAATGGATGCCAAGCCCAAAAATTAGTGGATCATTTTTATCTTAATTTTTTGGTGAAAGGACTGTGCAAAAAAGGAGGAGGTGTGAGAGGACCTAGCTCTCCTCACCCATGGAGCACATGTAAAGATGTTTTGTTGGTAGGCCAGCCCAGAGACTCAGATCCTGTTCCATTTGCCTTCATCTAAAAATCTGGGTTCTTTTCTCAAAAGGAAAAATATAGTCTAAATCATAATATTGTTTGCAGATGGATATTATTAGCTCTATTTTCACAGCATTTGATACCTCACTACCCAAATATTGCTCTAAGATCAATTACCATGTCAAAGAACCTATAATTTAGAGAGGAGCAGAACACAAAAGTGAGTAAAAACAAAAAGTGTAGAAAGAAGCAGGGAACAGTACAGGGAAGATCAAGTATGCTGATCATGGATCTCCATCACCTAGCCACTCCCAAGCTAGAAATTTAGCCTGTTTTATTTTGTTCCTGAGGACCTTAAAAATACCAATGTCAAAAACTTTAAAGAAACAGGCAAAAGACTGTGTGCACTAGAGGACATTCCCCTCTGGAACTTGAAATGCAACAAAAAAATCCTGTTCATTTCTTAGGTATCAGCAAGTTTACATAAATTCCACTCGTAAAATATGTATTTCATCCCCTGCTATTGCTAGTCATATGGAGGATAGCAGCTTGTAACTGCCATCAGTAACTCCATTAGCTCAAGTGCCAGAGGTGAAAAAACCCATGGGTGACTGGTGCAGCCTTAGGGGGGGGGCATGCAACCAGGATGTGGGTGACCAGTCAGCAACCAGGATGGGGTGTCCCCCATGGCCAATCTCACTGATTGGGGGGGGGTGAGGGCAAGGGCCCTGCAGCTAATCTCACTGACAGGGGGAGGGGTCTCCACACAGCCAATCCATTGAACTGGGTGGCCAATCGCGAGACAGCTGATTGCTGCAGCCGATCACTGTGACCGCTTCCAGAAGTGGCTGCAGCTGCTTCTGGGAGTGCCAAGGCTTGCAGGGGGGCATCAGCGCTCCCACCTGCCCTCCTCCCCCCCCCCGCCCATCGCTTAAGCAGCAAGTGCCAGTGGTCAGGAGGTGTACTGGTGCTCTCACGGGGTGAACGTGCACCCCTCTGCACCCCTTATGTATCGCCACTTAAAAAACCCACCAAAAAGTGAACGTAAAAAAGACTCATTCACAGAATAGGAGCTTCTTCCTGGCCCACAGACCTGATCAACAGAAGCCCTTAAGCTCCCAGGCATCTTCTATCTGGGGGTCAAGCTGCCCATCAACCATCTCCTGAGAATATCAGTTGCTCAAATCTATACACCACATGTGCTGATTACTACTCCAAGAACACCCCTCTCCTGTCATTCTGTTCATTCTACAAACTTACCAAATTCCATTTTGAAGCCATTCTGGTTCCTTGCCCCTGCTACTTTCTTCAGAAGTACTAACCCAAAACTTCAAATCATTTTCCAAACTTTGCAAACATTCCAGAATTTTAATTCATCTTGTGGACAGACACCTTCTTCTAATTTCAAATCTAAGTGTGTTTGTGGTTGGTTTGGATCTATTTGATTTTGGCCAAATATTGTTCTAAGGCAAAGATCTCTGCTCCCTCCCTGTATTCACCCCACACATTTATTTATAAACAAGTAATCACATCCCCATCTCAACCTTTCCTTAGTCAAGGTAAACAAGCCAAGCGCTTTTAATAACTTTTCATAAACAGTTCTCCATTTGCCCTAACCATTCACTGCCCCTTCTCTATACCTATTCCAATTAATTTTTTCTTGACCATAGGTGATCGGAACCTTACCAGTGTCCATGTGGTACTAATATCTATTAAAAATACATCAAACAACATACCCTGGAATAGCCATTTCATGGCCTCATCACACCTGCAGCTCATGAACATTTTGATTGATCAGTACAGCTGTATCTCTCTCTTTCTGTATTTCCTCTAGACTGAGCCCCTATCTTAGAGCAAAATGTTTTGACATTAGTCCCCATATGCATGAGTTCTGTGCTGTACTATTAACCTTTCTGTTGCTCCACACCACAATATTACCTATCCTTCCAGTAAAATAATCCTTCTTCATATTGACATTACCCCAAGTAAGTTGTGCGCCATCCGCCAGTTTCATAAACATATATGTTAGACCCCAACTCCATGCGGCGTCTAACAACTAGGGAGACAATGATCCAATTGCTCAGGGAGCAAACACCAGCACACATTGCTAGGAACAGCTTTATTCAAAATGGAGACAGCTTCGGGCAAAGGTCCAACAAACCAGGGACCTACAGTGAACATTAGTTTTTTTTTCCATATTCATACACCTTGGTTTATGCTCATTAACATTTACCCTTGTCCCTCCTTTGTTCCACCCATAGTCCATCCCATTTTAAGCTCTGCCTCTGTTTACTATTTGTTTCATTAGCATGGAATTACCTATGTATTTCACTTATTTACATGTCTTTTTGCTTTGAGTGCATGTCTAAGACCTTGACTCCACTTCTTCAGTCACTGGGCGGACTTCGACCAAAACCTGGTAGCTTCTGGAGGCCTCTTCACCAATCACTATTCACCTTTTCACATATGTTTATCTCGGATTCTGTTACCAGTTAAGTGTTGTCTTTCACATTCCAGCCTGCTTTTCGTTCTTAGGTTGTACCATCTTTACATTCCTAAGACTTCACCTCATTCACAGCACACAGACTTACACTGACTCACTTGAAAATGGTTGACACAGTTAAGATGGTTACTTAGCATAAGCAAATGGCTGGCTAAGCATAAACAGTCATAAGCAAAATCTGCTTTATCTTCTAACAATAGCCAATGGTTTGCATCCTGTTTCTTTTACACAATGAGCTATATATCTTACAGCAATACTATATGGTTAGAAAAAATACTTGCCTAAGCGTCTTGCAATATTACTTTTAATATATCATTCTGCCTTGTGGTTAGCAGCTTTTGCTAGGCCACAGGTTATAGCCTTTTATTCAGCTGCAAATCCAATGCTCCCCAAGATCCAAATACTGTTAGCCTAACAATATCTAGTTCTTGCATCAATGAATGAGGATGTTAAACAGAATGGGCTCCAAGGACGATCCCACTGAAACACCTAGAAACTGTTTTCCAATCTAACTCAGTCCCCTTTCCGTATAACCCAGCATACTCTTTAGCCACTTTGTGATTATAGTATTAATCCCCATTTTTTTCAATTTAGCTAATAATTTACTTGGAGGCAGTGTCTGATGCTTTTCTTAAATCTAGCGAGATTAGGTTTACTGCTTTGCCTTTATCTAAGGAGTCAGTTATCCTGTCATAGGAAGATATTAAAATCACTCTGACAAATCACCCTTGGATAAACCCACATCACTTTTTGTCATATTGTCTGTTTAGCTCCGTATCCTTCATTCTTCTTCCCTTCACTATCTGTTCTGTGACCTAGCAAAATAGTGAAGTAAAGCGTCATTCCCCCAACCTTTTTTTTTTAAACCAAACTATAGACACTGCATTTGCTTTTCTCAAGTCATAGGTGAGTACTCTCGAATTGACAGATTTGTTGACGATCCACTACACATTTTATATGCCAGTTCATTAAGCTGGGATGGAGATTTTCTGGGTTCCCACAGTAGGCAATCTAAGTTTTGCCTCCGCTTCAGACTTGGTAATGTTGATGATCATATCCTCATTCTCATTTGTTGCCCTTCCACTATCCTTCTTTACATTTCCATCCTTATTTGAGTGACAGGAAAATAAAGTATTCATTCAATGTTTGGACCATACCTAGATAGCCTACCACATCTTCAGATTGCAACTGCTCCAGTTCTTTCCTTGACAATCTCTTTAAAATTTTAAAATTCTTTGCAAAGACCAATTCAGCTAAACCTTTGGCCATTCACACTGTTTCTACACACTTACCTCTGGAAACTCTCTCTTCTCACCGATTGTCTTTTTTCTATTCCTTGGAGGTGTTATGCCCATTCTTAGTATCTTATTTAAGGTACTTGTTCATCCAAGTACAGTGAAATCTGGTTAATTAGCAAATGGGTTGACTCAATGCTATGATCTTATTAGTGAGTGAAACCCTGCCAGAGTCAACACACTTTGACTAATTAGTCATCTGTTAAAGCATAATTAGTAATTCCCAAATGCATGTGCATACTAAATCACAATTAAATTTGCTACTCATAATTAGTCAGCTTAAAAGGTGCCCTCCATAGTACTCTCAAGTCAGCCAATGCTCACAAAGCATTGGATACTCTAGCTTTTCACATCTTATCAAGATGTAGATAATTTTGCAAAATGGAATAGTTAATTATCTTCTGTTTCAGCAATGAGTGCATGTAAGAGTGCAAAGCAAAACTCTAATTATTTTATTTCATAATTCTCATATAGTGAGCTGTCTGAAGCTTTGTAGCATGAAATTTTACAGTAAGCATTTTTCTGTTAATCTTATATTTCTTACATAGCAAGCCAGAATATGTCCAATTAGCACCCAGACATTTTTTTATATATTTTTGTAATAATTTTTCTTCTTCACTATAAATGTCAAAATCATTCTTTACTGCATCTCAATATAGTGTACAAATAGCATTTGACAAAGCTAAAAATGGTTTACTACTATCAGTCACTCTTGTGTAGTTAGTAGTCACTAACTATCCCCCTGGAAAGACAAATTAACCAGGTCTGTAACTTTCCCTAGAATCATTTTCCCCTTGCTTGAGATGAAAGTTTCAGACAATATTTTGCAGGTAATGGGCCTATTATGGATATGTGTGTTGTGGCATACTCAACAGTAAAGGTATTTTTGTTAAAAGGCTAGGAAAGCAAGAAAAATATTCTGAGAAAGGGAGGGGCATGCACATAGTATGAAAGAGTCCCTAAAGTGGGATGAACATCAAATAAACAAAGCAAAGCCAAGCAAAACAAAAACCCCACAATCCAGCAAAGCCTGTTCACTTTATACAAGTTCCTTAACCAAGGTGTGAAGGAGCAAGCCCTATATATATCTTATTTAATCATTATCATGGTAAGAAAGGGTAAGCAAAAGAGGCCTTTTAAATAATGATTTTGCAAAGTTAGTTCAAAAAGAACAGTAAAGAATTCTAAGAGAACTTGTATTTCCTTCTATCATTCCAGAAATGCTGCGTGGGATTGAAATGAGTCTCCTCTTTTCTCCTATCATTAACAGTATCCGAGTTCAGGTTAAAAAAGAAATAGAAAAAAATTCAAATCTTGACTCCATTTATCAGTACTTAAAGCAGGGGCAGGCAATTATTTTGGGTGGAGGGCCGCTTACTGAGTTTTGGCAAGCCATCGAGGGCCGCATGACAGGCAGCTAGGGGCAGATAAATATTTTCTAAATTTTTTAGGAGCTCCACAGGCTGGATAGAATGGCCTGGCAGGCCACATCTGGCCCAAGGGCCGCATTTTGCCCACCCCCTACTTAAAGTGTTCTAGGTTATTTGGAAAGAATGAGGAAGATGCAAGCCCTTCACAAGAAAGTATATACACTTACAACTCCGAGACAGAAAAACAGGTGTACACATAGAACCACAACCCCGCATCCTCCCTCACGTCCCCCAAACCCCACACACCAACACCCTGCCCCACAACCCCCCACATAATACACTGCTCCCCAAGTTAGGATTGAAAGGGACCTCAGGAAGTCTGGCTCCGGAGTACAGGGCTTCCCTCCCATGCCGGGAGAATGCAGGGGCTGCAAATGAGTGGCACGGAGCGCCGGCGATACAGACTGCCCAGCAGAGGATGTGCCCCTCACTGTGATGTGCCGTGCTGGCCAGTCGTGCCCTGCCTGCTGCGCCATGGTGGGGGGAGTGTGGTAAGTCCCCACAACCCCCCATCCTCCCTCAGATCCCCCAAACCCCACATACCCATACCCTGCCCCCACAACCCATCACATAATACACAACCCCCCAACATACCCTATACCCCACACAGTCACATCACCTCACAAACCCCACTACACACCCTCGCACCCCACCACACACACTCCCAACCCATACCCCACCACACACACAAAATACAAGACTAAGAATATATTTTTGAATTATAATACAATCACCTCCATATATACAATGCAAACACAAATCATGACAAAAATATTCTTTGTAATACAATTAAAATATGTTTTAGTAGGTGTTTGACTTTTAGTGTATGATTTGGTTTTATTCTTGTACTGAGATGGCAACTCCTCCCCCACCCCCCGCCCACAAAGGAGTATTTCCAGGCAGCAAGGGGAGGGACTTCTGGGGCCAAGGTCAGAGGTTAGGGGGTGGGGCTTCCAGTCCCAAGATGCCGATGAGGGAACAGGGCAACTGTCAAGGGGAGGCTCTGCCCACGAAGTCCTCAAGAGCTCATCAAAACTCATTAAGCAACTCTCCACCCGAAATAATTTCCCACCTCTGGAATAATCACTTCCCTGGCCACTCTTGCCAAAACAGCCAAATATGCTGTTAGCCTTCTTTGCAACAAGGGCACAATGCTGGCTCATATTCAGCTTATTGTCTACTATAACCCCCAGATCCTTTTCTGCAGAGCTGCTGCCCAGCCAGTCAACCCCTAGCCTGTGCTGGTACATGGGATTATTCTATCCAAAGTGCAGGACTTTGCATTTGTCCTAGCTAAACCTCATGAGATTACTTTTGGCCCAATCCTCCAATTTGTCTAGGCCACTCTGACTCCTAGCCCTACCCTCCAGCCTACCTACAACTTCCCCCAGCTTGGTGTCATCTGCAAACTTGGTGAGTGTGTATTCTATGCCATCTTCCATGTTGCTGAGGAAGGCACTGGACAAAACTGGCCCCAGGACCAACCCTTGGGGCAGTCCACTTGATACCATTAGACATTGAGCCACTGGTTACTACTCTGAGCCCAATGCTCCAGGCCATTTTCTATCCACCCTACAGTCCATTCATCCAGCCCATACTTCCATAGCTTGCCTATGAGAATGTTGTGGGAGATCATATCAAAAGCCTTGCTAAGGTGCACTACATTCACTGGTCACCCTGCATCCATACAGCCAGTCACCTCATCCTAGAAGGCAACCAGGTTTGTCAGGCATGACTTGCCCTTGGTGAATCCATGCTGACTGTTTCTAATCACCCTCTTCTCCAAGTGCTTAGAAATGGATTCCTTGAGGATCTGCTCCATGATTTTTCCAGGGACTAAGGTGATTGAAGCTGAGTTGGTCTGTAATTCCCTGGATCCTCCTTTTTCCCTTTCTTAAGTATGGGTACTGTGTTTGCCCTTTTCCAATCACATGGGACCTCTCCTGATCACCATGACTTTTCAAAGATGATGGCTAGTGGCTCTGCAATCACATCAGCCAACTCCCTCAGCACCCTCAGTTGCACCCCATCTGGCACCATGGATTTGTACATATCCAGCTTTTCTAAATAGTCCATAACCTGTTCATTCACCAAGGGCCCCTCACCTCCTCCCCAAACTGTGTTGCCCAATGCAGTAGTCTGGGACCTGAACTTGCCTATGAAGAATGAGGCAAAGAAGACATTGAGCACTTCAGCCTTTTCTGCATCCTCTGTCGCAAGGTTGCCTCACCCATTCAGTAAGGGACCCATACTTTCCCTGATCCTCCTTGTGCTACCAACATACTTGTAGAAACCCTTCTTGTTACCCTTCACATCCTTGCTAGCTGCAACTCCACTTGCGCTTTGGCCTTCCTGACTTTATCCCTCCATGCCTGAGCAATGCTCTTATATTCTTCCGTAGTTATTTGTCTAAGTTCCCATTTCTTATACGCTTCCTTTCTGTGGTTTAGTTTACTGAAGAGTTCCCTGCTAAGCCAAGCTCATCTGCTGCCCTATTTGCTAGTCTTCCTGTCCATCAAGATGGTTTGTTCCTGCACTCTCAGTAAGGATTCATTAAAGTACAGCCAGCTCTCCTGGACTCCTTTCCCCCCTTCTCTGGTTTCCCAGGGGATCCTGCCCATGACTTCCCTTCGTGAGTTAGTCTGCTTTTCTGAAGTCAGGGTCCTTCTTCTGCTGCTCTCCATCCTTCCTTTTCTCAGGATCCTGAACTCAATCATCTCATGGTCACTGCTGCCCAAGTTCCCATCCACTATACATACCCCACCAATTCATCTGTTTGTAAGCAGCAGGTCAAGAAAAGCATGGCCCCTAGTTGGCACTTGCACCAGGAAGTTGCTCCCACCACTCTCCAAAAACCTCCAGGGGCAGGCAATTATTTTGGGCAGAGGGCCACTTACTGAGTTTTGGCAAGCCAAGGGCCACATAACAGACAGCCCAGGACAGATAAATATTAATTAATTTTCAAAAAATTTTAAGGGCCCTGCAGGCTAGATAGAATGCCCTGGCAGGCCACATCCAGCCCCTGGGCTACATTTTGCCCACCCATGTCCTAGACTGCCTGTGCACTGCTGTATTGGCCTCCCAGTCAATGTCAGCATGATTGAAATCCTCAATGAGAACCAGTGCCTGTGATGGGGAAACTTTCATTAGCTGTTTGAAGAAAGCCCATCCACCACATCCTCCTGGTCTAGTAGTCTAGAGCAGATCCCCACCATGACATCACATATTTGTGTGCATGTAAAAATACAATAGAATAAATGCATCTCAATTCTTTTGGCTAGGTACAGACATTAAAAAAGCCAGAGGCAGAATCTATTTTATGTTATGTGGTTTTCTGTAAGTGGCATAGTTTAGATCAGTAGTGAACAGAACACGTATTTGCCCAAGGGTGTTGAGGGAGCTGGCAGGGGTCATTGCGGAGCCCTTGGCCCGGCTGTATGAGCATTCGTGGTCATCTGGCCAGGTGCCAGGGGATTGGAAACTGGCTAATGTGGTCCCAATTTTCAAGAAGGGGAGGAAGGAGGACCCAAGTAACTATAGGCCTGTAAGCCTCAACTCGGTGCTTGGGAAGATCTTGGAGAGAATCAAGGAGCACATCTGTGGGGGGCCAGCAGGGGAGATCATGCTTTGACACCATCTCTCACCCCATCCTCATCAATAAATTAAGCGACTGTGGCATTGATGCCTGCACAGTTGGATGGGTAAAAAATTGGCTGATGGGGTGCACCCAGAGAGTAGTGGTGGACGGGTTGTACTCAACCTGGCGAGATGTGAGCAGTGGGGTACCCCAGGGCTCAGTCCTCAGGCCCACACTGTTTAGTATCATCAGCGACTTGGACGAGGGGGTGAAAAGCACGCTGTCCAAGTTTGCTGATGACACTAAGATGTGGGGCGAGGTAGACACACTTGAAGGGAGAGAAAGACTGCAACTAGATTTAGACAGACTACAAAAGTGGGCAGATGAGAATAGGATGGGGTTCAACATAGACAAATGCAGGGTGTTGCACCTTTGGAGAAGGAATCCACAGCATACATACAGGCTGGGGAGTTCCCTTCTTGAAAGCACAGAGGTGGAAAGGCATCTTGGAGTCATTATCGACTCCAAGATGAACATGAGTCGCCAATGCCAGACCGCAGCCAGCAAGGCCAGCCATACCTTGTCATGCATGCAAAGGTGCATCTCAAGCTGGTCCAGGGAAGTGATACTCCCTCTCTATGCAACATTGGTCAGGCCACAGTTGGAGTACTGCGTCCAGTACTGGGCACTGCACTTCAAAAGGGATGTGACCAGCCTGGAGAGGGTTCAGAGGAGGGCCACCCACTTGGTGAGAGGGCAGCAGGACAGGCCCTACGAGGAGAGACTGAAGGACCTGAACCTGTTCAGCCTCAGCAGAAGGAGGCTGAGGGGGGATCTGATGGCTGCCTACAAGCTCATCAGGGCAGATCAACAGCAAATAGGCAGAGCCCCTTTCTCCCCAGCACCACCTGGGGTGACAAGGAACAATGGTAATAAGCTGATGGAGAATAGGTTTAGGTTAGAGATCAGAAGGCAATATTTTACAGTGAGGGTGGCCAAAATCTGGAACCAACTTCCCAGGGAAGTGGTCTTTGCCCCTACCTTGGGCAAATTCAAGAGGAGGTTGGACGATCACCTGTCTGGGGTCTTGTGAACCCAGCATTCATTCCTGCCTGTGGCAGGGGGTCAGGCTAGATGATCTGTTCGGGTCCCTCCTGACCCTAGCTACTATGAAACTATGTTCCACCATTTTTAAATCAGTCAGTCTGTGTGCACTAAACTTCTGTTCTGTTATGGTTATAGACCAGTTTTGTGTACTGAACTTCTATACCATTACAGGTATAGACTGGCTTCCAATCACTTAAAAGTGTAATATTTGTACCTGGCCTTAGAGTGCTTTATTTTAAATATAAAGTCTTACCTATGTCTGAGGAACTAAGGGGGGGGGGGTGTTATATATTTCCCTAAAACTGGTCATTTATTTGAGTCCCTAAATGATAACTTACAATAGTTAACTTTCAAAAATGGGAGTTTTAGGCTATGTTCTTCCCCCACCCAGTTTTCAACCCAAGGAATTCTTTTTATTGACAATCTGCAAACTGTTAAATTGTCAGTAAAAAGTTAACAAAAAAGTAATTTACACTTATGTTATTTAAAACACATGCAACTAATTTGCCCTGGACACGTGCTAGCTTTAAATTTAACCAAACTTTCTTACTACAGTTAGTGTTGCTAGTAAATAGCTTGCAGATCAGGTTAAAAAAAAATCTTGGATTGGAACTAGGCTCGACTGCAGCAACAGTTTTACATTGTACTGTCCCTATTCCAGGGGTTTCCCTACTCACCTCACACACCGATATAACCTTAACTGCACTATGTACTATACTGCTCCCCCTCCCCAGCCTTATCCCCACTGGCTCTGGTTCTGCATCTCAGCATGAACCTCCATCCACCACCTCTCCCCCCTCCCTTAGGTCTCTTTTGGCCACATCACCACTCTCCCTGTATCTTTGAGGCAAACAACTGCTGGAGGAAGGGGATGGACAAAGGAAGGCAGCAGCAGAACATGGCTGAGGAGAAGGGAAGGTACTACCCACTATGAGCCACAAAGCCCTAGCAGGTTCTCCCCTTCAGGGTACAGTGCCCCCATTCAGACACCAGGTGGCACTTTTCTGTTGTATCTGTCCAGCAAGCTCACTGTTCATTTTTAAGAACTTTTTTTTAAAAAACACACTTTACAGATAAGCATTCTTTTTGCTCTTTTATGGGTTGTGTGTAAATTTGCAGATGGCTAGGCAACCCTGTTCCTCACCTCACTCCAGCCCTAGTAAAAGCCTTGATGGGAGTGTAATAGGAACCTGGCCTGGCACCGCACACAGTGGGGTGACAACTGCCAGGGTGCTCTGTAGTCTGGGTCCCAGATCATCCTGGTGGCAGACAACAGGCTGGCAGCATGCTCCCTCTACATGCTCACCACTATACCTCAGGCAGAGCAGGGAAGCAGCAGGTGATGCACTCCCCACCTGCCCATCCCTGGGCATGGCTGGGAGCAGGCAGCTGGCTCACTCCATGCCACCTAGAGCCTGGAGACCACGGCAGCAGGTAATGATGAGCCTCACAGGGTCTTGGTACCTGGTGGCAGCTGCAGGTCATGCAGGGATCTGGGTTGGCTGAGGTGAACCCAGAAATTCCCTTAGAGCAGCGCCAGCACCAGCACCAGGAATGGCAAGTCACTAGTATAGGCAGTGGACTGTGTCGCTTCCCTCTATCAGAGCTGAGGACATCCCACCAGAGACTAGCCCTACCCTGGCTCTCATGACAGGAACCTGACCATGCTGTGGATGCTGGAGGCCAGGTACCTGCAGAGGCCTCACAGGAATTCTTAATACCTGTGGCCCCAAGTTATCCACAGGGGATGGCCAGATACAGGCCAGCCCTGTGAATCAGACTCATGACTAGTGGGGCAAACCCTCAAGAGCCTTAGCTTCCTGAGAAGGTGGACATACTCTCCAAGGCCAAAGCTAGGCCCATGAATAAACAATGGACACAACTGCTTAAGTTATATTGCTTTATTAATGCCTATGCAGTATGGACATCATGGGTGGTGGACCTTGTCAGAGTAAAAGGGCTCAGCCAGCTCATGTTGGTCCTAGATCATTGTTTTTCTTCCTATGTCAGACCTTTCTTCCTTCACATGAAGGCAGGCACCTAGGGGACCAGGCACTAGAGGTGCACCGATACATCAGTCCCATATCGGATCAGCACCGATATTGGGAAAATTGAGAGCATCGGCAATAGGCTTCTTTGTCTGATGTGGCTGATAATATGGCCAATAAATGCTGCGTGCATGTGCACAGCCGGCCAGGAACACACCCAATTCTAGCTGGTAAGTCTGTTGACGGAAGGGGTTGGGGGAGGGAAAGTGTATGGGGGGGGGGCAGATAGAGGCACTCATGGTGAAGGAAGGAGTGGATCTGGTGCTGGGGCAGGTGCTGCCCAGCTCAGGTGGGGCATGTGCCCCCAGATCTGCACAGGGTGGGATGGGCTGTGCCAGGCTTTTCCCAGCACAGGGGGGCTAGGCCAGGGCTGTGCTTGGGATGGGCTAGGAGGGAAGGTTTGGGGGGGCTGCAGCCACCCCAAAATTCACTGTAGCCCACCTCCGGGTGCTGCTGCCACCTGCCCCGAGCACAGCCCACCCACCCAGGAGAGCCTGGTGCAGCTCCAGCCCCAGCCTGCCCCGCACAGATCCAGAGCACATGCCCCCCTCCCCCCAGGCCCTCCCTGGGTGTCCACAGCCATGGAAGTCACCTCCGCCCTCCCCACACACCCCCACCCCGATGAGCTGCAGCTCTGTCCTGTGCTGCAGCCCACCCAGGCAGCACCTGCCCCAGCCCTACTCCCTCCCTCACCATAGGGGCCTCAATCTTCTCCCCCCCATGCCCCTTCCCCCACAGACTTACCAGCTGGATGTCACACTTCATGCTGCAGGGCTGCACATTGGAATTGGACCAGTATCAGCCAATATGGATCATTAAAAGTCAGCCATTGGTATCTGCCCACAAATTCTCTATTGGTGCACCCCTACCAGGCTCCTACCCTGATACCATCACAGGAACACCGAGTCAAAAAGGGTGAGGTGTAGGGGAGGCAGAGCCCCACAGAAGATGCTAGGACATTGAGACTTGTGCACATCTCTACATATCCCACTACAGTTAGGTACCACCTCCTGATATCCTTTTCATTAACAAATTGTGGCAGGCGGAATATAGATAAAAAGGGACTAAACAGCCATTGAGAAAGTAGCACCTGGGCCCCATCCCTGGTGCGACCCTTTGCCCCCAGTCCCACTATAAGAAGATTCTAGGAAACAGGAACCTATGAGCCTCAACTCAGCACCAGTAAAACTGAGGGAACGTAATGTAATTACAAATAGTTTATTACAACTGTTAAGTAAGTATAACTTGATTGGGGTCAGGTTGGCCTGGCTTGTGATAGAACAATACCTCCTTTCTAATATAGCTTTCATGAAGTTAAAGTAGATAAAAGGAAGAGTTTATTTGGATCTTTTGCTAAAATCCCTTATATAGTATTAAGGAAAAAGGGTAATAACTGATCCCTGAAAATCATTAGGGAAGATTAAACAAATCAGCAAGCCCCAGAAATGGAGAAAGTACACATTTGTGATACCTCTGACTTCACATGGGACCAGACTATTTTATGAAATCTCATATTTATTCAAATATTAAGGTGACCCTGAATACAAGACAACCTCACCCACCATTCTATACATGAAAAGTTATAAATGTTAGAATTTTCCAGTTGTGGAATCTAAATATTGGAAGGTTATCTTGAATCCCCCCATCCCCACCACTACAGTAGGGAAAACACCATTGCGTGCACCTCAGCAGGTAGACAGCATAATAAGTATAACATGGACAAATCATATAGCAGAGCTTTGAAGCTGTGACAATCTACATTTTAAACTATACTATTATTAAATATGCATTAAATGAGTTGTGTTCATACATCAGAAAAGAATGCAATGTATCACCAAAATTGTGACTTATATAATCATTAAAGGCCTTTGGACTACCTTAAATCACTTGACTAGCATTTGTTGCATGAGGATGAGAAAGTCAAGAGGCATATGCTTTCTTATGTCTTACACGAGTAAGTGCCATAATTCAGAGTCACGTCTGTGAAAGTTCTGGTCTCCAGCATTCACAAACAAACTTCACCCTCTCTTGTTCAAAAGCTTTATTGCTCAAGCAGAATGTAAAACACACAGCCTACAGACAGTTCTGAATATTAGAACAGAGACCTCGTGTGCATGCAACTGAGTGAGGAACCAGAGCCAAGCACCGAGGCAGTGCTCACTAGGCCTGCGCGAGTAGGCAGCTATTCAGTCCGGCTGCTTCAGATGCCAGCAATCTGATCTGGAGCTCTGGACCAGGTTCCCAATTCGATCTGGCCGAAGCAACTCTGAAGTGTCACCCATCTCACACTCCCATGGATGGGGGTCCCCAGAGCCCCCCTGCACCTATCTCCTTGACAGGCTGACAGGCTTTGTGGCCAGTGGGGGCTAGCAGGCCTGCAGCTTTCATCCTGCTGTACCTTAACACAGTGTCACCCATGTCACAACCTTTGCTTGTCCACAGCTTGAGGTGCAGTTCCCCTTAAACCCCTCCACCCATCTCCTTAAAAACTGGCAGGCTTTGTGGCCTCAGCAGGGGCCACCACCCCTGCAGTTTTCACCCTCCTGTGGTGTAACATACATGTGACATGAGTTTTGCTTTCAAGGATTTGGGGTGCAGTTCCCCCCCGAACCCCTGCGCCAATCTTCTTGAAACTTGGCAGGCTTCATGCTCTCGGCAGAGGCTACCTCCCCTGCAAGTTTCATCCAAATCAGACAAAAGAACAAAGTTATAGATATTTCATTGATTTCCTATTATACCCTATGATCGGATCTCCGAGGTGGCTCCGAAGCGCTTCGGAAAACCTAAAGAAGCCAGCGCTTCAATTCGGACATGCTGCTTCAGACACTGAAGCGTCCAAAGCTTCTCCAAATCTGAAGCCTCGCACAGCCCTAGTGCTCACAGCGACATAGGCTGCTAAGCATACCCTGTACCATGGAACTTTATCACAATGTTTTGCTTCAATCCTAGGAAAGATTTGCAATAGCTATGAGGCAAGGATTCTTGTGCATGATATCTTTTATTGGACTATCTGCATAATAACCACAATTTATGGTCATAAATGCATGCGTCACCAGGTTGAAGAGTATGTTTGATAGGATGGTGACATTTCAGGTGCTGCTGTAGATGTAAGTAGCCATCTCTTGCCACCATGGAATGAAGCATTTCCTTCAGTAATTTTTCCCCTCTTGCTCTCTACTATAGAAAACATTTATCAAGCTATTACTCTTACAGGTTGAGATCTAACAAAGATCAAGTATTACTATTTTTAAATACTGGACATTTTCAGACATTACTATGAGAAACTTAGCTAGATGGACAATAGCAGATTTGTATATCAGTGAGTGCGTCTACAGAAGTTGGTACTGTACATTTATTTAGTGCTTGTATTTGCAAGTACTAAATAAATGCGCAGTAACCTGAGTAACTGCACAGTAGCACCGGAAAACATGTTTTAGGCGATGCTGCTGTGCAGTAGCTTATTAGTACTGTCCATGCTGCGATGTGCTACTGCACAGTATTTTTCAGCTACTGCGCAGTCAGTGTCACGTGTTGATGCGCCCAGTATGCATTAAAAATTGCACAAAAAATACACCAAATCAGAACTTAATTTCTACTTAATTCCATGAAGGTATCAGGTATCCAACTAATTAATGAAAATATTTTATTTAACAAAAAAGTAACCGCAATCCCCTCATCAGAAGCAAACCACAGAGCAAGAAAGTGCAGCTATCCACAGTGAGACATGACTACACAGACATTGGTGATATGCCAATTATCAAGCATCTTTTCTTTAATTCAAATGTTATGGCAGGGTGGGCAGAAACATTGTTTAAAATATTATTTAATTGTGCCTTACACATGATCAAACAGCTTTTGTTTTCCTAAGTAGCAACATTTAAGTATATTTAATTAAAATAAGGAGTTAGTTCTCTTCTCTGTAGTTCTGACCTGCGAGTTTAAAGACCTCCATCTTGATTGCTATATACCTTGTGAAGCCAACCAGGGCACTGCCATGCCAGTGTAAAATCAAATGATTTTGCAGTTGCTTGGCCCGATGTGATAACACAAGGTGCACAGAACCAGGAATCAGGCAAAAAGACCCAACTACAAATCATCCGCTCTCCATCAGTTGGATGAAACAAGGATTTTAGACCATCTCCTCAAGGCTAGGAAACCAAAGGCTAGGAAAACACCCAGGCTAAGTACAAGACATTCAGGAGGTTAAATCGGTTTCAAAATGGCCACCCCCATTTAAAACTTTGCTCGTCCTGATGCCGACCTTACACTTACAGACCTGGTCTCAGTGAATGGCAATCAGCCTAACCCTGTAACTGTACAGAAGTTCCATGCACATAAGCCTGTCTAGAAATTGCAGAACCTGGTTTAACATGCTACATAGATCCAAGTTTATCAGACTCATTCAATTTAGGTCAAACTGGTACAAAGAACTTCTGTCCACTTCCCCTGCATGGCCCTGGAGCTGGGAAAACTGAGCCACTGGCCCTAGCTCCAGGGCTGCTCTTTTCACTCCCCCCCCTTCCATAGCATAGGTCTCCTTTTTTTGCCCCTCACCTCTGGCCCTTTGCTCTTCTCCCCCTCCAGTCAGCACGCTCAACCCCCATCCCACAAGCTGATCTGGGGGCAGCCACTTCTCTAAATGTTCACTGCTGCCGGATCCAAGCAAGTCCCAGTAGGGGGAGGGGTGGGAAGGATGGGGGTATAGGTAGACCACCTGGGGGGTCATGCCTGCCCCACCCCATTCCACTCACAGATTGTTCCTGACACCCCCACTCCCATCCCCCAGTAGACCACCAATCCTTTCCAGTCTGCTGGACCTCCAAGTCCCCAGCTAGCTACTTCCCCATCCATCCCAACTTACCTGATATCAGGCAGCCATTTTAAGTTGATTAAACCTACCCTTAACATCTACAAATGTCTGTTCCACAACTGGCCTGGCCGGGGCCCCAAACACAGGGAAATCGGGCTTCGGCTGGGCCAGGTCGTAAGACAATTGGAGCCCGGTGGGCCCTTCAGAGGTTTGGTGCCGGGCAGCCAAGGGCGTGGGGGCAGGGGACAAATCTTTGCACAGGGGATGATCTTTGTACCGGGCAAGCGGTACTCTACTCATAGATTCATAGATGTTAGGGTCGGAAGGGACCTCAATAGATCATCAAGTCCAACCCCCTGCATAAGCAGGAAAGAGTGCTGGGTCTAGATGACCCCAGCTAGATACTCGTCTAACCTCCTCTTGAAGACCCCCAGGGTAGGGGAGAGCACCACCTCCCTTGGGAGCCCGTTCCAGACCTTGGCCACTCGAACTGTGAAGAAGTTCTTCCTTATGTCCAGTCTAAATCTGCTCTCTACTAGCTTGTGGCCATTGTTTCTTGTAACCCCCGGGGGCGCCTTGGTGAATAAATCCTCACCAATTCCCTTCTGTGCCCCCGTGATGAACGTATAGGCAGCTACAAGGTCGCCTCTCAACCTTCTCTTGCGGAGGCTGAAAAGGTCCAGTTTCTCTAGTCTCTCCTCGTAGGGCTTGGTCTGCAGGCCCTTGACCATACGAGTTGCCCTTCGCTGTACCCTCTCCAGGTTATCCGCATCCTTCTTGAAGTGTGGCGCCCAGAATTGCACGCAGTACTCCAACTGCGGTCTGACCAACGCCCTATAGAGGGGAAGTATCACCTCCCTGGACCTATTTGTCATGCATCTGCTGATGCACGATAAAGTGCCATTGGCTTGCTACCGCTTGCTACCGCTCGTTTGAAAGCAGTGTGGCATGGCACCATGTGCCTCACTGCCCAGCCTGCCCAGTGGTGGGATGCACATAGTGGCACCTGCTGCTTTTGAGGCAAGGAGTCCTCTGGCCTGGCAGCGCAGCTGAGGCTGGCTCTGCTCTGGCCCCTGGCTCTGGGCCCCCGCAGGCGGTGTGCAGCTGGGGCTGGGGCAGGGAGGCAGCCAGGGCCAGAAGCCGGCAGCTCCTCCCCAGGGCCCTTTCCCTCCCCGCAGACTTTCCCATGTGGGGTGCATGTGCGCATGCACATTTCTTCCCCCCACCCTTTTTTTCCCCTTCTTCCACCTATGCTGCTTGCCACCCCAGCCCTGGGCCCCGCACAGGCTGATATGCCCCAGACCCCGCACACCCCTAGGGATGGCTCTGATTGTATGAAATAGTTCTTTGCTATCTCTACATTTTGCAATTCATTTTCTCAAGTCAAGACTTCTCTTGCCATTAGCAGCTATAATTTTCTACTTTGTCAACTGTTAGCAGTCCTGTCCCTAGAGACATTTTAAATCAGCATTTAAAGGATCTTTGGTGTTTAATTCTATAAAAGACTGCACACATACAAGTTCAATATCAGAAAACATTTTTCACTAAGCACTTGATAGATTTAGTACATATCCTTGCTACCAGACTTGTGATTCAAGGCAAAAGTTCTTTCAGAACTAGGATGGAGACTATTCTCCTCTTTCTGCTTGAGACCACTCAGCTCTTTAGATTTTGCTTCCACTCCAAATGATGCTATGACTGTACCTTCAGGCCAAACAGCCATCTGGTGCTTGTGCCCATGTTCACCTTTTTCTGGAAAGTGAGGTGTGTGTTAGTTTGAGCCACGCCTTGGATTGCCTTTAATCTGTACATACTGACCCGACTTTTTTCCTGTTCTGTTTTTAATTATGCACTGAGCAGCCATTTACTATTTGTTTTAATTACCTTTGCAGCTTACAATTCAGCTAGACTTTTAGCAGTTCTTGTGTGGGTTTACTAAGAATGAGACAAGCAGGACTTAAAAGTAGAAATGGTTTAGTAGAGCTCAGGTCTTATGTGCCTGCATCCTGTGCTCTAGCTGTTGTGTGTGGTTTCCTATGACTGACCTGGCCAGGCAATTCTCTCAGCAAATCTTGTCATAGAACTCCTAAAGAAACAGGACATAGTAAGAATTGTAAGAAGTATCTTCCCATACTACTTGATATCTAAGAGAGCTTTCTTTGATAATCACAATCACCCTTTTCTACCCCATATCAGGTCTTGTAAGCTCTCTGCTTGCTCCTACTATTCTGAGGTAGATACTCATCCAGTTCAATGAATCCCCTTCCACAGAAAGTTTTCTACTTGTTTAAGAAACAAGCTGCAGATAGTTCTAACATCTTTGACAAAGAAATTCCAGGTCTCCTCTACTAACAACTCCCAGAAATGGCTTCTCTAAGTAGTTCCCTTATGTTATCCAACATATGATATCCAAAAGGTTGTCTTGAATATCAGGAAACCTAGTTACAAAGCTGACTTTCTTCATCTTTCCATTTACATTTAAAAAACTAGAACTAAATTAACTTTGTTCTTATCACTCGATTATTTCCTACTAGCAGCTGTATTATGATGCCTTTATTATTGAGACTTGATTTTGGTAAACGGTATCCCTTACTCATCCTAGAACTGTTTTGCAAAAAAATCTGTTCCCATCACATTCAAGGATAACTAGGCCTACCGTTTTTCTCTACTCTGTATTTGTGAAGTTAAAGTTTCTCATAATAGTAATATTATAAATATTATTTCTCTCTAGCAACATTACAAAGAATATGATAAGGACAGAGATCACCACTATCAGTTTCTGGGGGTTACAGCAGAATCCCAGCATTAATCCAGCTATTTGGACTCAAAATAGATTGGTTGTAACCATGCTATCATATTTCTTTAGCCCATTCCATCATGAATTTACAAAACTACCTCAACCCTGTTTCTCTCTCATTTGAACAACATATCCTTCAGTACTTGTGTTCCAGCCACAATTGCTATTCCACCATTTTTATTTTCTCTCTAGGAAAGAGGTTCCAAATTCTGTGTCAGTTGTTAAAGTTCTTTGATTTTGTTCCCAAGCTCTTGCTGTAGCCTACAAACATTTTAGTTATTTCTTTACTGATTACACCTAATTACCCTATTGAATCACCTATCTAAATACTGATCTCATCAATGTAAAAAGAGAAAGGACCACTATGATGAACAGGTATGTTAACCCTTAAGTAATGATTAACATGCAAATGAAAATTACTTTGTTTTTTCTTCAAGTCTTGGCATAGCTGCGCTGGGAATTATAGCATTTTGTGCCACACGTTAAGATTATGGCCTGGAAACGATTGAACCTAATCTTTGGAAACACCCTTGTACATTTGTCTATATACTCCAGTGCAAACTATCTTCTTCATGGACCTGTCTTTGAAGTGGGATAAGGACATATTTTGAACTAGGAGTTTATGATAAGGAGGAAGCCAGAATGAGTCGGCATTTACTGATACTTTGATGGTTCTACACTGTAGGAAGAATCTTACTCTAACAGGGGAAGGGACAAGGATCAGTGGAGTTCTTGGCATTGAAAAATATCCATTCCATCCACTAAGGATAGCAAAAAGGTATTGTGACCCTCTAGCCACAGGTCTAGAGCAAACCACTTCTCAAATGATGTAATACACTTAACAGACTGGATAATCTCATGGTAAAGTACCTGGGTATTTGTTTAGCCAATCAAATTCTGAATTCCCAAATTACCATAACACACAGAAGACTATTTTGTATTCAAAATGTCTGATAGAACTGCCATTCAAAATATGTGCTTCAGGCAACATTCAAAACTGTTTTACTGTTGAAAAGTAAATGTAAAATTGCTCAGCTCAAATTAAATCAGAACACTAGAGTTTGTCACCTGCAATTTAATTTTTTTACTGAAGAATAAATGACAATTTTCAGACATTTTGAAAGCTACAATAACGTGCCAGTATTAAATAAATGGAAAATAAAATGTATATGCAGAGATATATATTAAATATTAAGTCTGTCTCACAATTAGCATGATTCCTCAGTTGAGCAAATGAACAAAAGTGAAATGCGGAGATACACCGGGGACATGCATTTGTTGAAAAAACTGTCATGGTTGCATAAAGAAATGGAATTCCAACTGCAAGATACCCTATAGAAAATTCTCTTCATGACAAGTGAAAAGTTCCAGCCATGGTTTTCAAATGTCTTGTAGTTTAGCAAGAATTAAACAAAAATATATTTTCATAATCTATATAGCACTAGAATTTCTTGTATACAACTCTTTCAAAGTATAGTTATATTATTTCTAACATAGTAAGAGTATACTTTCCTTCTGCTTTATATAAAAGTTAAAATCATCTACAGTTTTTAAACTTTTTTTTTTTCTTAAAAAAAAAAAAAATCCACTTTAAATCTGGATTCAGGGGTAGGGGGTGGATATCAACCTTCTTGCAGATTAGGCTGAGGAACTATATTGCAATTATTTTGATCAAACCCATTCATAACAAAACTGCTTACACTTGGAATCCAGGAATTTGTGGAGACCTTATCACTACATAACTTAACTTGTAGAATGATACAAGAACCTACACATCTGAAACAACTGTTTTAAACCGCAAGAAAAAATACCTGCACATTTTTAGAGTATACATTGAAAAAAAAGCTGTGCTTCTTGCTACACGCCCCATTTTTAATCTCTATATGGTATTTATAAGTAAACCATAGTAGCAGAAATTTAGATCAGAAATTAGGAGAAACTTTCTAACTACAAGTACTGGAACAGGTTATGGGATTTCCATCCCTAGAAATTTTCAAGAGTGGGTTAGACAAACTTGGCTAGGATGCTTTATTCAGGGATAATCCTACCTTGAGTATGGTGCTGAATTAGATGATCTTGTGAGATCCCTTCCAGGCCTACTGTCACAGGCGGAGAAAGACCGGGGAGACTCCCAAGCCCATGGAGGGAGCCCCAGAGCCAGAGGGCGGAATGGAGAAAAAAAAATAATAATAACAACAATAATTTAAAAAAAAACTTATCACAGGACATGAGGAAGAGCAGGGACGGCCGGAGAAGCTCGTGCGTGGCCTGGACAACACCTTAAGTCACCTGTGGTTGGTGGGTGACGTCACTAATCGCTGGCTGGCGGCGATAAAAGGGCCGGCAGTGGAGAGGAGCGAGGCGCGCACGTGGCTGCCGGGAGGAAGCCTGGCCGGTGGAGTCAGGTGCAGCCGTGGAATGCCGGAGCTGACTACCGGCGCTCCCCGTGGAGAATTAAAGAAGCCCTGGGATGAGCCGACACCCGAGAACAGCGCAGCAGCGGCGGGTGAGCCAGGAGAGAGAGCGGCAAGAGCCTCGGCGTCACAGAGGGGTCAGCAGTCCGAGGAGGACCCAGAGAGAGGGCTGTGGTCCGAGGAGGACCTGGAGAGAGGATCGCCCTGGAAGATTCCTGGCAAGGAGTGGCGGGAGTCAGACATAGAAAGAGAGGGCTACTGAACCGAGCCACGAGCATGTGACCCGGTTGTTAAGCAGAGAGGCTACTGGCTCCACTAGGAAGCCTAATAGGGGCAGGGTTATGCCTCTCATTAGGCCCGTAGAGTTTTAGTTGAGTTTGAAAGGTTCCTTTTGTGTTTCCCCGGGTTAGAAGGTGCGCGACAGCAGGGAGTAGGAACGAGGGGTGAGCTTGTTATTTGAGTATCTGGGGAATTATTCCAGCACCCACAGAAACAGCCAAGATCCGCCGGGCTGGGTAAGGGCGAGGTGCAGTGGAGGAGGAGCCTCGCAGAAGACATCTACGACATAGGTGCCTGACGAGGGTAACTGCGCTACACAAAGCCCCACCCACTGAAAGATCCAAGTCGTGGCAGGCGAGAAAGGGCAGACTGCAGCACGTGGAAAGACCTCCCAGAAGGCCACCTGCGACAGCAAGCTGAGTACCAGTGAGCACTCGGAGCAAGGAAGCCCGAGGCAAGGTGTATGAGGCCTGGTGGCTACACCTACCTTCCTATGATCCTAAGTAATTGTATAGTATTTTTAATAGGACACTTGTGCAGATAATCTATAACTTTAAGCAGGATCTACAAAGTTGTGTACCTAAATACTTCTAGATAAACACAGTTTGAAAAGTTAAGGACGAATTTTGAAAGTTAAGGACTAGTTAAGGTTTATATTTTCCAAAGTTACTGGTATACTTTTCTCAAACCTTTGGAAACCAAATTATTCTACTTGAAAATAGATAGTCATCTCTTTTGACCACAGTGAAGTGATTCATTTTCCCCTCCACCTTTATTTACTTGCCTCACCAAACAGTAGTCATTCAACCCTTCTGGGAAATCTGGCTACGTGCTTCAACTGCCTATTTACTAAGCCTGTGCGAAGTGGCAAGTATCTGCTTCGGATCCACATGATTTGGAGGGCGGCAATTCGATTCAGAGTTTCAAATCACTGTCCTGATTCGATTCGGTTGAGTCAGATCCAAAAGATTTGGTGCTGCTTCGGAGATTCAGCCATAGACTAAAACAGGCAGCTGACACAGCTGCCTCCAGCTGGTAAGTCTGTTGGGGTTGGGTGACGGGGGAGGGATTGGGGCTGTGGCTGGGACAAGCTGCCCAGCCGGGGCAGGGGGGACATGTTACTCAGGGAGGAGGGCAGGAGGGTGCAGGATGTGCAAGGGTGGGGGGGCACAATGTAGGCACAGCTCACTCTGGGCAGAATGGGGTAAGTGCCAGCAGGGCATAGGCCCCGCTCTCAGCACTGCCATGCCAGTGTCCCTCCCGTGCCAGCTGGAAAGCGGAAGCAGGGCAGAGTCCTCGCTCTCAGTGCTGCAGGCACGGCAGTGCTGTTAGCAGGGGTTATGCCCTGCTGCTGCTTGCCCCCTTCTGCCCAGAGTGAGTTACGCCTGCATCACTCCCCCTTCCCTTCCCCCCACCTCACCCTGTGCCGGGTAGGGAAGCAGTAACAGGACAGAGCCCCACTCCCAGCACTGCTGTGTCCACATCAGCTCTGGGAGTAAGGACTCTGCACTACCACAGCTTGACAGGCAGTGCAGGGGGCAGGGGCCTGGGGCCCACCAGGGGCAGGCACTGCCGCAGCTTGCCAGCTGGTGCAGGTACAGGATGCGGGCGTGGCAGCACTGGGAGCAGGGGCTATGCCCTACTGCCGCTTGCCTCCTTCCGCCTGGAGCAAACCGTGCCCACATCCTGCCCCCCCACCCCCCCAGCAAGCAGCAGTAGGGCAGAGCCCCCGCTCGAAGCACTGCCACACCCGCATCCTGTGCCCCCATTGCTGAGTCCTGTGCCCCCCAGCCCAGCTAGGCAGCTTGTCTCAGCCCCAATCCCTCCCTCCCCCACGCCCCTTCCTTCCCCCTAGCCCAACCCCAACAGATTTACCAGCTGGAAGGAGCTGTGTCAGCTGCCTGTTTAGTCTATGGCTGAATTGCTGAATCTTTTCCGAAATAATTCGGAGCTTTTAATTGGTCTCCTGATTCAATCTGGATTCCAAGATTCAGTCGCTGAATCAGGCCGAATCTCCTCCAAATTGAATTGGCTACCAAAGCTTCACACAGCCCTACTATTTACCTTGATTTTATCACTCCAATCTACTTCTCAGTTAAAATAATGCTGATCACTTGTACTCTGGTGCTGTGTATTAAAAAACAAAAAAACAAAACAAGGACAGCACAAGAATTACAGAAGGACATTTTCATTTTAAACTCAACTCAATGTAAACTTGGGCAAGTTCACATGGCCCAAAGGAAAGTTTTTGGTTTAACTACAAAGGTCAATACTTTCCAAAACAAACCATTCTTTCAGCTAGTCCTGTTTTTCAAAAGAATTAATCACCACCAGAAGGAAGGCTTTTCTATCAAACCCCGATTCATCCCACTGATTTTTCCCCCAATCACTATACTACGAAGTCATCTACAACTGTGACCAGGCTAATTTAGCTGAAATTTCAAATAAATGCCAATTTCCACTATATACCAGGATAAAAAAAAATTTAAAAATTAACTACTGATGGCAGAGATGGCCAAAAAGCAGCACACATGCCACAAGCATGCCATGGGTGGCATGGAAGTGGAAAGGTATCTTGGAGTCCTAGTGGACTCCAAGATGAACACGAGTCGGCAGTGTGACGAAGCCATCAGAAAAGCCAATGGCACTTTATCGTGCATCAGCAGATGCATGACGAATAGATCCAAGGAGGTGATAATTCCCCTCTATCGGGCACTGGTCAGACCGCAGTTGGAGTACTGCGTGCAATTCTGGGCGCCACGCTTCAAGAGGGATGCAGATAACCTGGAGAGAGTCCAGAGAAGGGCCACTCGTATGGTTAAGGGTTTGCAGACCAAGCCCTACGAGGAGAGACTAGAGAACCTGGACCTTTTCAGCCTCCGCAAGAGAAGGTTGAGAGGCGACCTTGTGGCTGCCTATAAGATCATCACGGGGGCACAGAAGGGAATTGGTAAGGTTTTATTCACCAAGGCGCCCCCGGGGGTTACAAGAAATAATGCCCACAAGCTAGCAGAGAGCAGATTTAGATTGGACATTAGGAAGAACTTCTTCACAGTTTGAGTGGCCAAAGTCTGGAACGGACTCCCAAGGGAGGTGGTGCTCTCCCCTACCCTGGGGGTCTTCAAGAGGAGGTTAGATAAGCATTTAGCTGGGGTCATCTAGACCCAGCACTCTTTCCTGCCTATGCAGGGGGTCGGACTCGATGATCTATTGAGGTCCCTTCCGACCCTAACATCTATGAATCTAGAAGCGGCATGGACAACCTGTGTGGTATGTGACAAGACCAGTGAGGGAGCAAAGTGGCAGGTAGGGCAGGGAACACAGGGAAAGAAGCAGAAAGTAGAACAACAGATCAGGCAGAGAACACAGGGCAGGGAGCAGAAAGCAGAATGGCAGCTGAAGCAGGGAAAGAGGATCATAGTGACACTTAGAGAGGGTGCAAGGATTACCTTATGGCATACCTGAGAAAAAAGATTGGCCCCCACTGATTTATGGGTTTTGCATGGATATGCTGCAGCCTTATCGTCTAGGCATACTTCAAACAGCATTCAACATGTATTTTCCCCTCAGTAACCAGAACCAAAGTTAGCTAGTAAAATAAAATATCAAAGTTACATTAGTTAGTATAAGAATTTGACAAAGGATGCACTCCTAAAACGATCTACTTTTTGGGTACATGTAAGTAACCTCAGGCAGACCATTGAGATTGTGTTTTGTGACATACATGGTGCCAAACAGACTACTGAAGAGCCTATGCTAAACATGTTGAAGTTTCAGCTAATTGAGGTTTTCACTATTTAGGACTTTATAGACACCAACCAGCATCTTGAACGTAATTCAGTCATGAACCTGTAGTTACTACAAAATCTGGAGTACATCTGTAATATACTTTGGAAACTATCAGTACAGATGGCCATGGCAAGTCTCTGCTATGTAGGGGGTAAAGGCAAAATCTTGTGTCCAGCTTTAACTGTTAAAATATTAAGGCAATTTTCATAAAAATGCAATGAGACCGTAGGATCAGTAATGACTGATGGAGCGTGAACATAATTGCTACAGACTTTTACTATATCTATAAAATACATGTTACTGCCAACTGATGATAGTACCTTAGCTTGATCAGATTCAACCATGCTAAAGCTTTTTTTTAATCAAGGTCCCTACCTGTAGCAGACTGGGGGATGGTCAATAACACCTTACCAATATTGTAATCGATTAGAAGGTTTATTAGTATCACATGGTTGATACACAAAGGGACAAAATAAAGCATTACAATAGCAAATGTTGTTTCAAATGGTTATTTCCAGTTGCAGTCTCTGATGTACACACATCAAATAGCTTTGGGGTGAGGAAAGAAAAAAAACAAATTGCTTTAAGTGCTGAACTTCAAAACTACATAAGGAGACCTAATGATTTACCCTGGTAAAAATTTAATGCATGTAATAGAGAATACTTTATATAAATTCAACAATTTGAATGGTAACAGGAAAAAAAGAGTGCCAAATAGGGGAAGATTTATTACTATTCTCCAATCAACTCAACATTAAAAGAAAATCAGAATAGTTAAGCGCAGCAGGGTCTACCAGTTTTTGTTCCAGTGTAAATTCAAAGGATTATGAAATACTATGTATGCAGTAAGTCACCTACAAAGCAAAGCAAGTATAGCAGTCTGAATCCAATTTTGCAAGACAAACTCTGTAAGGCCAACACTATATATAAAAATAAATATCTTCTGTGGCTTTAGGAAATGCTTGAAAAATAATCCAAGAATAAATGTTTTCATTATAGCCAACTTCTTTCTCCTTTGAGTTTTACCCTTTTTCAAATCAAAGATCACATTCAAGAAAAATCTTAAGTAGTCTATCATAAATACATCTGAGGAACAGAGTTGGTTCCTTTTGTTTCTCTTCTGAAAGTATATACTAAATTAAATCGGTAGCATCCCTGCAACCTCTAGGAAACAGCATGGTTTCACTGTCATAACTGGAGATTTAATTTAATCTGCAGAATCCCTACCACTGTTGGAAGACACAATTCAGGTTTCTCAGGACTTTCCTAGGGCTTGGGTAAGATTGGAGTGTTGTAGCTGCAGTGACCCAGGGAAGGGATGCTTTGTGTTAACATCTCCTTTTGATATACAGTTTTTCCAAAAAAGGTATTGCCAACTCCTCTCCCCTCCTCCCACTCCCCCGCAAAAACCCTCCAAAACAAACAAACAAACCTTGCCTTTAGGGTTGGGGGGGGGGGGGCGGGTTTGTTTTGATTTTAAAATGTGTCTTGCAACCTAACATATACTAACAGGTATGTGCCCGCCTCCATTCAATTAAGCGCTCCCGTGCGGCCTTAGCCCGGACTATGGATCGTGTCTGTCCTGGGCTCACGGGTGGACCCCACAGGCTACCCCTGCTAACATCAGGGGGTCCCCTTAACTCGCCTGCCATGACTTGGGATGTTGTCTCAGTGGAGGGGTTCTCCCTTGGGGCAGCCTCCAGGGTCGTCATGCCTCTCAGCGGGCACTCACGGGGCTCCGACCTCCCCTATACCCTGGCCACTTGCCACCTTGGGCTGCTGATCTTCGGGCCCCTTTGGTGTCCTCAGCTCTTCCCCCAACCTCTGCCCATGACTTGCTAGCTGCATGCCTGAGTCTTCTGGCCAGGTGTATGGTTGACGAGGTCCTCCGACCTGGTCCCTCCAACAAGACTCCCTATCACCCTATACTAATCACCCTGTGATGTGACGTGCCTATCCCACCACCAAGATAACTAAGGCCCCTAAACTACTGGGCCAGGAAGCCCAAAAGGGTGCCTCTGGGCTGCGTGGATTGCCCTGGGCTCGGGTTCCACAGCCCTGGTGGCTCACTCCACTGGGGTGTTGAGTCCCCGCCTCTTCCTAAGGCCGCTGTGGGCCACTAAGGTCCACTGTCTGACCCCACTTCGGTCTTCGGTTGCCCTCCGGTGCAGCCTGGCGAGGCCCCGTTGGACACGCCCCTTTGTTACCTCTTCTCTGAGGCTCCCATGCAGGCTCGCTCCTAGGTCTCAGCGCCGGCTTGCCCCGACGCTGTTCTCTCGGCTCCTGCCTCCAGTTCCTCCATGGGTGCTGCCGCTGGCTCCGCTGCAGGTGCAGCTGCTGGATCCCCCGTCGGCATTGCTCCCACCTTTACTGCCACCTCTGCGGCTGACGTCACTGCCGACTTTCCAGCTGGCTCCGCTGCTGGCATTACAGCCAGCTTCCCTGTCGGCTCCGCTATCGGCGTTCCACCCGGCTTCCCTGTCGGCTCTGCCGACTCTGTCGGAGCCTCTCCTGGCTCCGCCCCCAGCTTCCCACATTGCCGGGTGCGGCGGCTGATCCCCTCCTTGTGAGGGCTCTCTCCTCAAGCCTCCACTTGTCAACCGCCCCGCCGCATCGTTGGGGCCGCTTTTTATCTTTCCCAGGCGGTGTCTCCCGCCCATGCTGCTCGGCTGCAGCTGGATATACACATGGCTAATCACCCTCACTGGTGGTTTCGCCGCGCGCCTCTCCTCCGGCTCTCCGGGCTCTGCGAGAGGTAAGTGGGGCTCTCTTTTGGCCTGGGGTCCTCCTGCCACCCCCAGCTCCCCTGGGACAAGGTGTATTGTCTGTTCTGTATAAATCCGGCCTAATTTCAAATGTGTTTTGTCCAACATGCTAAACCATGTTGAACTCCAAAAATCATATCCAAAAGGGGAAAGACTCCATGCATCAGCATCGTCATCAGTGAAAGGGATTCTGCCTATTCAGTTAAGTCACCCAGTTATGACAGTACAACCAAACTGCTTCCTGGACAGTTGCGGGGATGCTACCGATTTAACTTAGTATATCCTCTCATAATAGAAGCAAAGGAAGCCAACTCTTCTTCACAGTAGCATTGGCTTTATTGTGATAACGTGAATAAAAAGCAGCAAAAAACTTATATTTGTTCCTAAAATTAGCAGATAATCACATTTCATACCACCAGGAGGTCTGATAAGAAAGCACCATTTTTACACAGACTCATGTAGAATATGTTTTAAGAGGAACTTAACATAACATAAGGAACCATTTCCATACTTTTAAAAAGTTTACTAGTTTTGTGGTGATATTTCAGGAAGACTCGATCCTCTACATGATGGTCCAGTATACATGTTAATTTGTGAAGTCACATCCACTACTAAAGAGACAGACAGAAACCGTTTCAATTCTTACCTGTCCCTTTCCAGGTTTCTAATATTTTTGGAAGGATTCTCAATATTTCTATAGTGCAGTATAGTTTACAATATTAAAATTTCATCTGCATTATTTGAGTGGGGAGAAGATGTAGAGGGAGAATATAAGTAAGACTTTATCATAAGTTTCAGTGCTTTTCAAGGAGTATGTTATCAACAAAATGCAGAAAAGCTGACTGGGGGTGGGGGACACAAGATGTAAATTATTTAGAAGGTGCTAAAATGTCCCTGTTATTCAGAACATTGAGCACATTATAATATATTTGCAGATCACCTACGAAATAATACTTTTCTTAAACACATCTCTAATGATCAAGCTTATGCTAATATTACAGATCTAACTAAGACTTAGTACACGGAAATGAGATGAGTATTACCATTAATATACTATATTATATCCCATAAAACAACTGCTGAGAAAGGCATAGGAATAGGAATTATGAATAAAGGTGAGAAGCTAACCATTCACTCTCAGCCATGTAAAAAGTAATCCATTAAACAGAGTACATGAAGCCTCTTCTCTAAAAATTAAAATGTGGAATGTCATTTTATTTAAAATGCACAAGGTGCAAAGTGCTTTGCAGTTGTCAAACGGCATGCTATTTTTTAATTATCATAACTGATTGGTAAGTGACATTTTACTTCAAAAAAAAATACTATTACAAAGCATTTAATCAAATCCTGACATTTTGGTCTCCACTATTATTACTACTTGCTGCAATGCATATAATTTAATCTTGAATTGATTTTGAGAACTTGCGTTCCATATTAACATTTTTGTTCTTAGCAAGTCAGTCACTAGATTATCGAGCAACTGAATCACTAGGATGCTTTTACTTCCAGCCTCTCTTCCATGAGCATTGTTCACGTTACGAAAACATTTTAAAGTACGTAAAAGATTTTGCTTGTAGAGAGATTTCTCTGTAGATATTCCATTAATACTTCAATTACAAGATCTGCATGATTTGTACTCACTTAGCCTTTGGTTCACAATGTTTCTTGAAGGCTCTGCTATAACCTGAATGCCTATGCTGAAAGCTTTATTCTAGAAACCCGTTTTACAGAATGCAATAAGCTAACATTTCAAATACATAAACTCTATGTACTTCATTTGGGGATTATTCTCCAAGTTATTACACATATTCAAAACACCTAGTTTGTTTCCCCAGGCAGAGGGTTTATTCTAAAAAGACAAAAAAAAGTAAATGAGCAATCTAGAATCAGGATTTATATAAGTAATGCTTGTGTGCAAATAAATAAAAATATATAGTCTTCAATTCTTTTTAATTATAAATATTTTAGTACATTTCAAAATATGTTAAAACTTCTATACACATATTGCTTCTAGAAAAGACCACCTGTGATACATGGCCTCTTAGAAGCATATGAACCAAAATAAAAAAAACAGGAACTAACAACTACTATTGTACACAGTTCATGTTAAACCACCAATATTAGCAAATTAAAAACAACAAAAGCATAAAGATGGGCAAAGGAAAAAACAAAGGTTGTAAGAGAGCAAGTTCGCTGAAATTTCTACATCCTTCACAGTAATACAACATACTCTGGAGTAAGCCCATAAAGCTGATTGCACTGAAAAGTGTAATCTGATCTTCTGAGGTTGTCATGAATTGCAATGCTGGCAGAATCAAGTTTTCAGGTCACAAAACTTGAGTAATGAGCAGTTCCTGTTGGCAAAAAAAATGGTGTCTGAGGGAAGAGAGGCTGAAAAGACCATGTAGCTGGAATATAACAATTTGATTCAATACAGGCAGGTTCCAGGGGAATAAAACCTGTTCTAGTATTAACATCTGTATCTTACAAGAACCTCTCGGCTTCCAGTAAGAAGCAATTAAACAAGTGCAAATTGATGTGCAAGTTGACACAAAATTGAAACAAGGGACCTGAATATATAATTTTCCATTCTCAGGCATTCATATTTGCCTTACTAGATGATACATGTCCTGGATCCCAAAGGAATTCACCTCCAATAGATTCTCTTGTAGAAGTTATGCCAAGTAGCTTTTATGGAAAAAAAAAATCAGTTCAACACAAATTGCTGCCTTTGAGTCTAATTCTTTTCCAGAAACTGAACAAGTTCTAACAGTCCAGGAACCTGCAGCATAAAGTGAGGTAAAGTAAAGTACTTAGAGGGCTGCAGGTTCAATAGTTGTTCCATCATTTACAATATTCTTTCCAAAAGGAAAAATTCAAAGGACTTCTGTTAAGTCTACAATATTTCCAAATCCACGTGACGAACATCAGGATTACGTTGCTGAAAGAAGAAAAAAAAGAGAGGAACCCAGTTTATTAATTATTGCATACAATCACCTGTACGACATGGACAGAAATATCTAGACATGGTAGTATAGCAACAGTTTTAAAAAATTTTTAATTTCCAATTAATCAATATTTTAGGCAGTTCACAATGCTAAGTCATCTTTGTCCCTCAAGAACCATTTTTCAACATCTGAACAAAATTAGTCTGAATGCTTTAAAAAAGTATGAAGGGACTCTCAGTTTAAAAAAAAAACAAAAACAAAAACACCCCCCCCCCCCCCCAAAAAAAAACAGGAATCATAGGCAAGGAAAATGTTCAAAGAGAACTTAAATATACAAGCAGCACTTTTACAAATACCAGAGGTGCCTGGTACCAACTGGATTATATGATACTAAAATGAATTAAAACTGCTAACAAGGAAATACACATCTTCAGATTTTGTGAAAATACAATAAAGGATATTATGCAGATTCCACGAACCATATATGGTTTAAAGTGACTTGTTTCAAAGTCACCTGCATATGAATTTAACTAGTGTCTTCAGTAATAAAGCAATCATTAAAATGCAAACACACCCCTAAAATAGAATTCATTTTTTTAAAATAATTATTCTTGAGCCTGTTGCTCAAAAACCATGAAGAGCTGAATCTGCAGGTCATACTCAAAAGAGTAATTTTCAACTGCACAACTTCAGGGAGATAAAACTAAACTACTTAGAATGTTTCTCAAAAATCTTACACGTGCTAGGCAAGGATATGCTCTTGAACAGCCCTTCTGATCAAGAGAAAAAAGCAGGCACAAAAGCACAAGTGCATACTTAAGCTGACAGCTCAAAGATCTCTTTGGAAAAAATACTGTTGCCAGCAAAAAGTATTATCCAAATGTCTTGCATCTCCAGAAAGAAGGAAATGCTTAACCATATTCTCTGTTCCTTCCTAGATCCTATAACTTAACACCACTAGGGGCCAGGCATGCACTGTAGTCCAACTCTCCATTGCAACCAAGTATATATGCCTGGATGTTTTTGCCACCATTCTGCTATGTTATCTAGCCACTTTTTGCCACCTTCTACCAAGCCAAAAACCATGGTCTTTAGCAGGCAGTCATTCTTCATCCAGCACAGACATTTAAAGCAGCTGAAACTTCCTCTACACTGCTGCAGCAACAGCAGTTTTTCACACCAAATGTTTTTTCTGATTATTTTGTTTCAGATACGGATTCACCAGTTCACCACAAGCAGCTATCTACATTTCAATAGGCCAGGAATCTGAGTTCATCCATTTGAAGTACCATGTCTCCACCGCATAGAGCACAACTGTATATTAAGCACTGAATTTTAGGATTATGAGGAGATTCTTCTCTCTCTGTATCAGCTTCAGGTCACCTAATGCCACTTGCATCTGTCACAGCCTCTTCAATTCCCTTGGAGAAATCCACTTCCCATGTAAAGAGGCTCCCCAGGTAGATAGACCTGTCTATGTTGTTGTCCATCTTACTGTCACCCACTTCAATGTATGCATTGTTCTCTCTATTCACACTGACAGGCAGCCAGAATCATTCAGCAGCCTACAAAAGGCATCTATTTGGCTCTGAAAGCCCATATTCTCAGTACCCAGCAGATCAAGGTTGCCAGGAAAATTCAGGTTGTTCACCTTCTTTGCTGTCACCTTTACCAGAGGGCTTTGGCTATCATGACTATCCATCAGTATCTCAATATAGATCAGGACTTAACAGGAGATCTCAGGTCACTGTACCTGCTGCTGATTATCATAAAGTCAGTCACTTAGCTGACTTGACTAGGATCGCTAACTTCACCTGTCTAGAAGTTTTAGGAAGGCTAGCAGCCTCTTGCCCATACTATATATCCTCAAAACATCCCATGCAATATTATGCAATACCAGGTCATGTGTCTTTTTGAAACAGTTGAGGACCTTCATAACAAACGTCTGATTTCTCTAAAAATCAGTGGATTTCTTGCACCACCCTTTTATTTTTATAGAAATCAGCTGTTTCTCTCATGGGCAATTCTCTAGCTGTACTTTGCGTTGTTCAAAGAGCACCACAAGGGGAATTCTACTCTAATGGCAAGGAAAGAAATCATCCTGAATTTCACTCAGTTTTGAAGGTCACCTTTGTTGACCCTGGTTATGTTATCCACTCTTCTTCGCTCTTCAGAATCTTTTCCTTTGTACCCCAAAACTGTTGCATAGAACATAAAATAACTTCCTGTTACAGTCAGGTCCTGCTGGTATTTTATAAATTTTGATGTCTGGGCAGATTTTTTTTGCGGGGGGGAGAGAGAGAACAGGACAGGAGACATTTTGCAATAGTCAGCCACCAAGGACACATAAGTAATGGAAATGCTGTTATTAAAAAAGTTTCTCTGGCAGGTTTTCCTGAATTTTATATATAACCATGTTTTCCTTGTGTATAGTTCATGAACACCAGTATTAGTTATTTGTATATATTATTCCTCCTATTGGTCAGCCTTAAGAGAGCATGAACCAGGTGCACCCTTTATCTTTTCAACATAGAATAGACAAATTGGTTCTTCCAGGCCCCACTTCTCTCAATTTTAATAATAAGACTATGCAGAACCAAATATTTCTGCTTTACATCATCTGTTATATATACACTATACCAAATGAAAATGAAAGCATGCCAACGTGCCTACCCCACAATGTCACAAGTAAAGAGTTTAATAACCACATAACCTTCCTTCACTGTTCCAATTCAAAATATTTAAATCCTGACATGAACAACAACGTTCTTGTTTGGCAACTACAAGGGAGCTAAGAAATATTAAAGTAATAGTGGAAATTAACATTCTATTGTTTGCCAAGAGCATAAGTCTAATAATTAGAGCTCTCATATACAGCCAATTAGTTTTGACACAACAATAAGTGCAGGATTAAAAACCATATAAAAACTTCCCTTTCATTATAACCAAAGTAGAATTATAAATTACTTGACACTGAGACCACTGTGCAAACTTTCAGTGACTGCAAACAGGTAATATTTCATAAAAAATAACTATTAAATAGTAATAATCTTGAAGCAGCAAGCAGTATGAAGAGATAAAACTAAAGAAATCTAAACATGTCAAATAGATGAAAAAGAAGATAAATGTTTGCTCTCCAAGTCTGATTTGTTTAATGAAACTTTTTAAAAAGTGCCTTTGATTTTATTAAAAAGCCTATTACACAGGGAAGAGCAGGCAGACTGAACATTTCTGCACAACAGTTCCTAAAAAAAGGAAGGGCAACCAGTTGAATCTTACCTTTAGCTCCTTCTCAAGCCGATCTACTTCCGCACCCAGGGTGTCAATAATATTCTCTCCATGCTTCAGCATAAAAGCTTCTAGTTCCTCAAGTGTCTTCACCTGCTGAATTTCCTAACAAAAAATGAAAGTTGAGATAATGGAGGAAAAGTTAAAAAAAGAAACACTTAATTTACATGACTAAATCTGAACATATTTCCATGTTTCCTAATTGGCAGTGTTTTGTCAAGGAAAAGTAGGACTTATTTTGTATCACAACCACGTGTAGTCTGACTTTTCAAGGCGTGAGGATGAGCAGAATGGATAAATTTAAAATAAACAAAGAACATTTTGGCCACAGCAAATCTACACCATGTACAATTCTTCCCTTTTACTTCTCAATGATTTTTCCTTTATTCCTCAAACAAGGCTTACAAGTTCCAGTTTATTTTGCCAAAATCCACGTCTACAAAGAGTTAGCAAATAATTAATAAATAGTAATAGTCTCAAAGCAAAGCACTTGCTCCCATCCTTCCCTTTTCTGACCCTGTATCTTTTTGCCACTCTACCCACCCCTCCTGCATACTGTGGGCAACATACACTGCAAAGTAAATGTATTTACTTATATACAAAAGTATATACAATTCACAAAATTAACTGCAACGTACAGGACACTCCCCCTCCACCAAAAAAAAACCCAACAAAGAGAACATACAGCAAGTGAACTCAGACTGCAGGAAGCCAGTGGTACACCCAATCTAAAAAACAAGATTAAACTGAGCAGGGTGGAATGCTTTTTGAGTACAAGGCAGATATCCACTATCAATTTTTCGCCAAAGTCCAAGCAAACTAACTGAATATGGACTATGTTATATAGTGCAGCACTAACATGAGTTTTCCTTACATTCAAGTATAACAATATCTGTAGCTCTCTCTCAGTCACAGGCAATGTGGCTACAGTATATTTAAGATCAATATGACATCTCTATTATTTGGATTCAAAGTTACCCTGATAAACTGGAAAAATAGTTAGAAACTTAATGAATGACATTTGATAAAGATAAGTGCAAAGTCTTGCACTTAGGAAAGAACACTCACATGCAAAAAAATGCAAACTGAAAAATGACTTCCTAGGCTGCAGTACTACAAAAGAGGACCTGAGGTTTATTAACTGAATATAAGCAAACAGTATATTCTTGTTGCAAGAAAGGCCAATAGCATACTGGGTTTATTAACAGGACTGTCATTTCAGGTGAAGGGAAGTGATTCTTCCTCTGTATATATGTAGCACTGAGGCCTTACTTGAACTACTGCATCCAGGTTTGGGCACCATGCTTAAAGAAAGACATGGGCAAGTTAAAAATAACTCCAATGGCAAGCAACAAAAATGATTAAAGGTCTGAGAACCATGATTTATGACGAAAGATTGGAATAACTGTGATTATTTAATATGGAGAAGAGAAGACCAAGGATACTTTTGATAGATGTTCAAATACTGGAAGTATAGTTATAAAGAGAATGGCAAGAGGCTATTCTAGTCCTGTCCCCCATAGCCAGGGAGGAGTAACCATTTGGATTTGTCAAATCTGCCAATTTCCAAATAAAAAAAAACTTTAATCTAAAAATTCCTGGCTTGCTCAACTGCCACACACTAAAAGTACATACATGCTACACTCCTGCCCAGAGATGGTTTTATTTCAGTAGTGGTTGGTCTGATCTTAGGTGTATGCTTTACCTGTTTAGTATGTAAATCCCTCTGGAATTCTTCAAAAGTGCAAAATAATATAACCTATCTACTTGCAAATTTGGCTTTCAACATATTTGACAATGGGAAGCTCTTAACATATTTGACAAGAACCCCACCCCTGTGCTGGAAACAACATAACTTTATTAAAACATACTTGTAGCAGCTGTTCAATGTCTTGTTTTTCCAGGTAAGAACTAGTAACAACCCGTCCATCAAAGTCTACTTCTGCCTTGAATCTCACTTTGCTCATTCCCATGTCTGTGGCTTTAACATCATGAATTCCTCTGAAATACATAATTTATTTTTTTTGGAGGGGGGGGGGAACATGGAACGATGTAAAACAGTTCTACTGTTTTGAATTCTTTGGTTCACAACATTGTCACAGTACAGATTTTGCAAGTACAAAAAAGGAAACTCTGCTTTTTACCCCCTTTAAAAAGTCACAAATATTTTCAGAACTGACGTTCACTTCTTCAATCCCTTTTCCCAATTATGCTTTAAGCTATTTAAAATGGACCAAATTTCACAAATAAGACTGCTGACCTGGCAGCGCGGATCACGTCATTTGCAAGGGAAAACAGAATAGCCGAGTATTTGCAGGAATATGGCAGATCAGTATTAAGATCTGACTTGCTGACAAATTTATTATTTTGGCTTGAAAAAAAAAAAAATGTTGCTCTCTGTAAATACTATTATCTGTTAAGATGAAAGGAGCTGATTGCCTCTCAAAGCTATCCTCAAATTTCAAGTCTGAGTTATTTGTTATAGCAAGCAAAGGCTGTGCTTGCTTCTACCCTAATCACAGTAAATCACTAACTAGTTCCTTTAGAGAAAATTAGAACCTCAAATGTTCAGGTATTTTAAAATCATGACAAAATACCCTAACATACGTCTGCTGGTAGGGATCTGTTACAAACTGCATCTCTAGTAAGTAACTTCCTTTTCATTGACAACAACCATTTGAAACATCTTCAACGGCTGAAACATCTTCAACATGGAGACTTAGGACTTGATTCTCTAATGTGCCAAGCTGATTCGCTGCCAGGGAAGGGATCCCTGCATATAGGGGATCAACAACAGGATCCCCAAATTATCCCAACCTCAGCATAGTTACTGTATATACAAAAGATGACTATGATCATGGAAAACGACATGTCATCTGAAACTGTTATTGGAGAGCACTGTACTCACCACCTAGACAGCCTACATGCTGAATCTGGATGGGAGTTAGTATAAGACTACGTTCCAGAGACTTCACAGCAGTTGAGATTTCCAAACTGGATGGATTTAGTCATTATAAATGCACCAAAACTGGAGCTGAGTCTGTCTAAAATTCCAAGGATGTGTGGATCCAAATATTTAAAAGATGTCATTGGATGGTATGCACGACCAAACTTAAAAACATAGACCACCTTCCCAGCAACACACTCCTAGCCACCATGGACGTTGCCAGCCTATATACCAACATCCCACACCAGGATGGCATCCAAGCCTGCCTTACATATCTACAGGAACAAGATTACAACTCAGAATACAGGCCCAAAGATATTACTGACCTTATACATTTCATCCTCACAAACAACAGTTTCACTTTTAATAATCAACACTTCCTTCAGATGATGGGAACAGCTATGGACACTAAAATGGACCCACAGTATGCCAACCTTTTTATTAGCCACCTGGAAGAGGACTTCCTCAAGAACTGCACCATCAAACCCTTGCTATACTTAAGATACATCGATGACATCTTCATCATTTGGACTGAAAACCTACAATCTCTGATGAATTTCTGATGGAACTCAAACAGTCACCATCCCTCCATCCGACTTTCTTTAGAATACTCCAGCACCAACATCTCCTTTTTAGACACGATGATCAGTATCCAGAAGGGTAAAATACAGACCACAGTATACAAGAAACCCACAGACCAACATACATATCTGCACAGAACCAGCAATCACCCTAAACACACCAAAAAAGCTGTGATATACAGCCAAGCCCTCAGATACCACCGTATTTGTACTGAAGAGAACACCCGAGATTGCCACCTCACCAATCTTAAAAAGACTTTCACCCAACAAGGACACTCGTCCAGAGAGATAGATTGCACGCTTGAAAGAGCCACCTGGATACCACGTGAAGAACTGCTGCAGTACAGAAGAAAACCCCCCACTAATCGCACACCGCTGGTTATGACCTATCACCCCTCCCTTGAACCTGTACAGATAATCCTCAAAAAATTGCAACCCATACTAGACAGAGACCCTATTCTTAAAAAGATCTTCCCAGAGCCACCCATCCTAGCCTTCAGACAAGCATTGAACCTTGCCAACCTCATCACCAGAAGCAAACTTCCTCAAGCCCAGTACACACCAAAAGGATCCAGACCGTGCCAGGACAAGAAATGCAAAACCTGCCCCCACATCTCCACCACCCCCACAATTACTACACCCCACAACAGAGCCATCAGCATCCCAGGATCTTGCAGCTGCACCTCCAGAAATGTAATACCTCATCCAATGCACCAAATGCCCTGATGGAAAATACATAGGAGAGACCAAACAACAACTGCGCACCAGAATGAATGCACACCGGAAATCCAAAGACAGAAATACCCAATTACCGGTGGGGGCACATTTCTCACAGGAGGGTCACTCTCTCTCCAATCTCTCAGTCCTGATCCTCAAGGGAAACTTACACAACACTTCCCAGAGACGAGCCTATGAGCTCCATTTCATCAACCTGCTAGGGTGCATCCAAAAAGTTACAGGTTAGTTTTATTAAGGCTGGAAACAGATCTAAAGGATATCTACTGAAGCAGCCAGAAGGACACCAAAACTAATAATGCAGTGTGAGACTGTTGGCCATGACTGATTAGTAAAAACTGAACAGGTAAAAAAGGTAGAAATGTTTAAATTGCTTGTATATCAGGGCTACAAAATCTAGATAAGCAAGAGGAACTGGATATGCTCACTGATGAGGCAAAATTAATTTCTGAAACCTGACGGGATAACTCACACAACTGGAATGTTAAAATAAAGGGTAAAGCCAAATGTAACAACTGTATCAATGTCAACAGCTTATTATTTACTCTGACCCAAAGAAGGATGCTTGAAACCCAGAAGCTTGTCCACCAGCTCTCTCAACTACTCAAATGGCTCACTAAAAGATGCCTAAAAATACTTGCCTCCCAGATTAGACTATTTACCATGTAATTCTTATCTACATGCTCCTGTATTAATGCTAATGTAGCAAAGCTGTTGCAATTTCAACCATATTTCATTCCAGGTTAAAGTTACAGAAATTTAGCAAATTTGTATTCCTACAGAAATATGCATGTATAAGAAGTTATGAACAAAATTACACTTGGATCAGCTTCCAAAGAGAGAGACAGGAGCTAATACTTGAACCATGCAGCAGCTACTATGCTAGGAATAGAACATGTGCATGTAGCAATACGAGTGTTGCAAAACAGTTCCAACTGCAACCCTGATTCCTCCAGGGGACAAGTTCAGGCAATTTAACTTATTTGTATTTCTACCTCAGTAATCAGGCCTATGCAACAGAGCATAACAGTTGATATCTCTTGAGCAGCAGCTCACCATCCCCCTTTTAAAGCAGTCAAGCCATGGACAACAGAACTTTTAAATTGTTCTAACTTGCTCAGGAAATAAAGAGTAGATAAGAGGGTGGAGGACTGGCACTGTTCTTTAAAGACTTTTCTAGGATTATCAATAACTCAGAAGTGCAGAACCTTAAATAGATATGGTTCAAAATGAACCATCCTGGATTAAAAGCCCATCCTGGCTCAATGGTAACAATTAGAAATAAGAAAGCAAGAGACAGCAAAGGAGGAAACAAACAGCAAAGAATTAATGAAAACGATAATGGAAGCCAGTTGCCTAGCTGAATGTCCTGCCCATGTGGGTCCTGCCCTCAGTAATGGAAGCAGGGCCAGGTTTGGCAGCTGTCAAAGAGAGCCACTGCCACTAGTGCTGCTGAGAAATGGAGTCTGGCTTCCAGATCGTCCCAACCCTGCTGCGTGCCCGGGGCAGTGGGACCGGCCACACATACCATGGCCCAGGCTGCCCCTTGCGCCTGGGCTAGGCAGGACCAAGACCTCACCATAAGCCAGACAAAATCCCTTGGCAGCCTGCAGGTCATATTTTTTCTACCCCTGTAATATAAGATTCAACTGACTGAAAATGTGTGGGAATAAAATTAATACAAATCAGCATGTTATTATGGATTTGGGGTCTTGTCAAACAAACACGTATTTCTTTGAAGAAAGAAATCAATTTGTGTGAAAAAGATAATTGAAAACTTTCGTAGGATGTTTGATTTATTACCACACAATGCTGATTAGCAGGCTGCATTGCACAAGGTAGATCAAATACATACTGAATGAATCAGTAAATGGGTTCTTAATCCAAGTAAAAAAACAGCTGCCAAGTGGGAATCATCAATGAAAAGATGATACTTCTAGTGAGGGTGCCCAAGGATTGGTGTTAGGCCTGATGATACTCAACATTTCATCAACAATCAGCAGCAATGTAAAATTACTGCCCTTTAGTCAAAAATCAAGAGAAAAGTAAGTAAACAGGACAGGAAAATAAGATGGAACAATCCTGACCGAATGAATGGAGCCATGTGTTTTACATCTGTGAAATGCAGAATTATGCATCTAGGAACATAGAATTCAGTTCCATGAAGGGCATGACAAAGTGAACAGGTAACTATTATTCACCAAATCCTGGAACACTAGCATTAGGGGGCACCCACAGAAATTGGCAGGACACAGGTTTAAAACTAACAAGTGTCAGTATTTTTCTTTACACAATGTGTAAACTGTGGAATTCATTGCCACAGGAGGTGGTAGAGACAGACAGCATAGCCAGATTAAAAAACTGGACTAAACAAATTCATGGATGATAGATTACCGATAGCTGCTGAACAGAAGCGTTAGAGATGTTCCCTCTGGCATCTCTAAAAGAATAGTAGATGTCAATGAGGGTAATAAAGGACAGATCACTCCAGATCAGTGGTGCTCACAGAGTTGGTCCCACTGGCCAGATAAATCCCATGGGGCCACTCTGCAGCCCAGATCAGGCCCCATGCCATTCTTGCCATCTCAGCACACCAGGATTGGGCCCCACACTGCCTCTGGCCAAGCAGGGGCAGCACAGGATTGCAGGGTCTGACCCCAGCACTTGGGGGGTGAGCAGAGGGGGCACAGGGCCCCAGATTCTGATCCCAGCTAGGTGGAGGAAGTAGCACAGGGTCTCGTGCCACCTCCACCCAGCCTCTGCACCACCCTGTATGCCCAATGCAGCCTACAGGGCCAGTGCCAGCAGGGCTCCTAAAAGGCTGTGTGGGGAACCATTACACAGGGTTGCAGTCAGAATCAGCTCAGACCAAGAGCGGAGAAACCCTCCTCTATGTATGCCCAGTTCAGTGCTATGCCTCTAAAGCAGGGGTGGACAAAATACAGCCCTCAGGCCAGATAGAATGGCCTGGTATGCTGTATCTGGCCTGTGGGGCACCTCCAAAAGACTATTACCAGCCTGAGGCTGCCCCTCTGAAAGCAGGCTGGAGGCACGGGCTTTCAGAGGTCATGCGCCATCAGTCTGAGCCAGCTCTGTACCTTCACCTCCATGGGACACTCAGCACTCCAACTGGGAGCCGCACGTGGAGGCACAGAGGCGCCTTGGCCCAGCCTGAGGGCACACAGCTCTGCCTGCAGTACTGGGAGCCTCACATGCTGGCATGGAGCTAGCCTGGTCTGGTTCAAAGGCAGTGGGCAAGCTCTGGGCCACCACATGCAGCTCCTGGGACTCAGCTAGAACTGTGTTCCACCAGAGGACTCTGCCTGCTGTGGCCCATGAGTGCCCTGAGGGCCCAACCCCTGCTGCTGCTACCAGCAGCAGGGGCTGTGCACCGTGGTGGCGGGGGGAGCATATGGTATGGCACCCATACCCACATACCCACCCTTCCACAAATCCCACCCCCGACACAAACCCCACCCATAGCTCAATTGAGTTAACTGCCTTTCATTCCAGGAACAAAGTTATCCCTTTAAAGGCCTGTTCAGTTTCTCTCTTGTCCCAGGTTGAGTCAATTAGGACTGCCTTAAATGAGGCATCTGTTTTTACCAAAAATGGCACTTTAAGGATGCTGCGGGTTTTTCTTCCCAAGGTGGAGAACCTTGCATTTATCAGCGTTGAACACCATCAGATTCCTGTCCTCCCACTTGCTGAGCCTGTCCAGGTCAGCCTGGATCACCCGCCTGTCTTCTGGTGCGGATGCTTTGCCCCAAAGTTTGATGTCATTGGCAAACTTGGCCAGTCCGCTTCTGACTCCAGTGTCCACATCATTAATGAAGATGTTGAACAATATGGGTCCAAGGACAGAGCCTTGGGGGACCCCACTGGTCACAGGCCACCATGATGAGTGACTTCCATCAATTACTACCCTCTGGGTCCGACCACGGAGCCAATTTTCCAGCCAGTGGATTGTGGCAGACCCAAGGCGACAATTGGCCAGTTTCGCCAAGAGGTGATCATGGGATACCAGATCGAAGGCTTTTTTGAAGTCAAGATATATGACATCAATCTCTTCTCCCTTGTCCAGGTGATAGGTCACCTGGTTGTAGAAGGAAATGAGTTTGGTCAAGCAAGACCTACCCGCAACAAACCCGTGCTGGCTATCCCTTAAGATGTTGGCATCGGCCAGTCCATTGAGGATGGCCTCTTTAATAAACTTTTCTAAGATCTTCCCCTGGATAGAAGTCAGGCTGATGGGTCTATAGTTAGCCGGATCCACTTTCCTCCCTTTCTTGAAGATAGGCACCACATTGGCCTTCTTCCAGTCTTGGCGCTCTGGTGTAGTGCCCAAAGATTTTTCAAAGATCCGCGCTAGAGGCTGGGCCATGATGCTCGCCAGCTCCTTGAGTACCCTGGGGTGTAGATTGTCAGGGCCGGCTGACTTGAAGGTATCCAGCTTCTCAAGATGTTCCTTCACGAGGTCAGCATTAACGGAGGGCAGGGGATCACCCTCTCCTGGACTTCCCTGTCCCATAGCGGGCATGGGCGTCCCATGGGACTGATAAAAGACCAACGCAAAGTACCCATTTAATAGATTGGCTTTTTCCTGGGCGTCAGTTGCCCCATCTGGTTCAGCAGGGGTCCAATGTTGCCCCTGCTTTTCCTCCGGCTCCCCACATATCTGAAAAAGGACTTTTTATTGTCCTTGATGCTTGAAGCTAGTTCAGTTGCAGCCTTGGCTTTCAGAGGGAAAAGGTGTGTATATGTAAGAAAATACAATACTACATTAAAGCTGAGCAGGATTCATATGTCTCCAGGGCCATGACAAAAATTACTTAATTCACAACATACTGTTCAGATATGTTATTTGCAATCTGAATGATGCAACATTTTGCTAACATAGGAATACTTGAAAATAAACTCAATGCATCTGTTTTCACTGTCCAAAACAGTAATGCATGAAAAAGTAAAAGTACTTAAAATTTATCCAGCATGTATCCAGAGCTGCTGCTACATGGCTAGGCAGGGGCCAGAGTGGCCATGTACTCTGTGCCCAAGCAGGCCTGGAGCTGGAGCTATGGAGAATCCGCAACAGCAGCAGGAAAGAGAGAGGAGGGATGACAGGTAGTGGGAAAAGGAGGGCGGGGGGGCAGTGGCTGTAGCTGCAGCTGCAATCTCAGGTTGGGGTCAGAGTCAAAGCAGCTGCTTGCTCCTCACCCACCACTTGTACTAAAATACAAGACTATGAACTTCTCCCACCTCCATGCTAAATGCAGGGAGGGGGACCTCATCTTGGATTCAAATACATATGGTATTCCAGCTATGACTCATCACAGACTAAGAAAATACAGCCATGACTAAGGGCTTTTAGAAGCAAAAGCCAGCTTGCTTTAATATTAATGAAGTTAAAGGACCAGGAACAACAGCCTCAAGCTTCAGCAGGGGAGATTTAGGTTGCAGATTAGGAGGACCTTTCTGACTATGAAAGCATTGGAACAGGCTCCCTAGAGAAACTGTGGAACCTCCATCCTTGGAAGTTTTCAAGAGCCAGTTAAGCAGACGCTTGACTGGACAGTCTAGTCAGGAGCGATTCTGCCTTGAACAGGGGGCTGAACTGGATGATTGTGAGGTCCTGTCTAGCCCTACTTTCCTATGATCCTCAAGCATTCTAAACAAAAAGAATAATCGAAAAACTTAAATGTATGGCTTTGTAAAATTTTTCATGACATCACTTTAAATATCCTGCCTGATTTCTTTGGAATCTGTAAATGGTTATCCCTTAATCTAGGTTAATTCTACAAGCAGGTAGAAACATTGCTGCAGAATCAATGCTGTTATAGGATTTTCTTCTTGTGGCAATTAGCATCAAAGTGTAATAGTACTCCAGGGGCAACAAACAGAGTAATAAGGACAGCGTTTACATATTTTAAATGCTAATATTAAGAAGACTCGAAAAACAGCAATGGAAGCTCACTTCTATAACATGCTAATTTCTTTATAGATTTAGAAAGTAAATGGTCGTTTTAAAATTAAATTGAATTGTAGATAAAATGGACATAATGTTCAAGTTACTTTAGGATGTCCCTTTCCCTCATAAGTCTTATGCGCAAATTACCATTGTTAATAGCCTAATACAAGACAAAATTTATTTGAAAGTTGTTAGCCAAGCCTGAATACTCATGTTTATAAATTCAGTCATCAACATTTTTAGGGTGTGAATAGAAAATAAATAAATAAGTGTACACTAAAAGTCCTGATCCCAATATATTCCATGTTCAGGACCAATGAAAGATAGCAAACAGAAAATGAGAGATACCTACTATTCCAGCTCTCAGGTTTGAATGGCCTTGAATTACTTATCTCAAACACTAGTTTCCTGCTTTATCTGCTCAATAGACAGATTTTATACAGTCAAAATCCTCATCTTACCTTACAACAGGGTCACTTTCCAGTAATTCAGTTAGTCGCTGTACATGCTCAGGTTGGATGGACCGTCCCAAAAGTGCTTCTGTGTTGGTGTAGATGAGAAATGCCGAAACAGCTCCTAACAAAGTTCCTATCCCTAGAGACCCCATGCTGTCATAGTAAGAATTGCCTAAACAAGACATACCCACAGTCAGACCTATCAAATATTTCTAAAAGGGTCAAAAACATAAATCCTAAATACTGAAAGGTATATAGCATTGGTACTCCTATTTCTCAGAGCGCATGTTGGAAACCCTGCCCTTTATTTCTGACAGAAAAGACAAATGGAATCAATGCACACAGAATAAGCCTTACATGCCTCACTCTTCCCTACCATACAATTTACAAATTCATAGCCCATTTCACTGGGCACTCAGATTCCAGGGCATGGACATGACAAAAAAGTGCATCAGCACCAATCAAAATAACAAATCACTTTCCATGCTATTTAGAAGGTAAAGTTACTTTACTCATTAAAAGGACAGACACGGATTAATTAATTAATCAGTTTGATGTTGAAATGGGAGAAAAAATTATAAAAATAAAAGGTCATTTATTTATTTTTTTTAAATCTTATTTTCCCTTAAAAATATGCAAGCGATAATATCTTCGGACTGAAACAGTAATGTATTCTGGACAGTAATTTTAATGGGCATTTTAAAAAATTAAAACAAAAATTGTACATATTTTAATTTTATATTTTTATGAAGAGCACTATATAGTAAACTATTTCATGCATGAGTTGAAGAGAAAAGAAAAAGAAAAAAGTTTTGAATAACTGAGTACACAACCAGCTCTAGAAAATTGTGTCCGCTCGTAGGTAAAAGACACTGTCCCCTTTTTTCCAAGTTAGGAAGTCTGACATAGGAACTACAGCATAGTACTCTGAACATAACTAGCCTGTTACATAGCTTACCTCTAAAATTCTTTTGTGGAACAATTTTTAGGGTCACTTAATATGTTACTGTATACAGCATACTTATCTCCTGAATTTGGAGACTATTTGAGCAGCTGAGTATCTTTGGTACTAATTAAACTTCTGCCCTGATTCTCCAAAGCTGCTCTACTTTCTGGATGAAGAAAAAAGAATCTCGTCTTTAAATCCTGCCCTCATGTACAGTAGAGCAGCTAACAGTCCAACAAGAAGGCTGTGGGTACCACCCCAGTATGGGATTATACTTTCACACTGAAGTGGGCGATTTACATATACAACTGATAGAAGCCTTTATCTTTATTTACATAGATGCTCTTTCTTGAAAAAAATATATTAGAACTTGTCTAATTTAAGCTAGGTAAAATGGTAGCAATATCTATCCTATAAAACATGCATTTTTGCAGTGCTATAGCTCCACCAGTAACAGGTTCTGTGGAGAAAGAGAGAGACTGTTCAACTATTTCCTAGTTTCAAGCATCTTAAACTGATTAGATTTAAAATCAGATTAACGATTAGTATAAACTGTGGAAACTTGCCACAATGAAGTCTCTCCAAAGAGGCAGAGATAGATTTTCATTAAATATACTGTTAAAAATTCAGATTGACTGACACAGATTTTAATGTGAACTTTTTTACTGTAATATGAAATGCAACTGAATGATACCCGAGAAACAGTATTATTGAAGGAACTGGCTAAGAAGCAGAAATATGTATAATCTTGGTGGCAGTGCTTTGCATAAAAAGAAGCCAAGTAGCCTGCTATCTGTTGGCCATAAATCATACAGTTTATAAGTAATGAATAGAATATTTAAAAAAACTGAGAAGTCTGCTGTCAAATCTGGGGGGCTTTTTCTTTTTTCACCAACGGACTCTTCCTTTTCTTTTCTTTCTTTTTCTTTTTTTAAAGAGGTTAGAACATAGTGAGAAATCCAATAACCCAAGAGAGAGATTCTTGCAGCAATCAAGACGCATACATTTAGTACAATAAGAATAAGACAAATAGGTTTACTGATCTCATGTATGCAAAACATGAATATTCTCTCATACAAATCAGCCTCAGGTTAAGATAGCATTTACCTGTAAAAGAAGTCAGACCCATGCAAGTAGCAGCTATTGCTACACTCAAAACTGCGGCAGCATCCTCCATTAACACCACGTTTGTACTGGGATCACAACTCTGTATGACTGAACATGTAATAAAAGTGACATTGATGTTGACATTTTAGCTTGCCCCATCATTTAGCCAAGTGTAGACACAGACAAATGTAAAAGCTTCTACAGTCATATTTTACAGCCCCTTTCATAAAAAAAAACATGCCCTACACCTATTATGGAAATTTCCCCAGAAGATCTTAATGGGAAATTTATTCTTAAAAATGCAACTATTTTGGTACTTGGATATTTAAGTATCACCAAATAAGCCAATAAGATTTTATCCAAATTTGTAAAACAAACATGTTATTATATAACATATCAACATGAGACATGTGAAGCAAGAGAAAATAGTTAGCTACATATTCATATTATTGCGGAAATACCACTAATAAATCCTATTTTAAATACGACACATACTTTACTGAGCTAAGGACACATACCATATTGATAAAATGAGAGACCCTTGGCTCGGGCACTTCTTCGAACTTCATTTATAGCAACAAGAAGAGTAGCTGAAACAAAAGCAATACAGTTACTGAAAATGGTTAGAGGCAAAGTGACATTTATGGTTATGATCTAGGAGGGGGAAGAGAGGCTAAAACTCCTGCTCAAAAATCACAGCAAAAATAATTATAGCTCTCTGCTGACTATACAAGCAAAAAATTATTTTGGCAGATTATGCACATAAAAGGGTAAACATGTTAAACACATGCAGTAGCTTCTATCCAAAAGAGAGCAAGTTAAAGTATCTGAAGAATTTAAAAATTAAGTGTTATATTTCAAGTGTGTCAAAATACAAAATATTTAGGAATTTTAATTCTGTATCTATATGCCACAAAACACTTAATTTTTAAATTAACAAATATCTATACACTTGCATGCAATAGGTCACCAATAAAGCATACGGCAATCAGCATTTTGAATGGTGGTAATTCATAAAGTAATATCTTTACGTACTAGTCTCTCTGAACACAACATACTGTTGAATTTTCAGTGCCAAAAAGCGCACTGTGCATTTTTCTCAGATTAGTTCCAAGGATTTTATATATATTCTCCAGTCTACACAATTAATATAACCCAAGAAAATAGAAAATAATAATACTTTTTTCCTTTTGAAGGACAATAAAGCAAAAAACCCCACTAATTAGCACACAAATAAATTGAAGTCAGCAAGTCTTCCTACATATCTAGCGATGCCACTATTAGCAACACAGCTCAGAATTGTTCAGTTCTGGAATTAAAAGCTGAACCGACTCCCGAGCCTGCATTATCAGTTTAAGAATTCCATGACACTGCATACCTCCTTCAGACACCAGCGATCCTGCTAAGATGCAATACGCCTATAAAAAAAAAAAGGGGGGGGGGGGGGGGGGGGGGGAAGAAGGGGAAAAAAGACATTTTAGTACTTCATTGAACTCATAGGTGCATGAATACTTTAATTTCGAAATATCCACAATCATCTCATGTACAAGAATGATTTTACCCATGACAAAAATGCATCCACCTCTAGCTGCAGGATAGCAGCGGACAAAGAGCCAAGTTACAATATACTGAACAATACAAGAAGAGTGGAAAGAAGTGCTGTCTGAGGACAGACTTCAGGACAGCCCCAAATGCTCATAAAGCAGATTAAACTGTGATTAGTGTTAAAGCATAGCAGACAGAAACTTGGTTTTTCAGTTTCATCCTGAACAGCCTCTCAAGGAAACCGCAAATTCTACAGAATGTACTACCTCAGATGGTTGGATTAACCCTGCTGAAATTTAAAATTGACTTTGGGATTCAGAAAGCCTAGATATTCCAGATTGTAGGGTTACATCACATTAAGCCATACTTGCCACACAAGGTTATAAATATTAAAACAAGATCAACTTACCCAAAGAAGAGATTCTATGGGCTGAGGATGAAGTAAACCTATAATTCCATGATACCAGGAAAGTCCTGCACCCATCATGAAAATGCCAACCCCACTAATAAGGGAAGCAATATAACGCATGTTGGTGAAACCATATCTAGGCAGGAACAAAAAAATAGTTTAGAAAACATGATACCTGCAACTTAGAATTATATTCAAACAAATCTGACAAGAAAGGAGAAAAGTAGGTGTCTTGATGACTGGCTGCGATATAGCTGAATATCTAAATTAAAGCACAGTTGCTAAAATCAAAATCTTACCAAAGAATACAGCAACCTTATACATTGTTTCTTAAATATGTACTAAGTAGCTTGAATACCATTTATGTTTAGGGTTGTTTTTTTTAAATCCTCTTCCCTACATAAGCTATTCATATTTAGTTGCATTTGTTCAGTATTATGCACCACAGCTACTAATTAAGTTATATTTTTCAAAATGCATTAAAGTGTTTAATGAACAGGACAGCATTTACATTTCCTTGCAATGCTGCTTTTAATTGGAATATTTAGCCTTTATGTGAAGCTGGTCTCCACATACCATTTCCTTTAAATTAATACTATAAAAAACTTGCTACATGTTCTTTTAATAGTTCAGCTGACTGTGAACCTCCAACAGTTTTCAGTTTGAAACATTTTTGCCGAGAGTTAAAATGGCATTTGAATATACCACTGTACTACATGCCACTCCCACTATAAATATGACTACCAGCATTGCAAAAATGATGATAGTGTAGACTATAGGAACCATCAAAGAAATGGAGAGGAGTGGAAGAAAGGAAAAAGAAATGAAGGTTAAAGTCTGGTAAGTGTATGCTTAAATCAGAAGACTAAGTTGATGCTATACCAAATTCTTGATTGAAGACCATCTTGTTCAATTTGGTGAACAAATGTTAGTTTGACAGACACATTTTAACAAGTTGGAAGGAAACAGATTATCTTCATTGACTGGCTGATTGACACAGGTTTAGGTTGACACTATAAAAATATCAGAAAAATTACAGCTTCAAACTTTCACAAGGCTATAAAAACTGACATTAATTACCCTTTTACTAATATTAAAATGAAGACTAATGTGTTTAAGCCAAGAACCTCTTGTTACATCACATCTGAAATGGAGCATTTCCTCACTGAAAACTCTGTTTTGAAGGTGAAAAGTTGTCTTTTATTACCTTTGGCTAAATCCTGCTGTTCATGCAGGAAAGCAAGAATGTAGTACTATACATCTATTGCTATATATCTACTACTACATATAGTGGAGGGGTGGGGGGAAGAACAGAACCCATAAAACACTCTCCTTAAAATAAAAGAACACAAAAGTAATGAAAATAAAAAACACACACTTTGTACTCTGTAAAATTATAAGCTAATATGTCAAAGTGAAATTCCTTAAGAGCCATAAGATTTTATAATTCTTGACTTTGGCAAAAGTCCCTTTCTTTTTATTATTATGTTATAGTAAAAGTAGAAACCATTCGTTTCAGATTAGAAAAATGAAAGTTTTAGTTTTATTTGAGTAACGTTTTTATTTGAGTAACGTTGTCTAAAAGTACTAAATTAAGTGCACAGTAACCAGAGTTACTGCACAGTAGCACTAAATGCCTTTTTAGTGACACTACTGCACAGTAGCCTAATAATACTGCACAGTAGCATATTAGCACTGTTCGTAATGTGATATGCTATTGCACAGGGTTATTAGGATACTACATGGTTAGCATCTCATATAGGAGGTGCCCAGTGCAATCCATCTCATTTTATTTAAATTTGTAATTCTCAACCAGAGTGCCAAAGCACATTGGGGTGCTTTGATGTCCTTTTGAGGGTGCTGCATTGTCACACAATGTTAGCACTTTTTGGTGTGCAAACATTTTTCACAAGAGATTTCAAATAGGAATCCAGAGTTAAACACACTGCCTTGCTGTGGTCTTTCTGAGTTCTTTGCAACAGAAAAAAATTGCTGTTTTTTTCCAAAATCAAAAAAGGAAAGTAAACTTAGGAGCTAACATTTTCTGAAGATTGCCTTGAGTCTAACAGGGTATTCCCAAAGTCTAATGAGGGGTGCCTTGAGCCTAAAACATTTGATAACTAATAATGTAAACAGTCTATTTCTCAAACATATTTGTTGTACACAAGTAATAGGAGATGCTTTAAGCCTGAATATGTTATTTGAAACTTAATTATTTACTCCAGAAGCTTACGGATGACTAGAGTCTGGTGTCCTTGCAGACTGACTGATGCCCAGTGCTAGTAAAGCCTGTATAAAGAAAACGGGAGGGGAAAAAGTCAGTAGAAAAAAATATTATGGAGTCTCTAGAGTTCTGGCTTGAAAGGAGATTCAAGCTTGTTTTTTTGTATATACAGTTCAAGAAACAAAACAACATTAGCTCAAAACAGTAATTTCACAAGAAATATTCACTCTCAGACAGGACAATGTCAACCAAAAGGAATTCACCTAAATCATTTTAGTTTTAGCTGTAAGAAGTTTAAAGCAATTTAAAACAGAAGTTAAGGGTTTATTTAATATAATAATGAATATTTTAAAAATCTCTCCACTTAAATTTAAAAATCAGGGAACAAAGGATATACAAGTTAAATATATTTGCTATAAACAGAAATTATGCATGAACTATAAACAAATATAGTAATTTCCATTACATTTAATGCAATCTGAAGTGAAAGTATCCTGTACATTTAGCATTAAGGATTGTCCAACCTAGAAAAAATATGTTAGTATTTCCTACATCTTGAAAATCTGATTGTATAAAAGAATTGATACATTGTGATACTATTAGACACGTATTAAATTCTGGTAGTGCAATCCCTTATAAATCCAGGCCCTTATCCTCCAAGGATTAAGCATGTACTTTAAAACACATCAACCTAAACATGTTAAGGAGCTTACGTATGTGCTTAAGTCCTTGCAGTGTGTTTTATCAATATATACAGCTCACTTGTATGTGTGGCAAGTGCATGGCATCACTCTATAGCAAGTAATGCATGTACAGGGTAACAGCCATAGTGGTAGAAGTTTGTACCATTTATCTAAAGCTTTTCTTGCATTCAAAACTTGTCAATGACCCAGGAAGGAACAAAGCATGGTATCCAAGCTTTTCTTGGATTCAAAACTTGTCAATGACCCAGGAAGAAACAAAGCATGGGATCTAAATAAAACTTATGCAACTGTTTTTTGAAACAGAAGAACATAACATTTGAAGAATTACATAAGTTTTATCTGTTAAAAGGTGTTAATGTGGGAAAGTCAAACCACCACAAGTTTGGAAATGCCAGATCTCTAGTTAACCAGAACTTAATTTCTCCCACCTAACATGTGCATTATGATGCAGTCTTTAACTGGACAATCACATATTATTTGTTCTACATGACCACACCATTGGCGATGAATGAAGCATAAAGGTGCAAGAGAATGGAGGATGTTTTTGTACTTAAGGAGGCTCTTGTATCTGGTACATCAGATACCTGGCTTCCCTTCCTGTCTCAAACACTGACTTCCTAGGTACAAATACACAAGATCATTACAATATGTTTCCATAAAGTAGGCATATTCAGTTGCATAGGCAACCTAAATTCTGTGCACTTGACTAACAGCTTTATTTAACATCTGTGTATATTATTTTACTTGGCAACTTGAGAGTTAAAAAACAACAAAAACAAATCAGGGTTTATTTCATAAAGCATGGTTGACACTATGGGGCATTCATAATTTAAAAAGGAAAAATAACTAAAAGGCATTAAAATATTCAGGATTGCCTTAATATCTTAAATGTATGTAAACAAAAACTACAACAGCAGAGGTACTAAGCCAAACTTTACTAGTTAAAAACACAACAGGATTACAAAATTTCCAGCCACACACTGTTCAAAATTTTAGGCTAGAGTGTTAATAAGAATTCAACAATTCTGTCATTAAAGTGGTCTGTCAAATAAATTATACTGATACAGAAAACAAAAATAAAAGATCAAGTTACTGAAGCAGTGGGGGCCAACCTTTTTGGCAGGCATGCCACAAACTAACCCATACCGTCCCATACAATCCCCTCCCCCTGCCTGTTCTGCTGCTTTGCTTTCTGCAGTATCTGTTGCAGTGCTGCCTGGTAAAATTTATTTAGTAATGAAGTAACTGAAGCATGAAAACACACCCTACATTTCTCAGCTGTGAAAACAGTCTAATTAAGTTCCTTTGACTGATGAGGGTTGGCAAAGTTGAAATGGCTCCTGAATGTAATAAAAACCTACACTGTTCTTACTAAAGTGTTATCTGCTACTATACTTACTAAGAAAAAGCATGCAAAGCCATAGAAATTAATAAAAAAAGTGTTTCCTGAAACTTGAAGAAGCAAAAATCATTGCAATATGAAACAGATTAGATCCTGTGAACCAACCATTCAAACACAGAGATTCTATTTATAATCTAAACTGAAAACTAAAGACATTTTAAAAGCTTCAAATTCTAGTCTCCAGCCTCACCCCAATTTTACAGTGTTATATCATAAAAATGCCCTTAAGGGCTTCCCAAAACAAGCACTCTGTCTCAAAACAATAACGAACAATATACTAATTAAACAAAACGTTACTTCACTTTGCTGATTCCCAAGACTACTTGTAAGGAGCCCTATCATTTTTTAGCTTAACTAGTTACCACCACAATTCAGCCAACCTTCTCTGAATAAAGAGCATTATCTATTAATACAACTGCAGAAAAACTGTTTTCTCAATTATTTTAGTTAGTTTTCAAAAAGTTAAATCATGGCAACAAAACAACTACTCACCTGGTTGCAAGTATCTGCTAAAGAATGTATAGCTTCCGAAAACATGCTTGCAGAACCAGTATAAACCCAAGCAAGTAGTTTGAAGAAGAAATTCAACCCATTTCTAAGAAGGAAGAGAAGAAAATCAGTAGTAACACTATATAAAATTAACGTCCGTTGTTTTAAAATACTATGAAACCTATTTGTGTATAACCTTGTGTTATCCATCAAAAAGAAAGAAATTCAACTAGAAGCCAATTTGATGATTAGTACTTGTAATAAAGGTACCTGCGTTTTTTAAATATTTTCTGCATTGAAATATTTTCAATTGAATATAAAGATATAAAAAGATTCAATTAGTTTGAGCAACATATATTTTCTTTAAATAATTCTACCTCATAAAGTATACTATCCTGAAGTTATGATTTGTCTGAGGGCCAAGGATATTTGTGATATCTTTTACTGGACCAACTGCATAGTTGGAAGAGCTATTGAACAAGCTTTTAGGCTTCATAAGTCCTTCCTCAGGTTTAACATCAACCTCAAGGGAATTTCCATCAAAATCCTTGCCTCTCAGATGTTTCCTGGACCATTACAGCTACAAGATTCCAATTTCTCTGTCTTCACTTTCAAGACACTGCTCAATGCTTTTGCAGTTTATAAATATTTCAGGAGGATTTTGACCCTCTTTGCCTCCTCAGCAGAGCAGCATAAGCTTCAAAACTGGTTCTCCCATTTTATTCTGAGTTTTCTATATGGCCCCACTCAATTCTAGCATAGCATCCTCTGACCCCTAAGTCCCATTCAAATCCCTGCAAACACAGAAGTACTGTTAGAGGAGCTGGGAATTTAGGGGTGGAGCAAGTGGGCTGCTGCTGAATTCCCTGCTTACAGAGCTGGATGTTTTTTGTGAGGGGGGGAGAGGGGAAGGAATGCAAGTGATGGCTGCATTGCCCTGCTCTGCCCCCCTGCCTTGCTGTTTGTTCTGCCACAGCTGCATGGTTTACATACAGCTCTCAAAACAGATCAATGACCTATTTTAACAAACTTAAACAATTTTAAACAATTCCTATGGCTTAATTAGACGAAATCGTCGAAGATTCATCATCTGGCTCTTCTAAATAACGGAAACCTAACTCATAAGCTAACTGCCATTGGCCTGCGTCCCCTAAAATCCGAAGCTGCCGCTTGTTAAATCCGGAACGCTGTAGGAGAAATCCAAACATGTATCACTCCTCTAGGGTTCTCGGTGGCAGTGGTGGAAGATCGGATCCACGTCGTCTGGTGCCTTGGGGCTCGGTCGGGTTTTGACAGTCCCGATCAAAAGACAATCTTGGCTCCATCAGGATACGCAGTCTTGGCAATTGACAAAGAAGATTACTCACGGGTTGGCTTACCATTGGACTGAGCAGAATTCGAAGAACGACGATGTTCTTTTGTCCGTAGATCTCGAGACAACTGTCTAGACTGTGAGAGGTTAGTGAAACGGTCCCAGGATCTCGCAAATGACGGTGAGGCCATGGTCTTATTCACTGGAGTGATGTTAATCCTAGCACACATGCTCTCGGATTCCAAGCACAATACGAGACGCCAATCATTGCCAGCACAAGGTGATCTGCGCCGGTATATTCGGGGCGTCCTGCATGCCACACGTGGGCCTTTTGACTAAACAGTCCTGCAACAAGCGCTGGCAGTGGAATAGGCCAACGAGTATTACATGTTATCATGTCGATGTTGGTGACATGTCCTCTACTCCACGAAGCTTGTCTAACTAAGAAGCTTGCTTCTTCTTGGTTCAGCAGGTCGGATCCAAGTTCTATGACTAAACGTCCTAACCATACAGCTAGAGTCTCTTCAGGTTGAATTTTTGATGCTCTACATAAATCCTGCAACTCAGTTCTGGTGCGAGCATAATAAGTAGTAGCAACTTGGTTAGTTGTTGTTGCAGAACAAGCTGCTCCTTTGGGAGATGATGCTGTCATAGGCTGAACTGCTGCCGCGGGGGTTACTGCTACTGTTGCTGCTTCAGGCAGGAGGGGCGGATGCTCCCCTCCGCTTGACTCTCTCCTTCGTCGGCAGGAAGGCGTGGTCGGCCGAGACGCTGCTGCGTTGCTAGGCGGGGTTGACGGCGACGATGCTGCGTCAATGGGCGGAGTCGCTGACCGAACTCTCGCGGGTTCGTTAGAAGCTCCACCCTTCTCTTCCGGTTCTTCCACGCGGTCTCCCTCTTGCTCGGCGCCATCTTGGACTGGCATTTCAGGCTCCTTTTTCTCAGCCGCTTCTTTGACTGATCAGATCGCCATCTGCAGCTGGGTTTTCAAACTTAAGTTTTTCTGCATTAGATTCATTATAGCACAAATGGTTGCACTACCTTCTCCCCCCTTGTCGTACCGCAAGGCCACTCTTTCATCCGCAGGGCGTTCCTCCGTCTCCAGATCTTCGCGGAGCTCGGATGGAAGCTCGCGACCCCGTAATCTAGACATTATCATCCCCGGGGGGAACGGGCTGATGGGCTCTGGTTCTTCACTCTCCTGAGCATATCGTAAGCATTGGGCACACTCCCGGGTGAAAGTCGGGTTCGTTTCATCCGCTGGGTTGGGTTCGGCAAGGGACACAGTATCGAGGGGCCTAAATAGGACCCGCTCATCTCTCGTTATACACCCGAACGCCGCAGGGAGCAAGTACACTTCCCTTTCTCTCGGGGCTCCGTCTTCAGAGATTCCCTCTTCTCCCTTTAGCGACAGACGGCTGCTTACAAATCTTTCACCTGTTCCACCCGCCTGGTGGTAAGCGATATGTATCTCTAATTCTTCAAAGCTTTTCACTTGGCGTTGGTTATCGCGCCAAGGGCAGTTCCTAACCAATTCTAACTCTAGCATATTCTCTCAATCCCGTCTGGGTTGCTACATGCGCATTCTCTCCCGATCCCATCCTCGTCGCTATGTGCAGGCCGCGCCCCGATCCCACCTTTGTCACCATGTGCAGCGGCGATTCCGATCTCATTCCCGTCGCCATGTGCGAGCCGGGGGCGAGCCAGGCCCGTCTTCATTGCACACGGGCTGTGGCCAGCAGCCTGGGCACACGGGGCTGGAGAGAGCCGCTGGGCGGTTTAGCGCACGCGAGTTAGAATTAGTTACGGAGGTGTAATGGTTGATTGAAAAGATTGTTTACTTACACCCAAAGATGGTATTGGTGTAGGCTGGACAGGTTTCCAGGCACAGCTCCCGCCTGGATCCTCACTAGAGGAACACGACAAATCGATTGCTCCCATGGAGTTGTTCAGGCTCCGCGGGTCCGGTTCGGTTAGACTCGAAAAGTTTCCCCGGAGTTACTTAGGCTCCACGGGTCCGAAGTTACAGGAAAGGGATACGTCTAGGATTGCACTCAGCGACAGGGAGACGCTAGAAGCGAAAGCTCCGTAGGCTCGGTTCTATTGCCTCTATTGCCTGCTTAGGGGAGGCGCGTCGGGTCCGCAAGGGTCCGCAGCGCTTGGAGATCTTCACACAGAATCTCTCTCGTCCTCCCTCCTCCGACTTGGGCGGAAACTACCCAAGCCTTTTGTATGGCTAGCAAGCCAATCGCTAGCCGCCACGTGTGCCTACATTAGGAATGGGCCAATAATGTGGCATGAATCCTAATACAAATGGCGGGAACTTCTTTACAGCGTGTATCACTATGATGCAAAAGAGATGCACCCTGCAAAGAAGCTGTAATCTGGCGGGAAATCCCCCGTTGCACCAGAGTTCTTTCTTGTAGCAGAGAACTCTACCGTGCAAAGAAAGCGACAAATTGGCGGGAAATAATTTAGCGGTGCTGAAGCGCACACACAAAGAAAAAAAAAATCACACCTTTGGGTTGTGACAACAACAAAGGGCTGAATAAAACTCTGGGAGAATATGGATCTGTCAAACCGTTTCTCTGGATGGCAAATTTAGATACTTGTATGCTTGGCAGAAAACAGGTAGCTAATAAAATAATTTTTAACCTGTTTTCTATCAAGTGTACAAGTATCTAAATTTGCTCCTGGAATTTTATTCAGTTCTTTATTGTGTAGTCTCCGAGGATAGATTTAAAAATATTGCATCTTTTTAAAAATAAATTTATTCAAGAATAAATCTCAAACTGTGACAAGCTATGTTAAGACCTAAACTTACAATAGTCATTTAAATTAATAAAAGTTATATAAATATTCAGACCACAGTACAGGCAGCCCCTGCTTAACGCTGTTTTGCTATAATGCTCATTTAAAATTGATACCCGATTCCACCTAGCACTCAGCAAGTTTTGTTATAATGTCCGCAGTCACCATCTTGGGTCATCAAAAACTTTCGATTTTGCTTAACAATCAGTTTTTCAGAAACCAGTTAAGAGCACTAAGTGGGGTTGCCTGTACATTTTTACCGCTTCAAAAAAAATCCAGTGAAGTGAGGGAAGCAACCAATTAAATATGTGCAGCCAGAATACACTGAAGTGATAATCTAGGTTCTGGACAACTGCAGCCCCTTCTGCAAAGCAGCAGAAATATTTTCTTTAACTCAATTTATTGTTTAATTCAGTTCAATAACTAGCTCATTCGAAGTTGACCAATGAAACAGAAAGTGAAACATGAAAACTTAAAGTGTACATACAAAAAGCTAAAATTTATTAGTTTTAAGGTCTTAAAAAAAATGACCAGAGACAAAAAACAGTTCAATTCATTGACTTCAGAGACTACTTCCTGTTTAATTAAAAAGTTGCCTTTGAATTTAAAACGTTTTGAGAAACATTTTTTCTTATGTATCCAGTATATTTAACTAATGAATATTTTAGTTCTGATGTTCTAGTTTCCATCCAAAAGGTACAAGTACAAAAAACAAAAACAAAACAAAAAAAACCATACACCTTAATCAAGCAGCAAATACAAAGAAAAGTAAATTAGTATTTTCTAACAGTAAAACTTGAAAATTAAGTATCTGAATAAATGCATGCTTAGAATTACAGATGGCGCATCTTTCTAGTGGGCAAAACCAAAAATACTAATCAAATTTAGTGTATTGGCTATCTTTGGTTCAAATCAACATTTTTCATTAGTTACCACTCAATATATTATTTTAGAATAACTAAAAAATACAAATTCAATGCAAGATTAAAATAATAATTTAAAATAAAGTTTATTGCTTGTTGATTTAACTTATTTATGTTAATTGTGATGTAAATCAATTGCCTCAATATAAAGGCACACATTTTAAGAAAAATAAGGGACTGCAACATTGGTTTTCACTTTATAAAAACTTCTCTCGACAATATAAACCCTCATAGAAGACTATAAAAAGTACACACTATGACTGAAGTCAAACTCATATAGATTAATAATGCATTTGAACATTATTAAAACAGCTGCATATTTCTGTGCTACATTTGAAAATGACTGATCACATTTCTTTTGATCTTTCATATATTTACTTTTAGAAAAAGAACACACATGATAAATTTCATCTGGATTGGTAAATTTTTGGCAAAAAGTTATCATGCAAACCTCTACAAATGTATCTTTGAGACATGCCATCTCAAACATAACAATGTTAGCATGACAATATAATAATCTTTATGAAGCATGACCATGAAAAATGTATATTCTTAATATCTATTTTTCTTTATTCGGCAAATATTGGTTTCCTTCCTGTATTTTTTATAATGAAGCTTTAAACAAAAGCCATATTCCTGTGTTTTAGAAGTAAAACAGTTTAGGGACCACCTACATTTTTAACAGAGTCCTGTACCCCTGGACTGGAAGCTCATGGTAAAAAAACAAAACAAAACAAAACCAAACAAAACCAAAAACAAAAAACACAGAGGAGCCCAGAAGGAAAAGTATTTGTGAAAAAAAAAATTGTGGTTTTTTGGGGGTTTTTTTTCAGGGGTGTGCAACAGTTGGCTTTTCTTTAAAAAAAATCACTATCTATCTATATATACCTTGCCCCCAGATGCTTTAGATACAGCGGGCACATCTACACATGCGCCCAACTGTGCAATAACCGCCGGTACGGTGCAGTCCCGGCACCGCATGGGTCATTTCTGACCTTACTGCACAGTAGCAACGAGCTAGTACCCTTGTTGCTATTGTGCAGTAGCAGCAGCATAACCATTTGTGCCAACCAATGCTACATCACCATAGCAACGAGCTACGTTACCATAGCTCGCCACCACAGCAACATAACGTCTTATGTAGACATACCACAGAGATAAAGGCTAATCCCATGCAGAAGGCTATACCTCTGCATGGCTGAAGAGGAGAATTATCTCCTTAACCACCACCAAGCTGCCAAGTATCTATCTCTACTCTAATATGGAGCTCTAATCTGCAAAGGAGTACACAGTCAGGAATTCAGTAGATAACAAAACATTTGTGGTTATGCTCACTTCTAAGGAAGAGAGCAGGATCTCTGCATGGATCTCCAATATGGAAAAGCAGGAAGGGAGCAATACTACATAAATCATTTTTTTAGGCATTCTAGAACACACACTCACAGGGGTGGTTACCGTATAGTGAATGAGAAACTTTAGATAGAGTGGGTAACTATATAATCTACTAAAAGACAGGGATTCACAATCAAATGATTTACTGCCCTTTCCCCCCCCCAAACATATGAAGAAAAGGGCTATAAGAAAACTCCACAAGCTATTTCCCCTAAAATTAGGCTATCTTTGTAGGTCTGGTATGTTGTGCTCTTTAATAGTATCTATGGAAATTAATATTTTTTGGAAATATTAAATTCATTTTTTCTTCAAATAAGATTCACTTAGTATTACCAAAGCATATCTTCTGGCACTCCTCCTCTAGAAGGGCTTTTCTGCGAGTCTTTTATATTACAAGCCTCCTTACTTTTTCAGCTGGATACTAATAATAGTTTTCAGACAAGTTTTCCAATTAAATTTAACTCTTTTTTTTTTTTTTTTTTTTATAAAACATGGGGGGTGGACGAGATGCGCAGCAAAACCTTCCTTATGAAAAATTCAACACTTCCATATTACCTGATAGGGTCTTTGAGAAATCCACCAAATGTGCAGGAGCATTTTTTCTGCCAACTTAAAATTCTAGCACACAAGTAACAACGTGTTTCTAAACACAAAAAGAACCTCACGTATGGTACAGAACATATGAAAGGGAACAAGCTAGATGTGTCCAACTTAGCAGTCCCTCTTCAAAAATTTTGGTTGCTATTTCAAGTATTAATTGTTTGGCTGACCAACTTCAAAAAGACTAGCCATTCTTTGATCAAGGATGGAACAAATCTCTCTCATCTCCACATAAAAGAGAAGGCACTTGTAAAAAGAAGGTAACCTGCTTACCAATACATTGCAAATATATCCATACATTCCAATTGATATCCGATTTAGCACACCAGATTAGCCTATTCAAACTCTTATTTCATTACGTGATTTCTTTAGTAGAATTTTGCTAAAACTAGGAAAAATCATTAGAGATTACATGAAATGAAAAAACACACGTTTTAAAATGAGGATACACCACCATAAAATGTATCACTTATTTTGAATATATGTTTAGTTTATGATATTCAACAGAATAACAGAAATGTACTGACACACATCTGCTAAAGTAAATCTTAAGAGATGTTATTGCAGTACTTCATTATTTTACAGAAAAAGGAGAACAAAGCAATGCACTTCAGTTCCCAAAGAGGGACCCTAAACCTGAAAGGAAGCTATTAGTCTTAGTACTTTTGGAAGTCAAGCCATTTAAGGCACATACGTTTAACACTCTGGACTCCTCTTAGAGAAAGCTTACTTTCTACAGCACAATTCTGCTGCAGTTACATAACCACAGAATTGTAAAGAATATAAGAAACTATAAAACTTAAATGTGTAGACTACTTCCATTCTTAAGATATACTGTTTTTATACTTGCTGTACAAAAACTTCTACTTTTTCACACTTACATGCATATAGCCACCATCACCACCTTTCCTGGTCCCTTGAACATCATAGCTGCTGTGCTGGAGCGTGGCTACACAAAGAAATAAGGGATGCTTAAAATAGATTGTTACATTGAATCAATAAAGCAGTAAAAATAGCTAAATATCGACTGCATGAAGGGTCTTCAGTACAACTCATATAGTTAGAATATCATTTAGTACCACAATTCTTAAAGGAGTTGAAGTTTACTTCTGAATAATATACCATATTTACTCAATTAGACAAGGCTTTCCCCCCCACATACACATTTAACATGAGGGGAAAAGCCCTCTGCCTTGCAATCAAGCAGGAGGCAACCAGGGAGCAGGCAGCTGCTATGGCTCCAGCCCCAACTCAGGGTTGGGGCTGATGCTGGAACCAGAGCAACAACTGCTCCCTGCCCCTCTCCACTGCCTCTGCATGTCCTGCCACTCCTCCTGTGCAGCCCCTAGTTCCCCCCACATTCCCCACACTACACCTTATCCCCTCTGCCACACACTTACCTTTGCCCTGCACCAACGAGCTCCACACCTACTGCAGCCTGGGGCACAGAGCAGGGCTCCAGCTCAGCCTAGTAGCAGAGGCATATTACCAGCACTGCTGTTCTAGCCCAGCCCTGTAGCAGCAGCACTGCTTCTACCAAGTCAGGCTGGAGCCATGCTCCATGCCCCAGGCTACAGCAGGGATGGAGCTGCCGGTGTGGAGCAAAGGTAAGGGGGAGGAGATGGAGCAGAGACCTGAGACTGTGGGTGGCAGAAGCAAGGGGGGGGAGGAGGGACAGGGGAGAGAGGAAGTCAGGGCAACCTGAGGCTGCAGGCAGGGAAGGGGAGAGGCAGCATGGGGCAAGCTATCTGCCCCTCTCACTGCCTGTCTCACGACCTCTACACTGCCTTCCACACGTGCCCCCCCACTACCTGCCCTACCACATGCCCACCCCCAACCTGCCCCCCTCATCACCTCTCCCCCAACCATGTGCAGTAGCGGGGAAAAACTAATTTAAGACAATCCTCCAATAATTAGTTTCTATACATGGACAATTATAATACATTTATAAAACTTTCTGTAGTTGTTACCATAGACAACTCATTAAATGTACCATTTGGGGCCGTAACGGATGTTCACTTAAATGCACCATATGATAGGATCCCCAATCCCAACAGTTGTGCCACACGTACGTGGCAGGAGGCATGATTCTGAGATCAGATCTCAATGATGCCATACTTGCCAGTTCATAAGCCCACGCTCTCCCTAAACCAGTAAACTGAAAGCAAGGTGGCCACAGGTCCAGGACTGGGGCCAATAATCAGCTGTCAGCCCGGCAGGGACCGCATGGGAGCTGGTTCCAGACCTCCAGTGCAGTCCCCATCATGGGCCAACAATCAGCTGATTGTCAACCCAGTCAAAGTTGTTCTATATGTGGAACAATGTTACAGCTAGTTTGCCATTTTAAGGCATCTTAAATTGGTACATATGAGCACACTTGCTATTTATGCCACAATTAACATGGGCCTTGGTGTTATGCATAACCAAGAATACATGCCATTAGAAAGAACCGTAATGAAGAATAAGCAAGCACAGAAGCTTCCACCACAAGCCCGTTTAACCAGGAACAGAAACAAGAGACCCACAGAATAAGGAATCTCTCTGCATGAAAGGAGCCATAAAGTTGTTTAGAGCAAGGAGAGAGGAAAGCGAGCATGGCAACAGATGGTGAGAAAAATCAAAACCAGACAAAGAGGAAATGAAATAAAAATAAAAGATTAATTTGATTTTTTTTTTTAAACAGTGAATTCTGCATTGTACATATTCAGAGTCCAAAAGGTAGAATCACAGATGGGAATGCAATTGTACAAAGCTCTCTTCTAGTGACCATTAAATGGGCTTTAAAACCATCATTGAAGTAATGCTAAAAAGTTTAATGCTTCATTACAAGCAGATATAAAATAATATATTTAGGTATTTACACATATGCCCAACTGTGCAGTAACCTCTGGCATTTACACTTTCCTGCAAGATCTACCAAGTTCTACTATTGTTGCAAACATTTTCTTAGAAATATGCTGTAACACTATACAAGTCAGCAAATTTTAACTAAAGGAATTAAGCTAATTCTTACCTTAGTGTCTCCAAAGAAGTCTTTGTATTCCTTCAGTAACTTCTGATTTTTAAACAAATCTATGATACAACAACTGTAGTTAAATATAGCACTTACATTTGAAAACCTGAAAAATCATTTCCATGGTTACTTCTCATAGACAACTCAGATAAATTTGCTATGATATATCAACATATTTATATTAAACAGTGAAGTCTTGTCAAGCTAACATGTATTAAAAGAGATCTTTCTTTTCTTAATGGAATCCAGGAACAAGGTAAAAATGGCACTGACATTGAAAATGTACCTATCTACTTAATCAAACACTGGCAAATGTCTTATTTTACTCATTGCATAAATTACAAAGCTTGACAAATAATTTTAAGTCTCAGGAAAGAGATTCTGTGCTTCACTTAAGAGGTACAGTACTAAATTCACAGTTCAACAGAAAAAGGGGCTTTCAACCACCTTTACACACACACACACACACACACACACACACACCAGATTCTGGGCTTTTTCATAGTACTTATAATAATAGACAATATACCTGCCTGTCCCAGCACTGACCAGAAACCTCTAGAGATCTGTGCATTATGCCCGTGCCTCAGAAGAACCCTCTTGCATTCCTGACATGACCCATATACCAGGGCTTGAGATTGGAAATTTATTATAGTTTCCTAGGTTCCCAAGTTACCATTCCAAGATAATTTTTTGATCAGTGAATCTAGAGCTTTTAAAGCTGTTTTGCTGTGCTCACTTCTTTTCACCTGGCACAGGGGAAAGGAGCTTGCATCAGATTCTCTCTTTCTCTCTTTCTTCAGCGCTCAACAAAACCCTTTTCTCTCTTCCATTCCCATATGAATGTGTAACAAATGAAAAACTCATACTGCTCTATGAGATCAAAACTCCTAAAGTCCTACACAGCGTTGTACAAACGTAGACTGCTTAAGATGGTCCCTGCCCCCAAAACCTTGAAATTGAGGATGAAAAAACAGGGAATGCAAGCAAGCATGAGAAGTTCAGGCTACATGAAAAGCAGTCACCATTTCGTATACAAAGAGTTTCAACCCCGTCAATTTGTATCAACCGAGCAACATCCTAGCACCATTTTTTTAAGGGAATCTGCTTTGCTTCAGATTAAAATCTAGAAACTTTTTGTCAACAGTTAGGCTTTTCAGGCTACAAGTCTGAAATCACCTGCCCAAATCTTTCAACATTTTCAATCCTTGGAACCTGTACATAAAGTATAGGAAAAAATTACTTTGTCTCTCTTTGGAATTACACACAGCTAAACTATACAAGTATAGAAATACCTAAAGGATCAGGCCCTTTTATGCTTTCAGCTTAATTCAGTACTAAAATTACTTCCAAGAACTACAACAGACCTCTAATTTTAAGTTGCGCAACTGAAAAAGTTACATTAGCTGGCCAGTCCTTCCAGAGAGACAGAAGGAAAAATGGAAGCCTGTACAAACCTTCCCTTACAGCATAAATATAGAACTAAAATTTTGTTTTAAAGCAAACAGTGGATGAACAAATAAGTTAAAAAAAAAACAACAAACTTTTAGATTAAAATTGCCAAAGCTATACTTATTTCAGTGTTACACATATTTCAATAACTTTTTTCCAGGTAAATGATGCATATGAGTAAAGTAAGGTAATAGGCAAAACAAATAAAATGTAAACAATAAATAAGACTGGACACAGGAAGTGTCATTCCTGATTGGAGTATTGGACTGAAGTTTGCTCCATTTTTTTTAATTGTCCTTTAACAGCTAACAAATGAATGAAAAATTAAAGCTATTGCTTTTCAGTCGCATCTCATACTCCATTCAGCTCTCACACTTGACCACGTGTACGCAAATAAGGACAAGAAAATTCCACAAGTAACAAATCAGTAGGGCTGGGCAAAATTTCAACGTCAGTTTTGTTTCGATGCTGTTTCAACTTGTTTCAAAGTCGAAACAGCAAAATCAAAATGAAACAGATATTGCCGAAACAGCCTCAAAACAAAACGAGGCAAGTCAAAACATTTTGCCGTTTCAACGCTGTTTCAAAGTTTCGCCCATAGGGTATAATGGGGAAGGTTGAAACAGCCTATAACTTTGTCATTTGTGGCCTGATTTGAATGAAACTTGCAGAAATGGTAGCCCTTTCTAAGGGCATGACGCCTGCCAAGTTTCAAGGAGATAGGTACATGGAGTTCAGGGAAACTTCAAGACTTTGGGGTGCAAGCAAAATTCCCTTGTACGTGTTAAGCCACAGTCGGATCAAAACTGCAGGCATGCTAGCCCCTGGTGAGGCAACAAAGCCTGCCAAGTTTCAAGGAGATAGGTGCAGGGGTTTGGGGGAAACTGTACCTCAAGCTGAGGACAGGCAAAACTCATGACATGGGTGACACTGTGTGTGTTAAGGCGCAGCAGGGTGAAAGCTGCAGGTATGCTAGTCCCTGCTGAGGCCATGAAGCCTGCCAGCTGTTAAGGAGATAGGTGCAGGGGGGTTCTGGGGCCCTGCACCCATAGCTGCTGACAGGCAAGACTCATGACATGGGTGCTTGTGCAACTGACTGTGTCTGTCTTGGGGCAGAGGGGGGTGAAAACTGCAGGCCTGCTAGGCCGTGCTGTGGCCACGATGTTGGCTACAAAGGACCAACTTGCAGGATCATCATAAAATTCTAGTTTATTAGATGGATGCAAAAAAGTCAGATCATAAACCTTGGGGCTGATCCCCTCAAACATGCATTCACACACATGTGCACGCGCACTAGCTAGCTAGCTAGCTAGCTAGCTAGCTATGAATACTAAGCACTGGTGCCAACATTGTTATATGGTACAACTTACTTTTAAGCAAAGTACATTAGTTAAAAAGTTAAAAAGCATAAAATATAAAAAGGGTAAAATGCCATGGCACATACAACAAATAGACTAAATACAATGAGGGGGAGACATAGTGATGCAGAATACTATTTTACACACATAAAAGCACCTACAAAATATATTTATTACAAGCACACCTTAACTTTGTAACAAATGTACTTTGTTTAAAAGTTGTACCACATAACATTGTTAGCACCAGTGCTTAGTATTCATAGCTAGCTAGATAGCGCGCACGCACATGTGTGTGCATGCACGTTTGAGGGGATCAGCCCCAAGGTTTATGACCTGACTTTTGCATCCGTCTAATAAACTAGAATTTTATGATGATCCTGCGAGTTGGTCCTTTGTAGCCAACATCGTGGCTGCAGCACGGCCTAGCAGGTCTGCAGTTCTCACCCCCCTCTGCCCCAAGACAGATACACTCATTTGCACAAGCACCCATGTCATGAGTTTTGCCTGTCAGCAGCTAGAGGTGCAAAGTCCCAGAACCCCCTTGCACCTATCTCCTTGACAGCTTGCAGGTTTCGTGGCCTCAGCAGGGGCTAGCATACCTGCAGCACCTTAACACATAGTGTCACCTATGTCACGAGTTTTGCTTGTGCACAGCTTGAGGTAAAATTTCCCCCAAACCCCTGTACCTATCTACTTGTAACTTGGCAGGCTTCACGCCCTCAGAAGGGACTACCATTCCTGCAAATTTCATCCACATCAAGCCAGAAATGACAAGGTTATAGCCTGTTTTGTCCTTCCCCATTATATCCTATGGGCGAAACATCAAAATGGCAAAACTGTTTTAACAGAACGGAACAGCTGTTTCGAATCAAAACAAAATTCAAAATGGAACACTGTTCCGTCAAAACGTTGAAACACCGGTCAAAACGGAACACTGCCGTTTCATACAGCCCTACAAATCAGTTCTCCTTCCTTAGGCACACTGCTCAACAAATGACCTAATATATACGATATGGCAGTTTATGACATATATCATTAATAATATAAATCTAAACAATAATAATTTATATCTTGCCCTTTCCAGGTTGCCCCAGAAAAGTGAGAGGGGCTTATTCATTTAAAACAATTAAAAGAAACGTGCATCACCTCCAAATTATAGAAACAATGTGATAAATTGTATGTTGCAAGTGGAAATTTTTTTCTGTACACCGAGTCTTTGCACTATTTCTTGACCTTTTTCTAGGTTCTGACTTATACAATAAACCTTTATATGCTAAAAGTTAATAATCAAAATAACCAGATAACATGTAGCCAAACAAGTGCTACAACACAAAACAGGTAAAGCAAGGATTTAACACTGGGTTCGGTTGTTAGAATTTGTGAAAATTCCCCACACAGGAGGCAAATCATTCTTCAAAACCAATTAAGATGTTTATCTTCTATCCACAAAAAAGCAAGAACATTTCCATTAAGAATAACCTGAACATTGTATGTATCCAACGCAGTCGGTATGCATTTTATTCTGAGAAGAATGTGTAGTATTTCTTATGCTAGCACTAGAGTGAGATCTCTACCTCAAAACAAATATGTCTGTTAACACATCACCCTCACATCAATGCACATCTTCCTAAAAAAATTATAAAACTGGAGTTCAGTAATCTATAAAGCATTTGTAGATACCTGAAAATTGCACTTACTTTCTCTGTATTCTATCTCTGCTTCTTTACGTCGTTTTCTCTCTCTAGCAAGAGCTTCTGGGCTACCCCAAACTTCTAGGTACCTGCACAAAATACAAGTGAATAATTTGGGAATTCTTTTGATTTACACAAATTAATCTTCATGTAACAATATATGGGGAAGTTCTCTAAACAGTTTTTGATTACACAAGCCTTGTCTAACAGGGAAGCATAATGGCTGACCAACATTTGCTCCAAGAGGAAACTCCAAAAGTTAATCTCATGGATAAAAACCTTTCAGACAAAGAAACATTAGATCTCTTTTTAAAAACGTACAATGTAGCCTTCAATTCTGTACATGACTCCTAGCTACAACAACCGGGGTGACAAAATGGTTTAGTGATACAGAACAGGAAAAAATACTACCATCCCTTTCATAAGAAGGGTTATCAAAAATTATATAGTATTTATTATCCTCTTAAATGATCCAAATTAAATAAACCAAATTATTCCATTAAAAAAAAACCAGAGATTCTTACTTTGCCTCTACATCTGATCGTAAAAACACAGTGAAAGCTTCAGTGTCATCATGGGGACTTCGTCGTCTAATTTTTCTCAGCTGTTCCAGATCACTAAGGAAAAATGGGCATAGATTACCGCTAGTAAAAGTCAAGTCCCTATTATACATAAGACATATAATGTAAAAGTTCAAATATATTTATTCTTACTTAAAAATAGGATACATTCTGTAACCAAAATGGTATACAGTAAAAGTTCTGTTAACTGGCATCTTACAAGCTGGCATGCTCTGTTAACTGGCATGCCGGCTTGTAAGATAAAGTGAAACCGGAAGCATCCACCACGGCACTTCCAGTTTCTCTGAGCCCCCACGGCCTGGGGCAAAGCAGTCTGCACTGCCAAGCCGCCACGGTCTGGGAGCATGACAGGCTGTGCGAGGCACGCCTCCCTGTCCCGTGGGGCCCACAGAGCCCGCAAGAGGGACGGCGATGCAGCAAGAGGGGTGGTGGGAGAAGCGGCGGCCGAGGCCGCTCAATTAACTGGCATATTTTGTTATCCGGCATCCCCCATTCCCAGGGGATGCCGGATAACAGAGCTTTCACTGTACTACCTTTTTCTTCAGTTTTGTAAGTTTAAAGAAGTGGACATAAAACTTAAATTTAGGGGTTTTGTGAGTTTTTTTACTTAAAAGTTCAATAGCAATGAAAACTATAACAAGCAATATTTAAAGTTGCTTTTGATGGTCATGTGACTTGCATTTGTATGCAAGTCACTCTTCAGACAATAAATTAAGAAACATTCCCTCTTAATCCTCTTTGGTGGCTACCTATTTGGAAATTAAAGTTCACCTGACACTAGAAAAAGCTAAAGAGATTAGCCCCAATACCCAGGTGACATACCCATTTTTTCAATAATAATACCTCTCAGGCTGCATTAATCCTGTTGCTGTGTATGTTGCTGTGGTGTTTAGCTACCAATGTTTTACTTTAACAGATGCGATTGGTGCAGCCCCACAGGAGACAAATGATGGGGTACAGTTATGCTAGCTCCAAACTGAAGGCAATATAGCTGCATTTGCATAGTGCTTCTTAGAATGGATTTGTCTGTGCAACGTGCTGCAATAATGCAATGAACTGCTTTCAGTTTGGGAGCTAGTGTGTGAAGTGGGCACGTCCTGTCTTAACACGGTGCTTGCTCTGACCCATCTTCCTGCTTACAGACTAATTTGGATGTTTGGGGTAAACCCCAGCTGGAGGTGTTGGGTAAAATCACACACACACACACACACACACACACACACACACACACACACACACAAGTAAAGTGATTTTACACACATTCTCTCTCTCTAGGAAAGAGAAAATATCAACCTAATCAAATCAGTCACCATGGTATAATTAACTTGAAACTTAGCCACCTTTCAGAAGATATGCCAACCTGGACTACAATGTCATACATCCATTACAACAGTGTTATGCCATTCATATGCACCAGATATCGTTTTTGAAAAACATCTTCACAAATCAAAAAATATCTAAACAGCTATAATTTCAGCTCAAACTACTGTACCTGGATTTAAGACAAAATTCATTTATCGCTCTCACTCCAGTGATGAAATTATTCTGTGTATATTTTGGTCCATACTCTCTCTTTTTAAGGACTGCTTTAACTTTAAAAACAGAAAAAGAAAAAAAAAAAAACCAAGAGAAAAAGGGATAGTATTATTAAGTGCAACTGAAAGTCATTTATGGAAACCGCTATAGCAGAAAGACCTTAAGGTCAATTTGATCCAACCTGAAAGATGGGGTCCCCCACCATCAACTGAAAGGAAACTTTCAAATTGTTGTTCCTGCCACTAATTTTGAGGTGGAGAAACAGAATGACAGAATTCATGGAAAATGGTATGCTGCCATGCACAGCAAACAAGGAAAATTATAAATTCACTCAAACTGGAAATAAATATTCCTTAAGAACAGAAAGTAATTAATTTTGTCCCTAAATACAATAAAATATTTCTCACAACAAACATATTAAAAATCTATGGTCTAGCAGGTCACTGAAGGCTTGGGACATTAGAAAAATAAATGTTAATTTCAGTACATGCTGTACTTACTCATATATAAAACTAGGTTCCCCACCCAATCAACATGGGGGAGAGGGCAAGGAGGAAGCCCCTCCATCTTATATTTTCATACAAGGAAACCACACTAAATATATCATCTATCATTAAGCTGCTGCCAAAAGCAGCACATACTCAGCAATGAAAACCAACTATGAAGTTAATTAAAATTCAGCCAACACTGAGCATGACTATAAAACACATGGCTGATATAGGACAAACATACCAATGGGAACTAACAAGTTGGGAACCACTATACCAACCCATCCCTTTTTAGACTGCAGACCAGAAGTGACCACAGACAAGCATACTGAAGACCAGAAGTGACCAGCATACTGCAGGCCAGCAGCCAACCCTTTCTTATACTCAGTATAAAAACAAAAACAAAACAAACAAACAAAAAAAGAGTTGGCTGCCGATTCTCGTATGCCGGTCACTTCTGGACTTCTGGTCTGGCAGCCAACCCTCCTGCGGACCGGCTGCCAACCCTTCATGGCCTACTACCGGGCTGCAGCCCAGGGGTTGTGGACCTCTGGGTTAGTATAACCCCCTGAATAAGATATATGATAGCACCTATTGCATGCAGTTCTCCTCAGCACCGACTCTTTTTCAAGTCATGGTAAGCCACTACACTGAATATATTTCAACTTCTCCTTCACTCCCACAGCTGAGCTGAACATTCCTTGTTTTCAACCAGCCTTAAATGGCTGGCAAACATTACTGAACAGGACCCTATACAGCTTACCCAGAATCCCCCTCTCATCCCCCTCAGCTACTGCATATGATTAGTGTGGCCCCACCCTCCATGAGATGGAGGGAGACCAGACTCATCTGCATATAAATCTTTGGAGCACCCCAGGACTCATGACAAGAACACCCAATACCAATCATAAGTGGGGGGCTAACTGGCACATGGGTCGGGGGGGGGGGGTGGATCTAGACCAAGCACACATACTGAACAGTGCTGAGTTGTGGGGCTGAAATGCTATTAACTCTTCTGTGGCCTAGCCCAATGAACTATATGGAAATCACTGAGCCTTTTGGCTTTGGACTAATGCCATACATAGTTTGTACTATATACCAGTAGGTACAGAAGTGCTGCTTAAGAGTGTGTTATGGAGTACCTGTACTAAAACTTGCAACAGGTTTAAAAAAGGTAAACTGCATCTGTTCTGGATAAACTAAGTCTATGGGTACCTGTAGTAACTTCCTATATGCAAGTTTCTACAAGCATGTTTATGTTTAGGTTAGTCTTTTCAAATTTGTTCTTCACTTTCATGTGCTCAGGGAGAGTAGAACCTGAAAGTAAGGAAAAAAGGAAGAGGCTGCAAGGGAAAGAAGCTGGGGTGGAGGGGGTGGGCTGAGGGCAAGAGGGTGACCTGATCCCTCATATTTCATTTCCTTTCTGTAGCAGTGGGAAGGGAACAAATTCATGGCAAACCTCCAATAATTAGATTCTATACCTGGCAAAAATAACAAATTTATAGGTTGTCCATATACAGAATCTACTTATTATACGGTCATTTTATAATCTGGGTCATTTGATATTCAAGTAAATACAGTAATTCCTCATTTAACATTGTTACAGAACAGACCTTTTTCATCTTTTTAAAAATAATCCAGAATAAAAACAAGCTGTATTTTTGTGCTTTACCTACTATTTTCCAAAAGTTCTCTCTCCAAGTTGTATTTTGCTATGCAGATATGTAACACTTAAAATATATTCATGTAGATGATAACAAGATGACGCTAACCAGTTGTACATATTTTAAATGCAAATTCACCCTTTTTTGATTTATGCCATTGCTGACTGTTCTTTGGTACACACAAACTTCTTTAGACTTAACTCATGAATAAATATAAAACTATTTGTGCCAAAAAATATTAGACACATAACCATGAGATACCCATTACAATTACTGAAAAGCATTAGGGCACAAGGTAGCACTGGCCTGTGCCTTAGAGACTAATCAGTTTAGAGAGGCATGAGTTTCCACAGGTAGCAACCTTCTTCATCAGATGTTACAAATGAAACTTAAGTGTTAAAGAAAAACACTTCTCTGAAAACATACAAATAAGACTTCCAGTCCAGAAGAAACTATTGTAACATAACCTGGCCTCAGGCCTAACAGGACCTCACCCATTAATATCTGCAACTAGATAACTTTCTAGAGACTTCAAATTACTAAGAATTGGCTACATTTCATAGTAAAATGTTCAAAAGATTAATTACACTAACTGTTAGAGATCCATCTTTTTTCTGCTCCAAATTCTGAAATTTTCAAAGCAAATAAAAATTGGCTGATACTGAGCAACTCATAGGCAAAACAGATTTCAGCATAGATTTACAAAAATAATCTAGCACATTTCTAGTATTCACTGTAGATTAAAAAAGAAATGGTGTTATTAAGTACTTCAAAAGCATTTTAGAATACATGAGGCATCACTCTTCAAACCCACAATGCATTCTAGTGTGAAAGTGACAAGGCAACAGCTCTAGTAGAAGAGAACCTCCTTGCTGAGTGGGTGGGTAGCAAATGAATGTGGACATCTATCTGTCAGCTAGGTTGTAGCTCCTGTGTTCTATTTTATTTTTATTTTTGTTTTTAAACAAGCCCTTAACTTGTTTACTAACCTTGACATCTTGAAAAAATAAATTCTAGTTTATGCTCGTCTCAAAAAGAATGCAGTTAATAGCAGCAAAAGGGTAACATGTTGACACAACCGTTCCAAAAAGTATCAGAGTATCAAAAACATATTTGAGTATCTTCACAAAGAATTGCAAAACAAAAACTGGTAGTACTGAGGTGATGTAGCCAAGACAGTCCAGGAAAAGCATGAAAAGCAAAGATTTTTGTGGGTGGTATCTTATTGGACCAACTGGGCATGTCTACATGTAACGCTATTGTGTTATATTGCCATAGTATAGCACTTGCAGGCAAAAACCATGATGCTGCAGCTATGTCACTATAGCAATGTGCTCCCTCAGTATAGCATATTATATGGTGACAGCAGCTAAATCTAACTGTGCACATGGCACAGCGCAGGCTGTTACTGCGCTGTCATTTAGCATTTGCAAAAAGAAGTACTAAACAATGGCACAGTAACATCGGCATTGTAGGGGCATGTGTAGATGCGCCCACAGTACAGTTGGTAGGGACATGGAACCCAAAAGCTTGTCTAAGTAGCCAAACCTGAGGAAGGTACCTGAAAGTTGGTCTATGAAACAAAACAGACTTCAAAAAAAGGCACTTTTAATTTGGTCTTGTCATTACACCACACTTGAAAAACTTCAAACACTTAAATAAAACTATCTAAGATTATGTGGACTTTAAGGTTAAGACTACCTCCTTAACAGCACAGATTAACAAGTGCATTGTTACTTAGGCCATGGGCAAGCATTCATTTCTACCGCTGCAAATCTCTGGGACAATTTGCTGTGATGTTTTCTGGGAGACATGCACTGGTAGAAATCTTCCTCAAGACAGGGGGAAAAAAATCCAACTGCTGGGAACCCCCTCATCCCATGCTCCCCTCCCCAAACCAAAGTCACCTGGGGGAGCTGCAGCTGGACTCTTCCCAATTACAAGAAGAGTCCAGGTGCAGGGACACACAAGAGGAGTCAGGAACTGAGAGGAGAGCAGAGGAGGCAGCTGGGCACACATGTGGCCCCGCACACACGTGCCCCCTTACCTTACCAGAGGCGGATGCAGACGCAACAGCGGAGGCAGCAATAGGGGTGGCAGCAGCTGATCTCTATAAGGTAAGTGGGGCAGAAGGAGCCGGAGCAGCTGAGCCAAATCTAGAGCAGAAGCCCCCCAGACCCCTTTTAGTTGAGCCGGTAGGGAGCCACGCACGAACATAGCACACAAACAGGCATGCTCTGTAAGGGTGCAGCAGCGTTTGCGCAGGTGGGCAAGCAGGAGGGGCCAGGAGGAGGAAGTCTTTGGCAAGGGTAAGGCAAAAATAAAATAAAATTAAAAAAATGGTGTGGACATGGAGTGCAGCTAGGGCCCCTGCCAAGGGGGCGCCACCCACCCGGGGCTTCTCTAAGGCCTCCACCCAGACCGAGCCCACAGGGGGGCTGGTGTCACCCTGCTCCCTGGCCTGAAGGGGGATGCCCAGTGGGACACAGGGGATGGGAGCCCCCACACCTATCCCGCAGGTGCCCATGTTAGGGCCTTAGAGGGGTAGGTGAGGGAGCTCCAGGAGGAGGTTAGCAGGCTGAGGGGGATCAGAGAAGCAGAGGATGAAATTGATGGGTATTTCCTTTCCCTGCAGGGCCAAGCACCAAAGGAAGAAGAACCCCAGGAGGTGCTCTCCACAACGGAATGGCAGACGGTTCCCTCCAGAGCCGGGGCTGCTCGCAGAGGTGCAGTACGAGTTCCCCCAGTCCAGCTGGGGAATAGGTATGAGGCCCTGGCGGCACTGGAGGAAGAGGAAGGAGAGGAGGACACCTCTGGAAAGGGAGCCAGTCTACGCGCAGAACAGGCTGAAGGAGGCAAGCTGACCCAGAAGAAGAGAAACCGGGTGCTTGTCATAGGCGACTCCATCCTGAGAGGTACAGAGGGTTCCATCTGTCGCCAGGATCCCATGTCACGTGAGGTCTACTGTCTGTCTGGAGTGAAGATTCAGAATGTGACGGAGATGATCCCGGCCATTATCCAGCCCACCGATTACTACCCCATGGGCCTAATCCATGAGGGCACTAATGATGTGGCCAGGAGCAGCCCCGATCACCTGATGAAGGACTACCAAGCCCTAGGGAGCAAGCTGAAGGAGATAGGGGAACAGGTGGTCTTCTCATCTGTCCTTCCAGAGAGCAGACATGGACAACACCATGAGTCCTGCATCAGGGAGGTCAACCTGCGGCTTCGGAAATAGTGTCTCAAGGAGGGCTTCAGCTTTTTGGACCACAACCCATACTCCAGGACAGGAGACATGCTTGGGTGGGATGGGCTCCACTTCTCCCCCAAAGGTAAGCGTGTGCTCTTTCAGGTTGGCCAATCTCCTCTGGCAGGCTTTAAACTAGGTTCATCAGGGGAAGCAGAAGGGGAAGTTGAGGATGGAGGGAGCCACAGAACACCGAAAAAAGAACCACCCACAAGAACAGCCCAGTCAAGACAGGCAACGAGCACAAGAAATACCCAGATAAGAGACAGGGGCCCAGATAGTCCTGGGATTAGGGGGCCAGTGCATGCACCTTCAGGAGGCCTTAAATACCTCTACACTAATGCTCGTAGTATGGGGAACAAGCAGGAGGAACTTGCCCTCCTGCTAGCTAACACTAACCTGGACATAGTGGGGCTCAATAAAACTTGGTGGGATCCAACACATGACTTGGCAGTAAACATCAGCAGCTACAGGCTGTACAGGAGGGATAGAACAGGGAGGAAAGGTGGGGGTGTGGCACTCTACATCAAAGAGCAATACACATCCTCAACAAACAGCACTGGGTCAGAGGAGGGGCAGACTGAGGTGCTCTGGGTCCATATACAAGGGGGTCAGGGGGAAAGGGACTTAATGGTAGGGGTTTACTACAGGCCACCCAACCAGGGGGAAGAGCTGGACCGGGAATTCTCAGGTCAGCTTGCGGAGGCAGTTAAGTCAAAGGACGTGGTCATCATGGGTGACCTAAACTATCCGGACATCTGCTGGGAAGAGCAGTCAGCCAGGTCTGACTGCTCACGTAGGTTCCTATATGAGTTACAGGACCTCCATCTAACCCAGGAGGTGCACAGTCCCACCAGGAGAAATGCCTTGTTGGACCTGGTCATGGGCGATGACTTGGTGAGTGGACTGCGGGTTCTCGACCACCTGGACGATAGCGATCATCGCCTACTGGAATTCACCATCCAGCACAGGGTGTCAAAGGCCTGCAGCAAGACAGCAGCCCTGGACTTCAGAAGGGCAGATTTCAATGAGGTAAGGAGACTAGTCGGGGAGACACTGGGTCCTGGAGGGGAGGGGAATTGGGAGTCCAAGAGGAGTGGTCGTTCCTTAAGGAGATGATCCTCCAAGCCCAAAGGAGGACAATCCCCACGCAGATCTAAGGGGGCAGCAGTGCTCAAAAGCCCCCATGGCTCACCGAAAGCATCCACGAACGTCTCAAAGCTAAAAAGGAGGCGTACACCAAATGAAAAGGAGGGGCCATCACCAAGGAGGATTATACCTCCATTACCCGAGATTGTAGGGGGGCTGTTAGGAAGGCTACGGCAGAGATGGAACTGGGACTAGCGACCTGGATCAAGGATAACAAGAAGTCCTTTTTTTTAAACACATAGGCGGTAAAAAGAAGGTACAGGGTAACGTAGTGTATTCTGTGGCAAATACAAGGTATTCTCTGCAGAATACACTAGGAAATCTGATGTTCACACCAGATGACAAAGCTAACCTCTTTAACAATTTCTTTGCCTCCATCTTTTTGAGCAGGGACCGGGGCATCCCCCCCACTGGGATCCCCGAGGGACCCAGGGGAGGTGCTGCCAGGCCCAGGGTCAGTGAGGACCTAGTCAGGGAACTTCTGGTGGGTCTAGACATGTTCAAGTCAGCAGGTCCTGACAATCTCCACCCCAGAGTGTTGAGGGAATTAGCAGAGGTCATTGCAGGACCCCTGGCACAGCTTTACAAGCACTCGTGGTGCTCTGGCAAGGTGCCGGAGGACTAGAAAAAGGGCCAATGTGGTTCCCATTTTCAAAAAAGGGAGGAAGGAGGACCCAGGAGACTATAGGCCCATTAGTCTTACCTCAGTCCTGGGGAAGCTCTTTAAGAAAATTATCCAGGAGCACATCTGCGAGAGATCAGCAGGGGAGATCATGCTTAGGGGCAACCAACATGGGTTCATTCGAGGCAGGTCCTGTCAAACCAACCTGGTGGCCTTCTACGACCAGGTCACTAAATCCCTGGACGCAAGTGTCACAGTGGACGTAGTCTTTCTGGACTTTTGGAAGGCCTTCGACACCATCTTTCACCCCATTCTCATTAAGAAATTAGGCGACTGTGGTGTCGATACCTACACAGTCAGATGGGTCGCAAATTGGCTGGAGGGCTGTACCCAGAGAGTGGTGGTGGATGTGTCTTTTTCAACCTGTAAGGATGTGGGTAGTGGGGTCCCCCAGGGCTCGGTCCTCGGGCCCGCACTGTTCAACAACTTCATCAGTGACTTGGACAAGGGGGTGAAAAGCACCTTGTTCAAATTCGCAGATGACACTAAGATATGGGGAGAAGTGGGCACGCTGGAGGAGAGGGACAGGCTGCAACTAGATCTAGACAGATTACGGGGGTGGGCGGATGAGAACAGGATGGGATTCAATACCGACAAGTGCAAGGTACTGCACCTGGAGAGGATAAACCAGCAACATACCTACAGGCTGGGGAACTCCTTTCTCATCAGCACAGAGGCAGAAAAGGATCTTGGTGTCATTATTGATTCCAAAATGAACATGGGCTGCCAATGTGGGGATGCGGTTAGGAAGGCTAACCGCACCTAGTCATGCATCCACAGATGCAACACGAGCAGGCTCAAGGAAGAGATCTCCCCCCTCTATGCGACACTGGTCAGGCCTCAGTAGGAGTACTGCATCCAGTTCTGGGTGCCACACTTCAGGAGGAATGAGAACAACATCGAGAGGGTCCAGAGAAGGGCCACTCGCATGATCAGGGGGCAGCAGGGCAAGCCCTACAAGGAGAGGTTATGGGACCTGAACCTGTTCAGCCTCCACAAGAGAAGACTAAGAGGGGATCTGGTGGCCGTCTACAAACTGGCCCAGCAGGGACCAGCAGACTATGGGAGAGTCCCTGTTACCCCGAGCACTACCAGGAATAATGAGGAATAACAGCCATAAGTTGACCAAGAGTAGATTCAGGCTAGGTATCAGGAGGCACTACTTCACAGTCAGGGCGGCTAGGATCTGGAACCAACTTCCAAAGGAAGTGGTGCTCACTCCTACCCTGGGGGTCTTCAAAAGGAGGCTAGATGATCACCTAGCTGGGGTTGTTTGACCCCAGCATTCTTTCCTGCCTACAGCAGGGGGTCAGACTTAATGATCTGCTCAGGTCCCTTCCAACCCTACCTACTATGAAACTACTATGAAACTTTCCTGACTGGGGTCCATGGGCCAAAGGGGGGCACAGGGAATCTGTTATTCAATTCCTCCTACATACAGAGAAGCCTACTGCACAGATATCCATTGTAGCAACAAACACTCTTGCAAGGGAGATCTTTAAGGTGTCATAGTGCAAGCTCTCTCACAGCTGGGGCATGTTTCCTCCATAAATAACTGAACGTATGCCTGTACACTAGCAACTTTACTGGACAAGTGTCAATTCTCCCAGCAGAAACAATGCCTGTACATAGCCCTAGTAATATGCAGAGAAATTAATATTAGGCTATGACAGTGCTCAGCAGCCTATAGTCCTATTTTGCTAGATGTTGTATACACAAAAAGATCCCATGCTCTGAAAAGATTTATAATCTAAATACTCAAAGGCTAGGTCTTTCTTCTTTTTTTTTTTAAACCCTTTTACATTTAAACACAGCTAGTCATCTGTCTAGCCATAACCCAAAAGATGTGACAGAAAGGTTTGGTGGGCTAAGTTCTAGCGGGCAGTTCTGGTGGGGAACTTTTTTTTTGGAGGGGTGGGGGAGGGACAGTAGAGCACGCTTTGCTGTAAAATAGTGCTGGTAAATGGCTTTATAAGCAAAGCACCTGTAAGCTCTTTTCACCCCAGGGGCAGATGGCAGTCTCAGCCTGGCAGCAGGCTGCAGAAGCTACTCTCCAATTGGTTTCCAATAACATTATTTTTACTTTTGCTGGGGACCTGTTAGGACCTATCTTGAGTACTATAATTTTGTAACAGTTTTGTTGCCAGTACAGCTATCTGTCCCAGAATTATATTCTGAAAGAGTTAGAGAGAGAAAAGCTACCCCAAGCAGTACACAGTAGAGAAAAAGGAGTAGTTTCAGGAACGACAGAAGTCAAGGAAGGAAAGAGGAAACTGCAGCATCACCGTAAAAACTGTTTGTTTGGAGCCAAGGTGTCTGCTGGGCTGGCTGGGACACTGGCACTCTGACGGGAGGAAACAATCCCCTTCCCAGGAGCTGACCTGAGGCAGGTGTTCTACAGATTGTCAGGGAAGCCAAGGACAAAGAGAAGCCAGGGTCTTGAGCCAAAGGCTTGAGAAGCCACACCAGGGCCAGCTTCAGGGGGTCCTCAGGAAAGGGAGACCAAATAAGTCTGCTTCTTGGGCAGTCCCAAGATAGAGCTTTCCCTGAAAGGGGCATGATCCATGACAGGAGGCACTGCAGAAGAGGTGAAACTTAAAAAGGATTTAAAGGAAAATATAGCAGTTCAGATTTATTAGAATTTTGCCTCTCATGAAGAGCAGAGAGGAAAATGTGCATAAGTTTTAAAGGAAGAAGCTAACTTACAGAAGTAACACTTACCAGTATGTTCAAGGTACAATAAATAATCAGTATTTTCTGGTAATAATCTTTATATAAAGATACCACGCTATAACTTTATATACAATTGTTTTTTCACAAATGTCATGTTATTTACAGATTTATAGATTTTGTTCACAAGTTTTGAGTAGAAAAGCCTAAAACTACTATATACATTTAATAATTGAACACCAGAAGATCCGCTTTTAAAAATTAATTTCCTCCATCTTCTAAAACATGCAGATATCTTATAAAAGAAACAACAATACAATGGTAAAGTTACAAAACAATAATGTACATCTTTACCTTTTACTTGGATTGAGTTTTGTGAGAAAGGTGTCTTTTGGCCTATGCTAGTGGAATCCCGTGCTGTAAAAAAAAAAAAAAAAAAGAAAAATAATGGATGGAGTTCTCCTTACTCGGGAGAACTCCATCATTGTTAGAAAGATCAACAGATAATTGCACAAAGTTTTATTATTATCATACAAATTAAAAAATGGCAACTTTTACTAGGTTTTGCTACATTTAGGGATATCCTCAGAAAGTGTTCTGAACTGCATAGTGCAAGGGTGATCAACCCCTGGCCCACAGGGCTCCCCATGTCCAGAAATATGACACCCAGGGAACAATGGCACCACTCCCGATACCAAATTTTCAGACTTGTGGGGAGCCCCAGGCCCTCCACACTATACCACGCACCCAATCCAAGCATACAGGGCTGGGCAGAGGCAGCATTGGGCCCCCAGGGCCCAATCCCAGCAGGCAGGGCGGGAAGGGGGCAGTGCCAGACCCCAGGGTCTAATTCTGGCACATGGGGCTTGATCCAGCCCACACACCAGACCCACTCCACTCACCTGGCCCATGGGGCCAAAAGGTTGTGCACCACTGATATAATATAGCAGCAACAAAAACAACTGAAAGTTACAATATGATACTCAAAGCCACTAGGAACCTAAGCTTGCACTATAAGAAAATGTGAATTAATCAAAAAGTTTTTCAAATGCATTTTTACAGCTCTGGGAAAACTTCATGTTGAACTGTACACCACAGGGTATATAGAGCAGGATGAGGATAAAATCTGCTACTGTACTTTGTCAGCAGAAAAATATCATAAATGTACTAATTCACAGATTAAGTGGCATCTGAAGGACTAAGAAATACTTTAAACAAAAACAAGTATTATAAAGAACACAGTACATGTTAATACTTACATTTTTTCCTATTTAAGTCACATTTTTGTTGCAACTGAACAGGGGCATTAATTGCATTTGGAATTTGAGAACATACTTATTCCTGATCAAAATATACACACTCAAAATACAGTAAGATCTAGAAGGGCAAAATGGAAAGCTATGAATTTCCAGATATTAAGTCTCATTGCAAAACTATCAGCTTATAGCCATTTAAGTGAGTTTTCTAATCACAAATCAGACGTCCCATCAGACAGTTAAAAAATGTCTGAATACTTATTGTACACATCACCATCTTAACTCACTATATCAGACTAAAATCCTTAGGGTTTCAATAAATAGAACAAACATTTTGTTTTATGTTCTAGCACTGGATGTTTGCCATACATCTGCAGTCATTAGCAAAATTAAAATTAATTTAATTGAAACTCAAGTCACTTTAAAGGACTCAGAAAAACTTAAGGATTTTTCAAGTAGGTCTATATTGCTTAATGAGATGCTCCTGATTTAACACGCGATTTGAATTATTCAATAAGTCAAAAACTCCCAAGGCTTCAGCTATACAACTGGTCTTTTAAATCAAGCAATTAGTTGTGGATATGACAGGAAGTAAGAAGTAGGTCTACTATGATCCAAATCAGAAAATTAGGGTTGGGAAGGACCTCAGGCAGCCATCTAGTCCAACCCCTTGCTCAAAGCAGGACCATCCCCCATCTAGATCATCCCATTAAGGTTTTGTCTAGCTGGATCTTAAAAACCTCTGAGGATAGAGATCCTACCACTTCTCTAGGTAACCTGTTCCAGGGTTTTACTACCCTCCTAGTTCAAAAACTCTTCCTAATATCCAACCTAAACATCTCTTGCTGAAACTTGAGACCATTGCTCCTTGTTCTGTCATCTGCCACCACTGAGAAAAAGTCCAGCTTCATCCTCTTTCAAACCCCACTTCAGGTAGTTCAAGGCTGCTATTAAATCCCCTCTCAGTCTTCTCTAGACTAAATAACCCCAGTTCCCTCAGCCTCTCTTCACAAGTCATGCACCCCAGCTCACTCACCATTTTTGTTGCCCTCTGATGGACTCTCTCCAATGTGTCCACATACATATTTTTGTGCAGAGAAATAACAGTAAGAAACTCATGCACACATTCATCTCTGTTTAATTTACAATCCTAATTTCACATTTCCCAGTAAGTAAAACTAGAAAGGGTGGTGTCCATTCTCCCCCCATCCCCCGCAAAACGTATTGGTTAGGGAACTTACCCAAAAATAGAAGACCTGAATTCCAGCATGAGGTGATTTGAATACACATCTTCCACACTCCAGGGAAGTGCCCTACCACCAGTTTGTAAGTTAGATGACTGCATTTTCTACTCCTCTTGCCTGATTTGCTGCTTGATGCTCCAACTTCAAACAGAAGTAGTAGTAAAGTACTCTTACCCAGACTGTTCTAACCTGGTGGTTAGGACATTCTCCTGGGAAGCAAGACATACAGGCTCAAATCCCACCAGACTAAGAAGGGTGCACATCCAGGTCTCCAACTTCCAGGTGCTTTAATCACTAAGCTACTGCACAAAAAGGTTGGTGGCACCACCACACCCTCTTCAGAAACCCATTAGACAGCTAACCTTAGACACAAGATTAGACATTCTGCATCACAAGTGAATGGAGATTTCTAATGGATAGCGTGAGTGAAGAGACTAAAAGCTCCTGAGAAAAGCAAAATTTCAAATAGACACCAGTTTTTAGCATTTCCTGCTGGCTACCTCAGTATGTCTCCAAGCTTTCTGAATTGCAACAAGAGAGGAGACTGCTCACGTCACAGCCTGGTCTACTGCAGTGCTTAGGTCCCTCAGGGTTAGAAAGACCTATAATCCAAGTCTCCTGCCAACAGGCTATTGTTCTAACCAACAAACTAGTAGACAAGAGGCAAGCACTACCATAAGTGCCTACACATCAAGGTGGGGGTTTCAGTCTGCAAATCTCACTCTATCACAGAAACCCAACTCAGAATAACTGGGAGATGCCTAAATAAACCTGCAAAATAGGGAGCGTTTCTGAAACCTCACCTTCTCCGCACTTCTCACTGGCTGGCTGAAGTATCCCCCAAACCTCAACTCAGCACACTATGCTTTGTGAATCTTAGCAATTAGTCACCTCATTTCAAGTATCTGGAATTTAACAGTAGCCTTAAGTAAGGTTTGTGAGTTCCACCCCCAAAGCCAGACATGGAAAATTTAAGTTTGGGAGCACTTGGCATCCAAACATTTAAGTCCCTTTTTGAATCTCTCAAAGTTTTTTTCTTCAAGCTCAAAAGTATTACTTCCACTTTGGCCAGTCACATGGAGCACAATAATCAAGAACTTATTCACCGTAAGGATAACAAAGAAAGAGAGAAGTGGTTAGAAATAAATGAAACGTTTTTGCTGTTCATCTCGTCATACTTAATACACCAAGCATTAGTCAACTTCAACAGGCACTGAGAAATAATTCTTCACATTGATAAGAATGCACCAAGATGGCTTGGAAAAAATAAAGCAAAGATGCTTTTTAACTATTATTCAGATAAACTTTCTTGTTAAAATGTGTGTCTCAATAACATTATTTAAGGTTAAACCATAAACTCTCACAGGAGAAAAAAAAAAACCAAACCAAAAAAAAAACAGCACACATCAAATGTCAAGATTTATACCAGAGTATTAAATATCCTTTTAAAATATATTACTTTGCCCTGAAGGCTGGACAAGAAACGCAATGCATCAACAAAAAGAATGGAGTATGAGAATGCTGCTCTAAGCATTGTATTAGTTTTACTGGTAAGAAAATGGAGGCCTAGAAAGGTTGCATCGCTTGCCTAAAGATGCATGTTTATGGAAGTACATATTCCCTGCAGCTAGCCTTGGAGGAAGTATCTTACTTTACATAATTCAAGGGAAGAATAATGTTTTGTTACACAAAAACTGGAACCAGGCTAGTGAATGGTGATCTATGCTGTCCTGCCATAACATACACATGCACACAGCTTGTGAGCTGCTGATACAAGACTCAAAAATTGTAAGTGGAGGTGAGCAGGTCTGTTTAACCCAAACTCTTAACTTTAGACTTTGCACCCTAGCTTGAATTTCAAAGTTACATTTTTAAAAATGCTAGTAAATTTAAATTGTTGGTGTCTTCACAGTCTGATAGGATCTTAAAGGGCAATACTATACCATCTTTTGCACTATCTTCCCTTGCAGCAGACAGTTTGATTCCAGATTTTCAAAGAAAAGGGAGTACTTTCAATTAAACAAAGATTGTTTCCTCTTACTTTTCACCCCAGAGTCTTGCTTATAAGCAATATTTTTGCCAAACAAGTAGTTTCTCGCACTTGAAAAAAAAAAAAAAGCCCAACATATAAGTAGTAACAGTCTTGGCCAATTAAAGTTGGCAAAAGTCAAAAGTGGCTCTGGAAATTCACAAGACACTACAGAACGAGCCTACCTGCCATTAAAAAATGAAAAGCTGGACACAAGGAAGATATCAATTTGGCTAAAAAGTAAACTTTCATTTGCAGGGGAAAAAAATTGCTAGTCCTTATAGATGTGAAGACAGATCCCCATTTGGATAGCTATGCCAATGGTTCTCAAACAAAGGGTTACAATCTTTACGAATGAAGTTTCAAGTCCTATAGACTACTCCAGACAGAGTTGGCTAAGCCAATCAGAAGTTGGTCTGTGACCCATGGAACAAAGTCACAGACTATGCAGTGCCATCTCTGTAAAAAAAAAAAAAAAAAAAAGGATCCCAGCATCTCCGCCACTGTTTGCAGCTTTTCCCAGCAGCCAGATATTTTTACTTTACCCAATGAAGTGAAAATGGTAAGACATGATTGAACTTCGCTACAACTACTGGTGACCCTTAAGGCTGATGGGATAGATCACTCCAAACTAACTTTGCCTCCGTTCCATGATCTGCCATGCAAGTTGGTCTATCTACTGAAAGAACTCCCAAAACAAAGACTTGAGAAGGGGTACAAGAGTAAAAACAGAAGACACCCCTCACCATCACCAATTTTCAGGATCCAAATAATGGTATAGGAGTAGCAAAAAACAAACAAAAACACATTCATACAAGAAAAGAGGGCAGCACTGAAGTCATCATATACCTAACTGGCTTAAGACTGATAAGAAAATTCAAGCAGATGAAGGGGACAGCAGTCTGGTAAGAATCTATACAGCAAAAATTGCCTATGAATTATCCCATCACATTACATTACTTTACATTACCTGTTTAACAACTCTAAAGAGTGAAACGCTATAGTTTCATAGGTTGTAGGGTCGGAAGGGACCTGAGGAGATCATCTAGTCCAACCCCCTGCTGTGGCAGGAAAGAGAACTGGGGTCAAATGACCCCAGCCAGATGTTTGTCCAGCCTTCTTTTTAAAGACCCCCAGGGTAGGAGCCAGCACCACTTATTTTGGAAGTTGGTTCCAGGTCCTATCCACCCTGACAGTGAAATAGCGCTTCCTGATGTCTAGCCTGAAACTACCCTCCGCTAGCTTGTGTCCGTTGTTTCTTGCAACTCCCGGGATTGCTCGGGGGAACAGGGACTCTCCCAATGCCTGCTGGTCCCCCTTGACTAGTTTGTAGACTGCCACTAGATCCCCTCTGAGCCTTCTCTTTTGGAGGCTGAACAGGTTCAGGTCCCTCAGCCTCTCCTCGTAGGGCCTGCCCTGCTGACCCCTGATCATGCAGGTGGCCCTCCTTTGGGCCCTCTCCATACTGACCACATCCCTCCTGAAGTGCGGCGCGCAGAACTGGACGCAGTACTCCAGCTGCAGCCTGACCAGTGTCGCATAGAGGGGGATGATCACCTCCTTGGACCTGCTTGAGATGCATCTGTGGATGCACGACAAGGTATGGTTGGCCTTCCTGACCGCGTCCCCACACTGACGGCCCATGTTCATTGTGGCATCAATGATGACTCAAAGATCCTTTTCTGTCTCAACACTGACAAGGGAGTTCCCCAGCCTGTAGGTGTGCCGCTGGTTCTTCCTCCCCAGGTGCATTACCCTGCACTTGTCAGTGTTGAACCCCATCCTGTTCTCTTCGGCCCACCCCTGTAACCTGTCTAGATCCACTTGCAGCCTGTTCCTTCCTACTAGTGTACCCACTTCACCCCACATCTTAGTGTTATCTGCGAACTTGAACAGGGTGCTTTCTACCCCCTTGCCCAAGTCACTGATGAAGATGCTGAATAGTGCAGGCCCGAGGACCAAGCCCTGGGGAACCCCACTGCTCACATCCCTCCAGGTCGAATAAGACCCGTCCACCACCACCCTCTGGGTGCGGCCCTCCAGCCAGTTAGTGACCCATCTGACCGTGTAGGCATCAACACCACTGTCTTCTAGCTTCTTACTGAGAATGGGGTGAGAAACCGTGTCGAAGGCCTTCCTGAAGTCCAGAAAAACTATATCCACTGCAACACCTGCATCCAAGGACTTGGTGACCTGGTCATAGAAGGCCACCAGGTTGGTTTGACAAGACCTGCCCCTAATGAACCCATGCTGGTTGCCCCCGACCATAACCTCCCCTGCTGGCCCTTCCTGGACATGTGCCAGGATAATTCTTTCATGTGCCAGGATAATTCTTTCGAAATATATATGGCAAGGAGCCTTGAAATATATATACACACACACACACACACACACACATATTTCAAGCCTCCTTACCATCTGGCCTCTAGCCCAGGGGTGAGCAAAATCCTGCCTTCAGACTGGATTGGGGCCACAGCAGTCTCCATTTCCCAGCAGCACCTGCAGCAACAGTTTCTGGCTGCCAGATCCAGACCCACTACCCCAGCATCCTGGCCCATCCACCCCGCACCCACCACCAAGGGCAGGACCCATGTAGGCAGGGCACCTAGCCAGGGGGCTGGGATGGGCCTGTGACCAAAAGCAAAACAGGAAAGCAGGGTCAGCGAGACCCCAGAACCCTGTGGTGGTGACAGCACAGGGCAGGGCCAGAGCAGAGCCACAATCCACTGCCCCTTCTGCAACCGGCAAGTGTTTCACAGGCAAGGATGTGCAGGGAGTGGATTGCAGTTCTGTCCCAGTCCCACCCCTTGCTGTCACTGCCACAAGATCCTGGCCCCAGAGCAGCTCCCTTCCCACCTAACTCCCAGACAGTCTCCACAGAGACTGAGGCCATGTCCAGACAAGCACACATTTGGTTCCCTGGGGACAACTAGCAGCAGGACACCTTGTGGAGCTCCTAGTTGTCTCTGGGGAATGCCCATGCAAGGCGCCCTCTGGCATGCAGCAGGTTACCCCAGAGTGAGAGGGAAGAGGCTGGGGCCAGCAACAGCGGTGGCTCCAGCCGCCTTAGCCAAGGTTCTGGGGGCCGGGGAAGCTGCAGCTACAGCGCTCCTGTAGCTGGCAGCCTGGCCAGTACCTGGAGTATGGCTCCAGCTGGCCAGGCTCCGGTTTTAGGTGGCATGGGATGCGACACGTGCTGCACTATTTTTTTTTCCACCCCTGGATCTCCAGGGTTCTGAAGACCCCCCTGTGCTCCTAAGGTCTCCATGAAAACTGACCAGGAGCCATACAGGCAGGGGCTGCTAGGAAATGGGGTCTGGCCACCAGCCAGATCTGCCATTTTGCCCACTTCTGCTCTAGCCTAACCTGAAGGAATTATGGTGCTCAATAATTATGTCATTCAACACTAAGCATTAATTAATTTCACATAAAACATCTAAAAAACAGTGATACCTTTCTGCAGAACTAGTCTAAATTACAGTAACTGGGAAGCTGGCAAGGTGCAAGGCAGATTTTCATTGTTTCATAGTTGGTAGGGTCGGAAGGGACCTGAGCAGATCATCAAGTCCGACCTCCTGCCATGGGCAGGAAAGAATGCTGGGGTCAAATGATCCCGGCTAGGTGATCATCTAGCCTCCTTCTGAAGACCCCCCAGGGTAGGAGTGAGCACCGCTTCCCTTGGAAGTTGGTTCCAGATCCTAGCCGCCCTGGCTGTGAAGTAGTGCCTCCTGATACCTAGCCTGAATCTACTCTCTGTCAACTTATGGCCGTTATTCCTCGTTACTCCCGGTGGTGCTCGGGGGAACAGGGACTCTCCCATAGTCTGCTGGTCCCCCTGGGCCAGTTTGTAGAAGGCCACCAGATCCCCTCTTAGCCTTCTCTTGTGGAGGCTGAACAGGTTCAGGTCCCATAGCCTCCGCTCATAGGGCCTGCCTTGCTGTCCCTTGATCATGTGAGTGGTCCTCCTCTGGACCTTCTCAATGCTATCCACATCCATCCTGAAGTGCAGCACCCAGAACTGGACACCTCAGTACTCCAACTGAGGCCTGACCAGTGTTGCATAGAGGGGGAGGATCACCTCCTTGGACCAGCTCGTGATGCATCTATGGATGCATGACAAGGTGTGGTTAGCCTTCCTGATTGTGTCCCCACATTGGTGGCCCATGTTCATTTTGGAATCAATAATGACACCAAGATCTTTTTCTGCCTCTGTGCTGATGAGAAGGGAGTTCCCCAGCCTGTAGGTATGTTGATGGTTCATCCTCCCCAGGTGCAGTACCTTGCACTTGTCAGTATTGAATCCCATCTTGTTCTCATCTGCCCACCCCTGTAACCTGTCTAGATCTAGTTGCAGCCTGTCCCTCTCCTCCAGCATGCCCACTTCTCCCTACATCTTAGTGTCATGCATGAATTTGAACAAGGTGCTTTTCGCCCCCTTGTCCAAGTCACTGATGAAGATGTTGAACAGTGTGGACCCAAGGACCAAGCCCTGGGGGACCCCACTGCCCACATCCCTTCAGGTCAAAAAAGACCCATCCAGCACCACTCTTCAAACACTCGCCCATCACTACCACTCTTCAAACACCCATCCATCACCTATTCTTCAAACACTCCTCCAACAACAGTGGTCTTTATTTACACTTAATTACAAAAGAAAAAAATAAGTACATGCATCTAAGTTTTTGCCCATGTTCATTCACTGGAGGTATGGATAAAGATGGAAGGAGATACAACCATTTCCAAATTCTGTAGCTATAGTATATAACAAACGGCTCTAATCAGTTCTCAATTGCACAAGGTAAACTAACAGAATTGTTTATTGCATAAATGCTCTTATATTCATTTTTTTTTTTTAAAATTAAATAAAAAAAGCAGAGGTAAGACTCAGCACTAAAATGAAAACAAATAAAAGACCTGTTCCAGTTTTGGGCATAGCCGTTTCTGAAGTGGATTCATTTGTATTCTGTGATCCAGGGCTTTTTTTCTGACCATTGGAAGCATATGCTCTCACTTGGCTTAGTGACTGGACTGACAGACGGTTGCACAGGAGTACATGACAGATGCCTCCACAGCTCACTGAAGTTTGCCATCCTGAAAGAAGAAAAAAAGGCATAAGTGACACAAGTACTGACAATGGGGACCACAACTCCACACCACCACCACTACCGCTGCTGGCGGGCATCGAGTCTGGCTGGGCTGCAGCCCTGTGCCCTAGTTGGTGCAGAAATCATGCCACCGCTGTCACCCCCACTGCTGCCAGGTCCCAACTTCAGCCATGCTGCAGCCCTGTGTCCCACTATCAGTGCAGAAGTCTGGGGGAGGCACATGCCCTCCCCTATTCCTGCCAATGCATCACCTATGAAAAAAGGTTCTCTTTTCAATGGTGTTCACAACAGGAGAACATATGTCCATAAGAGTTGTTGATATTTATGGAAACAGCTTTTAGAAAATATTTTTGCCCAGTACACCCATGTATTCAAATCTCAGAAGCTTTATACAACCAAGGCAAAAACTAATGAAAATTAATCCATCCACCAATTTCCCAGGCACCTCCTGTCTCCCTTCAAACATTCATTTTTAAGCACACAGATATCCTGTTATATTTTTGTTAAGTTTCTCATTTAATTATATGTGCATTGTTTCAAAAATCTAAATTATCTTTGACCCTTTGCCACAGCAAACGACTCTAACATTTCTAGATTAATCCCTCTATTACCACTCTGCTCCCAAACATCATCATAGCAAGCAACATATTCAGCAGTCAGAAGAGGTATTATAGAATAAGGACAATGGTGGACCACTAGAAAACCAGTTTTACCTCATTCCGCTACACTTGTCCAAATACAGTATACTAAATTGAACATGCAAAATATTCAATGGTCTTAATTCAAGTGTAATATCTCAACCTACTGTAGAGTTAAGCCACAATTAAAGCAAGTTACATATGAAATATCATTCATCTCAAAGAATCATATTACACACATGCGAACGTAGCATATGAAAAAAAAAGTCAGTCTTTTAAGACGGGCACAGAATAACAACAGATATATTCATTTATTTCATAGACATTAGGGCTGAAAGGGACCTCATGAGATCATCTGGTCCAGCCCTCTGCTCAAAGAACAGGAAGTCAGCTGGAGTCAGATGACCCCAGCAAGATAATCAATCATCCAAACGCAACTTGAATGTATCCAGAGTAGGTGCTTGCACCACTTCTGGGGGCAGTCTATTCTAGACTCTGAAGACTTGGACAGTAAAGTTCTTCCTTATGTCCAGTCTAAAACAGCCTTCCAGCAGTTTGTAATCATTGGACCTTGTTTTCCCCTGGGGTACCCTGGTGAACTGACACTCTCCCAGATCTTGATGCACATCCCTTATGTATTTATAGGCTGCCACCAAGTCCCTCCTGAGCCTATGCTTTTCCGAGCTGAGGAGTCCCATGACTCTCAGGCTCTCCTTAGAAGGCCTGCTCTCTTGACCTCTGTTCATGCACATGGTTCTCCATTAGACTCTCTTGAGCTTCTTCACATCCTTTTTAAATTGTGGAGCCCAGAATTGGATGCAGTATTCCAGCTGCGGCCTCACCACAGCCAAATAAAGCAGGAGAATGACAGCTTGGGTCTTGCTTGAGATGCATTAGTAGATGCAAGCCAGGGTTTTTTTTTGCTTTGCCAGGTGTTGCATTGCATTGGTATTTCATGATTGACCACAAGATGAATATGACCCCCAAGTCTCTTTAATGCTGGTCTACCTTGATTAACAGCCAAATTCTGCTAAACTAATCTTGCTGATACTTAAGACAGATTATTTAACAGCTTTCCTCTGATGAAATAACTTTATCCACCACTGAAATGTAACAGCTTATTAAAAAACAGGGGTGCTGGCTTTGGGAAATAAACACGCATAAAATCAAGAACATCTAATTTATTTATACTGCATGTAATCCAACGTTAAATATATGACTACATTAGATAAATCATCTCTCAACAGTCACAAGAATATGCTTGACAAAATTATGGACTCCATAAAGCAACTTAGTCTTTTCCATTTATTTTGACACACTGCAGCAAGCATTGGTCAAAACAGCCAAAGGTCTCCCCAATTCTAGCAGCCTATGGGAGGAGCATATCTAAGGAACCCCCGTTCTGTAGCCAACAGCATAAAGTGGAGAGATGAGGCATCACGTGTCCCACCTGCTTTCGAATCCTCAGCCAAAATGATGGAGTACTTATTTACAACTGGGCAACTTTGGGAGTCCACAACTCCTGTCTCTGGAGCAGGATGCCCGAGTACTGTGCCACCAGACCCCCAAGTTAGAAACAGGCACATCTGCAGGAATAAAAAAAACACTACTTCATACAAAATACAACTGAGCTATCAAGATGATCCAGAGATCAAAAAAACCTTCTGAATGGGCAGTTCTGCAATTCAAAAATGCAGCAAGTGTTCCTAAATGCTTGTCTAATAAAATTAAAATTACAGAAATATTTTTTTACTGATCAGATACATGCTTTGAGGACCAACTGTATTTAGGATGTTTCCATTGTACAGGGGAAGAGGTGGAGAAAGGCATTTATTTAGTTTAGAAACAGCTGCTTCATTCCCAGTTTAGTTTATCAGCATCTTTACTGAATAGCTGATCATTAATGAGAAATTTTCTTAAGCTTGTTGTTCATTTTTAATATTTTAATAGAAGCTTGTCACAAGCCTATTTATGTCCAAGTTTACATAAGTACTTTAAAGACCATTAAACTGCTTTAGTTATTTCAAGAACTCACTTTCATTGCAAGCATGTTAAAAAGCAAATACATCCAATTTTTCATTGTAAAAAAAACACAGAAAATTGACTACAGTTAATTTAAAAACAAAACTATTGTTCAGGTTTCCTATTCCTCACCATAAAGCAACCCAAGACTCCTTCTGCAATGAGTTCCATACAAAGTGACACCTGTGTTTGTGCAGAGCCATTTGCAGGAGCAACCCTAAGCTTACATATTCAGAGAACTCTGACCTGTATACATTGGGCTAAAATTATTGAGACATTAAGTAGTCACTATACCTCATTTTACACTATACTATAATATGCTGATGTTGGACAGCTTTTTGTGCATATAACTATCAGTGAAGCATTTGTTTTAGAGGGTGGGGGGGAAAAACGGACAAACAGCAATACAGAACCATGTAGACATAAAAATAGCCGAGCCCTGAGGCCAACTGGTCCCCACTCCACCATTAATCCCTTTAGTGTGCGTTATTGAGGTATGTATCCCATTGTACATAGAAAGCATTAACCTGAAAAAAAATCTCTCTTCACTCCTTTTGTTCATCACATCCTTGCATTTTACAGCAGTATCCGAATGTATAAATACTTAATGCACAGTGCAAAAATATTTATGGTTTGCGTTTCCTGAAAGCAAGAGCTTTAAACAAGGCCAAATAAAAGTATGAAAAATGGATATCAACTGTCCTGAAAAAGTGCTTGAATGCTACTCTTAATGAACTCAAATACTGAAGAGGTTTATGCCAGGACATGTACTAAGGCTATGAACAGATGGAGTATTTATCCTTCGGTGAGTTGTGCCTGTGCGAGTCCTGGAACAGAGAAGTGCTGACACCAGCACATACACACTGTTCTTCCAACCACAGTCTAGTATGTGGCTGAAGGCACTGCCTCTTTTTTTGCCACTGATTCAATCCCAGAAAAACTGTTCAGATGCACTGTATGTTGGCCCAGGACAAACTGTGAGCTCTTCTTACTCTAGGAGCCTTTTTAGTATTTGTCCCAGGATAACACAAACACAGACATGTGAATAATTGCACTCTGTCCTTGAATAAAATGTTTGTCCCCAAAGAAACCATGACACTCATCTGCAGCCTCCAATCAAAACTGGGGTAGCTACAGCCACACCCAGAACATGACTGTCAGCTGGTGCTACCATCTTCATACCCACAATGTGGGCAGAGCCAGAGCCCCCAAGTAACTTAACCAGAACATAACTCTGGCTAAGCAGAAAGCCAATCTGTTCACGTCAAAGCAGACCTCCCAACAAGTAGCTGGCCCCTTCCAGAAAGTACCATTGGTAGACTACATATGGCAGCAATTCCCAAAGGGAGTACCATGACGCTTCTGCCATGCTTGCGGCACACTAATGTGTGCCGCAAAAACCGGGCTTGGGTAAGGCCAGGCCAGATCCAGTTGGCAGGTGTGTGCTGACAATTTTAATCCGTAAATTAAGCATGTCCCAGGTATCAAAAGCTGGGCAGACACTGACACCGAACATGTGCCGCAGATGTGCAGCAGCGCTGCTCTGGTGCCAGGGCAGGGGCACAGGGATGTCCCCGAGGTGGGGCCGCCCCAGCTGCCCCCACAGCGGGTGTAACTGCCAGGCAGCGCAGAGCAGAGTTGACACAGGTGGGGACCGGGCAGACGCCCCCGCAAACCACCCTCGCGCCCCCACCACAGGGCCCAAGCGGCCCTGGCAGCCGCGCGCCAGTCGGGACCGCCGGGACGAGACGGGCTAGGAGGGCTGCGGCCTCCCAGCCCCCGAGCCCGGTCGCAGCCCCACTGCGCAGCAGGCCGAGGCTGAGGCGCAGGGAAGCCGGCGCACGACGCCCGCAGGCGCTCCCGGGCCCGCACTCACCGCGGCAGGCACGGCCCCGCAGGTAGAGCCGGTAGAGGCCGCCCCAGCGCGGCCCGCACCCGGCCAGAGCCGGCATCATCCTCCTCCGCCTTCGCACGCAGGGCCCGGCACCGGCTGCGGGCGGGGCGGGGCGGGGCAAGGCGCCCCGCGCCCGCTGCGGCCCCTCTCACCCCACACAGGGCTGGCGGGACCGCGGGACCCGGATGTAAAACAGCGCCGGCTTCGCACACTCCGCCGGCTCGTCTCTAGTGCGCATGCGCTTGCCCTCCTCCCGTCAGTTGCCGGGAAGGAATGTGCGGCGTCACCTGACGGCGCCGGCGATGCCTGCTAGCTCCCGCCCGCGGGGGCGCACCTCGCACACTGACTCAGCGCCTGAAGGAGCGCAGGCGCCGCCCCCACGCCAGTCCCCTGCACGCAAGTAGCGGCGACCACCCAGTGCCGCGGGGTAGCCCCAACCCCACCCCCGCGCTTCCGCTCCCCAAGGAACAGCCTGACTTTCCCGGGGCAGCGCCGGCCCCCGCGGGCCGCCCTTTTGGGCAGAGAAGCGGGTGTAGGGTCCCCTCTCCGCGGAGGCGGGCAGCTCGCAGGATCCCTGCCTGGGAGTCAGCGCGCCCCACAGTAGAGACAAACTTGACAGGGTACTTGAAAAATTGATGCAGGTGATTAAGTGTGCAACTGTGTTGTAGATTATTACCGTGCTGCCTATTCTTAGTATACCCAATTTGATTTTGAACAAGGTTATTTTTCTGGTTAGTGTTATCCACTGAAGTACAGTATTCCTCCATGCATGATGGAGATAGGTTGAAATAAAATACTTACGTGATATAATAATATTACTTGTACTACTTATCTCCCCAATAGGCCAATTGCTGCTATACCAGGTGAATTACTGTAACAGATGCCACATCATTAAGTACCAGCTGTATCAACTTGGAGTTAAATACTAAATTAGGTGCCACTAAGTCCTAAAGCAGTAAGGATGGAGTCAGTTTTCTTCCTTAGCATTTAGAATGTTAATGAAACATTTTGCTAGCTTCAAATTATGTTGGCAGGAAACAGGCAATTAGAGAGAAAGGGTGACATGAAAAAAATGCTTTCATGATGCAGGATAAAAAGATGTTTTAAATGTGAAAATAGCTGAAAGACAGAGAGTAGCAGTTTTTCTAAAATTTGTAACCTCAGAAGAGATGGAAGCTACAGCAAGTAGTTTTTAAAATGCTGATAAGCCATTCCCTGCAGTGCAATTTTTACTGATGGACAGGCCCATTCTTTTTTTTCCTACTGATTCTACTACTTCTGTTTTCGCTATCATGACTTTGGAGCATGTAGAAAAAAAAAAAAGGAGGCAGTAACTAAGCTGTGATGCTTATCCCCCATATGGAAATAAACTAGGCATTGCTTTATCTAGATGAAATTTGTCTTTCTGCTAATGAATTGCAAATCTGGGGATGAAAAAAAGGCTATGTAATAGGTACATGGTTCCCCATCAATAGCCTGTATAATTTGGAGACCCCAAATGTCTAAAGTTATCACTAAACAGTATACAGCAGCTAGTGATAACAATCCCAAATCTTTAACAATATTGAAGTCACTGACCTGTCTTCCACCTCCTTCAAAGCTACCTTTTTATGTAATTGTCAATAGTTTGAGTACCCTGTTTATACAAAGTTGTTGCTACGCATCACCTTACGCGGTAGTAAGGTTTTCATGATGTTTGACAGTAGTTTGAAAATAGTACTGTTTTAAAAAAAAAAAAAAAAGACGACTTATGGAGATACTAGGAAAGGAAGTGTGGGAGTTTACAATTTAGATCCCCAGATTCCAGAGTGTTGTACAATGTCTACTGCAAGAAAGAGGTCAAGACCTGTGCAATTCTTTCCCAGACATCTGATCACTTAATTAGACAGCAGAGTGCTGCGTGCACATTTATTCTCAAATGGGAAGTAAATAGGAAGCAGTTTAGACCACAAGGTTCTTTAGTTTAGGTGAACACATACACATAGGTCTAAAACTAAGAATGAAAGCACATGGTCTAAATGGCTTTGTTTCCCTTTGACCTTTCTCCCCCTCCTTTTGTATTGTAATTATTTATGTATATTACAAAACACAAAAGAACCATGCTTAAAAGTGTTTTCTATAGTTATCGCCTGTGCCAAAAATTATTTGTGTATGCAAGGTCTTGTGCTTGGCTCAGTAGACCAACAGATAATTGTAAGTGACCACTGAAAACATCCTGCATCTCTTTTTCCTCTAGGTTTCTTATGAAGCTAATTTTTTTTTAAAAACCCTCATCAAGTTAAAATATAGCAAATCATATGAGGAACCTTCTTCTCCTGAAGAAGTTACAGAAGGAATGGATTCTACTCCAAATATACTGTGTATCAAATTATGAAAGGTTTTAATCTATTATTTGAAATGTCCCCACAAGATGGCAGTATTAGAAATAAGTTGACTATAAAAAACAAAATTCCAGTTTGTTCAGGATTGGCTAAACAATGCATTTCTTACTCAAAGCGTAAATAGGTATTGATTGCAGTGGGCATTTTGCTTGCAAAAACATTTCCAGGGACAGAAGGGCTTAGCTCCATAAATTCTAACAATGGAATTATTATTTTAAAATATATAGTAATCATTATCTAAATTGTAACAAAGTGACTTTTTTTTAACAAAGATTAATGCAGATATATACAAGAACTGAGTTGGAAGGTCGCTCTTTGAGGGCCATCAAATTTAATCTCCTCTTCAAAACTCCATCTCAGAAGCAGTTAGTTTTTTGCTGTATTGCTTACTTGAACGCTGTTCAATCGAGTCATCATTAACATATGCGATACATTTAAAGCAAAAAAAAAAATGTGCTTGTGCTATGACCAGGTTTGGCGCAACAGTTATGGCAGACCAGCTAGAACGAACAGAATGAAGAACTTGTCCGACTTCACTGTGAAATATTTTTGAGAAGATCTTCAAAGTTGAAATAATTGTATGAAGAACTTCTGGACATCAAGGCAAGAATAACCCAGAAATGTTATTTTAGCCAAATTAGTCATTAAACTTTGTCTTGCTTCTGCAGACTTAAGGAATAACTGTAACAAGATAATTTAGCATTTTATTTTAGAAGGAAAATACATGCTTACAACACTAATTGATATCCTATTTTATTTTTATGGAGTGTTCAGGGTTAAAGAGTATCATTGATTCCTGTGGCCTTATAAGATTGTTTTCAGAATAGCGCTACATACAAACTATTGGTTCTCAACACTTGCCAGACCACACTTCCTGTTTCGAAGGGGAACCACCAAGAACACCCTCCTACCTAGCTAAGATGCAGACAAGACTCCCTTTCTATTTAATATAGAAGAACAATGTATTAACAAAATACCAGTAATATCCTTTCAGATAAATCTGCTACTGTAAACATACATGTAGTTGCACAGTAAATTTAAGGTTAGTCACAGAATATGTCCCTGGCTCCCAAGAAGAGTCAAAAGCTGTTTGAGTTTACTAATAAAAATCAGCTAATTTGTCTACCTTGGATATTGAAGGTGTTCTGCGTCATTGTTCCAATACTTCTAATAATTAAAAATTGTCTCTTATTAAAACACTCCAGTGAGCATTTTATAGTGCTCCATGCAGGGAGCTGTGCTTGTAAGTTATCTTCAGTTATAAAAGAACCTAAGGGTCTGATCTGAAGCTCATTGGCAGTAAAAATAGTACCACTGCCTTCACTGGCTTTTAAAATATGCCTTAGTGAAACAAGTACTAGGACCTCAAGAGCAAGAGGAGAGCATAACAGAGATTGAGATCAATAGAAAGCACTAGAAGCATTCAATTTATGTTGTGACTATTTTTAACAAGGACCTCTCAAATCTTCTAATCTGGTTCTCCATCTGGCTTGAATGCATATGAAGATTACAAAAATAGGGAGTGTGCTCTCCAAGCTAATGAAAGAATGTAAAGGTTTTATAGACAGAGGAAAAAAATGCAAAAACTCAACGTAAACTGTTAAACTACTGAGTTATGGAATATTTATAATTAAATGTATAAATGAATTACAGGGGTTTAGGTTGTAGTCGTGTTGGTCTAAGGACATAGGCAGACAAGGTTCCTTGGGTGAATTGGATATCTTTTATTACACCAACCCAAATGGTTGGAGAATAGTTATTAAGTAAGCTTTCAGGTTCAAAAACCCTTCGTCAGGCTAAGGAAGCTTCAGCAGTTGGTGTGTGCTCTTCCTGGATGGAAGAAAAAGTAAAGAAACCAGAGGCTGGGCTGGGGAGTCTTCACTTTTTCTTCCATCCAGGAAGAGCACACACCAACTGCTGAAGCTTCCTTAGCCTGACGAAGGGTTTTTGAACCCGAAAGCTTGCTTAATAACTATTCTCCAACCATTTGGGTTGGTCTAATAAAAGATATCAAATTCACTAAATGAATTACACATATACCAACATAACACACACAAGATAATGCTTATTCACTTGGTTGTGTGTATTTTCCCTAAAAATGGAACAGAGAAATGGGAGAAAGAAAAGCCTTCAAGTTAACTAAGCAACCTAACAGCCACAGCAAGGGCCAAAAGTTTCTCTTTTCAGACCATAACATTAAGCAAGCTCCAGAGTTTTGGGGCTTTTTTTTTTTAGTATAGATTCTAAATAGATTGGAAAAAGAAAGTCTATAAAGTTGCAGTCGTATCTCCCAATGGCATCATAAAATATAAATTTTACACTTACTCTACATAAAATTTCAGCTTGAAGACTTCAATACTATCCAGAGGATTCTGATAACATCCTAAACCAGGAGTGTGGAGTTTGTATGGCCTGTGTCATCACCAAAGGGCATAAGGTAGAATTATCTTAACTGTATAATTCTAAGGGAAGAGCTAAATTACTCCTCCTCCTCCTCCCTTTTCTTTCTTGTTTTTTTTCACCCTAACTTGTCTCTTTATCCTTCTCAGCCATCTCCCTGCAAACTCCCAAAGTACACTGATGACAGTTGCTCCAATGAAGGTGAAGTCAATGGCACTATGCCCATTTTACACCAGCCCGAGGTTTATTCTCATCTGCGATTTTACTTAATTTTTCTGTGGAGAAGTCTTTATGATCTGCCAGTGTGACAACTTAGTGCAACACTCCACATGAAGTCATATAGCAAAGTTATAATATGCTAGAATTCACCAGAAGGAACATAAGATTTTTGTGTGGCTAGGACTAGTGAACTCCAGTTTATTACTTTGGGGGGGGGAGTGTTCATTAAGCAAAAAACATTGACTAGGACCCAAACCAAATCCTGTAAAGATTAATATGGTAACTATACATAAGTGATGTTGTTCAGAATAGTAAGTCAGTTATGTTTGAGTTGTTTATCCATTTTGTTATCCCTTTCCCAAATCCTCAAAATTGTACTGCATACATCAACGTGATCAGTAGTTAGTTACTAGAGAAAGTAATACATTTGATTGGAGCAGGGGTTGAGCAGCAGTCATTTATGAAACCACCATAATTTTGCTACTGCTAGCCCTAGTTCAAACACAGGGATACAGCCTAACAGGTAAAATATTCAGGGCCACAATCACATTATTTAATACTACTTTTTGATTTTGATGACAAATTTGTTATGGGCTAGATTTTAATCCATTACAAAGGTGTAAATTCAAAGCCATCAGTATATACCTCAGATGCATATCAGTATCTGCCTTTACTACACTATTGTGAAATAAGCACAAAAAAAGCAGCAACATGTTTAAGACTTTCAGAACCAGATACCCTTGCTGTAAATTCCAAAGGTATGTGTTTATGCCATTACCTGCTCCACTAAAAGTTAACTAGGCTACACAGTAATGAAGCTGAGCATGTACATAAGGATTTCCAGGATTGGGACCCAAATCCTCTAGTGAGGTAAAGCAGCAAAGCTTCCATCACTTCAAGCTGATGATCTGTTCTTACACCTTTCCCATCATTTACAATTTTAAGTCGAACTCTCCTTTTCCACCAAACAAAACAAGTATCTTGCACTGTTTTTAAGCAAGAAGGCCTTTTATACGTAAAGTTTCCGATCAGTAACTCAATTAAACTCACAAGAAATCTGAATTCTAACAGCAAGCATTTCTTCGCAACAGAACATTGGTAAGACTGCTTTAAATCCAGGGAAAAAAATTGCAATTTGATTTCAACAATATCAATAAAACCATAGATGTGACAATATGGAAGGAGAGAGCAATTTAGTGTTGAAATAAATATCAGACACACAAAGCACACACAGTAAAAAAGGGTCACAATAAATTACAAGTGGAGATATTTTGCTCATTCATTGAAGAAAGCCCCTGATATTTCCAATTTCATACCATCAAATTTATCATTCTTGCTGATTTAAGCAGAACACAAAACAAATATGGATCCCAGTGCTTACTTTCACAGGTACTGGCATGGATAATTTACTGCAGTGATCTAATTTGGAAATCAGTAGGGACCAGTAACTTGCTGCATAAAAGAAAGAGCGAATGAGGTCCTTTTTCCTTAGTGTCAGCAGGCTGTGATTATTATGTTTATTAGATTTTCTTGAAAGGGCTTCACATTTTCTCAAATATGCAGGAGAACTATATTTCCCCTTTGAGCCCTACATTAGCATTTGTGTGCCTCAGATCTTGAATACAGAAATGTGATGAATTTTTCAATTTATTTTAGAAGTTTATGCAGTCTAGATGGTATAGAGCTGAGCAATGAAACTCCCTTACCTGTACAATATTTGCTATTAAAAATGGAATGGCTTTTGCAGAAAAGTTATTAAGGAATGCTGACATACTCTATAAAAAGAAGCTTCTGAATCTATATTTTACTACACTGACAATGGATTTGCAGAACAGATTGTTTAGAAGTTCTGTTCCTAAAAAGGTGACTCTCTCAATTTTAAGTCCTTTGGAGCAGGGCCTGGTTTCTCCCCATATTTCTGGAGAGCATCTAAACACACAGGGCATGACTGCAATCATCTTTTTTCCAAAACAGTTAAGTGCAACTGTAATTTTCTTCTTTTTATTTTACACCACAGTACCAAAAAAAAAAAAATTCCAGATCAGCACAGCCAACTGACACCTGACAAACCAGAGTAGAGTGTGGAAAAACTCTAAAATGGCAGTTAAAACTCCCATATGTTTCTAGTAAGATCTTTGCAAACAAGACCAGCAAAATCTAGATGATGCTTAAATTCACCAGCTTGAAGGTGTCCAAAAAAGCTAGACAATCTCCCCACCTTCCCTCCCTTTTGCATCAGTACTTCAGCCTAAAGAACAGCTACAGGGACTGACTTTACCAGCTCAGTACCTACTGTGGAACCACAGTTAGTCTTTTTCCTTTGTTCTTCCTGAGCAAAACAGGCCAGAGTTGAAGTCTTGGATTTCTTTCAGAGCACCTTGTTATCAGATTAGGTTACAGTCACACACTGGTAATAACACGCAGCATCTGCCTAAGAAAGAGAGACTTTTTGGCAATATGCTATCAAAACATAATTACTGTCAAAACTGTCTACACCAGCCTTAATGTGACTGCCATAGTGTACAATCTCTTTGGAGACAGCATAAACATTTACGCCTTAAAAGAATCAAAGTTGTAATGTATGCTATAATAAAAGATGGTCTTATGATTAGACCCCCAACCCTCAGATTCTGATGATCTGGTCCCTGCTCTCCCACAGACTTCCTGTATTACCTTAGACTAATTCTCAGTTCTTTAATTTTAAAAGAGTTAATAGTATTTCTTACCTAAGAGCAGTATTCTATAATAAAAACCACAAGTAAAAAATGCCATATAAATGACTAAGAGACGTTTACTTACATACATGTATTATGATCAAATATCTTTAGCAGTTCCGAAATTGTTTCAGGAAAAATATTAAACAAACAAAAACAAAAAACGAAAAAGAAAAAAAAAAAGAAAAGAAAAACAACCATCAAGCAACCCAAAAAACCCTAACAGAAACTGAAATTAGGAGATTCAATTTAATTAAAACTAAAATTTAGTGTTCCAAATCATGCCCAGCATGAAATATTTTACTTCTAAGCATAAAAGGACAATATGCACAAAGCTGAGAGCAAAGACAGATGGATGGACATAGTTAAAAAAAAGACACTTACAGATGTTCTCTAACTCATTCCACATATGGTTTTGGCCAGATGTTCTCACAAGCACTTGACACAGACTGTGAGAACAAAAAGGTCTCACCATAGTGCTTACTACAGTTAAGTGACTTTAATTGCAAAAGCCAAAACCACATAAAACATAATTGCTTTAGTTTTGCCAAGGGAGATGAAGCAGTATATTGATGGACTCGGAAGCTTCTATTCAGAAATATGTGAAATTTCTACTACGAACAATGAGCATCACTTCCAAATCAAGTAAAGTGGTTCTTCTGCTGGATTCAGCACTGGTAAGGCTAAGCAGATTAGACCAACACTTGTTTAGGACAGTTTACATAGGGATGTCTTCAGTAACTATTAGAAAGCCTCCTAAAATCCCCTTCTGCCTTACTTTATGATTCTAAACCAAAGACTGATCTTCATGGACAAGTTGCAGAACTCTATTATAGAGGTCAAAGAAGTTTGTGGTTTTGGGTTGTTGGTTTTTTAGTTTTTACATTTTAGTTGATTAGAACCTACCAATCCTGATAAGAACAACCAGGATCTTTGTCAGTCAATCTCAAAGTGCTAAAAGGAAGCAAGTCTCATGCCACAACTGGCACCTACATTATTATATTTTATTACAATTCAAAAGCATTCAAAGAACACAATGATGGGAAACCAGCAGATAGCAAAGGGATAGCTCTGATGAGTTTTGATATTTTCCCCACATTGTCTGCAGAACACTTGTGTGAAAAAATGAATCACACTGAAGAGAGATCTAACTGGCTACTAGATGTTAGCCTATTGTTTCAAGTAAATGAAGTCAAGTTGTTGCCACCACCTCATTGTTCTGCATGTTTGATGGAACATGCACTACTCAAGTATTCCAGTGAAGAGTAAAACAAGGCCTACAGTTTTTGTTCATGCACATCTTAGCAAATACAGGATTCTTCTATGCTGGATAGACACAGCAATCCCTACCTGAAGGGATGAACGGATACAGCATTCACATCAACTCCAGACACAAAAGCCTACAGCAGAAACTTTAACATCTCTGGATGTTGTATTAATTACTTGAGAAAATCCGTTCTCAAAACTTTTTAACAACTTGAACATGAAATTGCAGAAGCAATCACCTGTAGACTGGGTTGTGTTAAGTATGGTCTCTCAACAGAGATTATGGATTCTTACCCCATAACCAGGGCCAGTTTTTATAGCGCCCCCCCCCCCAAACACACACACTCTCTCTCTCTCTCTCTCTCCCTCTCCCATTTCATTTATCCCCTTGGATGCTTTGAAGTCACCTTTGGCGCTCTCAACAGTGCCTTCCTTTCCTCCCCGCCTTACCTATCCTTTGTAGGTAAAATGGCTTTACTCTTTTCTGTTTAGTACCCTGCTCCCTACTTAAATCAGATGCTATGAATGGACTTGCAGATGACAAATGAAAGCTCATGCCTTTCTGAAGGAGTCTGTCTATAAAAGGTGCTACCCTGCCCTGCCTTCTGCCTACCTTCAGACTAATATGGCTGACATACACCACTTATTGTAAAACCTTCTTAAGTACTTTTCTGTTCTGGTATTGAGGGGTATGTGTGATGTCTCAAGAGCTTAGTTTGTGTTTCATTTGGATTAATTTGCATGTGCCAGTGGGGACAGGAAGAAATATGCATACACAAGACTGCTCTCTCTACTCAGCTTCAGGTCAAGTTATAGAAAATTTCAGTTATTATTAAAGAGACTATGATCTTGAAAGCTACATACAGCATCAGCAAGCTACTTTTTTGACATTTGTTTTATTGCTGTAGGAATTGTAGTTTTTATAAAACCCTCACATTACAAGATATACAGATTGTGAGGTTAATTGCAAGTATCAGCAGCTGTACAATAGTACTGCATGCAGTTACTTTAGCAGTGTGCAAAGTTTCCATAAATAGCCAATTATTTTTAAGAACATTAGAATGAAAATATCCAGTAGAATCACCCTACTAAGCATCTCCTTTGTCAGTACCTAAAGATTGAGCACAAAAAACAAAACAAAAATGTACAGATAAATAGCTTGACAGAGAGGCTAAATGAATCTAACAGTGAAGTCTAAATTACATCCACATCACATGGAAGGAAACTAGATAGTTACAGGGAAGTGTTCTGCCTTAAGAACAACAGGTATTCCAAAAGATTTAAATAGGAGGTCTGAACTGACCATAAAATAGTGGTAAAAGGACAGTAAGGGAGTTTAGATGCCCCAAAAGAGTAGCATCTAACTTCCTTACAACTAAGAGTATGTACTGTGCCCAATTCCCCTTTCAGGAAACAAGCTCAGTTCAGACAGTATTCTTTTTCCACAAGCTACCATTAGATAGCAAAATATGGTAGGTACATGCATAATCCACACCCAATTTTAATATATTTCTCTAGTCACCGAGTGTTCTGCCTCCCAATCAGCAAAGTCATATGGATTTATACTAAGTTTGCTCTACAGCAGTTTATTTCAATAAGTATTTAAACAGGTGCAATGATTTTTGTGAACTCGCCATTTCAACAAAAGTCTCAGGAACTGGAAGAGGAAGAAGAAAAAGTTGTATGTAGTGCTAACTGCAAATTAGTTTTCTTGGTGGGGGGAGGGGGAAAGTAGCTAAAAGTAACTCATCCTACTTTCAGGTTCTTGTGTAAATATACTTGTAGAGGTTCTGGAAAAAAAAAAAGTAGTAAATCAGTGCATGATATTTACTTTAGAGATTGATAGGACTTTAAAAGCACTGCATTTTTATTTTAAAAATAAGCCTGTTGGATTACCAACCTCATTATAGTGGCAAAGCCGTATCTTGTAAAGAGACAGTGCGGACAGAACTTTACGAGCTCTCCCAGCTACAAGCTATGAAAAATATTATATCAGTTAATCACTACCATGTGTTCACTTAAAAAAAAAAAAAAAAAAAAAAAAGAACAGGCTCTTCCCCAAAGACTGCAACATCACAGTTGGATTTTTAAGCCTGCCCTCGCATTCTAAGCCAGCCATGTTTGATTTATACTGAGCAAAGTTAAGGTTTGCTGGGAATGAAAGAATACTGTTCATAGTGTAGTGCACAAGTATATTGTGAATTGCTATTCACTGAAAACTAAGCTATTTTTTGGGTCAACTTACAGTAGCTATGGATCTGACTCAGATACTCAAAAACTATTTCCTTCCAACAGATAAAGTTGAAATAAAACACAACTGTTAGCCATATTTTGAAAGACATTGTGTGATTGGGCTATTTCACCTTAAAAATATTTTAGCCAAGATGCATACATTTTCACCAGTTAGCAATATAGCATAATTTTTAGAAATTTAAGAGTCGCTTGTGAGACAATAAATTGGAGCAGAGGGAAGCTTATGCACATTTTTTTATACAACTTGGAATAGGATCAGTGTAAAACCTGGAATTTATAACCAGCAGAAGTGCCAACTGCTCATAATGTTCACAATACACACACACATTCTTCTGGAATTTAACTATGCAACTGTTGGTGCCAGTCTGCTTATAAAGGCAATGCTGCTGAGACAGAGTCTTCTTATAAAAACAGGGCATGAAGGTTTCATTATTAGATGTTCAACAACGATTCTCAGCTCTGTGAACAGAGTCCTAGAAACAATAAGATTTATTTCAGAATAACTTATTTCACAACTGTATTAAATCAGCAGTAATTAAATCTACAAACAATCTTTCTATTCCGCAGATACACAGAACATATCTATTGTTTGGTTTATATGAAGAGTAAAACAGCCTAGTTTATGGACAAACCATGACATTAAACAGCTAACCAGGGACATGGACTTATAAAACAGATGATGCATGGTAATTGCCTGCCCCCAAAATTCAGTGCTGGTGAGTGTTAAAACAGTGTACCTTTACCACCTGTTAGTTCACTCTATAATTGAAGTGTAGACAAATGATCAGATTTAGAGATGGATTAGACAAAAAGTGGAATTTGTAACCTGAAGTTCTTCAGAGTTTTAAAGTCTCTTTTGTAAGCTACTACACCATCAGTGGATGAGAAGGTAGCCTAAACAGGCACATATTCTACCTTCAGACAAAAAACAGGAACACTGTCCTATAAGACTTTTTTTTTTTTTTTTGGGGGGGGGGGGGGGGGGGGGGGGGAGGGCAGGGCAGAGAAAGGAGGAAAAGAAGCAGGAAGGAGACAATGTGACAGAAGGCTACAGAAGAAGGAGCAAACAGAGGCCACCAAGCTTTGAGAAATAACAAGAAGCCTATGTTCTAGAATCTATCCCCAGAAAAGGAAAATTGTAAGAAGAAAAAAAAAAAAAAAAATGTATCAATGCCTGCACAGCTAAAGGGGCTAACAAACAAAACGTATCATACTGAACAACTAAAGTACTTTTATATGTCAAGGACTGAAATCTTCTCTTAGGTCTTTTTAAATAAGATAATCAACAGTAATAAAGCAACTGATTTCTTACAGATCACTACTCTGGGGATGCGACTCAAATTGGCTTGTAGATGACAGGCAGCCAAACGCATCTGGGTTATCAGCTAAAAACCATTCAGAACCAAGCAGATTGAAAAAGTTGTTTCCTGAAGTTTTTCCTTCATGCAACTGTCTTCAGAATAAATTGGAGCGCCACTGACCTAGAACTTAAATTTTCACAAAGCTACACAGGTTTGTTTTTTTTAAAAGATCAATTTGGTTAAAGCAATGCAAACAGTCTTTCTTAAATTTGATGAATCTTTGCCTATAATCATCTTTGTTTACTTTACCAAGGAGCTGGCTTAGATTTGATGTAAAACCAGGCTTGAATCAAATCAAGAATGACCAGCAGGAATTTGCACCAGCCCTTACTCAATTTAAAAGACAGAGTGGGCAGATTAGGCTGCACAGCAGCCTAGGAATGGCAAGGGTCTAGAATGAGGGAGCAACAGAGGCTTGTTCCACAAGGTACTTGGTGATAGAAATAGAAAAGGAGTAGGATGGAGAGCAAGACACTGGTTCACGTACAAACCGGAAGAGTGAATTAAGATGCAATTTGAACCTAGTTCACGTTAGTGTTAAATCGAGAGAGGGGAGAGAGCAGAGAGAGAGCACTACAGTTAATCTTGGTCTCAGATTAAGAATCAGTTGTGTGTGCATCACTTGTATGCAACAACATAACACAGTAGGAAGTTCCTATGCATTGACCATCTTAAAAAAAAAAAAAAACTAAAAACAAAAAAAACCAACAATGCTTACCGACAATATGGATTTCTACGGGAGGAATAACGCAGCGTAAGAAATCGATAGTAAATGAAGGGCTGAAGCAGGCTTCCCTGGCCACTGTAAGAAGAAAATAAGTGTTCTCAAATTATTGTCAATTTACATTTCCTATTAGAAGAAGCAGAAGTTTCATCTTTTGAAAACATGAGCAGCAAGTGGACACCGATACAGAGAATTCAGGAGGGTGCAGGCCTAGTTTATGGCACACCTGCTAGCTTAGCCCCGGCTGCTTTAAAAGTTAGTAGCTATAGGTCATGTTCCAGCTAGCTTTGGTGCAAGCCTCATTCCATTCATAAACATTCAATTTATGTTGTCCACAACTACAGTGAAAGAGATCCAAATAGTCTCCAGTACCCATAAACCTCACGAGATTACCACCCCTTGCAGAGAAGTTGTATAAGAAAATAAGCGACAAACACAGAACTCCAAGAGATCACACTATGCTTCAGAAAGCCTCAAACAATGCAGGACAGACAGATCTTCATTTATTCAGGCCAGTTTTGTCTCGGGTACGCTAGAGTTCTTATTTGACTTAAAGTTTTTTCAGCCTGCCACACTGATGAATTCTACTTGTTACATGCAATTCTTCAAAGGATCTCTCAAAATGTCCAATATTCCACTCCCCCCCAAAACAGATCTACTCTATGAAAACTCATTCCTGAAAATAGCTGCCTGGTGTAGCCAGAAAGGTGGGGGGAAGAGGAGAACACCACCATCCACAAAAACAAAAAAGTGCCACCTACACAAGAGGGATCGGGTTCCTTTTCTAAAGTTGAAAACAAAGCCAATCAGGTGCTACTATAATGCAAAAAAAAGTAGAGGCCACATTTAGGATAAGGATCCCATTGTGTTAAAACACTACACAATAAAAGATTTGATTTTGCCTGAAAGATGTATGTGGTTAGAAGTCTGTACCTGCATGGATCTCTGCTTACAATCTTAACTTCCAGTTAGGAGCTTCAAGCCTACTTGTTAAGTGGACTTTGTAGTTCACTGAAGGGTCAGGACCTTAGGTCATAACTCTTCAGCAAGTCGCACTTATCTCTGCTAGCATGGTTCCTAGCATAGCAAATTCCCAATACAGAGGTAACTATATCAAGAGAGGCTTTAAGCTTCATTGTGCCAAGTTTATGCTCTTAAGCTTATATTTTACTACTCCTAGGTCACACCACCACTGGACAAACTTCATGGGCCTATTTAACCAATAAAAAGACAAAGGCCAAGTCTGTTTCCCAATACTAATTCTACTGGTAAGATGGCATGAACAATTTGATGTCACAGAACGTACCAAACCAAATCATGGAGGGGGGCAACCACACATGCAGAACACTGAATTTGGTCTCTATAAACAAGCTTAACCCCAGGTCCAGCAACTGGCACCACATAATCCAAGACCCCTGTACCCACACAGAACTCATTGAGGACTGGAGACGAGAAAGAACTTGGAGTGCAGAAGTAAATGTCAGGGACGGGGATGATTACTACAGTCTTACCTGAAAAGCATAAAAACTGTGGCTGGCATCAGGAAAATTTCATTGCAAGCAATGAATTTTAGAATATTCTGCTGATTAGCATTTAGCTTGTCTAAGAGATTTCTCAGAAAGGGGAAGCTATTTGAACCTCTTGCCTTAAAGAAAAGGAAATGTATAGTTAGGAAAAGGTAAAATAAGCTCTGGTTCTTTAACGCTAGTTATATTCCAGTGTTTCTCTCAGCCTGAAGTAATTCAAATGAAGGTAGCTATTTTATTTTAAAAAAGTGACCACACAAATTATTTCTCTATAGAGTATTTCATATACAGGGTCCTCCCACTCTCCTTCCCATCTACAGTGGGTTTTTTTGTTTTTCAAAACCATATACATTTTAATCATTTGTGAAGAAAATAAAATTTTAATATCCTTCAAGATAGGCAAGTAAAATATACTTCTATTGTTATTCTAGATGATAGAGGGGAAGGCATGAGGTTTTGGGGAAGAGATGTTTTCATTTCAGCTCCGGCTGCCTCAAAGAGGAACAAACCACCTTGTTCCATCCATCAAGATGAAAACAAAATAAGCGCATCATCATTAGTGTATGTCCCCATGGAAGACTGAAATGATATTTAAGAAGTGTTTAAGCATCTTCTTTTAATATAGACACAAAAAGCAAGGGGTGTAGGGCTGAAAGGCAGCCACTTCTTAATCTTAAAATGAAGCAGGAAGGTTTAAAAAAAAACAAAAACAAACAAAACAGTTTCTCGCAACGTAAATATCATTTTAAAATATATCTGTTTAACCTCCTCTGATTATATTGTTTAAATGGTTAACCAGTAACACAACAGCTCTGACAGCTGCTGCTGGGAGCCCCTCCTAGGATTGGGGGTGGGGGTTAGATGTTGGCAGGCCAAACGGGAGAACACAGCCTTGGGAGACAGGGAGCACCTGTGAACCAGCAGCTAATTGTTTAATTGATGAGTTCTTAGGCTGCCTGCTGTTTTTCTCTTTACCTCATAGGCTATGGGTACTAGTCCCTCTCTCCCTTTTCCCTCCTGCCTTCCAGTTCTTGCTGGAGCACCCAGTGGCTTCCCTTCCTTGCTAGACTGCATCCCATTCTGCGCTAAACAATAACCACTAAGCCAGCAGTGGTCATCATTTAAGTTGAACAACTGATTGTTTAGCCTTTCACATCCCCATTTCATCTACTGAAACAACAGCAGCCCAAGCGCAGGCGGGAATGGATCCAGATACAGCACACCACATTCCACGGCGCTGCAAAGTTCTCACAGGTATGTCTGCACTGTAGCCAAATATGGAAAACACCTGTTTCCCCAAGAGGAATAGAATAGAGGAATGAAGAGAATGCAGTAGTAAAATATATTAATCCTAAAGCTCTAGCATTGAATCATCACAAAATACCCCTAAGAGACAACACATTGCAAGTAACAGCTGGTCCACAAGCACATCTGTCTGAGGAAAGGTTAGAACATCCACTAGGACTGTAACAGTGGAAACAGTTAAGCTATAATATTTATACCATTAAAGCATTACAGCTAATATTCAAAACGTATTACATGGTGGATGGGGTTCCTTTTCTACGTGAAAAAAATCATGCGGTTTACTGGTACTACTTTTCAAGACTACCCTTCTTTAAAGCAGCCCAGCCCACCTTTCTGTGCCTCCTGTCCCTTTCACCAGCAGTTTATACCACATAAATCAAAGTGCTGGAGCCAAACCCAGCTGAGTAAGCCAGCCTTCTCCCTAGAGGAGGGGGAGGAAGGACATAGGGTGCAATGCAGCAGCTGGCAGCAGGAGCGCTGCTTGCCACCTGCACATGTCTTGCCCTGTAGCAAGCAGAGTGGGTGCTGGCTACTCCATCAGTATGTGTTATTGGTTAAATGGTTAACCGATATAATTAGATTTTAAACAGCTATTTTTTAATGATATTGACATCCCTACCATCCATGTACACCATGCAAAAAAACCCTGCCACCCCTCCAAAAAAATATTAAAATGAGATTTTTCCATAGTACAGCCCTACCCTGCAACAGTCTCCACCTTTTTTCTTTTAAAAATATAAAGCCCAGCCAAAGGGAGGACCCATCAAAACCTTCAACGCAGTCTATACCCCCCACCCCACTCAGACAAGGCTCTCATACCAAATGTATATAGCAGCATATCAAACCATACTTACATCAAGAACTTTCTTTGTATAAGTGGCAGCATGAAGCAAAGAAAACAGCAAAACTGGGAAAATACTCACTGATGTAAGCGATAAGGAAAACTAAAAGCTAAAAAATAATGTTTCAATACACTTAAACTGAATTTCATGTCAACAACAATCATAGCACATTTTCAAAAAATAGGAATCATGAAAGTACAGCAATTCTCTTTACAATAGGGGTGCACTGATAGAGGTTTTTGGGGCGATACAGTTACCCGATTTTAAGGAGGCATATTGGTCGATACCAATCTGATTTCCAATACCAGCCCGGCAGCTTGCAGAGCTGCGTGCAGCTGGTAAGTCTAGTGTGGCAGAAGTAGAGGGAAGGGGCATGTGGGGGAAAGATCAAGGCCCCCCACAGTGAGGGAGCAGTGGGGCTGGGGCAAGCACTGCACAGCTGGGACAGGGTGGGCACAGGATGGAGCTGCAGCTCAGCTGGGGGGGAAAAAAAAGGAGTGGCTCCCACCGCTATGCACTTCTCATCCGGGAGCTGCTGGTCTGGCGGCTCCTGCCACTGCTCTGGGAGGGTGTGCGCCCCTGGATCTGCGTGGGGCAGGGCAGGAAGAGCCCCACACAGCCTCCTGGATGAGCGGCAGGACCCACCAAACCAGTGGCTGCTGGACAAGCAGCGCTCAGTGGCAGGAGCCACCCCCCCCGGATGAGGCACGGCTCCTTCCTGTGCCTGCCCCACCCCAGCTGGGCAACACTTGCCCCAACCCCACTCCTCCCTCACCACGGGGGCCTTGATCTGTCCCCCATGCCCTTTTTCCCCCTGCCCACCCTTTCTACCACACCAGACTTACCAGCTGTATGTAGCTCTCCAAGCTGCCAGGCTGTGCTCCTTACTACCTACATGCTATACTACAGCTGCATGCACACACAGACATTTATCAGCCAAGTCAGCAGCCACATCAGGCCAGTTTCCAATACAATCAATTTTATTTATATCTGTGCCAATCCAGTATACCTGTGCACTTCTACTTTAGTTAGATTTCCTTCATAGTTTTGATGCAACAGCATTACATACTCCATTTCTTTAATCTGCTGGCCACCACTTGTGATCAGCTATAACCCAGATTATTTTTAAAAACACAAAAATAAGAGACAGCACATCATGCCTGGTTGCATTATTAGTGCATGATTTACCAAGCAGAAGAAGATGCCCAAGCCAGGACTGTGCAACTTCTGAGTGACTGGCACCCACAGGCCTCCAGCCACTCATCGCAAGATCCACAAACACCTCTGCATAAGCCACCCCTTCACCTGCTGCTGTATTGTGATGCATTAAAAAACACGCCAAGGGCTTCCAGCCCTCTCACTCTGTACCACATTGGCCCCTGACATGAAATATGCAAGCCCCCCCCCCCCCCCCCAACTGCACCACAGGGGTCCACAGTGCACCATGCCATAAGCACCCCACGCATACCACATGGCCTGCCACACAGACTCCCCACACCACCACAGAGCCCTGCTATGCCACCCAGGTTCCCTGTGCACACAGACACACTGCATGGGGTCCATGAGAGGAAGAGAGTGGTACCCAGGCCAGGAATCACATTTTAAAAACACCTCAGGGGACAGGGGGAGGAAGCTGCATGAAACCCATGAGCCACCGGTTGCATAACCCTACTTTAAGTCATTCACTAATTCTATTCAAACTTTGAAAAGTTGCCTGGTGAAGAGACAGACTCCTAACTCAAGATTGTGAAACATACTCAGCCACCATAACATCATCTCCTGTTTGTAGGCTTCACTCCTAAGAACTCCCACCCTTGATGAAACTAGTGCCTTTTGTTTTATGATTAGGTTTCATGTATTCCTTCTAATAATAGGTGATCTTGTAGATGACACATTCAACTAGGACTCTCATCAGAGATACCTGGAGAGTCCAGTGGAGAGTCAAAGCACCAAGAAACTGAGGCCAAAATCCCTGAAGATATGCAAGTGACTAAACTCCTCTGGCGATTTGTATCTGGGAATTGTAGCCCATTTCTCCTGCCGATTACCCATCTTGCAAATTATAACTTATTTCAACTTCATACAGCACTTGCATAACAGAATTCTCCTTCAAGTTGGGACTTGTGAGTATTGCTGCATAAAGCAGCAGCAGAGCTGAAGGACAGTGCTCATTTGACTATATCGAACCAATAGGACACGTTTAAAACAGGACTGTCCAAACAAAAACAAAATGTGTGATCACCATATATACATGTCCCACTTCAGGTGTGTAGAGTACCTAGTCCAGACTAGTAGCAACTCAAAGCTACAACCATCAGATCTCTGTATAATGCATTACATGATGCAAGTGATGCCACAATACTAAAGTTTTAGCAGGGAAGAAAGCAACCAACAAAGCAAAACCAGATATATACTGACACTGTAGAGGTGGTCCATCCAAATTTTAAAAGGCATCACAGCAGGGAAGTCAGCCATGTTAATCAGAACGTACATGCTAGGGTTAGCAAGTACACTTTGGATTTAAACCAGTTTCTCAAAGTCACAAAAGCAAGAGGTGTATAGCACACTGTGTAATTTAAAGTAACATACAAGACTAATAAGATACAAAAAGGCATTCAGATAAAGGATACTCGTAACAGGGTAAGAATTAACAAAGATGAGAGAATATAATAGGTAGTGGCAGCTGTCTTCTAACAAAGCCTGAGCCAGGAATGCCCTGCTGAGCTGAAAGTGTGGCAACCTCTGGTGTAAGCGAAGAGCACTGGTAAGAGCGTTTGCCAGCAAGGCACGCTGATAAAAACTAGCTGCTTCATGCAACCTGCAAGTTATCAAAGAAGATGTTACCATACACACCAAGCCACTGCCTCCAAGTCTTCTTCCCATGAGAATTGCATCATAATTGCACAATACCCAAATCTATTTCCACCAGCAGCTAGGAGTAATTAACTTTAAAAAATGAAAGTATGTTGGTATTTACATAGCACTGCTGGTGTGCATGAGAGTCAAACCTGCAGCTATGACAGCACAGTGTTTCATAATAATACATGGAACTGCTTAGTAAGCCTTCTTGTTGATTAAATTAGAGTTTATCACTCAGTTATGAATTTTTTTAATCTTGCATTTGTAACATGTTCTAAACAAAAAGAAAATACAAGACCCACTATTTAACCTGCACTCTTTCCTTCCCTTTATTTGTGAAAGTGAACTTTTATGTGAAGTTCAATTGGTTTTGTAACACCCTAGCATAACTAAAAAAAAATATAATACATACCCCAGGAGAGGCAAGACAAATAAAGCTGAACAGTAAACTGTGAACAAACGGGAAATCCACATTGCTGTGTCTAACTTGTTGGTCATAAGAAATTGCTAAATCAAAGATAAAACACACATGTAGTTAGTAACAAAAATATCTGTAACAACAATCCCAAAATATTCCCCACCTTATTTGCAACAAACATACAGTAAGGACCATTGTTTTGTTCTGTGTTTATACAAACTCCTAGCATGATATGTCCTAGTCCTTAGCCGATCCTCAGCACTATGGTATTAGATGTGAAAAATCTCTCTGTCCATCAAAGAATAGTTTAACTAGAACAGAAACCCATATTTAGGAAGCAGTGTGCATCTGGAGGCCCCCTCTGTATATCAGGGCCAAATACGTTGGGATCCCTACATAGGATCATGACAAAATTGTGCCCTTGAAAGGTCGTGTCAAAGGGGCCATCCTGGGTGGCAGGTCATATCAAAAGGGGCTTGCAGGCCACACTTTGGAACCCCCTAGTAACTGTACCAAAAGAGTACTACCTGACTGCATCAAAGGGTTGCAAGCCACATCCACTTTATTTGTCCCCTGCTAGAGAGTCTCTCACTAGATTTTCTTCCCCACCCTGCTCCACAAAGAACACAAGCCAGTCTATGGATGCAAGGATCTGTTTCAGAGGGTTTGACTGTGGGACTGAGGTCTGTTCTTTGCCGATACAGTCCTGCAGTACGTGGCTGGTCTTATAGGCATTAAACTGCCCCTTTCCATTTTAGGAGCCAGTTAGGGTTGATTTAACTTATACCAGCAGCAACAGTCTCCTAGGATCTATTCAAAAGGACAGAACTTAGAGGTCACAGTTTGTGTTTTAGGCACAATCCTTTCCACTCCTTGTGTCACAGGGGCTGTAAACAGGTAACAAATAAAGCCTGTTCCATGCCAGAGGAATGTCTGGGTGACCATGCTGGAAAGGCTCCCAGCCCTTACTATGAAGTTTGCATAAGTATTCCTCTCGGCACAGATTTGTTTTTAAGGACTTAAAAAAAACAAACAAAAAAAAACAATCAAGCCACCAGGACAGAGCTGAAGTGATGAACCATGGGGTAATGACTTAGAAGCCAGGTTACAAGCCTCTTCATGCCACCAGTTTGTTCCTGCGTTTGCCCACCAAAACTGCCAACACAAGATATACCATCGCATTGCATTAATTCAGATTTTAAAGTCCTCCTACAAGGGCACTTCCCAAAACAGTCAGGACTCACTGACCAGCAGGTGCAGACAGGTGGTACGTTTCTAGCAAGAGACATGCTGCTACCGGGGTACAGCAGCAATTCTCAACCAGGGTCTGAGGCAGAGGAGAGGGGGACAGGCTTGGCTGCTCCCCTGCTCACACCGCCCAGATGCGCTGCCGAGCCCGGTTTTGAAGCGAGCACTGCACGTGGGAACGGGCACGTGTGGTGGGTGCCCGGGGGCAGCGGGGCACGCGGCTTCTCTCGCCGGCTCATGACAGCTCCTCGCGCCGGGGCCGGGGCCTGCCCCGCGCCTCAGCAGCGGTGCGAGGTGCTGGGCGGACACCGCCCCGGGCCGAGGCCCCAGGTGGCCCACGGAGGGGAGGGGAGGGGAGACTGCCCCCCCACCCCCGGGGGCGGAGTCCTTACCACGGCTCCGCCGCCGGCACCGCCCTGCACGGGCCCGTTCTGCGCCGCGTCCGCCATGGCCGCGCCGAGCCGGGAGCCTGCGGGAGACACGCGGTCGCGCCCGCAGCGTCAGCGCCTCCCTCGCCGCCAGGGGGCGCTGCCCGCCCCGCCTCGGCCCGGCCTATCTCTTGCTCCGGGCTCGGCGGGGGCCCGTACCAGGCAGGCCGACACCGGCCGGGGACAAGCAGCGGGAGCAGCTGACCGCGCGGCGCCCGGCTCGACCCGGATGCTGTGTGTCACTTCCGACCACGCCCGGGGCACGCTGGGTAGCGAAGGCCGCAGTTCAGCCCAGCCCAGCCCGCCCTTTAACTCGGCACTGCCGCGCCCCGCCCCGCCCCGGCCGGAGGAGGACGAAGTGTCGTCCTGCGGCGGCACGTCACACCGAGCACCCTGCCCCGGGGACGCCCTCGCCCCTGACGTCATAACTTCACCTCCCCGGTGACGTCACACCGCTGGTCACACTTCCGCCTTTGGCGTCACTGCTGTAGCTGAAGGGGGCCTTAAAACACAGCAAGCACCCGGTTGGCGCTGGGCCCTGGCCCCATCCCATCCCATCCCATCGCGGCCTGTCGTGGGCTCAGCTCAGCTCAGTTCAGATCAAGGTAGTCTGTGCTTACCTGGCAAGGGAAGCACCGCGACCATGGGGGAGGACCGCTCTCCTGACAGGGGATAGCACCTGCCAAGGTAATGTATAGTGAACCTCCCACTTAGCTGCTGGACTGGGAAGGTCTTGGGTTTATGCCCACTGTATGGAAAGGGGAGACTCCTCCCTAGCTTGCTCCTGCTTCTGTGGCCTTATGGCTGAGGACGAGCAAGCCTCCGGGCTTGGACTTGCATGTAGGATGCCCACCAAAGGATTTGGAAACATCTGAAGCCCCAGATGGGGGTGGAGGATGTTTGCGGGTAGTAGGGCTACTTGTGGTTCTGGACTGAATCACTGATTTGGAATTTGATTTGGCAAATTTGGCTTGGAATACAGGAAATTTAAAATAAAAAAATAAACCTCTGCGCCACAGAGATGAGGTGACTGAAACGAGCGGGTCAGGGCAGGCGTCGAAATCCGCCAGCTTACAAGGCCGGAGAAAAAGTTCCCTCCGCCCCAACCACTTCTGATTTCACACTGGTCCCTCACCAGCCCAATGCCCTCAACACCCCCTGACAGCGGCAGAGGGTAAATAACCAGGCAGCACTGGGGACCTGTGAGCTCACCTTGGTTCAGTTTACATCACGTGTACACAAGTTACCGCCCATCCCCAAACCATGGCACCTTCAAGCATGCTGAGCTCTTCCTGCAGCTGCCTCCTAAACTGGCGGGTTGTGGTATCTCGCATTGTAGCAGGGCTGGACCTTGGACTGCCGTAGCCATGATGGCCCTGAGAGTAAGTAAGAAGCAACGTAGTGATAGTATCTTTTATGGGACCAATTGTACAGTTAAACAAGCCTTCAGGTACAGAGCACCCTTTGAGGAAGAAAGATACTCTGTACCAGAAAGTTTGTCTGACATCTCTTCCAGCTGAAGTGCCTTGCTTCTCACGTATGTAGGACCATCACAGCTACAACACTTGGACCCTGCTACAACCTGAAAGATAACAAAGTGTTCCAGTTTAAGAAAGATACTGCCACACAGACCTTGCTTCTCCTACCCAGGAAGCAGTTTACCTATGTCTGTGTTGCTCAAATAAGAGGCTAATTAGCACTGTCAGCTACAGGCACAGAATGGCCATACCATACTCTCCTCCTTTATGCCAGTTTGGCCTAGTAACACACCATTTCAAGACAAGATAGTACAGTAAGCAGGCTGCATAGCTTCATACTATGCCAGCATAATCATGTTGTCTTGGTACTTCAACATGGTGGCGGTGGATCATCAGAGAGAGAGAGATCAGTCGGACAATGTTTTAATGAAATATTTACAATTTTAAAGCAATTTGGAAGCCTACCAGTGTCTATCATCATAATAAAATAAATTGTAAATATATGCTTTGATGTTTGCTTTTGGCTTTCTTATCATAGAAAAATTAGAGCTCCCTTCCCCTCACCTCTTCACTAACCAAGATGTGGGGACAGCTGCCCCTGCAGCCACAGCTCCCGCCAGTAGGTCTCATCCTGTCTGGCAGCTGGGCATGCTGGGTATGTGATGGAGAGATGTGAGGTTTGCAGGAGGGGGGTGGGAAGAGATGTGGGGGTGGTGTGGAGTGGGTGTGGGAGAGGTATGGAGTTTGCAGGAGGGGGGTGGGGATGTGGGAGGATATCAGGTTTGTGGGGGGATGTCGGGTTTGTGGAGAGGCTGCCACACGCCCCCCTCCCCCCCCCCAGTGGCACCAGCTGGGCCATGCCAACGGCAGCACTGCTGGACCCGTGGTCTGTTCAGGAACAGTGGGCCTGGCGGGACCTGACCCAACCCGGCCCAGAACAACCTGCTAGCATGCCTTTGCTCAGAACCAGGACACGCAGCTTCAGCACCGGTGGCTCCTGTCCAAAGTCACATGCTAGTGGGGTGGGCCGGGCCGGGTCACATCAGGCTGGGCCAGGCCTGTTCTCCATGAAGGTCAGGTGGCGATGGTTACAAGCATCTTCATCCCACAAAAGTTTGTTCCTGTGTTTGCCCACTGCAACCGCCAACACAAGATGTACCACTGCAGTGCATTAATTTAAATTTCAAAGTCCTCCTACAATGTCATGCCTCAAAGCAAGACAGCCCCAATACCAGCTAAAAGAGCTCCTACATTCCCCCTGCTCTAGAGCTCTTGCCTCAGCTGCCTCCAGAGCCAGACTGCCCCTCTTGGCACAAAGCCTATGTTTATATATCTCCCTGGCCCTGCTCTCTGCTGGACACATGCCTCCCTGAGCTACCTGAATCAGGTGTTTCCTGATTCAGCTTGCTGACTCAGCCTTGGTGGCTTACTGCTGCTAGTCTCTTCTGCACTCCTATCTTGCCTCCTATGCAAGGCTCTGGCCCAGGGTGCTAGTGCAGTAAGAGCTTTCTTAGATCCCTTCCACCATCAAGTCTGTTCACAGGGCTGAGCTGGCTGGCAAGCCCCTGGACTTCCTCCTTTTCTCAGTACTGGGGCCAGGAGCCTCATTACAGACATATTGCTCAAAACATTAAAAACACCCCATAACTTGCCACAGTTAAAGCAGGGGACCAATGACATCATCAGTGTTCTGCCCCTGTGAGGACAGGAAGTATTTAGTTAAAACACACTCAAGAGATTCAAGAAATAGAGCCCTGCTACAGATGAAGGCAAGCCCCACTACAGTCCACACCAATCTGACATTGGAGTAGTATTGCTTCCTGATCTCAAATGTGGTGATTGGTCTTACTCAGAGTGGAAAAACAAGACCCTCTAGGCTGGAACCTCTTGCATTTTTAAGTCAAAGCAGGAACTCAGCACAACCCAGTCAAAATCCCCGGCCATTGCTGTGGCAAACACCAAATGCTTCTGAGGAAGGTAATCGAAAACCCAAGGCAACCAGCCACACACCAGACACAGAGAAGTAACAACCAGTTTATTGTGCCCTACTAGTGGCTGCAATAACAGCTAGACCAGAAGTGTCAGCAGCCAACAATCTTGGACTCCCTCTAAGTTAGTGCCCAGGGCTCATGTCCCATTTGCCCAGCACTTGGCCCTCCACTCTGTACTGCAACCTGGGAACCACAAACACAATTCCACACACCCTAATTAGAGAGCATGCTCTAGGCATTGTTACGCTTCTTGAAAACCTCCAATAAAGGAGATGCCACAATTTTCCTAGGTAGTCTATTCCACTGCCTCCCTATTCCAACAGTAGATAAGTTTTGTTGTTTGTTTTTTTCTGGTAATAAATCTAAGCCTACTTTGCTCAAATATTAAGCCACTGTCATATGCAGTGTCCTCTGCATCAAAGAAGAAAATTGTTCTCCCCCTTCTTTATGATGGTCTTTCAGATATTTGAAGACTGCTATCATGTCCCCCCTCAGTTTCCTCTTTGGTAATCCAAACGTGTTTAGTCCTCTCAACCTCTCACATGATTTACTTTCCAACCCCTTTATCATTTTCATTGTCTGCCTATATTCTTCATGTCATTTTTAACAGGTGGAGACCAGAACTGCACACAATATTCTAGATGAGGCCTAACCAGTACCAAGTAGAGTGATACTATCACCTCCCATGTCTTACACCTAATACTCCTATTGGTGCAACCCTAAATCACTTTTTTTTGGTGGCTGTATCACTTTGCTGACTCATGTTGAGCCTGTGAGACACCGAAGTCCCAAGATCCTTCTTAGTGGTACTGTCACCCAGCCAGTTCTCCCTTATTCTGTATGCTTTTCATTGTTTTTCTCTAAGTGTAGTACCTCACATTTGTCTGCACTGAACTTCATCCTGTTGTCCTAGCACAACTTTCCAATCTATCAAGAGCCTTCTGAATTCTACATTATCCTCCAATGTGTTTGCAGTTCTTCCGAGTTTCGTGACATTTGCAAATCTACTAGGAAGGATCTCTGTTCCAGCATCCAAATAATGAATAAGCATAGTAAATGGCCTGGGTCCCAAGACAGACCCCTGTGGAACCATCCTTGAAACCTCATGACATTTCAACATGTATTCATTTATAATAACCCTTTGCTTGCAACTATTTGAATGAGCTATCTCCCCAACTTGTAATAATTATATCTAGCCCACATTCCTCCAACCTTTTAAGAAGGTTTGTGAGACTCTGTCAAAAGCCTTACTAAAATCCAAGTACATGATATCCACTGCACTCCTTTTCATCCACCCCATTTGTTACTTTGTCATAAAGGAGATCAAATTTGTTTGAGACAGTTCATAGCAAATCCATACTGGCTGCTCTGATCAGTCTTTCCTCTTCCAGGTGCTTATAAACTGACTTCTTCATAATTTGCTCTGGTAAAATATATGGAAAAAACTTGTGTTTATTAGAGAAGTGAAACTCACAATCTCACATGCTTGGGCCCTAAATTGAAAGCAATCTCAGAGGACTAGTGAACCTGTGCTTCGCTGAAGATCAATTTGATTTTTTAATTTTTTTTATAACCTTTTATCATAATCATCATCTTCATTTTATGGTTTATGCATCATTGCAACGTTGAATCTTGAGCAAAACATTTACTGAACGGCCTTTCATCGTTATATCACTATGAATTGCACGTAGGCCAACATATCTGGCCTCTGGAATAAGAGATTTAATTTCTACAGATATTTATTTTGTTTACAAATCTGTATAGTGTTGCTTCTTACATGACCAGTCTCCTCTCTTGAGCAATTTAGACCACAAGACTGTTACATTGGAACTTGGCAAAAGTAGTAAGATTGTATCTTCTGTAATCAGGCTTCAGCTATTGGCTTTCCCCCTTTCCTAATTCGTCTTTGCTATAATATTGCTGACTGAGCAACACGGGAGGAGCAGAATTGATCTGTATGTTATTGATGATTCCTCTCTGGACAGTTACAAGGGGTTTCTACCATACGATCAAGCTATCAATTTACTTACTCCTGCCTCCACTGATGGTTGATTACTCACTTGTTTGGTAAGGTCTGATTATGTTTGCTGAGGAGTTATTTAACTGATTCTGAGCATATTTTTATTTCAGCATGGTGGCAGCCAGATACAACTAGCACAGTAAAAGTTACTGGACAGGTCTGAAATGTTAACTAACACATTTCCCTTTGTTTTTACTGAAGATATAGTGTGATTAGGCCTATCATATGTGGGAAACCACTGATAATAGGATTGCTTAAGGATTCTAAGTTTTTAAAATGTAGACAACTGAGGCCAAATCTTGGTCTGTGAAAAAATGTACGTACTATTTACAGTATTCCCATTTCTGCTACAGAACATCATTTGTGCATACATATCGTAGGTTTAGTTCACACAGATCAGAATATACTAAAATCCTCAGTCTCATGTCTATCATCTGAGATCTTAAGGCATTTTGTACATTAATTAAGGCTCACATACCACTGTGAATAAAGTGCACACAAAAGTTTAATCAGAAAAGTTAATGATTTGCTCAGGACTGTGCAAGTCAGTAGCAGAAATGGAAAGAGACTCCTGACTTTCACTTTATTTGCTGTAGTTCTCAATCGTTACTGCTTCCAAATGGAGACATGGTAAAACTGCAAATGCAAATTTAGAAACCAGTTTAAGGTCTTTGTCTGGTTAGTTTACTCCTCTAACTCACTGTGAAATAAGTGTTACATACATTACAGAAACATATTATAAATAATGGGTTAGTATTTTAATAATTTTGCTATCCATAATAAAATCTATTTATTCTATAACAATTACTGCACATCTTTGGTTTTTGCTTTAAATCTAGAAATAATGTGTAATATTTTTAATGGCAGATCCTTTCTCTACTACTTGTATTTCCAAATGTATATAATGAGTTAAGCAAATATATATAAGAAGGTAAGAAATAAGGGGCCCCTTGGGATTCGGAGCTGGGGGGCAGCAAAGGTACCAGTCACAGGGCTCAAGTGCCTATATACTAATGCTAGGAGCAAGAAGGATGAACTAGCGCTCCTGCTTGCAGAAAACACCTATGACTTAGTAGGGCTAACAGAAACCTGGTGGGATTCGTCCCACGACTGGGCAGTACATATTGAGGGTTATAGGCTGTACAGAAAAGACAGGGTGGGGAAGAAAGGGGGAGGGGTTGCGCTCTATGTCAATGAGCAATATACATTGACCCTCATCAAGACGGAATCGAAGGATGAGAAAGTAGAAGGATTGTGGATTAGGTTACATGGGGGGAAGGAGAAAGGGATTTGGTAGTAGGGGTCTGCTACAGATCCCCACACCAAGGGGAAGAACTAGATTCGGGGCTCCTGAGGCAGCTCTTGGAGACCATAAAAACTAAGGAGACAGTAGTCATGGGGGACCTAAACTACCCAGACATCTGCTGGGAGACGCAGACAGCAAAGTCCCACCGTTCACGCAGCTTCTTATCCTGTGTACAGGACCTCCACCTGACACAGGAGGCGCACGGTCCCACTAGGGGGAATGCCTTACTGGAACTGGTATTGGCAACGGGGGATGACATGGTAGGGGACCTACAGATCGGTGGTCATCTGGGGGACAGTGATCACCAAATAATAGAATTCACCATAAGACGTTGAGCGAGTAAGGTAACTAGTAAGTTAAAAGTGCTAGACTTTAGGAAAGCTGATTTCAATGAACTCAGGCGATTATTCAAGGACGCACTGCAGAGTAGGAGTTTTGAAGAGATGGGAGCCCAGGAAGGGTGGCTGTGCCTTAAGGAAATGATCCTTTGGGCACAGAGGGAGACGATCCCGATGCGAGGAAAAAAAGGAAAAGGGGCCAGGAGGCTTCCTTGGCTGACCAGACAAATCCAGGGCAGCCTACAGGCCAAAAGGGGGGCACATAAAAAGTGGAAACAGGGAGAGATTACCAAAGAGGAGTATGCCTCCTCTGCTCGCACTTGTAGGGAGGCAGTTAGATGGGCCAAAGCTACCATGGAGCTGAGGATGGCATCCCAAGTAAAGGATAACAAAAAATTGTTTTTTAGATATATAGGGAGTAAAAGGAAGGCCCAGGGAGGAATAGGACCCCTACTAAATGGGCAGAAGCAATTGGTGACAGATAGGGGGGACAAGACTGAACTCCACAACGAGTTCTTTGCCTCAGTGTTCCTAAGTGAGGGGCAAGACAAGTCTCTCACTGGGATTGTAGAGAGGCAGCAGCAAGGTGCCAGACTACCATGCGTAGACCCTGAGATGGTGCAGAGGCACTTGGAGGAACTGGATGCCTTTAAGTCGGCAGACTCAGATGAGCTCCATCCGAGGGTACTGAAGGCACTGGCTGACGTCATTGCACAGCCACCGGCGAGAATATTCGAACGCTCGTGGCGCACGGGCCAAGTCCCGGAGGAATGGAAAAGGGCCAATGTGGTCCCCATTTTCAAGAAGGGGAGGAAGGAGGACCCGGGCAACTATAGGCCAATCAGTCTCACCTCCATCCTTGGCAAAGTCTTTGAAAAAATTATCAAGGCTCACATTTGTGAGAGCCCGGCAGGACAAATTATGCTGAGGGGAAACCAGCACGTTTGAGGCAGGCAGATCAGGCCTGACCAATCTAGTCTCTTTTTATGACCAGGTTACGAAACACCTGGACACAGCAGGAGGGGTGGATGTCGTATACTTAGACTTCAGGAAGGCCTTCGATACGGTATCCCACCCCATACTAGTGAACAAGTTAAGAGGCTGTGACTTGGATGACTACACAGTCTGGTGGGTGGCGAATTGGCTAGAGGGTCACACCCAGAGAGTCATAGTGGATGGGTCGGTGTCGACCTGGGAGGGTGTGGGAAGTGGGATCCCGCAGGGCTCGGTCCTTGGACCGATACTCTTCAATGTCTTCATCAGCAACTTGGACGAGGGAGTGAAGTGTACTCTGTCCAAGTCTGTGGATGACACAAAACTGTGGGGAGAAGCGGACACGCTGGAGGTCAGGGAACAGCTACAAGCAGACCTGGACAGGTTGGACAAATGGGCAGAAAACAACAGAATGCAATTCAACAAGGAGAAGTGCAAAGTGCTGCACCTAGGGAGGAAAAATGTCCAGCATACCTACTGCCTAGGAAATGACCTGGTTGGTGGCATGGAAGCGGAAAGGGATCTTGGAGTCTAGTAGACTCCAAGATGAACATGAGTCAGCAGCGTGACGAAGCCATCAGAAAAACTAATGGCACTGTGACAGGGGGCCTCCCGGGACCGAGCTCTGTGGCCCGCCCGCCTGTCACCGTGACAGCAGGCCTACTCAGGGCCGAGCTCTTCATGGCCCGCCCACCTGTCTCTGGGCAACCGCCCGCTCATCTCTCCCGCCACGCCTTTGATGATAATGAGTTCAATTATGATGATAATTAAGCGGGAGGCTGCCCTTCGACTGCCCCGATGCCCAGGGGCGCTCTGCGGCTCCGACCTCCCCTAATATCACAGCCCAAGCCTCGCAGATGGCATCATGGTGTTCAACATCTCACCGGCCCCACACTGGGCCCCAGAATCTTCCGTGCCAGACCCCACTATGGTCTTCTCAGGCGGCCACTCCGCCGCCAACTGGGCTACCTCACCCACCCGAAGCCTTGTTCCCCTCTCAGGTGTGGTTCCCCCGGAACCTTCGGCTACCTAGCCCTGGCCCACCTCAAAGCCAGTCGGGACCCCAGGCCCCCAGCTCTTGGGTGTCCCTCGCGGTGGGCCCCCGGCCCTTTTGACCCTCACTGGTCCTGACCCCAGCATGGGCCAGTCGAGGGGACTCTCCCCTTCAGGCTGGGTCTCTCTAGCCACTCACTAACACTGGGCCTCACCGTGCCACTACTCCCTTCCTCCTAGGAGCAACCGCGGCACCTCGCCCACATCACTCCCACTCTCAGGGTCCGCCCTCTCTGGGCCCCTCACAAACACAGGCCCTCTCGGCCCTCATAACCCTGGCCCTCTCGGCCCTCATCTAACTCAGGGGTCACCCACCCGGTGGTGGTGGGAGCTAGGGGTTAAGGCGCCCCGACCCGCCTTTCACCAGGGTGATCACTGGCCTGGCACTTCCTGGGGGCTCCCGTGCCACTGGGAGCCCCACCAGACCACCCACTCCCGACAGAGTGCAGTTTCAGGTCATGCCCAGGACCAGGAGCCTCCTACCATCCCCTCGCAGCTCCCCCTTACCTCCGGGCATTCACAGCAGCCCTAAGGCCAGACAATGTTGCTGCCTGACCTCCTGCAGCCAAACTGCCTGGTTTATATAGGCCCCAAAATGGCTGCCCTAATCAGGCACCTGGAGGCTGCCAGCTCCAGGCCCTTAAAGTGGCAGGAGCACCCTGTGCTCCGCCACAGGCACTTTATTGTGCATCAGCAGATGCATGATGAATAGATCCAAGGAGGTGATACTTCCCCTCTATTGGGCGCTGGTCAGACCACAGATGGAGTACTGCGTGCAATTCTGGGCGCCGCACTTCAAGAGGGATGTGGATAACCTGGAGAGGGTCCAGAGAAGGGCCATTCAATGGTTAAGGGCTTGCAGGCCAAGCCCTATGAGGAGAGACTAGAGAACCTGGACCTTTTTAGCCTCCGCAAGAGAAGGTTGAGAGGCGACCTTGTGGCTGCCTGTAAGTTCATCATGGGGGCACAGAAGGGAATTGGTGAGGTTTTATTCACCAAGGCACCCCCGGGGGTTACAAGAAATAATAGCCACAAGCTAGCAGAGAACAGATTTAGACTAGACATTAGGAAGAACTTCTTCACAGTTAGAGTGACCAAGGTCTGGAACGGGCTCCCAAGGGAGGTGGTGCTCTCCCCTACCCTGGGGGTCTTCAAGAGGAGGTTAGATAGGCATCTAGCTAGGGTCATCTAAACCCAGCACTCTCTCCTGCCTATGCAGGGGGTTGGACTCGATCTATTGAGGTCCCTTCCGACCCTAACATCTATGAATCTGTGAATCTATGAATAACAAGGTAAGCATAGGTGCTGAACAGTAGTACTTGGTATAGAATCATACAGCCATAGAAAAGGAAAGCTAGAGGAGATCTCCAGAGGTCACCTAGTCCAACCACCTGTTCAAGGCAGGATGGTCTCCGACTAAATCATACCAGTCAAGTGTTTATCTAATTGGCTCTTGACATTTTCCAGAGATGGAGATTCCATAGTCTCCTTGGGGAGCCTGTTCCAATGTTTAACCACACTCATAATGATAATAAGGAAGTTCTTCCTAATATCCAATCTCAATTTACCCTGAAGCAGTTTGAGGCCATTGCTCCTAGTCCTGTCCCTTATAACCACAGAGAATAATCTCCATCCCCTTTATAGTCACCTTTCAGTTACTTGAAGACAGTTATCAAATCCTTCCAGACCCTTCTCTTCTCAGAATAATCCTAGTTTTTCTAGACTATCATAAATCATGTTTCCCAGGCCTCTAATCAAGTATGTCACTGTTGAACTCTTCAATCTGTTCATATCTTTCTTGAAGTGTGAGGCCCAAAACTGGACACAATACTCCAAGTGGGAACCACTGGTACCAAATAGAGTAAAAGGATCATTTCCCTTGATTTGCAAATGACACTCCTGTTAACACAACCCAGTGGGATGCATCTAAACGTGCGCATTTACTGCGCAGTTACTGTGCAGTACAGGCATGCATCTACATGTGTATGCCTTTACTGTGCAGTAAATATGGTGACTTATGCCAACTTGAGTGTAAATTTGATACCTGTATCATTTACCCAATTAGGTACTGCACAGTAATGCACGCTTTACTGCATAGTAAAACTGTGTGTGTGGACTGACTTAGGACTAACTTTAAAATTAGTCCTAAGTCAGTCCACACACAGCATAAATGTGCTTTAACCCCTGCATATGTAGATGCTGGCCTATTCCCTCTTACTGCACAGTAATTTACTGTGCATTAAATTTAAGCCAGAGTAAATGCACGTGTAGACACATCCAGTATGTTGTTGACTTTTTTTTATAACAAGAGCACACTGTTGATTCATATTCAGCTTATGGTCCACTGTAACCTCTAGGTCCTTTTCTGCAGTACCACAGCCTATTCAGTCATTCTCCAGTCTATATTTGTCCATCCAGTTGTTCTGTCCCAAGTTCAGGCCTTTGCATTTGTCTAGGTTGGATTTCATCTAATTGATTTCAAACCACATATCCAGTTTATCAAAGTGATTTTGAATCCAGGTCATTCTGAATCCTAGGTTCAAAATGGGACTAGATAAATTCATGGGTGATAGATCTATTAACAGCTATTAAACAAAAGAGTCAAAGACATTCTCTGGCATCTCTAAACAAATTACAATGAATAGCCAGGGAGGGTATGATTCTCGATATCACTCTCAATATACCCTGCCCATATATTCTTCCTCTAAAGCATCCACTCCTACCACCACTAGAGACAAGACACTGGGCTAGATGGACCATTTGTTTTACCCAGTATGACACTTTTTATTTTCTTATGTTCTACACACCTACCCTCCAGGGTCTGCAACACCACTCAACTTGGTGCTATCTGCAAATTTGCTAAGTGTGCGCTCAATCCATCCTTCAAACTATTACTGAAGATATTATATTAAACAATGCTGGACCAAACATAGAAAGAACATCGCTCAATATCTCCTCCCGACTGGACACCAAGCCAATGATGATATTAACTGAGCACAATGGTCCAACCAGTTATGTATCCATCTTAAAGCTCTACTTCCATTTAGTCTCTCTTTCCTTAGCTTATTCATGAGAATGTCATGGGAGACAGTGTAAAGAGCCTTACTAAAATCACATCCACTGCTCTTCCAGGTGCTTAGAAATAGATTCCTTGATGACCTGTTCTATGATCGTTCCTGGTAAAGAGGACTCATCTGTAATTCCTCAGGTTCTCTTCTCTTTCTTAAAGGTGCTACCAAATTTACCATAAAAGTGGTACTTGAGGATGCCCGAGAGAGAACTGAATTTGTCATGACTTATGAAAACATAACCCAGCTACACGGCTCCTGAGGAAAAAGAAATACAACTATAAACTTAGCAATTGCAGGATGATGGTAGAACATGCTTTTGATAAACTTAAGGCAAGAAGGTGCTTCCCCCAAAACCATTTAGATGCCAAAATAGCAAATGCTGTGTATATGGTAGTGACCTGCTGTGTACTATCCAATTTTGGCATAGATAAAGGCAAAATATTTTAATTTAGAGTGAACCCGGAACACTGATGGTTTTTCAAGCCAATTTACCCAACCAAAAAGAAGGTATACCTATCAACATTAGTGCAGGTTCAAGAGAGGCAAGGGTTGTAAGAGATTTGTACCCACATCCTGATCATGCAGAAGAATATTTATGAGTGACTATTTAAAAATATTATGCATTGATCTCTTGATTGCACTTACCATGGACCTACAATATTAATTTTTCTGTGCTTATCTGAACCTGAGCCATCCTGGAAAAACATAATACTGTCCCTAATAGGAACTGTGTTGACCATCAGTCAGGAAAGCCCTCCTACATAACATCTGAACACCTCATATAGCAATACCAAACATCATAGGCAACACTTACTGACCAACTTCCCTCTCCCTATGCTTCTGCAGGGGTATCTTCATTTGTATCCCAAGACAGGTTCTCTGAGCATTCCTAAGTTATTTCCTGGAACCTTGCTCAGCTAGTTGTTCCTTAGTAAGTGCAATTTGATTCAGATTGACTGTGGTCTGGCTCCTGAGATTCCTCCTTAGATCAGGACCCCTAATAGAGGAATGGGGTCATGGGAAACAGTCAGCTCTGTCATCAAGCAACAGTCAAGCACCTTGTTCATTGCCATGTAGTATGGGTGCATTTCATCCATACTACCAGAGGACCTTTGGTTAGCATCCTTAGTCTTATGGTGTGGCTTCTTTCAGTCAGTGCCTAATGCACTCATGGTGCTGAAAACCAGTCTGTTTTATTCTCAAGTGCGCCAGCTGCTCTAAGATGACATTGTAATGGTGTACATTCCTAGTATTCCCTAAAGTCATGGTCTTGGAAATACTACCTCCATATTTTAACAGGAACCCTGGAACACTATGTCTAGGCAGCTAGCTACAAATGGAGAAACTATCCTTAGTTGAGCAAAACAGGGATTAGCTGCATTCAGGTAGTCTGCTAAGGCTCAAATGGTAAATAAGGGGTTTAATATTGGATAAAGGCAAGCATTTAGCAAACAAAGCTAGGCCAAGATATTGCGTAGTGGGGCTCTGTTTAAATCTCTTACTGTAAGCTACCTTAAGCCTTTGTTGAGAAGGGGATATATAAATAGCATTCATTGAGTGTCATACCTTTTGAGAAATAGTAAGTGGGGAGTGAATAGATAGTATGTAGAAAAGCCAGATGATACAGATATTAGGAACTGTGGTAATATCAAGACTTTCTGTACTCAAGACCTGCTGCTTGCAGATATTCTATATCCATCCTGCAAAATGAAAGAGTAATAGGACAGGTTGCAACTTAGCTTTAGTACATACCTACATATCCCCCTGGCTGAGCTTGCAAACTCAATGTGTAGTTACCCCAGCACAAATACAAGATGTGTAAGTGTAAATGATGGGGCTATGGGCATCTATGCACTCGCAAACACAGATAACTGGGGTAAACAGGGTTTGGTATTCCCTATGACTATTTGTATCAATTGCATACAGAAAGCTTTTAGGGGACTTGCACAGATTTTTTTCATTGTCCTTCCATGAAAGGAAGTATAGGCACTTTCTTTTAAAATTGCCTCTTATTCAGAGTGTTTACTGATCAATATGTATACACTGGCCGTGTCTACACAAGGTGCTTTACTGCACAGTAGACTAATCTATTGTGCTTTAAAGTGTCACCGTCTATATATGCAGGCGCTTACTAAGCAGTAAATTAGTTTACTGTGCAGTAAATTTACTTAAAGCCAAATAGAATTAATTGCACATGTAGATGCACCCACTGAATAAAAAGTGTTTAAGCTTATGATATTATAGGTGAGATCCTCCAGTGAGCATTTACCTATTACAGTACCATCTGCATCTAAGAAGTACCAAGCAAATGTCAATATTAAGAAAGTTTCTGCTTTATAAAGTCATGTGTGTAAAAATCCTTATTCCTAAAATTATTTCATAGATTTCATAGACATTAGGGCTGGAAGGGACCTCGGAAGATCATCGAGTCCAGCCCCCTGCCCAAAGGGCAGGAAGTCAGCTGGGGTCATAGGATCCCAGCAAGCATCCAGTTTGCTCTTCAAGGTGTTCAATGTAGGCGCTTGAACCACCTCCGGTGGCAGGCTGTTCCAGACCTTGGGGGCTCGGACAGTAAAGAAATTCTTCCTTATGTCCAGCCTGAAACGGTCTTGTAGTAGTTTATGACCATTCGACCTAGTCGTCATCCCTTGGGGCGCTCTGGTGAACAAACGTTCCCCAAGATACTGGTGGTCACCCTGATAAACTTACAGGTGGCCATCAGATCACCCCTGAGCCTGCGCTTTTCCAGGCTAAAGAGCCCCAGGGCTCTCAGCCTGTCATTGTAGGGTCTGCTTCCCTGACCTCTGATCATGCGCGTGGCTCTTCTCTGGACTCTCTCAAGCTTCTCCACATCCTTTTTGAATTGTGGAGCCCAAAACTGGACGCAGTACTCCAGCTGCGGCCTCGCCAAGGCCGAGTACAAGGGGAGAATGACATCCCGGGATTTGCTTGAGAAGCATCTATGGATGCAAGCCAGCATTTTGGTCGCTTTACTAGCTGCAGCATCGCACTGCAGGCTCATGTTCATCTTGTGGTCAATGATGACCCCCAAGTCTCTTTCTTCCTTAGTGCTAGCCAACATAGCACTGCCGAGCCTATAAGGATGCTGCGGGTTTTTCTTCCCAAGGTGGAGAACCTTGCATTTATCGGCGTTGAACACCATCAGATTCTCATCCGCCCACTTGCTGAGCCTGTCCAGGTCAGCCTGGATCACCCGCCTGTCTTCTGGTGTGGATGCTTTGCCCCAAAAATATATTATATTATATTATATTTGACTTTCAGTTGTTCAAAGTTTTTGCCGGTGCTTGTATAAAGAATTTTTTGTTTTTGATAATTTTGACAATGTTTTTCTACACAGGTGTAAATTCCATTGGACTTCCTCTTCTGGGAGTTCATACCAGATACTAAAGAAACTAATTTTCAAAAGCACCCAGCAAGGCTGAATTTCTTTGCAGATATTTATAGATGTTTTTACGGTTGTGAGAGGTATTTAGGGTATCAAATTGTTAGGCTTATAGCACTGAACTGGTTTTGTTTTTCTAAGATTTTTATTGGTGTTTTCAAAGTTATTCCTAGTGATTCTTGCAAGTGTATCCAATCCCTAACATACTTGGTAAGGTTTGCATGGTTTCCAGTTTAGAAAATGAATCCCTCCATTTTATTTTCTTTGGAGTGATATAATTAAGTTAATCCAGGCTTATAGTACTTGCCAGGAAATAGCATATGCACATTTTATCCAAGTACCAGTTGGAAATCAGTAAGGGCAGAACTTAGAAAAAATGCATGGAAAGACTATCAGTTTAATTAGATTTATTCTTCCAAACACAATCATAGGTAAAGTCCATCTATTTAAATCTGATTTAATCATGCTTAGAAGTAGCATGAAACTGAATTAAATCAAGTTGTCCCTATTCAAGAAAATGTTCAGACCAAGATATAGAAATCTTTGAGAATTCTGATTAGCCAGAGAGTCTACTGGTCAGAGGAAGGTAGTTTCTTGCTCAGCCATATTACTTCCAGTTTACTTATATTAACATGGTAACCTGCAGTGAAGACATCTGTTTCGAAGACTGTACCTTCCTTCTGAATTCAGCCTTCCACACTACTAATAGAATGCCAGTTGTCTTCTGCAAAAAGTCTGTTCTGCCCCTTGGTTTCAGTCATATTTGCTTACATATAGTTATTGCTAATCCTTTTTTGATGGTAAATTATAGGGGGTACATTCCACATTGTTAAAGGGAAGCTGCAAGCAGTCTAGAGAGGCCCTCAGGGTAAAGAGATGGTTAAAGACTGATCAGAGACTATAAGCAACATACAACAAGAAATACAGGGCAAAGGGGAACTGAGTGAGTAGAAAAACTGTAAGATACCTAAACAAGGAATTATGTAAATGCTTCTGGAGGACTGTTTGTAGTCAAGCCCAGTAATTCTGTTAGTTTGACATTGAGGGTCAGTGAGTTTTTTTGGTGAATTATACAATTTGCTATTGCAGAAATAATGCTTTGATCAATTAAATATTTTCGAAATCAAAGCCAAATACCACTGAAGTCCACAATCAAAAGCTTCGAATTGATCAGGAACTATAAAAATGTTTTTAAACCTGGCTTTTTATCATAGGTGAGAATATTTATTCTGTCTTTAACTTTATTCTGTCTTTAACTTATGTTAAAGGCTGTCTATATTCACTAGGAATAGTGAATCCAATAATAAGATGCAGGTGTTCTGTGCCCTTGTCTTTTGACTTCACAAATGGTGTCAGAAAGGGTTCCTTAATCAGAAGAGTCTTGAAACATTTTCAGGAAATTGAGAGGATACTGCCTTTGATACGATGTGTAAAACTCACTTCCCAGTTAATGCTATCTGGGGGGTTTCCTTGTTGAGAGATTTGAAATAGATTCTTCACATATGACTTTCCAATTGCTATTTTGCTCAGATTTGCTGTATATCCACTGAATTCAGAAAATTGTTAGTTATTGCAATATCTAGTATATCCTTGAGATGTGCTGATATATTCATTTTTAGCTGGAAAAAACTGTTGGTAGTGCTGTTTTAGGATTCTAAATACTAATTAATTTTTCAAAACTGCAATATTTGTTCACTATTAGTTTTTGCTCAATCCGATGGAATATGACATTCCTTTGTGATTTGTTCTCAAATGTAAATATTGTATTCTATATCTTCACCAATTAAAAATTAATATGATGCCAGTAGCTAAAAGGATTTATTCAATTGCTTGCTCCTAGGAAAAAGAGTTTTTGCAAAGTGCGTGAAAGAAAAGTATCTCTAGTGGTTTTGTGACCAACAGAAAAAATTAGTATCTGGACCATACTTGGGGCTTAGGACTCAAGCCCCAAAGGCCTTTGGATTACAATGCACCAAGGAGAAAAAAGACATACAAGTGGAGTGACCGAGCACATAGTGAAATCTGTCCCTCGCTTTTATGTAAATATCATATTTTCTTGAATAAAACATGCACAATTTCTCCCCAAACCAGCTAGGGAAAGTTGGGTGCTTCTTATATAAGATAAATATGTTTGCTTCCCAGAGCAACTCTGGGAATCACAGCAATTAACATTGTGGTAACTCTCCTCAACCAAATCTTGGGCCCCTGGGGCGTCTCCCCACCAACTAACACAGCACTACATATTGCATGCTGGATTGGGTCAATGTACAGAGTCAGACCTGACCAGGAAAGCAGTTCTCTATGGGCACCTGACCAGACAGCAAGGGACCATGACAGCTCGCTTTGACCAGTTCATATCCTGCTTCAGGTATGCACTGTAAAAAGCCAGGAACCTGCTCATAAACTGACACTCAGACCCCACAGTTGAGGGCTGTATTAAAATGGGACTAAGTGAAATGTACTGGTACTACAGGAAGACAGAAGAGGATGGCAGACCTCATCTGGTGGAGAGGGGTCTGGAATAGACTTTTTCAGGGGCAGGCCCTCTAAGGAGGGCAGTAGGTGGGGTTATGGGTATGGAGATGGGTGCGTGGGCATGTGGATACACGATGCAAACTGTGTAACAGGTTTTTAGTGTGCTTTGACCTGCCAAGTGAACCACGGGAGCCACTTGGCAGAGTGTTGGAGGTTATATAACATTTATTTATTTATTTATTTTGCAAAAAAACAAAGTCTGTGGCTAATCCCAACATGTGGCTTCAGCCCTAGCACACAGCCCCAGTGCACCAAATGGGGGGTGTGCAGGGTCAGACCTAAAAATCTGGATTCTACCAGAGAAAAACCTTGGGAAGCAAAAAGGGAGAAAAAAAGGAAGACATACAGTAATGTTTTACACTCAAGCTAGTTTGCATTAAAAAGGCTTTGCGATGTTACAGCTAGTGCAGGGCCCCCTAGTAGAAACATTATTCTTTTGTCAGAAGACCTGCCTCTCAGAACCATGTAAGTTATACTTAATAAGAGTATATATACAATTTATATACAGTAAAAGAGCTTTTCTGTTAATGTAAGTTGCATCTGCCTGGGAGAGTTTTTCAGCATAGTTACATCAGGTAGGGGAGTAATTTTTATCAACTTTTTTCTCTAGAAAAAATATTTCCAGTATCAGTAGAAAAGGTAAAAGTATTTATCATTCATACCTTTACCCTATCTATAAATAACTCTACTTGCTATCTTCAATAGCTACTAACTGGTTTTATTATAGTTTTCACATGAGCACTACTGCCCCATCTATCCCCAACTCTGGGGAACAGGAAAGGGCCGGGATGCTGAGCAACCAAACAACATGGACAGCCAAGCTGGGCCTAGCCAGCCTGGGGTTTTCAAAAGGACCGATGGTTGCCATGGAGAGGGCACTCTTTGGCATTGCTCTTTGATGGGAACAGAGACAGGGAAGAGTGTGTGGTATTGTTTGTTCTTTTTTAAAATTGAATAATGGACACACACCCTGCCCCGGTCATCGATCAGCTGCTGGGGGACCCCCCACCCCCCAAATCAGATTTTTTGACATGCTTCTTGACATCTACTTTGATTCCTTCATCTAAGCATTTGGTGACCTGAACATAAAAAGAAAAAAGAAACAAGGTTAGTTAGCAGGATCTACTTGCTATGAATCCATGCTGGTTGCCCTTCAGCATTATTTTTCCTGCTAGACTCCCACAAATGTGGTCCTTAATACTTTTGTTAAGGTTTTCCTGAAGATAGAGGTGAGACTAACTGGCCTATAGTAACCTAGATCCTCTTTTCTCCCCTTCTTGAAAACAGGAACCACACTAGCCCTTTTCCAGTCCTCTGGGGCCTGTCCTGAGCTCTATGAGTGCTCAAACAGTCATGCCAGTGGTTCAGCTATAAGTGACACTTGCCAATTCCTTCAGCACCCTTGGATAAAAATCATCTGGGTCTGCTGATTTGAACATGTCCAGCCCCTCCAAATGCACCTGCACTAGGTCAGTGCTAACTGTTGATAGGCTGATGTGGCAGCTTAATTTAAAGCCACATGTTAATTAAATATGAAAATAAATGGTACAGTAAGTATAGCACCCCTGCACTGCAGTTTTTATATTAAATTAAGTTTATTTTGTGCTATCCATACTGTCACGGTGGCATTCTCGCGGAGGGCCATGATCTCCTTGAGGCCCTCTCACCGCGCTACTTCGGCCCGAGGGCACCCTCCATTCTCGCCCGCCACGTCTTGATGGAATATATAGTAGGGAGGCTGCCTTGTGTTTCCTCGGGCACGTAAGCTCCTGGACCCCTCGTGGGTCTCCCCGTGCGATGGGCGCTACCCAAGCACCCCAGCCTTATGGGCTATGCGTGGCTCCTACCAACCCCTAATACCACGCCCCAAGCCTCGCAGATGTAATAGACGTTGTCCGGTCTGTACGCCCGCTTCCCGGGCCTCCTCTCTAATGGGGCCCACTCTGGGCTCCCTCTCTCATGCCCAGCCTCTTGCTGGAACTCTCGTCTAGCCCACTCTGGGCCTCCCCTGCCGGTGTGGTTCCGCTCAGGGACTCTCTAGCAGGCCTCCGGTCCTATGGGTCAACCGCACGGGCACCCTCTCTGACCACGCTGCTACTCCCCATCTTCTCGGGGCAACCGCAGTGCCCTGCCTCAGTCTGAGGGGTGTTACCGCACTAGCCTGCGGCCGGGCTCGCTATGCCCGTCTCGGGCTTCTCAGTAATTACCCTTCTCTCTAGGGCTCCTCAGTATGGCGCTCCCCCTCTTTGGGGCTCACCGCACCCCCACGGGGCTTCTCAATCATATACAATGGCGCTCCCCCCTCTTTGGGGCTCATTGCGCCCCCCACAGGGCTTCTCAATCAGATCACCCCTCTTCCTGGGGCCGGGGTCTATGTTCCCCCCCCACGCAATCCGGGGTCTAGGTCCCCGTCTGCAACCTACCGGTTGCGCCCGCAACCCACTGGCCGCGCTCCTCGCCGCCAGTTGCTCACGCACTGGAGTGCGAGCTGCGCCTTCCCTGGCGCTATGAAAATAATGCGCCCTCTTGGCGCTAGGGCACCCCACACTCTCTGGGGTCCCTATAATTGAGGCCTCCTCCAACCCCTACAGCCTCACCCAAACCTCCGGGTGTAATATATAGAGCCAAACAAACTCAAAGCACAAGCCTCTAGGCTATAACATAACCACAAGCCACATGGCCATAACATAGTATCATGGCTCGAGCCTCCAGGGCTATCATGAGCTATACTTGCACCTCAGACTTCTCCCCATAGCTTGGCTGAGTGAGCTCCTGCCTCTTCGGCTGCTGGCAGCAAACTGCCAGCCTGGCCTCAGCCCTGGGCTTTATAAGGGCCAGGCCCTGCCTCCTACAGGCAGCTGGTTCCCCTTGGTTGCTCTGGCAACCCACAGCTGCGCTCATTACCTGAGCAAGCCTCAGCTGGGCTCGTTATGGCAGGCCAGGGCGCGCTCACTCGCTCCTTGGCAGTTTCTCCTTTCCAGGAACAGGGGCACCGAGGTGCCCTGCGACACATACATATATAGTTTTCATATTTTTACTGACAATTGCAACTGACAATGTCACATCATAGAATAGATGTTGTTAAGGGAAGCAGGGAGATTTGGAAGATACATGGTTCAACTAAGGAGCATTTGGCACCCAACAACATGAAGAAGGCAATTTGGGTATCCATAATAAGAGTACTGTGTGAAATTCTTTTCATGATGTCCCTGCAAATGCTGGTTAAGCTCATAAAAGATTCCCTTAAGACAAGAAAATAAAATAGATATAGTTCAAGTTTTCATCTGCCTCCATCCCAGTGGATAACCAATTTTGGAGTATAGCTTTTATGACAATATAGATAATCACTAGTAAATGATTTTTAAAACAGATTGTATAGTTCTTATATTATTTATGATATTCAATTGTAAGGAAATCATGATGTGTGTGTGTATGTTTATCTCTTCAGGGAACTTATTTAAGGAACACTGGGATTTTGAACATTACATCATGTTAGTTTGTATTTCAAATATGTAGGAATAATGTCATTCTCAGATAAGTTTCCTCATGATGTTCTACATCTCTAGTAATCCCAGGAGACAGACTCCTGAAGTACTGTATATTTAATTAATTATCATTGTTTGAGCTTCAAAAAATATAGGTCCTCCCAGAGAAAGGAGAAAAGTAAATCCTGAAGGATTAAAAGGAAGAAAAAAAGGGAGATGCACAATAATGCTTTCACACCACTGCTCTGTCACTATGCTAAACAAGACTGTTTGTTTCCTGGGAACAGGTATATGTGTGCTCAACTTTATGAGAGTACTCCCATTCACTTCAGCTGGAACTTCATACCACCAATTTTCTGGGAAAAGGAAAACTAGTACTCGCTGTTCGAGTATGTCACAGAACACAGTGATATCCCAACAGTTTCACCTGGGCCCTTTGCACTCTAATAATAGCAATAAAAGAAAGATTGATGATGCCTGTATAATAGTACAGAGCTAATTAATTTAATCTGCCATTTCTTGTTTAGTTACCTCAAAACATTTCATTGTAGATGGCTGTATTAAGATTCTTCTCATTTTATAGTACAAAGCAATCATGCAAGTTTAACAGAAACAAATCATGAATATCAATAGAAATGAATAGTGAACATTATTTGTGACAAAAATAGTGGTTAGGAAAGGCATTTAATATTTTGCAAGACTTTTTCAGTGTTATTGACATTATAATTTTTCTGGCATTTACAGTGCTATAATTGCATATTATCTTGAAGGAATGTTACAGTATTTCTCAAAGAACAGCAGAGTTTACTAGTAACCAGAAATAGTTTTTTTCTTCCCAAAAACTGCTAAGAGGACTTTCATGCTTTTAATCTGTTCTTTTGAAAATGGAAAACTCATGCCATGTAATCACGACTTCCTGGGATTCTGAAAAAACTGATAAAAGGGGCACATTGATATCCAGTGAATAGAAATACAGTATTGCATTTTGGATTTGATCTGTTCTATGTGTTCTTTATATTCAAACCATAATTTTTCAAAGGTTGTTTTCATGAAACTTAGCATATTAAGCCATCTGCATTCTGATTTTTTTCAAATGTGTAGAGCAGCGGTTCTCAACCTCATTAGACTCAAGACATTCCTCCATATTTTTGTGAATTGAATGACACCCCATTTAAAAAACCAAGGCCCCTGGCACATATTCATTTAATGGTGCAATAGAATCTGATTCCAGGTTCCAACAATTGCACCTCCTGCCAATGCCATACCTATATTATAGGAGGTATGATTTTGGGATCATGGATCAGATCTAAATCATGCCATAACTACATGCCAGTGAAAGGGGATCCTGGGATCATGGTCCTAGGCTACCCCTGCACAACTGAGCAACTGCTCTACTTAAAATGCCACAGTGTCACGTGTATTAAGCACCTGCACATTTAAAAATGGCCACAGGATGCTTTATCTAAACCTTGTTTGACAATAGAGGTAGCTCCTCCATTTTTATGGCTGAAAAACTTGTTTGACAAGGTTTAGATAAAGCACTCCACAGCCGTTTTAAAATGCGCAAAGGTTTAATACACGTGATGCTGCAGCAACGCTGGAGCATTCTAATTCAAATGTGAAGGAGCATGTATATAGCACCCAAGAGTTGTATGCTTCAGCATTGCTAAACAGAAAGCAAAATGATGAAACAAACCCTTGTGAAGTGCTATGAGATTCTTAGATTGCAGACTTTTTGGGAACAAGCTCTAAGTCAGCAGTTCCCAAACTGACAGATTGCACACCACCAATTTACAACGATACAACCTTAAGTACCACCAGCAAATTTTTCAGTTCAACCTTAAGTACCATCAGCAAATTTTTGTCAGATAAAGTAATTATAAAAAATCTGTTAATGTGTACCACTTACAGGTTGTCTGCGTACCACTGGTGGTATATGTACCACAGATTGGGAATCACTGATCTAAGCTACATCCTAGTTACTTTTGCTATTCTGTTACTGCAAAGCAGCTGTAAAATCAGAATACTGATTATAAAGAATTGGAAGAACTAGGTGTAATGACTTTATACCATGACTCCAGATAGAAGTAAGCTTGTAGAATGTACTCAGGATGCCTTTGAGTTCTAGCTCTTCCTGGCTACCTGAGCCAGAGGGAGCTGAAGAGACAGGGTGTAGACATGCAACATATTTATTCTGGACTGAAAGTGAAAGGAACACACCATGCACATCCTTCACCAGTGTAAAAGGGTAATATTACCCTTTAGAAGGAAGTTGCAGTGATATATGTACTAGTCATGTGTCAACACTGCTACTCATTTTTTCCCCATGTACCTATTATGTGCTCAATGCAAAACAGCTTCAATGCCATCTACTGGCCAGACATCATAATAGTGCCTGCCTATGTAAACACAACAGCTCTCTTGGAAGAGGATATTGTATGTCCTCTCCCAATATTAGAGTGAAATCCATGGATGAATTACTCCATTATAATCATCTTGGGTGTCCCCACCATAGAAAATCCTTGGACTGATCTTGTTTATGCCAGGGCCAAAATTTCTTTCAGCCATCACTGGAATTAAGTTGGTATAAAAACAGCATAAAAACCATCATTCTGGCCCACCTGCCTTTCCAGTCCTGCACTGAGCATAGCTTGGCTATTTCCACAAGAGGACTATACAAGAATGTTAACTATACATTCTGTTTACGTATGTATTTTTCATTTCACGGGATACATCTAATTTATAGTAGAACTCCTGCTGATGACAACTGAAGTTTTACCTGCATATGCGCTCCAAGATCGGTATCTAAGATTCTACTCCCTCCGGTGTATACACAGAACATAACAAGCCACAAATGGCCAAGCCATGTCTGTTTGCTCTGAGAGAGAACTTTTCAAGTAATCCTTGCCCTCCACTTCAGTGTTAAGTGACCAAGCAGAATGGTGCTACTTTCAGCATTCATAAAGCTTTCATAGCTGTGTTGGTATACACTCCATTCCAGAGCAGCAACACTTACCTTCTCAAGACACCAGATCACCTTCATTTCTGTGAGCAGGTTGTGGTACCTTCTTACCCTCTGTCAGAGGCAGAGCTGCACACTGTAATTTAGAAGTACATCAACAATCAAAAAGTAATGCTGTCATAGCCTTATTGTCTACTGCCAAGATGTCCAGGCAGTTGTGTGGCATAGTCCAGATCTGTGAGAATATCATTATTATCACCACTGTGTTGTGTTACAATAGCAGCCAAAGGGGTAGGGGCTCCTTTGGGCTGGGAAGATTCTGAGCAATACCTATAGCCCAAGAAAAAAACAGTTCCTACTTTAAACTAGGCTTATGCCAAATTCAGCTTCTTGTGAGTATTTGGCTTAATTTTAGGCAAAAAAATCTGTCATTTTGTTTTGACAAAGTAAGCTTTAAAGTATTTTCAAAGCTGTTCCAGTGTAAGAAGAACCTCCTCCTTACTCACAGTATCTATAGAGTGACTCAGTCATATCAGTAGCAGTCTTAAGGGAGGGCAAACTGGGCAACCACGTGGGGCCCCACACTTTAGGGGGCCCCAAAATTTTGCAACAAATTTTTGGGGGGCTGAAATTTTTGCAAGGAAGGGGCTCTATTTGCATTTTAACACTTGGCTATTTATCTAATTCCCCCAATGAATATTAAAAAGATCCACAATACATAGGTCAGCAAAATTAAGCCTCTAAGGGGCCCCAAGTGACTCTCTTGCCCAGGGTCCCAACAACCCTAAGGCTACCACTGGTCACATGTTTGCTTCTATTCATTCATTTCCCAACCATTCATGTCAGGTTCTCTCACTGCTACCCCTCTCACCGCTACCTTCTGAAAGGCATCTTCTTTCCATGTATTTTCCTCACTCTTGTTCTCTTCTCCTTCAGTAGCTTCAGAACACCATCCAAGCTGAAGTGAACTCAAGAGTCTTGTAGATTTCTACAGAAGCTGCTTCTCTCAGTCCTTGGTGCAGTCTGTAGGTTACAACAAGAATTTTTACATAATTCACAAGTTTTTAAAAAATATATGTGTAGACAAGATTATGATCCTGTTGACTCTCTTACGGTACCTCAATATACATGGGCATATAATTGAATTATACACCCAAACATGACTGTAGACAGCAATAGTCTTGGCAAAGGAGAGGGATGGCGTAAATTTTCTAATAGGCCATTTCTATCCTTGATTTCCATTAACAAAATCTTCTATCTTTAATACAAAGATTTAGCAGTCCTTCAAGAAACATGATAGACCATGTATACTTATATTTTGCTTTCATGACAAAGTTGATTAGGTTTGAGCCAGAAGTAGACTAATTCAGGCCTGTGTCCCAGATACTCACATATTCCCAGCTACACAATCCATCTGTAATATACAATAAAACGCTGAAAAAGCATAGTCCAATCAACTGCATATCCAGTCAACCACACATTACTACACGTTGACTCTGCAGCAGTTTCTTCCTATCTCTTAAGGTTCTATAAAGAGTTCTTGACCCTTTTTGATCAGGATATCTCTTGATATTTGTGAGAGCATGAACAAATGCCTTTCTATATGTTAACATAAGTATTTTACAGTGAAATCTCCTGCTATAAACAGGTAATTTAACTGTTTCAAAAGAGAGAAGGGAGCTATTGCACCATAACTTTTACATTGACTTGCTTCTATAGCTCAAATGAGCAAAATTACTGTAAATTTAACCCTGTATGAAAAATGGTTAAAGGTGTAACAGTTCTGCTACACTGGTATTGGTACAGGACCATGCAGACATAACAGTTACATTGTATGCTTACCCATCAACACCATGTATTTGTAACTGCACAGGTGTCAATCCCAATTGTTTGATGTTCTACAAATTTTGCTGAAGCAGGTGCAGTATGTGTGGAGAATAATAGAAAAGTATGTATTAGCTTTTGCATTGCTACCTGCTTGGCATAAAGGATTTAATATATTTCCTGGAACTGAGGATAAGCGATGAAGTGACTAGGTCAGGGTCATATAGGCATGTTGGGTTGAACTGGATGACTCCAATCCTTATGATTCCATGCTGAGGCGTGCATGGTCTACCACAAGCTTCCAGCATATGAATGGAGCTATGTGGGAGATACAATAGAATGACAATGGTGTGACTTCTAACATGCACATGCATGTAGGCCTTGTTTGACAATCTTTTTAATGTCCTTAAATATTATATTCCAGTGGACCAATAATTGGTGGCTTCTTGGACTAATATGTCCAGTGTTTCAGCAAATATCTGATGGTTGCATAGCTCCCAGTGTCTAAGCTCCTTTGGACTTGCTGAATTAGCCACAGTGCTAAACAGATGCATTGAAGACCGTAACTTCAGGATGTATAGGGCTCAACAAAAAGACTTAGTATTGTGATGCTCAGCATCCCAGCCTAATGTTCCTAATCCTCAGAGGGGAACCCAGAGCCCTGAGTCAAGCTTGCAGGTTTCTTATACATTGCATGGGGAGAGTTAGAAGTCTCACAATGAAAGACACAACAGCCACCATGCTAAGCAGAGGGTCACCTATGTTAACCAAGAGGAAAAGCACATAAAGGATGCATGACTTAGACTCCTTCCCCTGTCAGTGGTAGGGTTAGACTATAGGAAATGACATGTCTCTAATTGGGATTCACCACCGAGAATCCCCTCCCGGACTTATGAGTTGTGAGAGGTTGCACTTCTAAAGGCAGCTGTGGCACCCTGTAGCAGCCACTAATCCCATCTCTCACCTTGTCTCATCAGACTACCACCCTAATCCCACCTACCACACCTTGCTGGAACCTTAATATAAATTAGGGAATCTGCACTTAGAAACTGGAATGAGACCTTGAAAGCCTCGTTTCACCCTGCTTATTGTGGGGCAGCCTCACTTTGGCACAGACTTTTAACTCTGTCCCTTGGACAGGTCGTCTCTCCCTCCTATTGGCCTCAACCAACCCACTTGTTAGTCTCTTTCCCTGTCTCTGGGACCTACTCAGTCTATAAAGCTCCCCACTGATTGCACTGTTCACCAGGCCCCTTGCCCTGCATTGCACCATTGGGCCCCTGAGCACACAGCTCAAAATGCTGAGTGCTCCACCGGCATCCAGAGTGGCTTCCTTCCTCCCATTCAGCCACTCCCAAGCCTCATGGTCAAAACAGTCAACACAAACACTCAACCAAAAACAACTAACCCATCTGGGTACACTCATAACAGAGAAAGTCCTCTGCCATCCTGACTAGCTGGCTCCCACTAGCTCAGTAGTGTACCTTATCTCTATGGATCTTTTTAGTTCATCCTGGTCTCCAGGCAGGGGTCGGCAATGCTTTTGGGCAGAGTGCCAAGAAAAACCACAACCTCAACTTGTAAGATGTTGGCGCACCAGAGGCAGATGGTTTGGGAACTGCGAAGGGCCCAATCCTTCTTGTGGCAGCACAGCCCCACCCCCTTCCCCTCTCTTTGCCTGAAGGCGCACGTGCACTTGCTGCCGGCCATGAACCCGGCCAGGACTCCGCAGACCCTGATGCAGCTGGTTGCAGCCCCCTGTCTGCCTGCCACAGCCAGCCTGGGCCTGGGCCTGGGCCCAGGCTCTGGGCAGGCCCCTGTTGCCCAGCCCGGGCTGTTCGCAGTAGGCAGTAGGGAGGCTACAAGCAGCTGCACTGGGGTCTGCAGAGCCCTGGTTTGACTCATTGCTGGCAGTAGATACACACATGCCTTGGGGTGGATAGTGGGGAAAGGGCCAGGACTGCACTGCCACAAAAAGGATCAGGCCATTCTCAGCTTCCCTGCCATTCACTCCAAGGCACATGTGCCAAGCAGAATGTCTTCACATGCCAAGCTCTGGCAGGTGTGCCAGGGGTTGCTGACCCTGCTTTAGGGAGTACTTCTGCCCCACAACATGCAGGGCCATAGTGATTCCCGTCACCCTGGAGCACAAGCCTATGAACCTGATCCCTGCTTCTCAGAACCAGGCACAGGAGCTTCCTGCTAACCAATCTACAGGCTTGCCTCTCTGTAACCTGTCTCCCTACAAGCAGGCTCACAGCTCTGTAGCCAGCTTCTAGGCACATTCTGCACTGCCTTTGGGCTAAGTCAGCTTTTTCATAATGTGTTGCAGTCACTTAGTCCTGCTGTTTAGCCCTACTCCCAATAACAGAGGTTACTCATTTGACCAGTTATATCAACAACCCACCCAGCTCTCCTGTAGCCACTATTACTCCTTTTTCCCCCTTGGCTGCATATTTCTCACTGCTGGCTCTCAGCTGTCTCTTTCTCTCTTTTAAGTAACAGGGGTTATGAGCCCCTGCTACAGGTGCCTAAATCTTTCCTTTCAAACACTAAGGAGGGAACACTCCCTTCTTCAAACCCCCTTGTTACACAATACCTTAGTGGTTCCAGTTAAGTGAAAGACCTAGCTTAAATTTCTCTCTCAGCCTGAGACAACTCTTACCCACATCTCACTTCCTTGGAGTATATCCTAAACACCTGGTTATAACCTACTCTGGAATGTGGGGAAATTCCTGTCAAAAATGTGCCACTTTACAGAAAATAATTCAGGAATTAAATGGGTGTGGCACTGCTTCTCCAGTTGTATTTTTTATTTAAACGGTGGCTGTGTTCTATATGCTGCTTCCTCCTTATGATGCAAACGGAATACTCTCTGAGCAAGCCTACCAGACTCAGTGTCTCAGGATCCTATCAGATTTAAGTAAGAGATAAATATTAACCTGCTTGATCCTGACAAGATGAAAGATGTTTTGGGTATATACAGAGACAGAACTTGAGGCATGTAGGGTACTTGTGAAAACTTAGGTAGTGATGATCAATTTTATAATTTATTTACTTATTTGGCCCTGTGTGCTGGATAAGTGGTACAGAGTTGATCCACTTGTTGGACTGGCCCCTATATCCCCTGCAATAAGTGCCATACACTCAATCTAGTGCACAGGGCCATGCCTCCCAGCTCTCAGGGTTCCTCCCAAGTCCAGAATTTGACAGCTGGGGAACAGCAGTTAGCTGACGTTGCTTCCCGGCTGCCAAATTTTGAGACCCAGAAGAATCCCGTGAGCCAGTTGGCTCCACAGTCTGGGGATTAAGCATGGATAATCTAGGGGTTGATGTAGAACAGTGGTTCTCAACCTTTTTTAGACTCAAGGCAGCCCTTGTTAGACTCAAGCCTGGGTACTGGAAGCAATCAAGCTGTGTTAGATTATTCAGGAGAGCACAGTTATGGTAACTAAGGTATCAAAGATACCTTGTTTAGCTCCATCCCAAGTGTCTCTGTGTAGTACCACTTTGCCATGTAAACATAACCTAAATTATAGAGTGTAGAAGATGGTAGAAAGTATTGTCCCTCCAAGGTATATTAATATTGCTTTGTATTGGTTCTATATTGCATGTCCTTTAATTTAATCAGTTAACCCTGAATCTTATATTACAGAACAAAATTAAAAAAGGAGTCATGTGTTTTCACCACTCTTAACTTGGAAGACTCCAATCAAGTCCCTTTTATCTCTTCATTCTTTTGTTCAGCTTCACCATGCCATTATCTATACTTGCAGTCCTTTTCTAGGTCTTTAAATCTATACCACAGTATAACTTTTAAAAAATGGCAGATTATGATCACTTTGCTTATGCAAAAACCCTCAGAATTTGACCCTAATATTAGGTTACCAAATTGGGTATAATATTCCAGGTTATTGTTTCCTGTAATGTTAGTCTTCATATATTTACCATGTTTTTATCTCGTCCTTAGTCCTTCCGTAATGTCCCCAATTATCTGATTTGATTTTTAGATGCTGCTGCCTCACATTTCTTCATTTCCTGCTGCAAGTATCCTCATTTTACTCTCCATTATGACTCACTTTCTTTTCTCTCTGAAAATCCTCCAAACTCACAGCTCAGCACTGTGGATGGGGGAAAAAATTACAAGCTTTTTAACAATGAATCCCCTACATCTATAGCATAACTTAAGTTACCTTACCTTTTACGGAAATAGAAAAGGTTTATTTTTTCCCTTCTCTCTCCACTGTCTGCAGCTAGCCCCTGGTCCACATTTTCTTCATAAGGGGGAGGGTGGATTAAAAAAGCTTGTTTAAATTAAACAGCTGGCAGAAGATAGCTGATGATAGAGCTAAAAGAGAGCAGAGGCTAGAGGTAGATGTATTTAGTAAAAAAAAAGTGACTGTTATTTAGTAAAAAAATGGTTCCTGCCATCAAATTAATCATTCTTTTTCCAAACAGCAACAAAAATGTTCAAAGAAATAAAAAGCATTGGGAGTATTGTGCCTGCATGAGTACTTTTGTCAGAACTGGTTGCCTATACATTTTTCTCTATTTTGAAAGTTCTGGGCCTGGTCTTCTCCAGGTAAGACCAAAAACTATACTAACTGGTTAAGGTGTTGTACCACAGAGGGAATAGAAAGCTACAAGTAGAAAAGGCACTAGTATTTCAGCTAGTGGTTCATGAGCAAATCCCATGGTGGTACATGCTGCTTGCACAAACTATTCCTCAATTTATTTCAGATAAAGGACATATTAATAAAAAATATATAGCAACAGTCCTGGACAATTCACAGAGTGCCTGCTACAATCTAATAAACTCTTAACTGTAAATAATTTGTCCATCATTAGGAATCACTAACAAGGCTTCACTGCAGGCTCAGATATGGACACTTCCATGACTTTTAACTGCCAGAAGCACAAATATGAATGCCCACCGCCACTAGCTCAAGAAAGATAGATGCCTAAAAACCTAAAGAAGGAGATGATTGAACTTCCTTGACAGCCCACCATTGTTCTCAGGCACTAATTTTTCATCGACAGAGGATAAATGAACTCTCAGTTTCTCCCTGCTTCTCTGGAGCTCCATTTTCTGATGTGTCTGTCCTAGATGTGAATATCCTGATGGGGCTGTTCTATGGTGACCTAAAGACAGTGGTAGAATCACCAGGCAATTCCACAAAAAGGCGGGAAGGACAAAAGTTTTAAGAAGAGAACAAAAGAAGCTGTCAGTTAAGAGTAGGTGACGCTGAAGCTAATGAATCCTTTGCTAAAGGAGATGAAACACAGAGAGAAAAGAAAGCAGGGCTCAGGGATACAAATACAATAGGAAGGACATTAATCCTATAGGGAACATTTAAATACACGTGAGCATCCCTCTGCACATAAGCAGACATCCAGAGATAAGCACAAAACATAGACAATGCTAGTTAAGGTACTGGCCACATAAACCCAGACTTTTCCTAACCTGACTTAAACTCAGATGCTGGTGTAAAAGTGAAATCGCTTGTGGTCCCTCTACTTTCCCTGTGTCCCTGATTTCAGCTTGTGTCCTCTCTCGCTCGCTCTCTCTCTCTCTCTCTCTCATTTTTTTTAGGGGAGGGGGACTTCGTGCCCCAAGCATCTGCTGCACCGTTTGCAATGATTTATTAGTTAAGAAATAAAGCATGACATGTGGGTATGGATACCATGAGCTAATCGCAGCCTCAGGGCGAGATTACACCAGACACAGCCAAATCCCCCCCAGGGGTATGATTATCTCATGACAGCCCTACCTTCTGCAAATGTCTTCCTATTTGATGTGATTTCGTTATATAACAATTACAGATAGATCAATCACAGGGTATTGTTTCAGTCCAGTGCACCCATACTCCACAGATTCTAAGCATTTTTCCTTCTTTGCTAAAGGAAGCCTATAAAGCCGGACAGCAAACATCAAAAGCGAAGCGAGTTTGAGCCTTCCTTCCTATGACAGGACGGAGCTCCCATTGAAATCAACAGTAATTGACTGAGCAAAGATGGGATCGGCCAGTGCCTGTTAATTTAAATCCAAACAAACATGCATCTGGACAGCTCTTCTAACCTGTTGCAGATTCACTAAAAGGAGAAACCCTCGGGAAACTCTGCCGTGCCTCAGCCCAGCCTGGAAGAGTGCAAGGCAGCTGGAGGACGCAGAGCTGCGTTCATGTCAGGGGGGTTTAGAGAGAGATGGCTCGGCGCAGGCTTGGGCTGGCAGCATCCTGCTCTCCCTTTGATCGCTGAGCTTCCTCTGGGGCAATCCTTGGAGGTGGTGGCTGCGTGACCACTTGTTTCCTACATATTCCGTGTGCACAAATCATGAGACACCGAAACAGTGCTGCCCTCCCGCACACACACTCCGCGGCCCTGCACAACTACTTCACTGCCACCTTTCTCTGCCCCCCCCACACACACTTCCCCATTCTGTCCTAATTCCCTTGCACACCTAAGATCCCTCGTAGTTGTGTGTTGTCCCGGGAAAGGGGAGCCGCCGACTGGAAATATTTCTCCTGTCGCCGTTGCAAACAGATCAGAAATCAAAGAGCTGTGTCCAGGAACAACTCCTTACAAATCATAGCATAGGCTTTATGCTGAGGATCGGCCCGATACTGGCCACGCCGCGGCCAAGGGGCTGGTTCCCCCTGGCACACAACCCATCGCACCCACTCCAGGGCTGCCCATGCACCTGTCTTTCTGTCTGTCTGGGCACCTCGGGGAGCACTGGCGATTTCGGATTCCTGACGTGAGAGTCCTCTGTCAAAAATTGTGAAGGACTCGTGTATAAATGTCTCTTTGTCTCGTGCGCTTATTGCGATACCTTCTCCCGACCCCTTTTGTCATTCTTCTGGAGAGCTGTTCAGATCCTGTCCCCTAAGAACCAGCATCCTCCCGCCCACTGCTGTGTTACCTGCGAATATAAATCTCTCTACAAAGTCATTAAAAGACCTGTATTGTCCCCCAACTAGTGCATTTTAAAAGGAAAAAAAGCCATTTCTCATTTTAGATCTGGGAAATGCATTTCTACATCCAGCCGCAAGAGGGTACCCGGCACCTCTTTTCCTCTGTAATTGATGGAGGCAGCAGCGAAAGATAATTAGTTTTATGTATATAATATTTGATCATGAAAATATTCTTTGCCTTCTCCTAGTATAGGGAACCTGTAATGTATGTTAAAATAGTTAATTTTTTATTATCTCTACGAATTGTTTTACCCGTCCTACCCCCCAAATTATTGTAGCATCAACTGAAAATGTGGGCAATGTAAGCAATGTTAAATCTAATTTTTCTGTGCAAAACCTAATTAGCCATTTTAAAAAAGGTTAACGCCAGCGCCTCAGACGGTTTTTGTTTAATAATCCTATTACTGATGGCTCATCATGTATAAAATGGTGCAGTTGGATGCAAAATTTCCACTTGTTTATAAGTGTATCGGGGAGAAATGTATAAAATAATCTACAGCGCAGGAGGCAGGTCAGTGCGGCAGGGATTGCACTCGCCTTGAACGTAAGTAGGCACCTTTCCCTCTGCTCTTATTACCGTTGTATATGCAGAATAGAAATGTTATGTCTGGATACCGATTTGTTTCCAAATATCCGCAGATTTTTTTCTCCAGCATTTGTATTCTAGTGGCTCTTTGCTGGATTTTTTTCGCTGTACAATGCAAGGTTTTCCCTTGGAGACTAGATCCCTCGGAGAACCCCCGTGAGCCCTGGCTCTTTGGGGACGCGGTGTCTGTCCTGAAGAGCCCCCCTCCCCCAGGAAAAAGAGATTCTTTTAGTCTTGTCAAAAAAGAAGTAGAGCAAGGAGACTGAGATTAAGCTACCTGCTGAGGGGTCGCCTGGCCAAGCTCCCCGGGCACCCAGAAAGGCGATGCCAGTCAGGCTGAAGGGGATAGAATCGCTGGAAATGACCCATGCTGCTTTTTTTTTTTTTTTTTTGGGTGCTATTTCTCTTGACACTGAATTGTCCCGAGTGCGATTCAGACGAGGGGAGAGAGTTTGTAGGGAGCGCGAGGAGCATTCAGCTGCAGTGCAGCCCTCTCTTAATGGCGATCAACAGGCTTTGTGCATGTGCTGGGCAGAGCCTCTCCGGTGGGAAAGGCGCTTTTCCCCCCACTCTGCCGACGTGGACTCAGCAGGCATCCGAGCCCGAGCAGAGCACACGGTCCCATGTTCGGGGGAGGGGGAAAGTGAAGTCAGATCCCAAACACCTGTGAGTTTTAAGGCGCTTTTAGCCTCTTGGGTCGTGCGGTTCCATCGCCTTGAAAAAGAAGTGGGGCATCCCCGTGACTCGTCGTGCTCTGGATGAGAGCCCGAGCGGGGGCGATCTTCCCAGGCTCGCTGCCCCCGGCGAGTGACGAGGAAGGGTTTGGGTTTTTTAATTATTATTATTATTATTTCATGACCAAAATCCCGCTGAGAATAACTTGCCCCAGCCCCTGCGGCAGCGCTCAGCCCGGGGGATGCGCGGGGACCCTTCTCTTCTGCGCCAGCAAGATGGCAGTGAACGCGCATCTCCTGCAGCCGGGCCGGCGCGGGGAGGCTGCAGGCAGCCGGCGGCGCCCCAGCCCCAGCCCCTCGCCCCTCGCGGAGGGATGGCAGCTGACAATCTTTGTTTGAAACCCCCGCTGGTGCTGTTGCTCCATATCCTCCCACATGAGACAAAATCTCTGCATTTTCACCCAAACGAGAGCAATTACTAAGGAAACGGGCCTCTCTCACGTTGCCTTTTCCTTCTGGTCCATTTGAAAACGGATCCATCAGCGGGTACCAGGCGGTTAAGGGGGGATTTTTTAAAGGGCATGTGGGACGGAAACAAAAGGCTGCCATTCACGGGAGAAGTCAAAGGCACTAAATGGGGACATCAAAAGGCTCCCAAATAGGAATTCGGATCCAATCGAAAAATAAAAGAACCTGGTTTCTTTTCTTATCTGAAACACGCGGATGAAAAGCCCTAAAGCAAACAGCCAAAGAAAGCGATTTTTCTTTAAAACGGCCAGAGAAGGGGAGAAAAGAAAAAAAAATAAAGAAACAATCTTATGAATGCGTTTCCGCGGACTTTAAATGAGATGAATGACAACATAATATCAACAGCTTCTGCACGACAAACCCCATTAGACTAATGCCTTTCATTGCATCAGATTTGCGCCTGAAACAATTCCCGGGATAGATCATTGATTATTACTAAAACTAGAATCATCCGGAACGATCCTCTGGCTGGTGAATAGGCAGGGAGCCGCGTGGCTGATCGATGCACAGGGGTAGAGAGGGGCCGGCACATTTCAGGACTCGAGCCCTCAAATATAATCAATAGCAAGGCACTGCGAGGAGGCACAGAGGATGGGGAGTCATGTATTTTCTCCTAAACGTGTGGGTGTCTCTCCGTGGGTGTGGGTGTGGACGCACACGTGTGACTCGGTGCATTTCGATGCTTCTATTTTTTTATTTTTTTTTTTAAGAAATGACTCTTGAAATTAAAAAAGAAAGGAAGGGGAAGAAGAGAAGCCCCCGCTGCACCTGCCGGCGTGCCTTACGCGCTCGAAGGCAGTGCAGTGAGGATGTGCAGGATGAGATCGCAGGGCAGAGCTGGGTGGAAAGGTTGTTTCAAAGGGCGATAGAGCTAGGGCGAGCCCCTTTTGCGGGAGGACAGGGCAGCCCGTGTCCCCGTGGGCGGATGTTGCTGGGCATGATGGATGCCCCCCTCGCCCGGGCTCTGCGGCGGCTCTGCGCGCACATCCGAGGCCACTGGCCTTACACCGCAATGCAGAGAAAACCGAGCCCCCTCCTGCTTTGCAGAGCAGCAAAAAAGCTACCGGAATCCAGATCAGAGCCTAGCCGAGGGGGTTACTCGCCGCCCAGACCCTGCTCCGGGCGCGCGGGATCGGGCCCGGCGGAGCAGGCTCCTCTGCCCGCGGCCCCAGCGAGCCGGGAGATCGTTGCCGCTGGAGACCCCCCCCCCCCCCCCCGCTCCCGCCCGGATAAAGCCCTTCTTGACAAGGGAGGGAAGGGCCAGGCGCCGGGGCAGGGGCTCGCTTTGGTCTCAGTGTGTGTTCTGTAAAGTTGTGACAGATTATTAGTAAAAGGAGGGGTTTCACAGTTTGATGAAGATATAACACACTCTGGACCATCCATCCTCCGGGCCCATTCATCAGCCAGGGAGAAACTTTCCTCCTCCCTCCCCGAGCCATTCATCACCCGCGCTGAAGCGGGAGTTTTGTCTCCGGCTCCATGCGCTGTCCTTGGACCTTTGCTCGAGGAGCAGCTCCCGGGGGCTTCCCTGCCCCCTGCGGAGGCCGCAGCCCCTCCAGCCTGGGCTGCTTGGGCAGGGCCAGGGCCAGGGCCAGGGGCTGGGCGCTGTGCCCGCCGGCCGCGCTCGGGCAGGGCAGCACCAGCACGGCGCTGGGACCTCGCCCCGGCGCTGAGAGGTTTCTGCTCCAGTCCGGGTCTAGGCAAACCCGTGGAGACACCGGGTGATGGTTTGCCTTGAGCCCACTCCGCGTTATAGAAACACTTGTTTCACCTGGCAGAAGAGATCCCTGGAGATGAGTTACCCAGGGCCGTGTTACATGGATGGATGGATGGATGGATGGATGGATGGATGGACAGACGGGGGCTAGCTGCACAGAGAGCAGATGAGGCTGACAGATAGGTGCCATGTTAGACAGAGTCACCGCTAAGTTTAGACCTAGCCTTTAAAAATACAGCACAACTGGAAAGCTTGCACGGGCCGGGGGAGGGCTAGGGCCGCCTTTTGTGCGGGGCTGAGTGATACCCATTGTTTGCCAGAGCAGAGAAGAGGGGAAATTAATTGCAACCAATTAATAATTAATCCCATTTAAACAGCTTTATTATCTCCCCCGAACGAGAGGGAATTTGTCTGATAACCCCCCGAAGACCAAATGTCAAGTTTAACCAAATAGTTATTGCTTTATCAAACAGAGCCTGCAAATAAATTAATCAAAAGCAAATATGTCCTTTGTGCGGCTCGTTTGCCGGTAATGGATGGATATGAAGATTTGCCGATATTATGGTCTGTCATTCAATCTAACAAAGTGAACATTTATTGCATATATATTAAAAATTATCCCGGATCCGAGCGGGACTGGGGATGCCGTTATTGGAGTCTTCCCAGAGGTGAAGTCCCCTCGGATGGGCGCGGGGAGGGCTCCCACCGCCCCTTTCCAGGCGGGTCCCCTCGGAACACGTTTCAAAATTGCTTCAATGCACCGCTAAATTGAGCTGTTTTACTAACTGTCCGCAACACCACAAACAGTTTGAGGAGCTAATGGACGCGTGTTATAAAAATAGTGGACGTAAGCCACGGCAGAGGCCACGGACGGGCCCAGGAGCAAGGGCCGCGGACTCCGCGCCGGGAAACAACCCCGCTTTGTCCGCCTCTCGGTTACATCATTTTCTAATTAGGCATAAAATTGTCTTCATACACTGGTATCGCTGGCTTCATAAACATAACCATTATGGTTCATAAGGATCCCATTGTGGGGGCCGCTGCTCAAAATAGAAAAGCACTTGGAGAGGCGCAGAGAAAAAAACCCTCCTCTTTGTTTCCTCTTTTGAGAAGATGGATGGGCCATGTCACGCAGAAGATGACTTTGGACTATTAAATTGTCAGAAAGGAAGCGTTTCCCTCATAATAAGGGTTTATGGGGAATTAGAGAGCTGGGCTCTGGAGGAGACAGATCGGAGGCTAATAAGAGGGAAAGATAAGCTCGTAAAAATAAAACCGCTGGGGAAGGGAAATGGCCTCGGTAAATGATGGCCGTGATTACTTGGGATTCATGTGAGAAGAAAGAGGGACATCGCTCCCCGTCAGGCTGCCCCCGAAGTGCGCGGACCTCGCCTGCTCAGCGGGTGTTTCGGGACAGACCCCCTCCCCCTCCCCCCGCCTTTACACCAGCCCTGGTCCCCACACAGGGCCCAAGCCTCTCTCTGCCCTTTCCTGCCTCCCAAGGAAAAGCTCTGGCTGGGGGCAGCGTTATGACAAGCAATGAATGGCGGTGCCAAGCAGGGACATCATTATCCCCGGGCGGGAAGGTCCAGCTCAGCCCTCGACCGGGTGGGAGCGCGGCGCTAAGTGGATGGAGATGGATGGAGCCGCTCCGAGCCCCCGACGCGGTGTCAGACCTGGGACAATGACTGTCTCCAGAGGGGAGGACAGACTGCCTGCCACTGACCCCTGCGCACCGGCCGCTGGCGGCCCCGAGGAGCCGATGTGCAATTTGCCGGATTCAGTTTACAATAACCCGACTCGACATAAATAACTCCCATGCTGTGTCTACGCCTGCGTGACCTCGTGAACCCGCGCGAAAACACTGCCGCATTGATCTCGGCCCCCCCCCCCCCCCCCCCGTGGCTATTAAATATAAACACGTTTTGATGTACTGTCCCGGCCCTTCCGGCCCCGCCGCGGGCTCCTCCGGACGAGCTGCGGCCCCCGGGTCCCCCGGCCCGGCCCGGCCCGGCCTGGAGCCGCACGCGCCCCGCCGCACAGCCCTAGCGGCCCGGCTCCCCGGGGCTGCGGGCCGTGCCCCTCTCTATGCACGAGCCAGGCCTAGGCCCGCTCAGGCGTCGCCTGCTTGAGCTGGGACTAGGCCGCAGCCGGCGCTGCCCGGGCCCGCGCCGCAAGGAGCGCCTGCGATGCATTGTCAGGCGAAGCGCTTGTGCCACTCCGCCAAATAAAGCAGCACTGTATAGTCCCACTTCACTCAACGCGTTGCCACTTGGACCCGTTTGCAACGAGCTCCAGGGGCCGATCCCGTGCGTGGCCCGGTTCAGCCTCGGAGCCTGGGGCCAGGGCCAGGGCCGGGGCCGGCCAGGCTCTCCAGCCAAGGCCGATGCACCGCGAGCGTTGTCCCTGCCGGTCTGCGCGAGCCGCGGGAGGGAGCCTGGAAAAGGAGAATGGGGAGTGAAGCGAAGGGGTGGACGAGGCAGGATCCTTCCTGCCCCGTCCCGCAAAGCCCCCGGGGTAGCGGCTGTGGTGCTCCCCGTGCGGCGTGACAGATGGAAATCTCCCCGCGCACCCGCAACTAAAGGAGCCACCCTTTCTTCTTTTCTTCTCCTGTTAACTTTTGTGTTAAATGTTAACAACCTGGTAGGAGCCATTATGGAGCGATTACCAAGTGAATGTTGACTCCAACAGTGACTTCTTTTCTATCTATTCTCGAGCTGCCCTCCCACGCAGATTTATGTATTTTTGATATTAAATTCCTTCTATCATTAAGCCTGCTCTCTTGTTGACTTTTATTGACCCCCTGCCCCTGTCTCCATACTTTTCCATATTTAATACTGCAACATTTTTTCCAATGCTCTCCCCGCTTTGTTACCTCCCAGTTGACTGCTGTCCCTAATGGCATGTGCTGTTTGCTCTGTTGTTGAACTTGGTAGGGTCACATAGTCTTGTGCTGTGATATTCTATGCATTTCCAACCTTGCTATTCTGATGAGGTGCCTTGTATAACAAGCTTTTTTTCCCCTAGCTACCAACTTCCTAATGACTTAAACAAACACCTTCCCTAATGATCCCCTAGGCTTCCTAGTCTCTTTGGGGTTTTGTTTAGCTGAACTCCTAATGCTCGGCCTGTCCTACTGGCAGTTTGGCCTTTCTGACCTGAGACATCGCAGCTCTTCTCCTTGGAGCGGGTTGCCTTGTCCAGCTCCTCCTGGGCCAAAGGCCAGGATCATGGGAGCACTGCATGCCACCAGCTGCTTGAGGTGACACCGAGTTACAAAGAACCGCAAAGGAAACTTCAGCTCACACAGGCAAATGAATGTGTTCATTTATCTCTCCTAATTCCACACTTTGCTGCATGCCTGGGACATGCAGCTTGGCTGATGGAGAGAATATGTAAAGGAATAAATGTCCTCCCCAAGAAAGATTGGCTTCTTGTGGCCGGTCTGTTCAGTATCATTATGTGACCAATTTCCAGAATTGAAGTTGCCTGGTGTTTTGATTCTTCCCTGCCTGTGCATTTGTGCCCTGGAGGTCCCTTCAAAATGGATACTAATTGTTGGGGCTGCACACTGCTGGCTGCTAAAATGCCCCAGGGCTCCAAGGACCTGCTCCTCAATGGCTTAATTGACAAGGACTTGTCTGTATTTAGGAGCAGCTGGTCCAAAGCATTGGCACATCAGTGCAATCTTAACACAGCATCCCTAGCCTGGAGGAGTATGAGGGTAAACGTGGTTAAAATGAAGGAAGATTTATAGTCAGCCCCCTTGGGTAATGCGACAGAAGACAGCTACCAAGATTTTGCCCTAGTAGGGGTTTCATTCATCAGCTTCCCAGCCTTAGTAACATGTCTAGGAGCCACGTTCCAGCTATTATTAATAATAGGAGGTGGCCATTTAGAACAATTAGGCAGGTGACAATATTCCACAATAATGCATTGGCTCTAAACGAGACAGGGGAGCTACTAACAAACAAATCTGTCACTGAACAACACTGGGATTGTTCAGGGAGCGCCGCAGTGAGCACCACAGCTTCTTCCCAGTTGGTTTTAGCCCGATCCAAGAGGCGGCGAGCCATAATTTATATAGGAAGTTTGCAGCCCCGAGTGAAATGTGTTACCAGCTAAATTATGACGGGCTTAGTTTTACAACGTTCATAAGGGAAGCTGGGACGGAGCTTCTCACAAGGAAATAGCTGCTTTAAAACACGCATCATTACATTTAAGCTACATCTGGGTTTTAAAATGAAACTGCAATTAGGACTCCAGCGTATTTAATTTCAAGACATCAAAGCAGATATTTTATTTCGCGGCGTTTTTAACATGCACAGTTCCCCTTCTTCCGATGCAAAAGATTGCATTGCTAAACGAGAGCGGCTATTTTGCCGTAGAGTTATTCAGCGCTTTACAAAGCAGGTTTATTGCATGGTTTAAAATTAAGGTTTTTTGTTGTTGCTGAAATGTGTGGGAAATACTTTTCTGTTCACACAGCTCGCCCTGTGAATAGGGATAATAGGTTTGGGATCTGCATTGAAATTTGAAGTTTTTAAACAGAAATTCCCTAACTTTTGCTCGTTTTCTGAACTTTTTTTGCAGGAACAATGCCAACATTGAAGCCCTCGGTTGGAGTCTGCACAGTTGGAGATCTTTGGTGCCATTTTAGACATCTTTGGATTTCATCAATCAAACTGACTGCAATTTTCCATAAAAACCCTGAATTTGGGTCAGAAAGTGGGCAAAGCAGATAAAGATCATTCGAGCTGTCTTATGAGATGATAAATAGATATCCTTTCAGTCCAACAATGCAAGAAGTGCAGTTTTGTAATTCACTTCCATTGGTTTTGAATGCAGAGTCGAAACAATTTATACATGTTTTCCCATGGTTTAGAAGATGTCTTTACATACTTGTCAATAGTAACTTGACCTTTTTCCCCACTGAGTTACCAAGTGTTTTTTTTTTTCTTCCAGAGTACAGAAAAGGATTTTTTTTTCTGTTTGCGACTAAATCAATAGATTATTTCTTCTTGTCCTAAGCAACAGCAGATTGTAGATAGCTCGTAGCAAGCCGCACTCTGCTGTGCTGTTTTGCCATGTGCTGCTTTAGAGACAGGTGGTCCGAGCTGGGTTTTAAACAAACCTGTTGGACTTGCTTCGAGCATATTCTTGAACTTGACGAATAGCCTAAAGGTGAAGGAAGACAAGTCCTACAAGAAACCAAATCCCAGAAAGAAACCCGGCAGACTGTCTCATGACCTCGAAGACCGCTTGAAATCTTAACTGAAAGGATGTGAGTGAAAAAAAGCAGGGTTACAGTTCTTTTTTTTTTTTCTTTTCACAGTAAAACAAGTCATTCTGATCCTGGCTGATACACTGTCTGCCATAGGCTCACTGCTGCGTTTAACCCAGGCTCTCGTGACTTTCCCTCCCCAAACTGCCCGGCTGTGTCATCTTGTTTTCGTTCGTTGCGTTTAGCTGGATTCATAATTTAAGCTTTCCTGGGCGGCTGAGGGGTCGGAGTCCTGCATGACAATGTGCTCTCTTTGCGACGGTCCAGTGAGTCGGCTGGTACATATAGACACAAGTGCGCATTGCCTGTTATCACACAGTCCCGAGCTGTGCATGGATGTGTGTAAACCCCATTAGTAATTAAAGCAATGATAACGGCACTCTGGAGAACTGTTGTTCTTAGGTGATGCACAAGGTGGGTAAATACTCTTATTTTGCGCAGCTGGGGAAACTGAAGCACAGGGATGCTAAGTAATGTCCCCAAGGCTAGGGACGGAGTCAGTGGCAGAGAGGGGAATGGAGCTCACGTCTCTTGACCCTCGTCCCCTGCAACGGAGCAGGCTGTATAAACCCCACACCTCAAATGCTATCCCAGGAAGACTCGGGAGTGCTCCTCACAGCCTCCTGGTCTTCCTGCTTAACTAGCCAGGCATGTAGGCATTATTCCTTCCCCTTCACTTGGCTTGAAGGGGAGGGGAGAGAGGGATGTGATGAGCTTTTTTCACCTTTAGCCCCTTTCATTCTGCAATTTACTGTAAACGGAGCTTGCTCACAAACAGGTAGCAGCGCGACACATCTTAAAACAAAGTTCTGTGTCATCCAGAAGGGCCTATTTCAGCGAGCAAGACCCCTGATTAAACTAACTGGAGTTCTGTAGAGTGAGGAGCTGGAAAACACATATTCCTGTCCCTGGCCGGACAGGATGTGCAAGACTCTACTCACAGTTTACTCCGGACCGACCTCAGAGTAAGTTAAAAGCTTCTTCTGCCAGCTGTTACATGCAATATGCCATATATATGCCAATACATATGCCCACGTGCATGCGCACACACGCACACACTAGATAGATATGTTGTATGTATCCGTATATATGTCTAGGTGCTTACATATGTACACATATATATGCCTGCATATATACATATATACAATGTATAGACATATATGTGTGTATGTTTTTATATATATATATATATATGTATGTACATATACATGCGTGTGGATAGGTACAGAATGTATGGATGTGTGGGTGCGTGTGTGTATGGTTAGGAAGGAAGGACTGTAATTCTTACCTTTTCCCCACAACATTAGTGGCAAACCCTTTCAGTTAATGGATAAGGCAGCCTCTGACCCTCAGCTTTCTCCAATGTAGCTGGTAACATAAGCTGAGGTAGGTTTCCCATTAAAACAACCCTGAAAATATTGACGCTGGTATTTCTGAGGAAACGTGATCATGGGGGCACGTGCATCCTAGCACTGGGTATTTCACTTTTGCTCCCCAAATCGCTCAGACATCGGTTTAAATTCCTAAATTCTTCGATACTTTCCTGTCTGAGGCCCCCCAGCCGTGTCACTAAAATAACGTTGTGTTTGCCGGGGATCTTTTTCCAAGGTGCAGGGGATTAACCAGGAGCTTCAGGGGGCAACGCACCAACGCCCCCTTCTCCACGCAGCACTGTGTGAAGTTTGCCGAGAGACTGAACAAGCCGGCCAGGCACGACGGTCCCCTGGCCATCAGGGGCTTCATAGATCGGTCCCTTAGGTCTTAAGAGAGTAATTAGTAATAAGCAAATCCTGTTGTTTCTAATTGTTCTCACCCCTAAAGGGGATACTTTCGAGGAGTTTGATTCAGCTCTCCCTAAAGAGGACAACACTGAGCCTCTTCCCACATTGACAAATAGTTTGCCCGCCTTTTGTGCATGTGGCGAATTAAAATATTTTATTACCAAATATTTCCTTTTGTCCATGATGTCGCAATAACAACGTAGTCTGGAGAAGCCCCTCTGCCATTCGTGCCGAGGCTGACCCTGCAGCAAAGACTTTATCCCCTCCTCCCCCACCATTAAACTCGACGGGAATTCGCAACGCGAGGCTGAAGCGGGCCGGGCCGGGCCGGGCCGGGCACACGCGCGACACCGAGCTGCCCTGACTGCAGTGACGCCCCCCTGTGCGGTCCAGCTCAGCGCAGGCGAGAGCCTTCATTTGTGCGGGATCCTGATTTCGTTTAAACCCAACGGGAGTTTTGGCGTTCCCTTAAAAGTCTTGATCAGGAGCGGCTGCTTCCTTTTTATTTGTTTTACAATTCTTAAAAGTGCTCAGCCGAGCCCTCCTACCTGCGGGAGAGAGCACCCAAATGTGGCAGCGCTGGTACAGTATTTCTGCTCGTTTCTTCGCCTCTCTCCCCCTCCCCCTGCCTTTGCTACAGGAAGATTTATGGAGCCAAAACAATGTGAAGAGCCTGCTTGTGGAGTCTTTACCCAGGCAGCTGAAGGCAACGGGAGCTCTGCCTGAATAAAGACTGCAGGATTGCTCTGAGATCTGGGCTTCTCGAGGAACCGGAACGCAAGGACTTCGCGTTATTTTGGCCTTATATGAGGCTGCCAGAGGCATCGGAAAAGCCGGCGAACGATGTAACAATCCTAAATGGTTGGAAACAATTACTTCACGCCACTCAGTGACTTATCCTGTAACAAGTGTCAGTCCCTTCGCCGACTGAAAAAATAACAAAGATCCTGGGTAGTAAAAAAATACTCTAGTTTCCTAAATTAAACATAGCCTAAGAGAAGAGAGACCCCTGGGATACTTCTCAAAAGCCGGCGTGGATCCTGAGAGCGATGTTTGTATCTGGCCTAAGCTCCCAAATCCGAGATCATTTGCAAAACCAGGGGCCAGAAGACAGCTTTCAGAAGGCGGCCAACTTGTGTGCAGCCCTAGGGAGAGGAGAGGGGAGGGGACTAGTCTCTTCTTAGGCAATAACGCTTTGAAAAATATCTCGCGTCAGGTTACTCTATTGTTGGTTATAAATAGCTTTTCCCCGTGACGCCTTCTACCCGTGCTAAAGGCTGTCGTGTACACAGGTACCTGCAGCTCTCCTACTCTCTACACCCGGGGCATTGCATTTTTGCAGTGTGTAAGTCTCTGCGAACTCTGTGGGCAGCACAGGCTCCTGGCTGGGGCTCTTAGGCAGTGCTGCAGTACAATAAGAAGCAGCAGGCTCCGACCTCCAATCGCTGCCCCATGCAAGCCGCGGCAGATGGAGCGGGGGCAGAGATCGGCCCAGTGCGCCAGGGCGAGCGAGGACGCCTGCGAGGCGGCTCTGCCCCGCTCCTGCCCTTGGCCGTGGCCCGGGCCAAGGCGCGTGGCAGCACGCGTTGAACCCGGTGCCAGCTGCCGCTTGGCGTGCAGCGGGTGTTGAGGCCATTACCCGCGGCCTGGGCTGCACCTGCCCGAGGAAGCGCTGTTGATGAGTGCAGACTGCCTCTTGCACCGGTCACCAAACCGGATTGGGGCTGGAGCACGTCCCGGAGCCCCGAAAGCAGGGAGCGGCGAGCGCTGGGTGTGTCTGTGGCCTCCCCCGACCCGCAGAAGGGAGGACGCGTTGTGCGGGGCTCCCCCGGCCTCGCCCGCTCCCACCGCGCCGCGGGTCCCAGAAACCACCCCGGCACCAAGGCCCCGCTCCTCGCTACGGCCTAAGCCAGGCTGCCCAGAGCCTGCTCCACAGCCAGGGCCCCGGGCACGGCGCTCCCCGCCAGCCCCGGGGCCGCCCCGTCCCGTCCCGTCCCCTCGGGCATTTTAGGCAGGAACCGGTTCTAGTTCCCTAGCGGGCTTTCCGCCTGTCGGCTTGCTCTCCGCGGGCGGGCGGAAGAGGGGCAGCCCACCCTGCCCTGCCCTGCCCTGCCCTGCCAGCCCCGAGGGCTCCGGGCGAGGGCGGGTCCCCGGCGGCGGACTCGGAGCCCCGCGCTCGGCTCGGCACCGCCGCCGCATGCTGATGAGCGCGGCCGGGGCACGCGGTGCCACTCAGGCCGGCGGGGGGCTCGGCGCTCTCAGCAGCCCGGCTCCCCGGTCTCTCAAAGCCCCTTTCAGCCGCGCCGCGGGCCGCTCCCCGGAGGAGGCTGGCGCGACATAAAAGCGCATTATGAAAATTATAATCCCAGGCCCCGAGCATGTCCGCGCAGGCGGCTCTCAGCCATTGAGCCCCGTTCAGCTGGGCGGCTCCGCCCGGGGCCGCTGAATGGGACAGCGACGAGGCCCGCACAGAGCCGCCTTTATCCGCCCGCCGCCGCATTCCCGCCCGCGGCACCTCGCGGCTGCGGCCCGGCCCTGCCCGGGGGCTCTCCTCTTTCTTCCTTTCTTTCTGCTTCTCGCCTCCTGCCTGCGGGCGGGGGAGGGGCGGAGGGGGGGAAGGCGAGCCCGCCCCACCCCAGCCACAGCCCGCAGCGCCCCGGCCCGCGCAAGCGGCTCCTCTCCCGGCCCAGCCCCGCTGAAACAGCCCCTAAATTCGGGGTGAGCGGGCGCAGGGTCCCTGCCGCACGCTGCTCCCTTTGTGGGGCATTGCCGGCAGCCGAGCGGCGGCCCGCGGCAGAGATGATCTATGGAGGCAGATGAGCCGAAGCGCTATTCAGAATATTGCCCATTGTGGTGTTAATCGCCCCCTCCCCGGGCTCCCCTAACCCTGTCAATAATGCAGTAGGCGGCCCCGGCCCGGCCGTGCGCGGGGCGCGGTGCAGGTGCCGGGACCGCGCGCTCACACTGCGCCCGGGCCCGGCAGGTGCTGCCCGCGCCCCGCGCACACAAAGGCGCCCGCCCGCGCCGGCTCGGGAGCACCGAGCATCGCTCATTGCCAGGGCGAGCGCGGCGGCTCCCACATTTCCTGTGGTGAAGCCTGCATTGGCTGCTAATAGAGATCTAATTGATGGGCGAAGTCCCATTTCCGCGCTCTCTCCTTTATTGCTCCAGCCAGGCTGTGGCGAAATATCCCCGTAATCGGATTTCGCAATTCCTCCAGGAGCCGGGCCCGGCTTCGCAGCACAGGAAAATCATTATTAAAAACGTTAGGGCGCAGGCTGGGAGGCCGCGGGCTGCCTCTTCCCGGCCCGGCCAGGCCCGGGCTCCCGCGCGCCCTCCTCGGGCCTCCGGGTCTGTCAGCCGGGCACCGGCAGCACCTGCCCCCCAGCCGCCGCCCCGCCAAACGTCGCCCGCAGCTGAGACCGAGCCGCTTTCCCGCGGGGAGCGCCCCGGGCCGGGCCGGCCGCAAGACAAGGCCGACTCGGAGAGGACTCGGGTCCTTCCCGCGGCCTCCGGATCTGTGGCTTGCCTTGGTTTTACTTATGCGGGGGGGCACCTAGCATCGCTCCACGTGCCCGAGCGGCTGCAAATGCCCGGGCCCGGGGCTGGAACTGTTATTTCCTGAGGCCGCCCTCGCTGAGACGCGGCCGCGGGGCAGGTGCCGGCCCCTTCCCGGCAGATGGCAAGAAGTCAGCCCCCGCCCGGCCTTGCCGGGGAACCCCCGCGCCGCAGCCGCCTCTTCTTGCACGCGGTCCCGTTCAAAGCCACATGAACCTCCGCAGCCGGGCACGGGGCCGCGTGGACACGGGGCGACCTGGGTGCCACAGCGCCGCCCTGGAGCCCGGCTCCCTGTATCGTCCTGGCTCCCCAGCCCCTGAACACCACCTCCCCCCCGCCCCCTGGGGAGGATCGGCCGGGCGAAAGCGGCGCTGGGCGTCCTGCCCTGCCCTGCCCTGCCCTGCCCTGCCCTGCCCTGCCCTGCCCTGCCCTGCGTGCGCGGCCCGGTTCCCGCGGGCTCGGCAGCAGCGAGCCGGCCCGAGTGTGCAGGCATTCTAGACCGAGACGGCCGCTCGCCCGGCCCCCTTGATGGGTTTAATGAGGCGGAACACTATGAAGCGGGGATTTGAACTGATCTAAATGATTGATGAAGCCAGGGGCAAGGCTGAGCTTTTTCCGGATAAAGCCCCATACAGCCCGGCATAATGGCTGGATAGTGGCAGGGCTGGGCTCCTTCAAAAGCCGTGGCCCAAACGTATTGAGAGAAAACAGGGAGGGAAGGTGCTCTGTTGTTACCTAATCAGTTTATGCACTGAGCCACCAGCCGCCTGAAGCAGGAGAGCGCTGGAGAGGAAGTGAGGAGGGTGAAAGGGGACATGGCTGACACACACACACCCCGCCGCCGCCCCCCGCTGCAGCGAGGCCCGCGCTCGGCCCCTCCAGCTGCCTGAGAACGCAGCATGGGACTGGGGCACTCGCTCCGGGGCCCTGAATGGGGCTGGGGGAGGGGGCGGGGCAGCGATACTGCAGATAGAACGTTGCAGATAGAATGTTGCAACTGGAATGTTGCAAACAGAACGTTCCCAACCCATTCAGCACTGCCCCGCCCCCGCCGCGCGGGGCCCGGGGAGATCGGTGAGACGTGATGGGGACGAGGCGGCGCGGTGCTAAACGGAGCTGCTCATTCACCCAGATCGAGAGCGCCCTTAAAACAGGGCTCCTGAGGCTCAAGCCCCTCCGGGCTACAATCTAAACACAACGCAAGTCGCCTCCCAACCCATTCGTATATCATATACATCTTTAGGTACATAAACTCACCTCTTGATCTACAGCAGTGACTCTCAACTGGGGAAGGCGGGCTTGAAAGCCTTTCAAGGAGAGTCACAAGATAAACACAAAGATTCAAATAGGAATCCAAAAGGATACTGACTTGTTGTGGTCCGAGTTCTTTGCAGCAGAAAAAATAAAAACTTGTTTTACTATTTTCTATACTCAAAAAATCAGGTAAAACTAAGAGCTGACATTTTCCAAGGGGTGCCTTCAATCCTAAAGGGTTCATAACCACTGATCTACAGGCTTATAAAGACAGGGCTGTTAAAGAAACTCTCAATTCAGTGGTGCTGAAGCGAAAACAAGAGAGTTTTAAATGCAGGCACCTGCGGACTGCCATAGTTGTCCCAACTTATTTAAACTTATGTTTTGGTTCAAACTATGTAGACATCTGCACCTAGGGTTACAACTGCATCAGCTCTCTTCTATTCAGGGTCAGGCTTCGTCTTTATTTGGATAGGGGAGTTTCAAGCGAAGGCTCAGATGAGGTATGTCAGGTGGGGTGAATCAGTATATGCCATTCTGTTCTCCGAAGCAGTTGCTCAACCTAGGAATAGGACACTGCATGAATGGAAATGCTTCCTACACTGTAGAAATGAGGTCTTGAAAACGACTTAAAAATGGCCAACCACCTCATGGTTCGATTACACAACTGAAAAAAACTGATTTGGCTACATTAGTGTAAATCCCTGGTATGGTAAATCCTTTCTTTAGACTGAGAATTACCCGTTCCTAAATAAACAAATAAATAAATAAATAAATCCCACCCCCTCCCAAAAAAAAATTAACCCCTCCCCAAAAAAGAATGACTCAATTCAGTGCTGCTAAAATTTGTCAAAAACCTGTGTTCATGTGCATGTGTGTACAGCAGCAGCTAGTAGCTATTAGCTAAGGCCTGATCTCTAAAAATTTCTATCCAAGCACAGTTCTTCCTTCCATGAAGGGTCCCGTCCCACCCAGTCCCATTGGAACAAGCACAATGTTCCATAGCATTTGCCAGAACAAGCCCCAAGTAGCATTTCAGTAATGAGCAAAGTGATTTCTACAGGAACAGATTTTGCTTGGCTAAATTAAAGTGGAACTCTGAACTAGACAGTCATCCCATATAAGGATTCATCCTGGAGTCCACTTAAGAAATGATCCTGTATGCTTATGTACATAATTCCCACTTCAGTCCTATGCTGCTTTGACACTATCACATTGACCTAAATGCTGGTTTAACACCCTTTAAGAAAAGAGCACTGTAGCAGAAGTAAAGTAACTGTCATTTATATATATACATATTTAAATAAAGGAACATTCTGAAAACAGTTTGCTGCAATTATATCCATGCCTGGATCTATATTTTTAATACTGTTTTAAAGTGTATCACCACTTTATACCATTATACAGATCTAGGATTTCAGGTACCAGGATATCAGAAAAAGGTGATTACTCATTTTCTCCTGTTTGTCTCTTTCACTTCAGGCTTGGTTATCTTCTTTGGGGCCAGTCCTACATTGCTGACTCAGGCAAAATGTCCACTGAAGTCAGTGAGCTGAATTTCATTCTTCTGTCTTAAGTAACTCTGTTGACTTCAGTGGATCTTCGTGGCTGAGCAAAATAAACAGGATTTGGTCCAAAGGCTAACAGAAAGTACCTTGTAAAGACTTACATAAATGGTTCCACAGACAGACTCCTTCACAACTACATACATCAGTGTTTACACAACTGGGCCCTAGTGAGATGAGGATTGGAAGAGAAGCCTTACTTTAACAGGACCATTTAACTAGCTGCATACTACACAAAATTTTCTGCAATTCAGGAAGTTAGGGAAAATAATGGAATGTTATTAGGAAACATGCAGGAAGGGTGATTCATGAGCATTACCTTGCAAAGCAATAGTAAAATGCTTTAAAAAAATAAAAGGGACAAAGAAGTCAGTGAGTTAAATGGAATTATTAGTACATTTTTAATTTATTCCATGCAACTGAAAGAAAACACTGTCCTGGTGGCAAGAGAAAATTATAAATTGCTGATTATCTTTTTAAACACTGGATTATTTTTCCTACACAGACTCTATCTAGTCCACCAATCTGTTTTTATGTCTATATTATTTTCAATATTGACAACAATATGAATGGTGTTCCACAGTGCCCTATCTCCAATGATTTCTATGCAATATTTAAACAAGAATGAAACTTATTTATATAAAGCACCTTCCTTCTGCAAATTTCAAAGCATCAAAGCACATAATAAACTAGGATTGTTTCACAACATCCCTATGGTAAATATATCTATCTCTCTTCTTCCAGATTCCCAAAATCTGAAGCTACTTCTGAACTGAATGTCCTGCTGAGGGCAAACTGCAAATGGTGGTATCAGAAGGTGCCAGGAACCTGATCTAACAGTTCAGTTGTTAGAAGACTGACTATATTACCCCCTATTAGTGATATTACTATTGGGCCCTGATCCTTTCCCTTTTCTTAGAAATTCTGCAGTAGTGGGGTTGGGGGAGATCAGAGGTCTAGAAAACATGACATACAAGAAAAGGTTGAAAGAACTAGGATTATTTAGTCTGAAGAAGAAAGGACGGAGGTGAGATTTGATAAACTTCAAATAGCTAAAGGTTGGTTATACAGAAGATGGCAACAGACTGTTCTGCGGTGACAGGGGACTTGACAAGGAGTAAAGATCTTACATTGTAGCAATGGAAATTTAAATTGGATATAAGGAAGAACTTTCACACTGTGGAGGGTAGCTAAGCATTGGAACAAACCACATAGATACATTATGCAATATGCATCATAGGGCATTTCTAAGAGCAGGTTAAACAAACAACCGGCTCAGATGGCTTAGACGGAGATCACCAGCCCTATTTCTCTATGATTCTTCAAGGTGTGAGGACCAATGCTTGGTAGATCTTACTAGAAGGAGCATGGGAATATGCAGGGAAGGTGCCAGCTCCATAGCATGCCACCCCTCATAGTGACTCCATAGCAAATTCTCTACAGATGCTCCACAACTGAAGATGGTTTTATGGACCACAGGCCTTTTTAAAAATAATTATAACTCTCTATTACAATAAATAAAAACTCCCAATCCTGTGTGGAATTCCACGTTAACTAACTTTACTGTTTCCCTTGACACCTCTGTACTGTGTGGGGGGTGGAAGAAGAGAAGGTGTTAGGAATAGTTCATGAATTATAGGCAATGGCTAGGCAGGGAGCAAGACTTCGATAGGAACAGTGATGCCAAATAAACCACAGACGCAGGAAAGTGCAGAGAGGGTCAATCACATGTAGACAGATTTCCAAGGATCCATCAACAATAGTGGCTGAACCACCTAGCAGTTCTGTGTCATAGGGGGCAGGGGGAAAAAATCTACATTTCAAAGCCTATTCCTTTCTTAACAGAATTGAAACTACATACAGATATGCATACATTTCATGTCCTTACTATGTTTTCTTCATTTGTAAGAGAGATATTGTTATTTTTATTAATAAAAAGGAAACTGTTTCTTCATAGAATGCCAACAGTGTACAAGGTTCTGGGTATTAGACAAGCTTTTCAGTATCCCAACCAGTCAGTTGGTCCAATAAAAAGTATCACTCACAAAAATTCTTTCCCCTCACATATTTCCTGGCCAACCATGGCTACATCACTTTAGCACTACCATAGCTATGGCCCTTTTCAAATCACATAAATAAACAACTGGGTGTGTGCACACAGGTACACATTCCCCCAACCCATCAGTGGGTATAGACCATACTATGAGATAAACTGCATTTATCCTCCCCACAGATCCTCTTCCTTTCCAGAACTACATTCCAAAATGTAATAGTTTATTTAAAAAAAACCCTTAAGAGTCAAATAAATGCTTCCTACTTTCTAAAAAATACGGACTCTCTCCCCCCAAAATAATATGACAGCCAATATGTAGTCATGTTTAAGAACCAACATAGTGCATCTAGAGTTGGTATGACACTATATGGTCCCCCCCCCCTTCAGCAAGGCACTTATGCATGTGCTTAACATTAAGTGTGTTAGATCACTTTTAAAACAAGACTCTTTCTAAAGTACCTTCCTGAATCTGTCCCTGTATGTGTAGAACCCCAGTTTTACAATGGTAAAAGTTGTTTGTTTCAAGCCCTGAGAAATATGTGGGATACTTGAAATACATGGGTGCTGTGCTGCAGTATGTAGGTTTTAGACCATTGATCTTATTTCTGAGGACTGCCAGAAGTCCCTCTTGGCTTTGGTTCATGTGAGAAATGCAATCAGCCCAGACTCACTACAATAAAACCTTTACCTCCCACTATGCGCAATATTTATAAAATCAGTTAAACAAAATAAAGGAAACAAGAAGTTCCACCCAAATCTTCTAGGCTAAAGGTGGTTAAAGTAACTCAATATGCAGAGGCAATAGGTTGCCAATATTACTTAGGTGTCCTAATGCAGACTTAACTTAGGAACCCAGTTTTTGTCGTAGAGCATTATTTCCATAGGGAGAATGCTAAATGCTTTATTTTGATTCAGAGTTTTATTTACAATATTTGCTTTGTGCCTAGAGACTTTTCTTTTCTCTAACTGTGTCATAGCATGCCATCGTTTGAAAGGTTCTCAACCATTTTGATAGCTTTCACAACAAAAAGTGCAGTCAAAGAAATGAGTAACAAAGATTAGCTGTGAAGTGTTCCATTTGGCTTTTTTCAGAGGCTCCTCCTGTCAGTGGTCAGTTATTATAAAAGAAGAACAAAGTTCCAAAGCTGCCTGCAGTTCCATTCAAATGCTCTGTTGCCCAGGCAGGCAGGCCAGCAGCCAGAAGCCAGCAGGCAAAATTTAACAGCCACGCTTCAAAATGCTAGTAACAGCTATCAATGGATCCATAACTCTTAGCCCTCTAGATATGGGGTCATCTTTCAATACTACCCCACTGTCATATACAACATTTGTCTTGTCCCACATTCAACTAATTGTGTCAATCTATGGGGTGACTATATAATACACATATACAATAGCACAATGAAAGCAATAATCTCCTACCCAGTTTCTTTATTTATTTAAGTGCTATTACAAAGTTTCCTGCAGCAAAGAGAAGCTGGGAGGCTACAACCTATTCCAGGCCTGCAATGACTACTTAGATGAATGGAACAACTCAAAACTTAAATAATTTACCTGTTTCTTATGACTATTTTTTCATCATTATGAACCTGGCAAGTACATGGAATAAAACAGTGACTTTACTATTATTCCTAAATTTATGACATAAAAAGATGAAGCGAAGCTAATAAATATAAGATTGTGATTTTTGTATAATTACTTTTCCTACAGACGTTTTAATAGGAATTACATTTATATGAGTAAATGTAAATGCAGAACATATACAAGATAGCTCTCAGCTTTCTCAGTTTAATGATTTTGTGGTTCTAGGTTTTGAAGTACTAATAGCATTATGAATCTTTAACTTAACTTCTGTAGCAGCAAAAATATTTCTTCTCAATTCAAAATGTAGTTTAAAGCATAACAATAACATTTCAGGTACTGCTGTTCTCAGCGTCACTGAATTGAATGCAAAATATCTACAGTTGGCTAACATCTAGAAGCCTTCCTAATGAAACATGGCTTATTCTTGTTTTTTCATCACCAGTTCATCCCACCCTATCCTAGGGATGTTACTAGCAACCATCCTGTGTGGATACCTTTAATAGTGTTATGTATAAGCTGTTACATTTGCCTGGGGATTGCAGGGGGGAACAGAAGAACAAAAGGCAGAAAACTGCTCTCTGAATAAATAAGTATTATCATTCTATAAGCTTAACTCCTTGGTCTTTTGAGAACAACACATGGTAGTAGGAATGGGGTGTGAAGAAAGACAAAAAAAAATGGAGCATCTCAGAATTCCAGAGCAGTTAAAGCTGTCCAGCAAGGCAGCAGAAAACTGGAGGAGATTTAAGCAGAGCTTCACCATGTATATGATGGCCAGTGGAGCTACAGAGAAAGAAGATTCACTAAAAGTAGCTATTTTTTTAAATAGAGCAAGCCCAGAAGCTCTGTCTCTTTATAATAGCCTACAACTGTCAGAAGCAAAACAGAAAAGCTATGGCACAGTAATAAAAAGGTTTGAGGAATATTGTATTCCCAAACAAAATGAAACCTTTGAACAGCATTATTTCCTTATGAGACAGCAGCAAGAATGAGACACAATACAAGAGTGTGTCAAAGACCTCAGACTGCTGAGCCAGACATGCAACTTTGGAGACCTAAAAGAGTACATGACCAGAGACCAAATAGTATCGGGTATAAGAGATACAAGCCTCAGGAAAAGACTGCTAGAGGATCCTGAGCTTAATTTTGGAAAAGGCAGTTAAAATGTGCCAAGTGGCCAAGTGACTAAGATACGAAATGGTAGGCTTCAGAAGCTCAAGGAAAAAAGCAGAACAGGCTGAACTAGACAGGATTACAAGACTGCAAAACCTAAGGCAACACACAAACAATACAGAAAGGAGGACCTCACTATGAAGCAGGCAAGCGGAGGCCAAAGAGAATTTTTTGAAGAAACAATGATCAGCTGCAGATGCTGTGGGTGGATGTTACCACAAACCCATGCAATGCCCTGCATTTGTTAAGTGTTTGTGTATTGCATGTTAGACACAAGAGTAATATAGTAAAAACTCAGTTTGTAACAGTCCCAGGAAAGCTAGCGTCAATTATTGGGTTGTGAACGTGTAAAACTGTAGGTTTGATAAAGAGAATGGATGACACTGAGGGACTACAAAGCAAGAACATAGGGCTCCTATACATGTGTAGGGAGCCTGCTCCAATGTGCTATAATTCCAGTGTGTCAGCAGCCTCCAGTGTCACGTGTATCAGTGTCCCTGTGCTAAAAGATGGTGGCAGGGCGCTTTAAAGCTAGTTCAATGAGCTTTAGTTCAAAGCACCCCACCACCATTTTTCAGTACAGGGATGTGGATACACAGGACACTCCAGGCACTTTTAATTATCACAGCTTTCAGAGCTATGCTAATGAAAGTGCCCCCCACATGCCTCCCAGAGCATGTGTATAAACACCCATAGTTCTCAGCATTTTATGATGTGTTTCAAGGCACAGGGAAGTTGTTATCTAAGTACAAGCTAGAATTAAGAGAACAAAATACTTTCACCATACATGCTCCAAGAAAAGTTCCCCTTGTACTAAAGGAAAAACTGAAAAAGGAATTAGATAGATTAGTCAACATGGACATAGTAGAAGAAGTAGAGCAACCAACTGCTTGGGATCATCCACTGGTCATAATAGAAAAAAAAAAGATGGATCCTTGAGATTGGGTCTGGATCCTAAGCAAATGAACAGGTACATCAAACGGGAGCATTTCCCCATTCCCACCACAGAAGAGGTTTTTGGCAACATGGCAGAAATTAAATATTTCTCCACTTTGGATGCCTCTTCTGGGTTTTGGCAAGTTACCCTAGAAAAGAAGAGTATTAGATTATGTACCTTCAGTACACCCTTTGGAAGGTATTGCTTTCATAGGCTTTCTTTTGGACTGTGTTCTGCATCTGAAGTATTTCACAGAAAGATGCAACAAACTTTTGAAGGTCTTGATTGAACTGTGGTTTATATTGATGATGTATTAGTTTGGGGAAATACTATGGAAAAACGTGACTTGAGGCTAAGAAAGGCACAAGAAAGAGCTCCCAGAGCAGATTTGAAACTGAACAAACAGAAATACAAATTCAGGATCAAAGAAATAATATATCTGAGAGAAAAGATCTCTGAGAAAGGGATGCAAATTGATCATAAAAAGGTGAAAGCCATTACAAACATGCCACTCCCTACAGATAAGGAAGGAGTGCAAAGATTACTGGGAAAGATCAATTCTGTATGGAAAGATCTACCTAATTTAGCAGAGCAGACCAAACACCTTAGATCAATCCTACAAAAGAATGTTCAGTGGATAAGGGAACATGAAGATGAAGCTGAATTTAAAAATTGAAGGAAAAAATAATGAAAGCTCTGGTACTAAAATACTATGACTCTAAAAGACCCATTAAATTGCCAGCAGATGCTTCTAAAGAAGGTATTGGAGCAGCTTTGCTTAAAAAACATTGGGATATTTGGAGACATCTAGGGCAGTCTCTAAGTCAGAGTATCTATATGCAGCAATTGAGAAAGAAAGTTTAGCTCTGGTATATGGCTGTAAAAAAATGCATATATTCACCTATGGGAAACCTGTGATAGCTGAAACTGATCATAAATCTTTGGTTACTATAGCAAAGAAAGGGTTATCAGACATGCCACCCAGATTACAGATTTTTCTTTCAACTGCAAATGTATGATCTAGAGACATACAGAACATGTCAGGAAAACATCTACTTATTGTAGATATGCTGTCCGGAGCATATGACACAACAGAAAATGACAGAATTCCAGACTCAGACATGGTACATGTTAATCTAATTAAAAGAGTGATATCTGTCACAGATAAAATGTAGGCACTAATTGCAGAAACTACTACTCAGGAAACCACATTGCAAAAAGTGGTAACAGCTATTTGTGCTGGTTGGCCTGGAAAACATATACCTAGTCATTACTTTCAGTTCAAGGAAGAGCTGTCAGTACTGGGTGGCATTTTGTTTGAAGGCTCATAACTTGTTGTTCCAGCAGTGCTAAAGAAAGACATGTTAGACAAAATACTGGAGGGGCATCTAGACATTGAAAAATGCAAAAGGAGAACAAGGTGTGCTCTATATTGGCATAACATAAATAAGGATATAGATGTTATTAAGGTTTGTAAAACATGCCTAAAATACAGATCAGTGCAAAGAAAAGAGCCTTGATTGTCATGGAGGAGCTCATTGCTCCATGGTAGCAAGTAGGCATTGACTTATTCATGCATACAGGAAAAAAATATATATTAGTGCTGGATTATTATTCTCACTATCCTGAAATTGCACTGCTCTAGAGCATAGCAGCAAACCATGTCATAACTCACATCAAATTGATTTTTGCTAGACATGGGATTCCACAAATTGTGATAACAGAAAACGGACCTCAGTTCAACTGTCTTGATTTTAAAGAGTTTGCAAACAAATATGGATTCTGTCACAATACTTGAAGTCCAATATACCCACAATCCAATGGCCTGGTGGAAAATGGAATACAACTATGTTAAGTACAGACAGTCATAAAGCCCAAGGCTGAATTGATTCAGTCTTTGCAAATTAGTCTAAACTGCAGAGATTAAACTGAGAAACAACTGGGAAGACATTCACTTTTGATTCAGGAAATGCAGCCACATACCTGCAGTGGGTCAGGCTAGAAGCCAGGCAGTGCTAGAGCATAGCTCTCTGGCATGTAGCCAGCATGGGCTGTGTGCTTGCTTCCTCTTCTTGCTGCCCCCAAGGTCTCTGGGATTTGCAGTTCAGAATTACAGTAGCTGGACTCTACAGGCCTCTTCCTGCTTCCAGGTATCTCTGGGATTTGTAGTTCACAGTTGCAGCCAGCAATAAGCTTTTAGCAGGGCAGAACAGCTCTGTACTGGGGGGGGGGGGGGAGGATTAACACCCCCTTTCTGGCCCCAGACCCCAGCTGGGGTTTGCCTGAGGAGCAGTCCCTGCCTTCCCCCACCACCCAACCCTTCTTTGCTGGAGCAGACAGCACAGCCCACCCCGGGGCTGGAAAGCATGCTGGGATGCTGGGAGACTGTGATTTAACTTGAACCAGGAATGGGTCTGGGACAGAAGTTTCATAAACTGGTTTGACCCAAATCAGTTAAGTCTGATACTACATTCAACCAGGTTTATCTTAAACCAGTTTCAGCCATTTTGAAACTGGTTTCTATGCACCAAACTTCTGTTCTGTTACATGTTTAAACAAGTTTCTGACGACTATAATCAATTTGTGTATAATTTCTGCCCCTAGCCCCTGGTGAAGAATTTGTTCAAAAAAGCTACAGATTCATACATCGATGATTACCTGTCACTTAAATTACATGGCAACACCCATGAAACATGGATTGTCCCCAGCAGAAGTGCTGTTTAACAGGAAACTCAAAGCCAGGCTACCAAATCTTGTGGATGATGCGCATCAGAATTAAAATACACACATGAAAACATTTAAAAAACTCAAACAAAAAATAGTACTATGACAGGGGTTCCAGGGAGTTACCACAACAAAGATATGGTACTTATTTCAGATGGACAAACGTGAAAACAAAAAGCATTAGTTTCCCATTGAGTAGCTCCCAGATCCTATAAAGTAGGATCGTAAAGGGGAGAAAAGAAGCAGCATCAAAAGATTCACCAAAAGAAACAGAGCTAACATCAAAGCAACAAGAAATGACAGAGGAGACTGAAAATGACACAGAAGTAGAAACATCTGAACAAGGAAACCAGACAAGAACTGAAGCAACAAGGATTGCGAGTGAAGAGAAACAGAGATGATCACTTAGAGCTAAAAAGCCAACACAAAGACTAATAGAGGCCTGTTAAAATGTGCTTTAACTATGGGTTGAACTAAACTTCCAATGTTAGCATTACATGGGGATATGTTCCATGTAAAGAGGGAAGATGAGTAGATACCTTTAGGAGTGCAGGCAAGGTCTCAGAGTAGATGTGTTATCTTTTATTAGACCAACTGAGTAGTTGGAAATAAGTTCTTAGCAAGCTTTCAGGTGCAATCGCCCTTCTTCAGACATAGGAAGTCTCTGCTTTAAGAGTGTTATGTATAAGTTATTATATTTGCCCAGGAAAGCTGTAAGGAACAGCAGACCATGAGGCAGAAGACTGCTCTCTGAGTAAATAAGCTTTATTGTTCTATAAGCTTAACTCCTTGTTTTTTTGAGAACGACATACACTCTACATAGGGTTACTGATAATCTGACCCAGGGAGGATAGACCTGGCAAGCAGAGACTCTTTCAGTGAACTATACTTTCTTCACAACCCATAACAATCAGAAACATTTCATCCTGCTCACTGGAACTAGGGTTTCCCCATGACCTCAGCTAGGTTACCTCTGGAGAAGACCATGCTGTACCAGTCTTCTGCAGGAAACAGCACTCACAGTCACTATTGCCACATTCTCATCCAAATCTAGGTTACTATGCCCATAATATTCACTAGCATAGGGTACACTGGAACTAGAAAAGCAGATTGGAATAATTAAGCTAAGATCATTAGTAGACCAAGATAATTAGACCAATATACAGTCCATTTGACATACAGCATCCCAGTAGATCAAGAAAACTCAAGGTTTAAGAAAGCAAACTCAATCAGTCTCCCAGTTCATCCTATGTGGCTGTTAAAAACTTACATGCCTTATCTAGAATGTCCATTTATTTATGGGGTGAACACCCCCTGATTAAGAAACAACCAGTCACCACCTGGAGAGCCTGAAAAGTGCACTGAGAAGTAACTTGAAAAACTGATGTGTCAATATCAATTTTTGATTGATCAAAGCTTCAAGCTTTAGTTACTTCAAAATTCATCAGGAAAATCAGTATAGCACAAAAACCATTGAACAGACCACAAACGGGGACTCTGGAACAGTGTCACCCTACACCCAACCAACATCACTAGCACTAGAGCAGACAAAGGAAATTTCAGAGTTAATTAAAAAAGCAGTATCAATATAAGCAATCTGCACAGTTCAACCAGGACAAAAATTTCCAGCCAATGTCTAGGGAAGAAATAGAAAAAGCAATTAAATTGCTGAACACACGGAAAGTGTTGGGGCTTTGATAATACCCCACCAGAACATCTACATTATTTGGGGTGGGGGGAGTGTGGCAGGGCACTGTGGGTGCCTGACGCTTTAAGGGCCTGGGGCTGGTAGCTGCCAGGTGCCTGATGAGGGCAGCCATTTTAAACCCTGGGCTGCCCAAATAAACAGGGCAGTTTTGCTGCTGGAGGCCAGGCAACAACATTGCCTGGCAGCAGGGCTGCTAGTATCAACTGGAGGTAAGGGAGGAGCTGTAGGGGATGGTTTTGGAGGCTCCTGGTCCTGGGCATGACCTAAAACTGTACCCTGCTGGGAGTGGGTGGCCTGGTGGGGCTCTCAGTGGTGCGGGAGCCCCCAGGAAATGCCAGGCCAGTGACCACCCTGGTAACAGGCAGGTCGGGGCGCCTTAACCCCAGCCCTCACCTTTGGGTGGGTAGAAATAACATCTGTAGTAGCACCACGACCTGCTGCCCAGGAGGGGAGTGAAAATCCCATGTGAGACCCGGGGGCACCAATCATGGTGTGAGGTACCCCAGCTCCCCACATTCAGGAAGGAGGACCCAGGGAAAGACTGTGGGGCTAGTGAGGCTGGCAGTAGAGTGCCCCTCAACTGGTCCAAGCTGGGGCCAGGGCTGAAATAGTCAAAAGGGCCAGGGGCACCCTGGGTCGTGGGCCTGGGACCCCACCTGGCCTTGGAGGTGAGGCCAGGGCCTGTGTATGGCCGAAGGTCCTGAGCGGGGGACCACACCCAAGAGGGAGCTAGCTACAAGGAGCTTGGCAGCCCGGATAAAGGCGGCGTAGGCCAGCTGTGTGGAGGGTTCAAAGGAGAGTCCCGCCAGGAAGATTCTGGAGTCCAGTGTGTGGCTGGGGTGCTTGTTCTGGATACCATCTGTGAGGCTTGGGCTGTGGTGTAGGGGTGGTACGGAGCTGCAGGCACCCTCCTAATACCGGGGTGCAAAGGAAAATGGGCAGCCTCCCACCTTATTTACCAACTTATTAATTTCCACTAAGGCATGGTAGATGAGACAAGTGGGCGGCGTGCCCAGAGGCAGGTGGGGGGCCAGCAACAGCTAGCCTGAGTGCAACCCACCTTGCCACAGGGAGGTGTGTAGAAGTTAACACTGGTTGTACATCTTCATGTCCCATGTCTAGCAGGAGAACCTAATACCCTAAATACCCCTAACATCTGGCATTGGAATGCAGCCAACAAACTGATCATCAAAGGGCAGCAAATGCCACCATTTCAAAGACATATGGGCCACATTCAGATGGTGGGTTAAAAAAACCTGTGGGGGAAAAAAAAGGGAGAACAGTGTGCTTTGCCCCCACATGCATCACTCCGCTTTTTGGCTGGTCTGATTTTTTTTTTTTTTTTTTTTTTGATTGAGTGGAGTTTTTTGACCCCTTGCTCAGAACCAGATCACTGCTCCTGCAGCCCCAAGAGGCCCCCAGGTAAGGTTGCTGGGGGCAGCCCAGTGCTGGGCCCAGCCTCCCTTGCCCCACCTGGGGTACCTTGCCATGCACCAGAGGGCATGTAACACAGGTGTTCCCCAGGGACAACTAGCAGTGGCTCAAGGTGTACTGCTGCTAGTTGTCCCCAGGGAACCAAATGTCCATGCTTGTGTGGATGAGGCCATGGAAACCACCCCCTTATTGACGCCATATCAGAAGACCTATTTGGACGGTGCTACAATTTTCCATCAAGCTGAGAACATCCTTGTGGGAGTGAAAATGCCACTATCAGAATGTGATCACCAGGCCAGATGGATAGTTTTAAGATGAACTTAATGCTCCTTCTGAAATTGATTTAACAGATCCAGGTGCAGCATCACCCACAGTACAGAAACCGATGGTGCCCAAGGCATTCAGAGCAGGCCACTACATATCCAAGATCCTGATAAAGATACTGCATGTGTGCTAGATTGTTCCTGTTTTCATGCTGAATGTTCTGGTGATCTTCTTAAACTGAACACTGCTGACTCAGACTACTGATTTGGGGTGGGGTGGGGTGGGGTGGGGGAAGTAACACAGAGAGAGAGAGAGAGAATATAGAAACACAAAGTTTGTCTTCCTTGTTTAGATCTCACACAATTGTCATTTTGTGAATAAAGGTTTTACAAATATAGAAATATTATTTCAAAGATATTCTCTTCTAAGAAAATAAAATATTATTTTATAGAATGCTCAAAGTCCTGAAAGATAGGAAATGTAATACATATCTTAAGAATAAAACATTGGGAACAACCCAGAGAATTACTAAATTAACCTATACCAGAAAAGCTAGTTGCATAATTCAAGAGAAGAATTATAACACCTAAGTAATTAAGTATGACAGAGACCAACCATCACAGCTTTTTAAAAGAAAAATCCTACCTCTAATCTACTGGAATTCTGGAAATGTGCTGATAATATGGTAGATATGGAAGAAATGGATGACTTACCAATACCTTATGTGGATTTTCATAAATCTGACAAATCCTTTGATAAGGAAAGACTGGTAGCAAACTGAAAACTATTGGGTGAAAGTGTAAATACTAATTAGAAACAAGCTAATGGGCAGAAAGCAAGAGGTAGGACTAAATAGTCAGGTTTCAACATGGTAAAAGTGATCTCTCTCGCAATCTATACTGGGAGTTGGTTGTTTTGTATATCTAATTATCTAGAAAAGAAAATGAGAAATGCATTAATAACTTTTAGAGATGACTAAGTTAAATAACTTTGTGTTACGGCTAGAACAGGCAATAAAGAACTCTAGAAGTACCTAAAATAATTCGGTGAATTTGCAGCACATTGGCAGATGAAATTCATTGTTTACTATAAAGACTATCATCTAAAGCAATGTAATTTTGAAGGAATAATTTTGACTCCTTAGACACCAAATTAAACTAAAAACAAGGAAAGACCTAGGCATAATTGTAGACAACTTTGTGAAACCCTTTACTCCCCACACATAAGCACTGAAAGTTTTTAAAAATCATTAAAAAAATGCTAGAAACTTAAGGCATACAATAGAAAAACAATGCTGAAATTATTATAATGTCACCTTGTGAATAAATACTTCATCCTCATTTTGAATGCTGTGTTCTGTTCTGGTCACTTTATCTGAAGAAAGATATAGCAGAAATAGAGGGAGAGGTTCAAAGATGGGTGCAAAACTGATTAGTGAAGTGGACCCTCTTCCATACAAAGAGATACAAAGAGAGACCATTAAATTAGAGAGATGTCAAAAGATGATAAAATAACAAGTGGTATAGAGAAGTTGAACTGTGTGTTCCTATTTACTTCGAGAACTAAAAGACATTAAATGAAAATTAATGCAGTAAACTCAAAACTTGCCAAAAGATTGTGGGTCGCTTCCTTTTTCTTCTGTTACTTGTTTTGTTTTGTTACTTTTTTGTTTACTTTTTTGTTTGTTTGTTTGTTTTCACAACACACACAAATCACTGAGGCATAGAAAAAGCATTATACACTTACATGCATAGAGAGAACATTTTCAGTCACCTGGACAGAATTAAACCATTTAGGTAGAAAACCTATTAGTAGCCTTCTCTATAAATATTACAAAATTGTCCACTTGAGTTTTTTGCACTTGTTTTCTAAAGCATCTGGTACCAACTACTGTCCTGGAGGATAGCAGTCTAAATGATACTCTGGTTTGACCTGGTATAACAAAGTCTCCAGCCTTATTTTAATTTTTGAGCTATAAGATCCAATTCTGCAAATACACAAGACATAACTCAAGCTACTAATCCCATTTACATCAGTGAGGTTATTCACAAGCGAAAGGTTTGCAGAACCAAACGATTAAACAGAAAAGAAACCAGTCAAATATTATATTAGCCACACCAACCATTATAAACATAGGCTGAAAGTCTGTGAGATAATTATTACAGAGAATTTGCTAGGCAAATGGTAGAGTGGCACCTTAAGGCATTGCCTTTCTGAATGAGTTAGTCTCTAAGGTGCCACCCTGCACTGCCTTTTGCATGATTCAGACTCACACAGCAAACTACCTCTCCCTATTAGTTAATACATTAGTTTTGAAGTAAATATTCCCAATCTTAAATAGGAAATCTTTATCAAAAGGCACAATATCACTATTTGTGTATTATAGTAATACACATAGTAATAGTGATGAATTGCTGCAATTTGGGCATTTATTGCTTGTTTAAGGGCCTAAAACTGAAGTCCTAATTTGGGCAAAATTCCCTTTGCAAATAACCAAGTAAGGACTGTAGAATTTGGCCTGTAACCTGTCCTCCTGTTTTCCCGGACGTTAGAGCTTGCTTTTAAAATAAACACATTATTATACATGCAGCAAAGAAGAGGTGGGGTCTGCGCAAGATCTGAGCACTGCAGTGATGGAAACAGCAGGTTAATTACAGAATGAAATTTAAAGTAAATTACTGTTAGAGATGTCTCACACCCAGTCAGATCATACATGAATGACACATGCAGAGACAGAAGTTCTAATTGTGGTAAATACAAAGAACAGAGAAACAGTCACTGAGAAGTGAACTTGTTTCCACATGAGATTCTTTCCAGAAAGTAAATACAGCTTGTAAAAGGGTATCTACAGGAAATAAGCTTTCTATTTAACATAACAATTCTCTACAGAAATACAGTTGTTTAAAATATGTAGGATTTTCAGCAACACTATAATATTTTTTTATAGTAACACAGTCACCAGCTATTCCATATACGCAAACATCCGCCTACCCAGAAAATAATTGTGGATAATTCAATGTTCAGATTCGATAATGGATGCTCAAATAAATATGAGAATTCCAAGCAAATTTGTGCAAATGAAAAAAGATTTCCTCTGACATAATGGCATGGTGCAAGGCTGTCTGTAATGAGCTGTAATTTGTCTGGAAGAGCATTTTAAAGGGGTTGATCCATCCATTGGAAGACCAGCAACTGCTTTGAGACTAGAAGCAATGAGCCAGCCTGCCTCGTCTCAGAGGAAATTACACCACAAGCAGGCCAAATTTCTGACAACTTCCATAAATTATTTCAGATTTTCATATTTCAAATTTCATCTGCATTCATCATGTGAGTTTGACTGGGGAAAAATGTCTAGGAGGAGCTCTGCTAGCATTCAGTGCAGCAGTCCCAGGAGCCTGCCCTGGGACTAGATAATTTAATTTAGTTTTGATTAGATTATTCTTGCTGCAGTCTACTGCCAATCTGAAGTATTGTGCCTTCTCTTCTACTTAACCTTCCTGCCCCATGCCTGCTCCAGCTTGCATGCAGCTCTCTGTATTGCAGAATATATTTGAACAATCAAACTTAGGAGTTATTATTTTGCTTTCCATTGTCCATCCTTATAAAAGCACACATCTTTCACTGGGTTCCCTCTTCCCAGAAATCCGATTACTTCTTTTTTTTTTTTAGTTTGTAATATTGTTTACCATTTTCAGTGGAAAGTGCCCTGTAATTTAGGTGGAAAATCTAAAATCATTACTACATCTCTGTATGATGCAACATACCATAAATAAGGATCATCTCTAATACAACTATAATCATCACTAGGCAATACATGGGGGAATAAGAACAGGTAAATAATTAATACATCTATCTATTAAACTAAAAAACTATTGTTAACCAAAGTTATTAATCAAACCTTTATCTAATGGTCAATGGAAAGAAAACAAAAACAAACACAACAAAAATCCCAAGTCACTCTGGTAATGGTCCTTTAAAAAGTAAGCATTTAAAGATTTAGAATATAAACTCTCAGCAAAAATCCAAAAGCATAAAAATGATTAAATTATGAAAGACTGGCACAACAACAAAATATTCTTGAAAACCACTGTAATACATTTTCTTTTCCAACTGAATCACATCTGAATATATAACATGACAATTAACAGTAACAATATATTTTTCATAATGGATGATCATTATTTTTATCCATTTACAAACTATGATTGTATTTATACATGATTCAGTAGCAGAATATTTGTAACTCTTAAAATTGTAGTCTAGATTATTAGAAACACAGATAGGGTAAACAAAGCTAATGTTGTTCTTTAAGTAATATCTATCACTTCCCTGTTATTGAGTTATTTCTTTTAACAATATAGGGGTTTTTGATGTTATGTGTCTGAACTGAGGACTTTAGGTTTTATATTGTTCTCCATTTTGATGAAAAAAATTGAATTGGGGGCTGTTATATTGAGTTTTGTTCAGTAAATATACTGAAATCATATTTTTGTTAGAAACTATCAATAAATCCAGTATAAGAAAAGTAATAAGATACAAATATGAACAGGACCTCTTGCAAAGGAAATATTACAAAGAGAGACTACCCACAAAATATATTAGGGAATGTCTTTTCCCCTTATGCTAAAACAAATACAGGAGTAATTACATGAAACGGTGTAATTTTTAGTACAAATATAATATGTGAAACCAGAAGGCTCTGACTGACAAGATTCAAGAAAATGATCAAACATGATGTGCTTACCTCGTTTGCCAGCACATATGTTACTTTAATGGGTCATTATTTAACAGCTTGAAGATTTCTCTCTCATTAACACAATTTGCCAACACAAGGCATTGATCTGAAAAAAATTACAATATATTTACTGATTGTGTTATCTTTGTAGTTCACAAAAAACCCTATAATAAGAAGAACTGAGAAAAACAAAACAAAGTTAAAGACAAAGCATATCAGTTCTGTAGTGCCCTACTGCAAGATGGAGCTGGTGAATGGAGGGGAAGATAGCTCTGTGATGTTCCTACTGTCTATGGACCTGATCCTGCAAACATGAAGTAACTCATATGCACAAAAGCAGTCCTATCAAATCCAGCAGGGACTATTCGCATGAGCAAAGGCATGTAGGATTATGCCCTATGTGATGTATACAACAAGCATGACAAATTCAATATTTTCCCCCAAATTGTATTTATTTCTTGGAGTTTTTCCAGATTAACACCGGAGAGGATTTTTTTCTGACATAATCTTTCATGTCTCCATTTTATTTTTTAAAAAATTATATTCTGACAATATAGCTGGTCTTAAAAAGCTATTGTAAAATCAATGCTTCCTTGCACACACTAAACTTAAAACTTTAAAATCTTTTATTATATATTCACTCAGGGGAATCATTTGCAACTAAACTTTAAGCTTTATCTCAGATCCTGGAGTTAATATCAAGCTTCCTATGGACTTCAGTGAACTTTGGCTCTGGCCCTCTGTCAGAATTTAAGAATATAATTTTATGATTTAAATTTTTTTACAATTTTTTAAATTACTAATTGTCATGAGCAAAATGGAAGCTATTACAATGTTGTGAATATAAATACAGGTATGGTTTTACTAGGAATAATGGTCAAGAATTAGTTTTCATATATTCTTGCTACTTTACTCGATATATGTAATTAAAGTAAAATGAAGTACATAGACTAAAATACGTACCCAAATATACATTAACAGCATGATATGCGGCCATATATATTTGGAACATTCATGGGAAAACACCTTATTATTTAAAACCATGCAGAGCTGACTTGCTAAATATTTTATATAATATAAAAACATAATAGTTAAGTATAAACAAAGAAAAAGAATATTCTTGGCCATGTGTGAAAAAATATAATAATTTATTTATTAGAATTAACAGAGGCATATATATATATATATATATATATATATATATATTGGAGGCATACATATATTTATTTATTAGAACAGAGGCGTGTGTGTGTGTGTGTGTGTGTGTGTGTGTAAATAACTAGCATAGGAATATATATATTTATATATATTTTTAAATCAGTGGGGGTATATCTACCTTTATCCGCAGTGAGATAAGGAGAAGGCTTATAGTCCTAGGTAGTGATTGATACTTTGCACTATATTCATATATGCCTACACATATGCATACACTACTAAAATGTATAGTAGTATATATATACTACACACATGCGTGCACACACACACACACATACTACTGTATACTGATACTATGCAGGATTGATAATATTCAATATATATAGATATAGATATATACGAGTTCATAGTATCAATCATTACCAAAAACTAATGGCCTTATTCTTATCTCATTGTGGATAAAGGGAAATACTTCTACTGACTTGAATGGACTTTAGTTCTAGTCCATTTTGCTCTTTATTTTTGCTTCCAGATATAGGACTACAAGGGTTATTTTTCCATCTTTCAAATTAGAAGCAGTATTCATTTATTATTAAAACATAAGAGATGTCTAGCTATGTACAGACTATATTAAAGTTTTATTTGGCTTCTGAATTCCAACCCCATTTAAAAAAAGAGAACATATGCAACTGCTTGCTCTCAAACTGCAGATAGAACTATTCATACCCTGGCACTATGTTTTTTGAGTCTTGAAGAACGCAGAGGTAAAATATTCACTAAAGCATTCCCTAAACAAGTTTGTCATTTCCCTGGAGTTTTCCTGTGACTTTGTATATACAACACAGCTGCAGTATTACAGTTACTTTCAGAAAGTCAAGGAAATAAAAAGACAAGACAAAAATACTCTTTTAAAATATATAATATAGTAGAATCCCAGGGTATTTTTGGTATTGACAGATGTTTTGAAAGAAGATATTTTTGTGTGGTTGTATTGTTTGCCATGGATATTTGTATGGTTGTATGGTTTGGCCTGGATATATGGTTTGTATGGATATTTTTGTATTTTTGTATGGTTTGCCCTTTATAGTATTAGTTTAATGAGCTAAGTGAACAAGTAATTTCCTTAATTGGAGGAAACTGGAATGTAAAGAAAAACAGGTTTAAAAAAACTCAAATTACCTTTAGATAATTTTATATAAGAAAGTTTTGAGAGAACAACATAATCTGAAAATGCAAAAAAAAAAAAAAAACCTACAGAAGTTTTTGGTTTGTTTTGTTTTAAAAAGAGGGAGTCATTCAGAGGTCATTTTTGTTAAAATATGGTTTGGTAAAAAAAATTGTAAATTCTTCCCCTAAGTCACTATTATACTTTCAACTTCCTACATAACAATAATATCTATATCTTATGCAGCCTTTTTTATCAGTTGAGTTCAAATACTCGCATTGAGTTACTGATCAAGAATGAAAACTTTTGCAGCTAAGTAAGTTCTCTCTTCCAGAATCAGCCGTGTTGTGCAGCTTATAAAATTCATAGTGAAACTGGCTCTAATGGGGCAGCTCAGATTCTCCCTATGTGGAATCACTATCAGCTGCCCTCTCTTCCCAGGTACAGGGTGCTTAAGAGAAACTAAAAAATATACCTCTTCTTCACCAGTTCTTTACAGAAATGTGTTTTCAGCAACCTGGTGTTAATTACAGCACCCCCTCAACCACTCTAAATTTCTGTGGCACCAAAACAAAGCTTGAAAATAGGGTGATATAACAGATTCCCTAAATTTCCCTCCCCTTCTGCCCCAAGCAGGGCATAGCCCAAGAAAGAATCTGGGTCTTAGCTTAATAATTTTAGAGCAAATACACTGCCTTGGTTTTAAATACCATTACTACTGCTACTACTAATAGCACTTCATCAGGTGGAGATCCCACTGAGCTGCTGACCCTTGCCCCTTCTGACCAATGCCGGAGAGACCCAAACAACATAAAATCAAAGTAATGCCACTAAAAATGGCTTCCATTTGTTAGAAAAAAAGTCTGTTAGCTATGTTTTTCAACTCATGGAGACTGGAATTACTTCCAACCTTTTGTCCATTTCCATAATGAGGGCCAAACTGAGCCTTTGGGAAAGTTCTGAAACATTGGATAACAATTAATGTTTACAGCATTTTTCATTTTTGCACTTCCCGGTTCTTTGCGGGACTGGAAGTGAGACAGGCAAAATACCACAAAAAAGGCTCATTCCCAAGTATCAATTACCCTAGTGAAAATCTAAAGGAAATCTCATAGGGAACATTTTAGTTGTGAGAATTCCAGTCCCACTTTAGAGGCTCCGTTAGTGCAAACACATCAATGTTTCTGAGACCTACCCTCCCTACCCCTCACTCCAAAGATCTACCCCGCTCTTTCAAATGAACGTTAGCTACTTCCCTCTTTACTCACTGATTTAATTTAAGACTACACGGGCTTCCCTCTTGATTTGCCTTCTGGAAACGTGTTAGGAGCGAAATCTAGTTTCCTAGTAGGGTGATTATGTGTCATCCATGCAATCCTGTGCTAAAACACAGAACATTAACTCTTCCCTTACCCTACAACACAGCTTGTGACAGAGGCCATCTTTTTGTTGATGTCACAGCCAAGATGGCCACTGCCCAAAGATTTGCCTACTAATCCACACATGTGACCTATAGCAGCCATATTGAAGCTATCACAAAAATTGTTGCTAAGCAACAACTTTTTCCATAGACCAGCAGTTCTCTTGGAGGCCTGCAAAGCCACAGCAAGATGCCAGCTGCAGAAAAAGTACCAAATGCCTGATGCTTTGTTGGTTTTTAATTACCTTTAAGTTGACATAATGTTATTTGATTAAATAAAGGTATTCTTGCCTTTGCAGAATAAAGAAAACAATTTGTTGCCCAAAGTGCTCTCTGCCCTTCCTGCTGAAGCTATCTCACTAGGCAGTCAAGAAGAGCCCAGAGAGAGCTCCCACCCCCAGTGCTATTTTTTCATGTACTAGTCATTGGGTAAAATGAATTGACAGCAGTAGGAGAGCTTTTACCCTATCAGGAGAAAGAGCAGGAGCCAGAATACAGGGCCCTGCTTTCTTCCCAGGTAGTGCCCAGCTCCCTGAGTCACCTTCCCTCTGGCTTGCTCTCTTTCTGGCCTCACAAATCTCCCCCTCTGGGCTGCACAGTAAGCCAGCTTCAACAGGGTGGGTAGAGGCTGTTCCTGGCAATGTCTCACTCAGTGATTTTTAACCAGAATGCCACGACACCCTGGGATTCTTGAGATCCTTTCAAGGGTGCCACAGAGTGCCACACAATGTTAGCACTGTTAGGTTTGCAAACATGATCTACAAGATAAACCTAGGGATTTCAAATAGAAATCCACACCTGTACTCTTTCTGAGTTCTTTGCAGCAGAAGAACTTCTCTGTTTTTCTGTAGTCAAAAAAAGAGTGAAAATGAAGAGCTGGCATTTTCCAACGGGTGCCACAAGTCTATCCACAAGTCTATCACGAACCACTACCCCAAGTGTGGGCAAAATACAGCCCATGGGCTGGATCTGGCCTGCTAAGTGATGCCATTTGGCCCATTGTTGATCCTTTGGCGCCACTCAACTTGGGCATGGGAGGCAGCCTGACCCATGGTATGTGTGGCCAGGGCATGGAGGTGCTGCTTAGCACAGCCCACTGTATCCCTGCCCTATGGGGCTCTCAGGCATTCCCAGAGCTGTAGTCCACAAGGCCAGGTGGTTGGGCAGGGGTGGTGTGGAAGCTGGACTTAGCTTCCCAATAGTCACTGCCACCTCTGTCTGGGAGCAGGTGTGTTTCCCACTGCCACTAGACCCCAACCACAGGCAGGGTGTTCTAGACCAGGCAGATGGGATGGAGCCACAGGTAGATGGGGAGCTGTATCCAGAAGTGGGATGGGTGGGTGGGGCTGGGATTGCAGTGGGGCCTGGGGCAGAGCCACAATCTGCTCCCTGCTCATCCTTGCAATGGGTGCTGGTTCCCTGCCTTGAAGTTCCCTGCAGAAGCAGCACCTATCGCAGGGATGTGCAGGGAGTGGATGGTGGCTTTGTCCTGGGTCCCAGCTCTGTGCTGTCACTGCCCTGTGATCTGGTCCCAGCACTGCCCGCCCCATTGCCAGATGCTGTTCCCCACTCATCTGCAGCCCCATCCTATCTGCCCACTGAGCGTGCCCTGTCCACAGGGGTACTGAGCCAGTTTTTATGGAGACCCCCCCTGCCCACTCCATCTGGCACCCAAGCAGTGGGTGTGGGGTGGATGGGACCAGGGCTGGATGAAACAAATTGGCATTTTCTCAGGCCACCATGATGGGCAGTGTAAACAGCTGTGACGGGGCCAAGGCCAGGTCAGCACCCTCCTCCTGTCCTCTGGCCCTCAAGAGCTCACCAAAACTCCTTAAGTATTCCTCCAGTCAAAATAACTGCCCGCCAGTTGCTTAGGTCACTTTTCAGGGAAGTGAGAAATGTAGGCTCAAAACCCCTCTGAATGTGGAGTACCTAAGAATCTTTGTGATCTGCTTATGGGGCAGATTCCCTAATCAGTAAGCTATTGGGCTAAAAAAGTGGGAGATCCTTGTCTGCCTCTATTTTTTCCAATGTACACAGAATTACACACCTTCCTGGAGAGGGTAGGATCAAACATTCATGTAAATGGTCTGAAAACCAAAGCATGTAACTAAAGTTCGCCATGTTAGTGCTTCTTACCCATCTAAAGGTGGAGTTAGACTAGAGTTTAAGAGCAACCAGTCAAAGAAGACCCATATGAGAGTCTATTAAATGCCCTTTCTCACAATGTAAATGTCCTCTCTCACAATGGTGCAGTACATGGGCTTATGCATAATGCTTTTTATGAAGCTAGTAACAAAACTGTGTTGATTGTATCAGTTCCACTGCATTTGTGCACACAAACCCTTCTAAGTTTCTGGATATTCAAGCAGCTGTCCAGCTCCTGCCATTCTTTTATGGGCTATCATGCTAGCAATGATGAGGAAACTCAGTGCAGAGAACCACTTGGAGCAGACTGTTTTTCCATAAGACACAATAGGCACCATGATTACTGGGTGGCATCTACCTTTACAGTAAGCCAATATAGGGGTCTCCACTTAAGCTTTTGTGGCCCTGATTCAACTAAGCACTTAAGAATTTGTTCAATCCTTTACTGTTCCACAATCACATAAGAATGTATTTAATTTAAAGTCAACTCCCAGATATGTGCTTAAAAGTCACCCATTTACTGAGGTGTGCTGCTGTATGAGGTTGGTGCGCTGAATCAGAGTCTATGTGCCTCTTATAGAATCATGGAATCATAGAAAATTAGGGTTGGAAGGGACCTCAGGAGGTCATCTAGTCCAGAGATGGGCAATTATTTGGAACAGAGGGCCGCTTACTGAGTTTTGGCAAGTCATTGAGGGCTGCATGACAGGCAGCCAGAGGCAGATAAGTATTCATTTGCTAAATTTTTTAGAGGCCCTGCAGGCTAGATAGAATGGCCTGGCGGGCTGCATCTGGCCCGCAAGCCGCGTTTTGCCCACCCCTGATCTAGTCCAACCCTCTGCTCAAAGCAGGACCATCCCCAGCTAGATCATCCCAGCCAAGGCTTTGTTTAGCTGGGTCTTAAAAACCTCCAAGGATGGAGAGTCTACAACCTCTCTGGGTCGTGTTTTACTACCCTCCTAGTGAGAAAATACTTCCTAAAATCTAACTTAAATGTCCCTTGCTGCAACTTGAGACCATTGCTCCTTGTCTTGTCATCTGCCACCACTGAGAACAGTCCAGCTCCATGCTCTTTGGAACCCCCCTTCAGGTAGTTGAAGGCTGCTATCAAATCCCCTCTTGGTCTTCTCTTCTGCAGACTAAATAAGCCCTCAGCCTGTCCTCATGAGTCATGTTCCCCAGCCCCCTTACCATTTTTGTTGCCCTCAGCTGGACTCTCCAATTTGTCCACATCCTTTCTGTATTGGGGAGCCCAAAACTGAACACAGTACTCCAGATGTGCCCTCACAAGTGCTGAATGCAGGGGAATACTCTTTCTAGTATAGGTTTTCCCTGACTCTTCCAACTGTCCATTTCAGGTTGGGTTACCAGTCATCTAGATCATCATTTTCAAAGTGGAGTGTCTAACATGAGGCAGCTAAATTTAGACTGTGATAACTGATACAAACATTGGTCTCCAGTATTAAACCACAGTTGAAACTTTTTATTTGTTGTAATGCATATCAACATAGCACAGGCAATTAGCACTTTTATCTGGCAAATAGTTCAGCTAGCTTCAGGAACTATTAGCAAGAGTAAAGGCTGCAGGATTAGGAACAGTCTCTTTCTGTGATTCCAAGGATCAAAGAACTGGGTTTCACATTTCTAATAGCTGATTAGTCATAGGAGCAGGTATCTGTAATTTATCTATTCAGAGGAGTAGCAAGCTTATTCAGTGCCCATGGTAGAGTGAGGGGAAGGGTATGCCAACCAGTGGAGGGGCAGGGAGAGGAAGTTTTATTTGCCTGGACTGTCTGCACAGGGAAGCTGCTTTATCAGCTGCCTTCCCTGTGCAGAGAGTGTGGGCAGCAGTGGCGGAGAGTCTGGTGACAGAAGCACTATTGCACATGTCCCCTGTTTGCTCCTCCTGACTCCAGATATGCTACTGGGTGCGGAGCTGTATCTACCATAAGAAAAACTCCCTGGGGTGGGAGCATCATTCCACTCATTGCCCTTCCCCAGCCCACAGAGGCACTGCTGGGTACAGGCTGGGCTCCAATAGATGAACAGTGCAGGACTGCCCCTGCCATAATAAGTACTCCTAGGGAAGGATTCCGGTGCCCCCGATAGCCGGTAACCAGGGCTAACTCCCTGTTCACCCCACTAGTTATGCTACTGTAATTGATAAACTATACAGGGCCAGTCTCCATGACACCTCTTGTAGCTCACAGATATACAGGGGATATGCATCAGGTGCACTATCCTTTGAAGGGTGAAAAGTGCCACTTTCCTTAGTATTCAGCTATGCTAACTAACCAGGCAGGAAAAGGCAATGGGATTGTCTGACTCTGCACAGGGCTTCAGAGAAGAAAGGCCTCCTTGCACACTCACTTCGACTTGTGCAGCTCACATTGGCACAGCTTGGATCAATGAGACGTAATACAACATACGTAACAAGGCTGTATTGTACCATTGCCTATAAACACAAAAGCAAGCTCCCTTCATTAAAGGTCACCTGCAAATATTCTCTGGCACTTTAGTTGAAGGCTATTTTAAACTAACGTTAGTATTTTTTACATTTTAAATAGCTATTAAATAAAAATATTCTATAATATTAAAAATTTTCTCTCTCATATATCCGTCAGGGATTAAAATATTACACACAAAAGGGGTATAGCATAGTAATTGTATTAAGTAGGCCTCATTTTATCAGAATCCCTAGAAATCTACAGGATGTTGGCAAACATTAGGTTTGGCAATAGTCTTGTTTGGAAAGGGAGGACCACAGAAATTCCACCTCTTTTCCTTTCCTAGCAGGAATTTTTTTCCCATTTGGGCACATAGCTCTCATTAATTAGATTAATCGGGATATTGTGTACGTACAAAGAGGACAATAGGCTATCCAATCTCCTTTGGGGGAATCTACCATTACAAATGGGGAAGACATATAGATCTGTTTTGTTTTGCTTTTCCTTTTTTTTAAAGACATGATTCTCATAGATCAACAGTTTCACCTGGAAGCTGTTTGCAGCCTCTTTAATGAAAAATAATTTCAACTAATCAGTGATCTGCAGCTCAAGTCTTAGGCTAAAGCTTGTCACCATGGCTGCCAAATCAATGACGTACTTGCAGTATAGCAACTTCTCACCAGCCCATTTTAATAAGTTTGAAAATCATATAGAGCCATTTATATAAATACTCTAAAGCAGATGTGTCTAATTCAGGCCTCCCATAAGTGTGCATGAGAAGAGATGTCTGAGTGACATGAAGATCATACCTTGCCTCAAGTCATTAAAGTCAATGGCAAAACATCTCCTGACTACAGCGGGCCCAAGATTTTCCCTAGAGAGTTTACACTGCCCAGTTTTGTCCCCCCTTATCAGCCTCAGTGACCTTCTAGGGTGCAGTCTAGAGTCTAAGAATCAATGCACTTAAGTATATATTCCTTGAGCTGGCTGCTTTTTCTCTCATACAGATTCCTATTGCCCTCAACAAAAAGAATGTGCACAGAGGGTTCTGTGAGGGCCAGTATACATATGTGCAGAGTGCTTTTTGCTGTTACAGGATTAAAATACAACTGACCACACCAGAAAAGGAAATAGAAAGCCAAATCAGGCCCTTTGTGTCTAAAGAAATGTAAGGTTTTTGATAAAGGAACCTGGAATTTTGTCATTTTGGGCTGGGCTGAAATGACAAAATACAAAATTAACTCTGTTTTAAATCAGGACTTGTATGGGTACCTATTAAATCTGTAACTACTATTTGATCCACATGAAGTAAATATTATATAGATAACCAGAAAAAAAAGAGAAGACCAGTCAGACTGGTCTTCTGATCAAGGTTATCCTGTACTCATTATGCAGCAGCACATCTGGAATGGTCCAGTGGTACCCTGAGAATTCCTAATACATTAATAAGACTTACACCTCCTATAATTGCATTTGGATGATTAACTTTCATCCAGCTGGTCTTAGCTGCATAAAAAGGCATTATAAGCCTGTTACAGAGAAGTAAATTCTGAACATCTTTGGTATAAAACTTGCCAAAATTTCTTGACCTGAACAACTAACTTTTTGGCAGCTTCTAAGGTGAATTAAAATATCCCTCACAAATGTGTGCCTCCTGAGCATGAGACTTCCAGATGTACATGCTCTGACCATCTGCTGCAAAGTTACTATCTATTATCAATAATTTTAATAAACTACAATAGATCTCTCTCTTTCAGAGATCTTTGGCACTTACAAGCCTATAAAAAATTATATAACCACATCTTTTGCTTTCTAAGGGCCGTGTTTTTTGACCTCTAGGTTTGGGTGCATTGTGTCTGTAACTAACTGGTGGTTTCCAGATCACAGCAGTCTCTGTTTGCTTTTAGAGTAAAGAAGAAACAATCCATACATCCCCCTGGTTTAAAATGCAGAAGCCTCTTTGTTCAGTAGCAAATAAGGATGCAGGAAATCAATTCTTCTCCCACCATTAGGTGTCACTGCAGTAAATGGAAATTATAGACAAATGGTTTTAAAAGAAACCATTAGCAAAGAAGATTATTCTATGAGAAAAAAAGTATGTACATTTGTAAAGAAAATGATGACTGTCGTGGATGGTTCTGCAACAGTGCATTATACATACTTCAGTGCAAGCTCTTTTCCTAAACAACGTGCACTTTTGGACTTTGAACTTTTTGAAAACTAAAGTACTCTAAATATTTCCAGAAGTTTTTCCAGAATAATTCTGTTGTGGATTGAAAAATCAAATTTGATTGCAAATGGGTAGAAAGTATCTTTTAATGATTTAAAATAATCTAAACTTTAAATTAGAATGAGAGGTATTCTAAAAATGGCATTTCTTTTCTAGAAATGTAGTCTGTGTTCACGAGTTTGCAGACACAGATAAGAGAGACAGCTGGTCATTCAAAGGATTTTAATTCTTCCAAATTCATCCCTAATATAGCATTTCTTTTAATATGCATCCACAAAGATTTAGCAGTTCTAATGATCAAGTACAACAACATCCCCATTTGTAATATTAATATAGTTTAAGTTTTAATGTATCTAAATTATCACTATCATATTCACCTTAATTTTATGTTTACAAAATTCTTATTACATGCTGACACATTGATGTGTTTATACAACTTTTATTCTTGCAGTGATATAATTCAGTCTGAGTCTACATTCGGAATGGAAGATGCCCATGTATCTTCAACACTCTCTTCATAGTTTCTTCTGTGAACTACACAAAAAACTACCAGTGACTTCACTAAGAATTACTTGTTGGGTAAGAATTGGACCCTTGATTCAGAGAGAATCAGGCTGTACAATTGAGGGTGGAATTGTTTTTGCAGTTATGAACAATTATAGCACTGAAGAGACAAAACTAGAATCAACAAGATAAACTACATTGAATATTTTATGCCCATATGCTTATTGATTTAAAGACTCTTAATTCAAATTTATCTTTAAACAAAAGGCAGCTCCTCCTCAACACCCCTACAACCTAACAATAAAATTAATAAATTAACTTAAAAACTTAAGAAAGAGCAAAAATATGTCAGTCCAAATTTTCTGTTGTCACAAATGATTGCAGCGCTATTAATGTCCCTAGAACTCTGCTAATTAACACCAATAGATGATTTTTTTAAAGTTTATATTTAAATTACATTTATTTTGAATTCTAGCTGCAATGTCCAAAGAAGATTGACAATAGTGGTTTATTTTTTATTAAATATATACTTTAAATCATAAGTTATCATTCAGTGCTACAGTGTATAGCATGAAATACAAAAGTCTATTAGGTCTACTTCTCCCAGTTCCTGCAATCAAAACAAGATTGTTCCCTACAATCTTTCACAAAGCCTTTAAATACTTTCAAGCCTAGGAAAGGCCCCTATAATGTCCCATTTAAAAATAAATGTTTGTGAATCTGAAAAAATATTAAAACATTAAAAATTGTCTGCTGCTTAGGATTCTCTTTTGATATTTTTGCACCTAAAATCAAATTTATTTTTACATTAAATAATTTGGTTAGTCTCCTCTTGTAATGGCTTGTATTTTGGGAGATGAAGACAAACTGCTTAGACCTTGAAAAACACATGGGCTACTCAGATAGATGGCATCTGGGAGGACTCAGAACTCCCTCAACATTCTATAGGGAAAAACAGAGCCAGGTGCATTTCTTCCTAAATCAAATTAGCTGGAAGATGCCACATCCAATTGTAGTAAATTGATGTGAGAGTTTGTGATGTCTATAGCAGATCTTACAACAAAGGTCAATGTGCGGAGACATAGACAACAGGCTGGTATACGGTAACTTGTAGTGAAACTGTTATAACAATAGCAGGGAAGATATAAAATGCAATCAAGCGTCTTAAAATTAGAGCAGAATACAGTTTTCATTATTATATTTTAATTGTATTTATAACCTCATCATTTTTATTTTTAAAAGATGTTAATATAAATTAAACACAACTTTAAAAACTTGCACTAAAGCAATGGGAAGATATTTTTTAACTTTAAAAATATGTACAGAGTAATTGTAATCAAGCTAGAAATACAGAGAAAATCTGGATCCTATTGACAGGCAAATTTGGATTAAAAAATACAATTATCTACTACATAAATTTGGGGGGAAACATTGACATATGTCAAATTTACCCATCATTATTGTTATTTTTAAATATCTCCCTTGACATTAACAAGTTTATATCATGTTTTATGACACTTAATTAGCCTCAGGTTTATTTGATTACCATCATAAGACATCTAAAGCAATCCAAATGTTTTCTTAAATAAATAATAGGTAACCATCATTTAGATATACTATGTATACATACAACATTCAAAACTGCATTAAAAGAAAGGCCACATACACTTAAATTTAGAAAGTGCCAGAATTAAAGCACAATTTGCAATTGTAATTCATACTCCTTTTATGTATTTATTAATATCAAATCTGAATTTACAGACTATACATGCTGCTTTTTCTACAGGACCCTGTTTCATTCAATGCATGAGTTTTATATGTAGTCAATAATAGTATTTTTATACTTCACTTTCAGTTTACGGCTCCTCCTGCCCTATGTACTGAACAGTATCCAAAGATTGCACTGAATACAGATTTACTATGCTCCTTCTAGATGCTCCTGTAGTGATGTCACACTATATCTAAGTGCTCCTGTGCTGTTAATACCTAGGCTATTAATGTCCCCATTTTACAGCTAGATGGCTAAGGCAGAGATAGACGAAAGACAAAATTTTCAGAAGTATCCATTAATTATGGCTCATCTGAAATGATTTTTCACAGGACTTAGTATTTTTATTATTCTTTTTGGTTCACAGAATAAGTCCAATTAACTTCAGTTGTATGTAAGAGCACTCAGCACTCCAATAATCTGGTCCAACATGTCTCACACTAGTAACATATAATTAGTGGCCAGCTCATTGAACCTTTCAGATTTACAGCACATACTTCTATTATTTGAATCAATGAGATAATTGGTAGCAGTAGTGGGCTATTATATTCCATGTAGACTAGCCCGTAGACTAAGAAACATGTTTTACTAAAGGTGTCACAGCTGTTGGCTGAGAGGAAAAGGGATTAGAGAGTCGGGATCATCTGGGTTCAATTCCAGATGGAGAAGAGATGTTTTAGAGGTAACAGACTGTTTTTGCACTGTGACGCAGACTATTTCTCCTATCCACCCCTGCAGCTCCTGTCCCCTCTCTCCTTATCAACCTCCTCCCTTCCTGGCACCTACCCCTCTCTCTCACCACAGCTATGCAGACTTCTTTTACTCCTCCACACCCCACAACACCGCTCTAATCCTCCAGGTCTATTCACCTCTTCATATCTCCTAACTCCTACCCCTTCTCTCATCCTGTGTTTATCTGCCCCTGCAGTCTGGTTCCTGCCTTCCTCTTCCACTGCTCTTATCCAATTCTCCACCCGTCCTCTTTCTGCTGGTCTCCTCTCCATGGCTCCCACTGCACTGTCTATGTAGCTCCCTGAATTTCTCATTCCTCTACTTTCAAATTATGGGCTTCCTTCTTTTCAGTAGGGACAGCTGAGAGTACAAAAGAGACCATCTTCCTGCACTTGGTTCTGGTGAATGGTACAAGGCAGCCTCCAGAAAACAGGAGTATAGCTGAGGAAACCTGCTCAACACCACTGCTTTGGATAGAACATGTTCAGTTGCTCTGTAGAGGCACACAGGAAACATGCCTAGTAGAGACTACATCTTTAGAGAAATGACTTGTCCCAAGCTGTTTACTGAGCATGATTTTTAAGAGCCTTATTATTTTGTGAGAGGCAAGGATTTGGGGGGTGATATCTTATATTAGACCAACCGTATAGTTGGGATAGAGTTAGAAATATTCTGAAGTGCAAGGCATTCTTTCTCAGGTCCTATCTACCCCTGCAGCTCCTGCCCCCTCCCTACCTCCTTCCATCCTGAAGAAGATGGTCTGAAGAAGAAAACTTTGCATTCAAAAGCTTATCTAACTACCTCAACTGTACAGTTGGTCCAATAGAAGATATTACCCAAAAAATCCTTGCTTCTCACATAATTCCTGGACCATCATGGCTATATCACTCCATTATCATTATGGCAAATTGGCTCCATTCTTCACAGAGAAGGCAGGAAGCATATCTCTGGCAACACTATGAGCTTCTGCCAAATATTAAGGTTTGCTCCAAAGTATAGAGGTGCTAGAGTTTGCTGATGAAACTGTTGGAAGACTTTTTTTAACAGGCAAAATAACATATTTTTCCATCATTCTTTGCAGAAACCACTAAATCACTGTAGCTGAAACTTTCCAAAAAATAAAAAAGAAAGGTAACCTGAGGCAGACATCCAGCATGAAAAATTTCAGCTGAACAGTTAAAAGTTTGGCAAAATTATATGCAACAGTAAACAATGTCTTATCATTCAAAGTGTTGGGCATCTTCACTAGGGACAGAAATGACACATAAACTAGTATAAGTTATCAGAAACCAGATCAAATCTGTAACATAACAGAAGTTCAGTGCACATAACCACTTTCAAAATGGCTGAAACTATTTAAAGATAAACCTGGATGGATATAGTATCAGACTTAACAGATTTAAGTTAAATTGGTTTATTGAAATTCTGTCTCAGATCCCTTCCAGATTCAAGTTAACTCACTGTCCCCCAGCAGCCCATGATGCTTTGTACTTCGTCTGCAAACCACCTACATCCCTCAGGGGAGTGGGCTAGCCTTGGTTCAAGCTATCTGCTCCAGCTGAGTAGGGAGGCATGCTCTAGTGCCCCCTGATATCTGGCCTGAGCCACTGCAGGCATGTGGCTGTCTTTCCAGAATCAAAAGTCAATGTCTATTCCTGTGCTTGTCTGTTCAATCTACCCAGCTTAGACTAACCTGTAAAGATTTAGTTGATTCAGCCTCAGGCTTTTTGACTGTCTGTACTTAGCCCTTGACTATAGCTGATACAGCTTGACCACAGCACCACCATCTCTAGAATAAAAAGAAATGTTCAATAATGATCTGTTCATTCAAGGAACTTTGGAAAAAATAGCATGTGATCAATGTTATTAAAAATTATTAGAAAGTCTATTTGGCAAAGAAGCCAAATTAAGGTTATACTACTTCCAAATATTTAAGTGCTTGACTTTGTAACAATAACATTCTTTTAACTTGGTTTTCAGTGTTTCTGAGATTTTGTTTTTTGAAGTCATACATATATACCCTTAATGTATTCCACATGTGCATAGATCACAAAGTTCACATTTATACACTTCTGTATATAACTGATTACAATGTTTATTTCTAAAGCAAAATTTATAGACAGCATGTTTATGTAACTTTTGAGTCTGTGCAAAAAAAAAGAAAAAAAAGAAAAAAAAGAAAGAAAAAGAATTGCTTGAGTCTCAGACTGTAGATACTGTTAGGCAGAGCTGTTCCAGGAAACGGCCAGGAAATCATGAAAGAGGAGGCCAAAGAATATCCAACCCAGTGAATGTACAAGAGTCACCTTGAAGTAGGCTGGAGCATGTACACAAGCTTGCTGGAGCTTCATCTATCGTTATTCTCATGACATGGCATTGTTTATAGCATATGTAATAAGAAACCAGTTCTACAGATGTTACTCACCTGAGCAGTGCTAACTTATGTGGCTAATCCTATTGACTTCAATGGCAATTAGAATCTTCCTTTTTTAAAAAAAAATAGAAGACAAAAAGAAACCCAGCGCAAGTAAAGTTACAAATATTCAACATGCTTGGGATCAGATACATATCCCAAAGTAAAAAAAAGCCTTAAAAATCTAAATGCCAATATCATCATGGAACATAATGGAGAAAGAGAGCAGTGCTGCAGTGGGAGTCACTCACATGAGAGCAAAAATTTTGTAGAGAAACCTTCAGATTGGAATATGCTATTTTTTAAATGTAAAAATATTCAGCCAGACTGACATTGGTAATCATCTTGCTGCTGTATAATGATAATTCAGATCTCTCTTTTAACATATATTTAGTTTCAAATTATATTTATATTTAACTATATAAATTAAATTGGTTTAATTTAAATTGCTTTAAATTGGAAAGATAGTTTTTGTTTAAAATTTAAACTTCTTGCAGGTAAAGCAGATGTTGAATTACAGCACTTGGCATTTCAAAATATACTTCAGGGATGAATGGCTTAGAGGATTAGGAACATGATACATGCCCTTTCACCTCTTGGCTGCCAATTTTCATTCAGCCCAGGCCACTGACAGACAAAAAGTTACTATGATTGCCACATGGTCTATGTGAAATGCTCCAGTGACCTCATCCTAGTTCCTAATGGATATACATTTGTATCATATCTCCATCCCCCATCACATTTGAAACAGTTGTTGGTAGTCTCAGCAAAGAGGCCAAGAAGTAAATGGCCAAGGGACCTAAATTACCTCTCAACCCAGGAGAATAATTCTCCACCACCAGGTTGAAGCACTCTGCTGTAGCAGTATAATTCCAAGTTCCCCAAACAATTAGTTTGTATGTGTGTATAAGGAAGGAAGGTAGTCCTTTATTTTCTTGTCCTATACTGCACAGATGCACAATTTGCCTACATGAAGTCCATGATGATGGTCAATACATACCATTTTGCAACAAAGGATCTATGTACTCCTGCAACTCCAGAGGTAAGCAACTAGAGCCTGCCAAGATGGCATAGAACTAGAGCCTGCCAACTAAAGTCAGCAAATTGGCAGAGCTCTTCAGCAGATTGGCAGAGCTCTTTTCTCCCCAGCATCACCTGGGGTGACAAGGAACAATGGTTATAAGCTGATGGAGAATAGGTTTAGGATCAGAAGGCAATATTTTACAGTTAGGGTGGCCAAAATCTGGAACCAACTTCCCAGGGAAGTGGTCCTCACCCCTACCTTGGGCAAATTCAATAGGAGGTTGGACGATCACCTGTCTGGGGTCTTGTGAACCCAGCGTTCATTCCTGCCTGTGGCAGGGGATCAGGCTAGATGATCTGTTCAGGTCCCTCCTGACCCTAGCTACTATGAAACTATGAAGAACAGGTAATTTAACAAATCTAACGTTTTGTATTAGTTGCTGCCAAAATTGTACCTTGAATGGGTGGCTACAGAATGTTAGATGCAGAGTAAAGGTCAACCAGTGCCCTGACTGAATTCAGATGTTCACATAGGGATGTATCACCTCTGCAGAGAGTACCAAGAAGGTCTGGGGACAATCCCATAACCCTCTCACTAGAGCTGGGAACCATGCCTGGATCTGGATGCACTGAGAAAATAAGTTTCCCATAACAAAGACAGAAAGTTCTGCAGTAGTTTAGGAACAGATCAATTGTGCCCTCCTTTTATCTTAGTGTGTGTGGCTTGAATAAAAGTGAAACTGTTATCCAAAAAGGGGTGTGTGTGTGTGTGTGTGTGTGTGTGTGTGTTGTCATGACCCAAAGGGTATGATTGTGTGTGTGCTTCGGCACTGCAGAATTATTTCCCGCCACGAGGAGCTTTCTTTGCACGGTGCATTTCTCAGTTGCAAAGAGAAAACCCTGGTGCAAAGGAGTTCCCGCCATTCGCATGTAAATTTGTGTCCCACTATTGGCTGTTTCTAAATTATTCCCACGTGGCAGCTAGCGATTGGCTTGCTAGCCGTATAAGAGGCTTGAGCGGTTTCCGCTCAAGCTGGAGGAGGAGGAGAAGGAAGACTTCACATCTTGTGAAGAACTCTAAGCGCGCTGTGGAACTTAACGAACCCAGCGTGTGCCTTAAGAAGGATATAGGGGCCTGATCAACCTCTAGCCTCTCCCCGTCGCCGCCTGATCCCTCGACGTACCCTTCCCCATGCGCTTTCGTGGAGAGTCACCTTTTGGACTCTCATCGTGGTATCCAGAGCTCTTCGGGTTATTTCGTCCAGTTGATTTGACGGGCTCATGGTTCTAGAGCTCTCAGCCGGCCTTGGACCAGAGTTCGCAGTTAGAACTCTTGTCCGCTCTTCTTCTTTCCTATCTGTAACTGCAACGCAAGCAAGTTTTCTTGCCTGCACCGTGACCATCTACGGTGTAAGTAAAATAATCTTTAATCAACCGTTACGCATCCATGCCTAATTCTAGTCCGCCGTGCCGAATTCCCCGACCCACATGCCAGGGCTGCTGGCCACAGCCCGCCGCGCACCCCCGAAAGCCTCAGACCGCTCCCGGCCCGCACGTGTGTGTGTGTGTGTGTGTGTGTGTGTGTGTGTTGCAGGACATGTCTTCATTGTCCAGGACTATCAACATCAAATTTGCACATAAACATATTAACAGACAGACACACACACACCCCTGTGCACAAAGCTACAAAAAATGACAAGTGATACAACTTAATGAGTTTTCAGAATCTCACAATCAATGTATTTTTATCACAAATTTGCACTGAAATTTTTATAGCAACATGGTTAGCCATATTCTGGTGGCAGCCATACTGAAAAGAGCACAAACCAAAGTTGTATGTGGACCTTTGCATTCTCCCTAACCTGCATGGTTCTATATTAGAATACACTTATGCCATGAGTTTCATACCAGGCCATCCTTGCATTGGGCTATCTCTATCCTAGGTAGTCAAGACACCCTTAGGAATAAATGTAGAGGGCAAAATGGCTGCATTGAACCAGATATTCTGGCCAGATTGCTCTACCAACATGTCATATGTGTACACTCTAATACTGAACCAAATTCTGCCTTCCTTGCTTACATTGGGTAGTAATTTTTTGTCATGAGTGCTTCCTCTTAAGACAGTGGAGGAATTCTTTGGTGGGTAGAAGGATGGCAAAATGTAGCTTCATGTGATTCTGTATTTTTATTTTTGTTATGTAAAAACAAAATGATCAGCTTTAGATGAGATACTTTATTGCTGACTGCTAAGACTATTTTAATAGTTTATTAGTCTCCATGGCAACTAATATGTTGATTTTAATATAAGAGAAATCTCAGCCAAGTCACAATATGACAATGAGACAACCTAGGTCCTTGAGGTAACTCACCCCAATAGTCATTGCATTTGAACATGTGGTATTCAAGCATTACAGTTAACAAAACAATTTCACTGAATGTTCTTTCTGGGACTTGTACTTAAAATGAATAAGGTCTTACCTACACTTAAAAGTTTTGCCAAATCTAAGTATACCAGAATAATGAACCATAGTATAAAAGAGCTTCTATACTGTGAAGATAAACAAAGAGGACAAGCAAGTTAAAAAGCTGGAACTCCTTCCTCTACTTGCACATGTAATATCCCACACTGCTTCCACACAAGTGTTCTTAGAATCCTTCTACTCCCAAAGTTTACATTTAGAATAAGCATTATTTATTGAAAATTATGAACTAGCTGCCTACCAAATAAAAAAGTCTTTCATAAAGATGATCAGAAATTGGCAAGCATGTTGTGTGAACATCTTCAGAAGAAACAAAAACATTTTCATTTAAAAATGGAAAGTTCCCAGTTCTAAAGAAACAAAATTCATTTAAAAAAATGTTTAGTTTGTTCAGTTTGTTTGGTCAGTTTGTTCCTTTTATTGATCAACCAGAAGAATACCACAAAGAAATACAGATTTTCCTTTCCATAAAGGCTACTTTTCCAGTCTTTTTCATAGGAATCCTTTTGATTTAATTACCTTAATTCACCTACTTATGACTTTAAAGGTAATACTTGGTTTTACGTATAAGAAACTCAGGTTATATTTCTGGTTTCTGTAGTGTTAACCAAAAGCAAAGTTTGAATATAATGAATACAGCAGCAAGCTCAGCTGACTTGTGTTGCTCCACAGTGACCCCCCTGGCAATCCAAAGTGTTGCAGTCATTCTTCATGAAGGAATGATAGTGGTTGCAGTCTGGCCAGGGTTACACTAGAAGGGTTGGCTGGTATCACTATACAAGGTAATCTTTCTAGTATAAATGCAGGTTATACTGGCAAAAAGCACTTATTCTAGTATAGGTTATACCAGTTCCCAAACCAAAAGGAGCTATAATAAGGGCAAAAGCATTGTTATGCTTGTATAGCTGCATCCACATTAGGGGTTTTGGTTGCCTAGAAATAGCATAAAAATCACAGCCCTGAACTGCATCTGTATACTGGTACAATATTCTAATGTGGATGCAGCCTAAGAGCATTGGGGTATGCTATATTAATTGGTGCAGGAGTCAAAGCAGGCACTCAGATACAGGATGATCTCTATCCACTGCTCTAAGCTGGCTCCAGGTACATCTTTAAAAAGCTGCCATGTCAAGTAGCTCAGAGCTACTCGCTCTCAGAAGCTTCAGGGGCCCAGCCAATTGGTACCTGGGGACATTACCCCTTGTGCCTGCTGCAGCAGCCCTGAGAGTTCCCTGTACCCTCTACCCACTGGAGCAGTGTGGCAGTGGGGGCAGCTGCCTGGCTGTGACCTGCTGCGTACCTGCCAGACCTGGATGAGGACTGCACAGCCAGTAGAGGCATCTGCCCCTCTGGGCCAGCTGCCAGTGGACTGTAGCTGCAGGGTTGGCCTTTGTGTAGCACTACTACCATGTGTGTCCCCTGCCTGGCTATATGGGCAGCTATCACCTGGAAGATGTTTCCAGTGTGGTGGCCTGCTTTGAGCTGTCAAAGCATGTTCTCCTAGCACCAATTGGCCAGCAGGTCAGCCGCCTCCAGCTGGGTACAAGGTGCTAGCTCTGAACAGGCAGGGTCCTGCCACTGACCTCCCTAGCAGGAATTCTGGTGTTCCCTATTGGAAAACTGAACAATCCCTGATAAAAAAAAATCCCAAAGTCACCTTGTAAAATACCCCAAAATCCATGTTCCTCCACAACTAAAACAAAAAGACCACTATATATGTAGAGAGAGAGAGAGAGAGAGTGAGAGACAGAGACAACAATCAGTTGGGCAATGCTTTATTGATATATCTACAGTGTTAAAGCAATTTGGAAGCCTGCCAGTGTCTCATAATAAAATAAATTCTAAATACCTCTATCTATTGCTGCCCCCCACAGGGGCCAAACAGCCCTCGCAGGGGCTACCAGCCCCCCCCTGCAGGGCACACGTGACCCACCCCCGTTTGCTCCCCTAACCCCTCAGATTGCTGCCCCGCCTGGCTCCATCCCCCACCAGCTCCTGCAGTGCCCCCCCCCAATGGCTGCCCCATCCGGCACCCTTTGCTCCCCCAGGCCCAATGGCTGCCCCACCCGGCCCCACCCCCGGCTTGCACCTCCTGCCCCCCATGGCTTCCCCCGCCCCACCCTAGCTTCCTTCACTTAAAAAAAAAAAAGCCTCTACTCACCATGCAGGGGCTGTGGGGGCTCCAGGAGCTCCTGGCAGAGCCCCCCCAGGCAGCACAGGGCAGTGGGAGGCAGCAGAGTCAGGGCTGGAGCCACTGGGGCTGTCACCTGGCCCTGCACTGTGTGGAGGGGGTCCCAGTGACCCAGACAGCAGCTGGAACTGCTGCCGAGTGTGGGGCGGGGGGGGCCGTTTGTTTATTTTTAAATTGTGGGGATGCTGGGGGGGGCAGTGATGGGGGGCTTGGGGAGCGGGGGGATGGGGATGGGGATGGGTAGGGCAGGGATGATGAGCTGGGGGGAAGGAGGGGGATGGGGCCAGGAGGGGCAGGGATCAGGGGGGCTTAGGGGGTAGGTGGGTGATGGGGCCAGGCAAGGCAGGGTTTGTGGGGGCTGGGAGAGCAGGCAGGGCCAGAGGGGGGCCTGCCCATGGTCCCCTCCCCCATCCTCCAGCCCCCCCTGACCCCTTACTTACCTGCTCTGGAGCCTGGGTTCAGCTCCCTGCAGCTGGCACGCTGCCTGCCCTGCACAGGCAGGCAGCATGCTTCAGCACCAGGGTGAGGGTCAACCACAGAGATGCTGTGGCAGCCTGAGCATCTCTGTGGAAGACCCAGCCTCTGGTTGCCTCAGGGCAAGGTCAGGGACAGTGCCCTGCCCCACATTTTTTCACTTTGTTTTTTTTTGACCAGTGGATATCCAGGGGTCTAATTTTGCACCCGTGCTGCAAACTTGCAGCAGAGGGAACCTTATCCTGTTCCCACACGTGTCTCTTGCAGCGTCTCAAAAAGGTTTGAAATGCTGCAAGAGGCATGTGTAGGCTCATCTGGACATGCCCTATGAGGGTTAAACTCGAAGGTAATGTAAGCAGGCACAAGTCCCTTTGCAAGACCACCCTTTTGCCCATGATAAGGTAGCATTCCTACTAGCTGAGAATTTAAACAACAAAAAAACAAAACCAGAAAACCCCTTTGTTTTGTCTCACTAAAGTCAACAGGAAAGCTCCCAATAACTTTCACATTATTTTGTCCCCTAATGGCATGAGATGGGGCTCTATATTAGGGGTGTTCAATTTTTGACTTGTGGGCCAAATGCAGCCTGTGGAGCCATAGCAGAGCCCATGGGGCTTTCCATGGATCAGAAAATCTGGTGGTGGGGGAACGGTGGCAAGAGCAATGCCACCCTTCTCCACTATCAAATTCCCAAACCCTGCACAGCCAGGTAGCAGCCGGGCCATGCCCCCTCCCCCGGGCAGCCGGATCAGGGCCAGGCTATGCTCCTATCCCCTCATGTGGCCAAATCACTGCAGAGCTATGCCATGCCACCCCTCCCCTCCACACAGCCAGATTGGAGCCAGGTTACACTTCCTTCTCTCCCTTTCCATGCAGCTAGTTCAGGCCCTGGCGCACCACCCCATACACCAGATTGGGCCCACCAGCTGGCTCCAGCCCATGGACTGACTAAACACCATCCATCCAGCCTGAGGGGGAAAAAGGTTGGGCAACATTGCTCTATATCAACCAGTAGCATAACTAGGGCAAGGAGACTGGGGCAGCCACCTGGGCACCAACTTGCCAGGGGGGCAGGAAAAAAACAGCTGCCCCTGCAGCTGCACAAAAGTGCGTTGGTGGCTTGCTCGCAACTCAAAGTTACTGCTACCTTCATCCAGGAAGCCAGACTGCATCATTATGCCTCTGACATCAATGTAGGAAAACTGGCCTGTTCACAACTTATTAAGGGAGTCTTAAATGTTGCACCCAATATTTCTTTGATCCCTTATACTTTGTATATTCCCCCCAAAATTTAATCAATCCTTTCTTAAAATTCAGATGTATTTAGTGAAGTGCTCTGCTGAAACTGAACATATTTATTGACAATGAAATGAGAGCTCTGCACTTCCAAGCAATTTAAAAATAACTCTGAGTATGATCTGTTCGATTAGTTTCAGTGCAAGGATGATAGTGCAGAGGATTATTTTGCTCTTGCAGTAAATTATTTATGTGAAAGTTGTTTTCCTTTTAACAAGTAAATCTTCCTAGACAAAATTGCATTAAGTCTTTTGAATTTCATAATGGGGTTATCAATGAATACACATTGAATTTCAAGGTAAAGCTCAAGTTTAACTAGGCTCCTGCTCTTGCACAATGTAAAGAATCAAAGAATGTATTTCCAAGAAAACAATAAACACAATCTCTCTTCCCTGTTAATGCCACAATGTGGGCAAGATACAGTTGTAAAAATGCTACCTTGCAGTTGTTGTTGCCTTCCGATTTTACTTTGTTAAAACAATGACAAATTAAAAAGTGGGAACATGCTGAGTAGTTATTACTGTTACTACAATGATACCCCGAAGTTTTAACTGAGATCAGGGTCTTCAAATTGTTTTATTTTATATTGTACAGATAACTAGTAGCAATAGTCCTTGTTCCAAAGACTTCATAATCTGAAAAGACTTGATAGAGACCTGGTCTATACTGCAAATATTTACCAGTACAGCTCTGTCTATCAGTGCTGTGCCAAGGTGTGAACTCGGACTGGCACAACCATGCTAATCAAAGGCCCAGATGAAGGTGCAGTACCTTGACAGAACTGAGCTTTTTGCAGTGCAGTTCAATTTAGATATTCCCAACTTCTGCTAAAAGCATGGGGAAACAGATATCTATAGAGTAATCTGAGGACAGGTTGGAGTGGTCAGAAATATATTTTGAAAATGTATCCTATTAACCAGGGTAAGAAGGGGGAGGTGTGTGTCTGGGGGGAAGACAGGAGGCAAGCTGTGGCAGCAAAAGCACAATTTTGCCAGTGTAACTGTGTCCACATTCCAAAGACTTTTTATTAAACACCAGTTAAACTCTGGCAGCACCCCCTCAATTTAGAGCTGGCAAAACAAAGGAAGGGAAAAGAAACAGAAACACAGAGGAGTAATGCAAGTGGCAGAACTGAGAACAAGTTTCCAAAGTACAACTCCTGTGCCAGAACCTTTGTGTCTCATTATTTGCCAAGACAGACACACTCTGATCAAATGACTGGATTTGTGGATCAACGTGTTACTTGTCTTACAAAGAAGCCATTGCTCCTTCACTTCAACAGGAAAAAACCCTTGCCTTCTGGTATGGAATAACTTTGTTTCTTTTTTCATCCTTTGAAGACTGGGAACAAATAAATAATTTATCCACAAAACTATTTATCTTACCACTGGGTGCAGATTTTGGTACTGCATCAACTTTCAGCTTGAAAGATACTGACATGGACATAGCCTACCAAATTCTGTCATTTTCAGTGAAAGTGGCATGGCTACTTTCCATTTACTACATGTCTCTTACAATAGCATAGCATTAATGTTTATCCTTCATTTGGCTGTGAGCAGCCATTCATATACATGTGCATCCTAAACTATGGCCAACATTTTTCATGTAGGATGCTTCAAGGTCTGCACTTACTGCTCTAGTTAAGGATTTAGGCACAAAGACTCAGATTTGGGAAGGCCTAATGTGACACAGATAGTTAATGCCTTCCCATTAGACCACCCTTTTCCCTAAAGCATTAGAATTACTATCACTTTAGCTGAGAGCAGTTTGCCATTCACTATCATGTATGTTCTTTTTCTTGACTTCCCATTTCTACTTTTTGTTGCTCACAAAAAATGTAAACCATTGGAGCTTTATTCCCTAACAGTGCGTGCATCTACACAAGATGTTTAATGCACACACAAGATGTTTAATGCACAGTAGACTAATTCTACTGAGCATTAGCGTGTTAAAGCTAAAAACTGTGCTAATTTGCAGTATAATTCATCTACTGCATGTTAAGTGTCACAAAAAGACTATGTGCCATTGCTACTGTGCCTTTATGTAGTACCTCATCTTAGAGGTACTAAACTTAATGCACAGTAGCAATGGCACATTAATGCACGTGTAGTTGTGTCCAGTGATGATTATACTGTCAAACATGCATTTCCTACAAAACAGTAATGAGATTTGGCAGAAGTATAAGGATGACCATCTAGTTACTGGTCTAGAAGGTACTATGCAAATTGGATATATATTTTTATGTCAATGACTAAGCTAATGTTTGAGTTAGTCCTATAACATTAGCAATGTCAATGATTAAGCTAATGTTTGAGTTAGTCCTATAACATTAGCAAGCTGAGCAGAATGACTGAACTGATTGCTCATACAATTAATAATGTGCTTATCTCATTTAAGTTCCTATTAAACATTAGAAATTATGTCATTTTTTTGGAGAATACCCTCTAGCAGCAAAACATTTATGATGATCTTGAATCATTAAGTTTATGAGGTCTCAGGGAGATACATGGGAGTATATGTCTAAAATTATTCTCTCTCATTAAGGGACTCACCAGAAACTTAATTATGATAGTATATCTTTTTAACAGAGAATTCTCGCTCAACTTATGGTTGACATTGCTGTGCCCTTATGTTCAGGGTGTCATTTCATCAGCTCAGAAAGGATGCTGTACTGTGAGAACCACCTTGGCCCTGGAGACTGACTGTATCGCATCTGCAGTGACCTCTGCCTCTGCTGCACAGAAAGCTGGGATTCTAAGTAAATTTCCAGATCTGAGCTTTTCTCAAGAACTAGAATGTGCTGTGAACTCTCTAAACTGCCAACACAATATATATGTCTGTCAAGAAATATTGGCTTTATAAAAGTGGACTGTGATTTATATTTCCCACAAGTGGTTCCCTTATCTTGTCCTTGAGAATTTTAATGTCTTTCACTATTGGCAATATCAAGTATCTGATGGAGCTTATTTACTTGGGGGGGTTTTAACCCTTAATATAAATGTTTTGAGAGCTCTCTCTCTCTCACTTCTAATTCAAGCTCAATGAAGGAAACACTCCTTTAGGATAATTTGGTCTCTTATACAACCTTGCAAAAATGTTAAAAAAATCTCTTGGAAATATACTTTATTTTCTTTTACTTACTTTTGTTACTGCCTTTTTGATCTAGTTCCAAAAGAAAAGAAAAGAAAAGAAAAGAAAATATAATTAAGTAGAATAAGTGGCAGAAAACATATTAACATATGTGCCATTTTGATGTGGTTTTATAATAAGAATGTTAATATGATTAAATTAATTACTTTCTGTCATTCATATTCATTTGTCTAATGAGATGACATATTAGGTCAAGAAAGAAGTTCTGAAATTAAGTATTTTAATTATTTAAGCAAAATATAAAAGCTTCAAAGATAGATCCTTTTATATTCAGATAGCTTCAGTGATGACCTATGGAAATGTTCTACTTCCTTTCCTGAAGAAAAACAGCAAATTAAGATATTGATTAATACCAAAACATAATAAACTGTATTTAAAGAAGAGGTCTGGTCTGTCTGGGCTAGATTTTTTAGTGCCATTTTTAACTAAAACCTATAGAAATTACCATTCTTTCTTTAAGAAAAATAAACTGGGCAAGGAACTAATCAGGTTTATATTATAGAAGGGCCAAAATTAGCTTTAAGAATTGCCTGATTTTGAAAGGGTCCAACCTTCAACAAGCGGTGCAAGCTGAATCTTTCATCTTATCAGTTACTTGCACTATGCTGCTTAGGGTGAGAGTAACTGAATGAGCTCTGCATTACTTCTTAAAGTTAAGCTTGTGCTTATGTGGCTTGCTGGATTCTCAGTACTTTGCAAGATCTTTCCAATATTCCAAACTACCCTTCACACTCCAGTAGGGGGCTCCACCGCAGAAAAAAACATCATGTCAATGGGGGCTTCTACTCTCCGTTGAACAGCCTGGCAGCCACAGATGAGGACTGAGCAGCCCTTTCAAAAATAGCCACAATTAATGTGGACACAGGAAGCTAAGGGGGATTACAGTGTCACATCTAAGCATTTTCCACTCAGAGCCACCACATGCAATAGATCCAGTTCTAACCCAAGAGGGAAGGGCTTTGAGTGGAAATGCTGACAGACCATATTGATACATATCAGATTAAAATAATATCAGACAGAGGAAATATACACTCTTATTTTTCAAGATTTGATCTTAACATTCATCACTTCCAAATCCTGCAATCTAAAAACTTAGAAAGCCACTTAAATTCTTTGAGAAAAAAAAATTGTGATACAAGAAGAACACTGCACAGTGAAATCCTTAGGAGGCTATATGCTCGCAAATGAATCAAGCTTCATCTTAGCTATTTTTGTAACCCCTTTTTTGTATTTGTTTTTATTTCTCCTGCTTTCATTTTTTTTCCAATCCTGGGGAAAAGCTTTGTGTTTAATAATATAATTTGCATCAGTGTGTCCCAATTGACCAAGGTACTAGGGCTGGGAGAGATTAGCATGGTAATCTCGTTCTGATGGATAAAATTAGCAAAGATATTCCCCTGAATGGAGAGCTGCCATTGGCGAGCTGCCGTGCTTAGAATCAATTACTAAATTACTTTGAGCTCTAAGTCGACATTAACAGAAAAAAATTGCCATCGACCGAAGTGAAATAAGATAAAAAATATGCGATCATTAAACCTCTCGCTACTATTCGAGAATGTGACTCAGAAGAACTGTACAAAAATAAGGCAGAATTTAATTTTTAACAGTGGCCCCTGTCATCATTTCAGCCCGAGCTGCTCATTGCATGTAAGCATGGCTCAACCTTTCTGTTCTGGCTCCTGGATGAGTAGCAGGACTGATTTCCACTCCTGTGTTATTTTTGCTGTTGCACATCATTTGGACTGGCCACATTAAGAACCAAGTCCTGCTCTTGCAAGTAGAGCAGGACAAAGAGAGGTTTTTATAAGGACATAAAATTCTTCCTTATATTATAATTATTTATCCTCTCTGTAGCATCTAAAAATGTACCTGGTGGAATAGGATGGGTAAGTCCCTGCACAAAAGGATTTATAGCGTAAGGGAATTTTTACACAATGATTCTTACGCTAGTGTTGTTTTTTTCTGTACAGGAATGTGGAGTTTCTTATAACAGTATAAAAGGACCTTACTTCTGACATCACTTTGCCTACACTAAGGGTTGCACAAACACTGTGTGGGCATGTCTATACAAAACACTACTGCACAGTGGTTACTGCACATTTATTTAGTACTTGTATAATCAAGTACTAAATAAATACAAAATAACTGGAGTTACTGCACAGCAGCACCAGCAAATGCTTTTTTAATGATGCTACTGCGCAGTAACATATTGGCACCATTTATACTATGACCAGCTACTGTGCAGTATTATTTGGCTACTCTGCAGTTAGCATCTTGTGTAGATGTGGTCTCTGTAGACAAGACTGAAGGCTTCAATCCTACACCATGAAGAGATGTTTATACCCTTTTAAGGTGTTGTAGAAGTCACCAGAGCTCTACAGTGGAGGTCTGGACCTACATTATCCTGGCCAAATTTTTCAGAAGTGACTGGTGAATTTGGATGTATCAGTTTTAGTGTTAAACTCCAGCCACCTTTACAAGGGCTTGACATTCAATAAAATAATTTTTTTTCCCTTGGAAAATTAGGCCTTTTCAGGTATCTCAAGCAGATACCCACCTTAGAGGCACTCAGTGTCACTAGTGACCACTGAAGATCTGGGCTTCTAGTTATAAGGCAGAAAAGTCTTGTTGATAAGCACTCAATTCAGCCTCCATACTGTAAAGAATAAGTCACCAAGAAAAAACAGATTCTCCCTCTGATGACCATTTTACACAGAATGTAGAATATGAATCATTCTGACACCAAATATTACAAGCTGTCTTAGCAAGAATTATGAGGTAAATGGACCTTATTAAGAAAAAAGTTGTATAAAGAAATGTGAAGAGAGAAACGTAAAAAGAATCTTTTATCAGCATTGAACGTTGGGAATTACAGTGGCATAAGTAATTGATAATATTATTAGCGCAGTATACATATCAGCTGTCGAGATATTATGAGGACTGAATTAAATCTCTGTGGGGGGAGTCAGGGTCAACATCATTAACTATAGATCCTGTCCTGGTTTACATATAGAGCCCTCAGGCAAAGTGTCTGCCAGATACATCTCTATAGATGTGCATAGCTATAGGACATACAGGGGGCTAATCACACACATCAGTAATAGACAACAAGCTTTTGTTTATCTGAAGGTTTACTGGAATTAACTGATTAGTGTCAACTTGACACAATAACTTTTGTCTACAATGCAGTAGATCATTTTGATGGTTTTATTGATGGAGTGTTGTCTAATGTAAATTGTAAGGGTAGTTGAATTTAGATGAAGTAGGAAACATTCTACTTAAGCAGAAATTGAAAAAGCCATTAGTAAAATGTATCTTTAAAATGACACTTTTTTGTAGTCTTAGAGATAGTACAACAACAAGGATGATAGTGACAACAATAACTAAGGGAAATGCAAAATTAAAATGCATGCCAGGCTTTAATAAATTAAACCCAAAATACAAGTCTTTACATGAAAATTAGACTACCACATAAATCTGACAAACATTTTTCACATAAGTAAAGATTGCCTGATAAAATTAGAGAAATAGAAATAAAATAGTCTTCTTTACATAAAAATAAAAACAACCTTAGAATTAAAAATATAAAAATACCCTTAAATACAATTATCATTTATGAAAAATAGTTTTTAAATAGGTTAACAAATTCATTATTCTCATTTTTATTTCTATTTTAAAAGTAATTAAATACTGACATTTCACAGCATATTTGTTTTATACCAATGCCTCAATACGTTTCTGTGAAAAAGTTTTATAATTTCTGTTCAACATGATTAGAGTTTATATACTGAAATAATTCATAATTACATAATTTTCCTAGCTACTTTTTCCAGTCACATAATAGAAAAGAATAAGTAACTTGAATTTCTGTCTGAGCTGTTATAATGTTCAATGCAAATGTTAAAGATCATCTTTGAAAGATTAATTCAGGGAGTAATCTTCAAAGAGTAACTTCAATAAAAGAAAAATAACTCAAAATATGTTATAACCTCAAAATCACCTCCCTTGGCTTTTAGAATACAAATATTTTTCCCACAATAGCAAGTCAAAACAATTAGGCCAATACAAGGAGAGATTGTGTGCCACAAGATGAAGTAATTAAATTTAGGGAATATTGTCAATGATGTTTAGTTCCTACCATTGAAAACTGCAGTTAGTAACCTCATTCTGTCCCTCTGTCAAAAAGCTATTTATTCCTCATTACTGACTTCCACTATCATATCCCTGGGATATAGGATTCAGCACTGTTATTATAACTTTTATCAGCAACAATTAATGCAGTGATACTGGGGGAATAGTGATTTCAGTGCACATGGACAAAACAGTATTAGTCACAATTTCTAAATTTCCAATGATATTCAGCTAGAGTGAGATTTTGATTTAACCATTTATCGTTCATACAAGGCAATGCACTTGTTGGTTTTGGCAGCATAGCAATGGAGGGTAAAATCATGTCATCATAGAACATCATTCTACAGTCCTTACTCACACAGATTTCTTATTGATAACAATAACCAAGGGATGCAGTACATATTTTCTGGTCTAGATGCGGTACAGCTGAACCAGAATGGTTTTGCTTTTGCTTGTGGAAAACAACTTTGGTTACAGTGCAATTTTGTATGTATTTTAGTACTGTATGACCACTGTCTCCACAGGATCCAAGCACCTGAATTTGAATCAATACAAAACCATGGGTTATTTCTGGTTTCACATTTGTAATTCTCAAAATTACTTAAATTCCCCTTTACTTATTAAAGAATTCTAGTGCGTCTTCCACTTAACATGTACAATTAAATCTCCAGCATTATTTTTTTGTTTCAAACCTCCAAGCAAGAGTACACAGAAAGCCAGCACTGACATTAAACTTGTGGGAACCTCAAAAATGCATGGAGTTTGAATATGAGTCAGACAATCATTAGTATTTCTCATCCCATGAACATTTTTAGGATTTATCCCAGAACAAAAGACTGAATGATTACTCTGTCCGAAAATAAAATGGTTTATCCTGGGACAAATGCCCCACCTCTGTGCTCCTTTTCTTTACCCAATCTGCTGTTTAGATTACTGCTTCCTGTCCGGTGCTGCCTGAGAAGTTGCTGCTCTGCTTTCTGCTCCCTACCCTATTGCTACCATGTTGCCTGTCCCCTTCCCAATCTGCTGCATGCCACACACAGAGGCTGCCCATGTCACAGGTTGACCCCTCCCCCCCCCCGCCCCCCATTCTGACTCTAATGTAAGCAAGCCATGGTATACTTTAACACATACTAACCTGGTCAAGATAAAGTCTAGACTCCCACCTATCCTTTAACTCAGCCATTTAATGCATGTTAAAGATGCTGTTCTTCATCTATGCTATGCATTTAAACCATTAGTTAGCTAACACATGCTAATGTCATGCCATAAAATCCTACTGCAAAGAAAACCTAATTTGACCAGCTTAGACCTGTTAAAGGCCATGTAAACTTTCTACTGTTGACTTTCAAAATGCGTTACTTAACACATCTTTTCATTCTAATCTACATAAAGCCACAACGGCTCTTTTGCTAGACAGCTGGCAATATCATATGGAGTCTACTTTTTTAAAGAAACGCAAAGAAACAAATCCATCTCTCTTTGGTACTTTCCCACCACCTGTGTGAGAGAGCACATCCAGGCAACCAGAACTGTAGATCAGAAGAAGCGGACAGACCCTGTCCCAGTTAGCATTAATGTGGCATTTTCTGGAAGAGTTTTGTTTCTTCCAGGAAAAAGATCAAGAAATGCAAGGTACTTCCCAGAACAGTGTCACCCAAATATTAATTTAGAGCAGTTTGCAATGTCACAGCTTGGCAGTACTTACCCATTTTAATCTAATTTTCATTGGTCTGAAATGTGTGATACATATCCTAGCTTAGATGTACACCTACTTATAACCAAAACTCATTTGAAATTAGTTGACTTCAACTATAGAGAAAAATGGCTGAATTGGGGAAAAATAAAACATATTATCCACTTAACCCCTTAAATTGATAAGCTAATTACATGGCTTTATTACAAAACAAAACAAACCATTTCTAAGAAATCAGTTATACTCATTTAAAAAGCAGCCTTTGGCATATGTACATAACGTCATCTAGGTTTATTTTTATTTTAAATAGACTCTTAGAAAAACCTACTGATTTTTTTTTAAACTTTGTATACCATTATTAACATCATAAAAGGGCCATTAATATAACAAGGGGCACATCTACACAAGATGCTACTGTGCAGTTGTTACCACACATTTATTTAGTACTTGTATGAGCAAGTACTAAAGAAATTAGCAGTAATTGGAGTTACTGCACAGTAGCACCAGAGAACATCTTTTAAGTGATGAGACTGCACAGTAGCCTGATAATACAACTGCTCAGTAGCGTATTAGCACTGTCCATGCTGTGATGCGCTACTGCACAGTATTTTTCAGCTACTGTGCAGTCAGCATCTTGTGTAGCCATCCCCAAGGTAGAAGTAACTGATAACATGTAAACACAAAACACTACAATTTACTCTTAGGGAGTGTATCTTAGAGAAAATATAAAATAATCTTTAAGTAAATATTGCAGTTGACAAACTGAAGGTTCACCAACTGCAGGCCAGATTCCATCCGGTCTTTTTTTGCGTGTTTATACGTGTGCTCCAGTAGGTGTGTGGGGGAGGGTGCTTTAGAGGGGTTCCAAGAGCTCCTAATTAAAGTGCCTGAAGTATCATGTGTATCAGTGTCCCCACACTGAAAAATGGTGGTGGGGGTGCTTTAACTAAAGCTCAAATGAGCTTTAGTTAAAGTTTCACTGCCACCATTTTTCAGTGTGGGGACACTGATACATGTGACACTAGAGTCTGCTGGAGCATGGTAATTACCACATTCCAGCTTTAATTACATTATGTGCTGTAATTACAGTGCATCAGAGCAGCCTCAGTGCATGTATATAGGCACCCAAGTAAAGTTCATAATCACAGATAAGGGAGGATAATCAAGGGAAACCTCCTATCTGTTTCACAGCCCACATGGAGGCAAGGAACAATTGTAGTCCTCTGCAGTCAAGAGAATGAAAGCATTATTCCTTCCATAATCTTTCAAGAGCACAAAGTACCAAGGGGATTGGGAGGACTGACATGGGTGCCTCGAATGGGACAGGTAGGCTAGAGAAGAACAGTGAAAACCAGGGAGGGTACAACTACAGGCATGTACTCCCTGGTTGCCGAGAGGCACTCTGATTTCTTGAGGCAAATGCCTCTCTCCATTCCAATGTATAGTTTTGCATTAGCATGCACAATTGAATCCCGTGTAAATCATGTACATAAAACATCACTGAAATGCCATCATTTCTGTGGAGCAGAATAGCAACCCATCAGCATGTAACCTGTGACATTAAAATTTGAGGAAGGAAAAGTTTCACAAAGAACATCAGAACAAGATCTCATCCTTGAAGAAAACATCTTAGTTTTTTCAGGGTCTATAGAGAGGAGACAGGAATTTGATTTTAAAGCTTTTGTTGGAATGAAAAATCCTCACCTCCTACTAGTCTTCTCTTCCCTACCTTTTTGTAAGCAAAGCATCCCAATCTTCCTCTAACTTCACAACCTTGAGGATCAATGCATATTGCTTGTCTTGTCTTTCATTGCCTCCCACTCTTTGACTTTTTGCTTCTTTCCTTCTGCCTAAAGCCATAAGTACACCCTTACCATGAAAAGAATTAAAAGCATTTTCTTATCCTGAGAAAAATCTTCTCAAACTCATGCCATCACTCCTGCTATCATCCTCTCTCTTTCCTTGTGTCCCTAGAACCTCAAGTATGCTATTTGTCCCCACTGCCTGGCCTTCTTTACCAGCATTCCTCTCCATAGCCTTTCCAGAATGACTTCTGCCATCTTTGTTACTGAAACTGTTCATATTCCTCACCCACTTAAATGTACAGATCACAATATTTATTCTTCTTAATCTTCCTTTAACTTGACTATAATTTCTTTTCTTCTCTTCTTTCTCTTGACACTTGGCTTCTTATACTATTCCCTGCAGGGTATTATATAACGGTGCTACATGTTCCTTGATAAGACAAAACACATATTGCTCTTCACCAAAGATTACCATGTACAAACAACACTAGGCCTCACAATGCCTGGCAGTCATCTTTAACTCACAAAACCAGCTCAGTAAAAGACATAAGCCATATTCTATTAACATAACATCAGACTGACTAAAACAGGATGGTGTTACATAGATGTAAATCTCTTTCTTCTCTAATCATTATGACTGCAGAAACCTGAACTAAAATACAGTATACTTCAGCTATGACATTCTCATAACTAGTAATTATCCATTTCCTAGCAACCCTAAATTCATACAGCAAGTGTGCAGGAATCAACAAAATTATAAATATTTAGCAGTGTAGAAGGATACTTTATTCTTTTGTTTCCATATTCGTTGGGTTCATATAAAGAAAAAGTATCCTTAAGAAGTATGTTTTCTACTGGAACCTAGGAAGACATTCATACTATTACAATGGCTCTCAACTGGGGTGCTGCGAGCATCTGCCAGGGGTGCCACAATGCCAGCATTACCACCACTGCCAATAAGGGGTGAAATTGCCCCATGTGTCCGTTTTCAGGATGCACGGTGGAGCCAAACTGAGACCCTTTCTGCTGCAGCTCTTCCTGGATCAGCTCCAACATGTGTCCTGAATATGGAAGTGCATAGGACACTTCTACCTAGTGGGAGCAGTGGCCTGGATATACATGTTGCTCCACCAGGTAGAACTGCCCCACATACCTCTGCTTTCAGGAGGCACATTGGAGCTGAACTGGGAACTACAGAAGAAAGGTGAGCCTGTCTGCTTAATGCAGGCATGCCTTTCTGCTACAGCTGCTTCCTGTCTTAGCTCTAGTGTGCCTCCTGAAAACAGAGGAGCACGGGGCAATTTCACCCTGCAGCAGTGACACCAAGTTGGGTGAAGTTGCACATAATGCAGAGCAGAGTTAGGATCCAAAATGGCCTGGATAGACTGAAACAATGGTCTGCAAGCAACCAGATGAAATTCAAAAAGAACAAGTGCAAAGTCCTGCATTTTGTATAGCATAACTGAATGGAAGACAGACAAGGGAATGATTGGCTATGTGGCAGTACTACAAAGAAGGTTCTGGGGGTTACAGTAAACCACAATCAGAATCTGAGCCATGTGGCAGAAGACCACCTCTGTTTCTCCCCAAAAACTCTGCTCCATGACAATTTGGTTAGGATGGGCCCTACAGAGGGTACATACCTTACCCTATCTCTTTAGGTAACCTGAGCTGGATACATTCCTGAGGGAGGAGGGAAACCTGCTCCCTCTGCCTACATTACTGGTATCACATACCTGGGTGAGGGGCTCGGGCTCCCTGGGGAGCTAGGAACTGCCAGTCTGACCAGCAACTAGTGATGCATTTCAGATTGGTTGGCTGACAGCCAACAGATGCTGGCCTCCATTGGACCAGGTAAATGAGGTCATAAGGGCTAGATAAGTTAAGGACTGCCCAGGAGGAGGGGGCAGCAGCCATGAGGAAGACTCACAGAGAGAAGAGCTGGACCATCTGAAACTTGCTCTCTCTCTCAAAACTCATGATCAAGAAACTGCCTGCCTCCAGAGGGAATTTCCACCTGCCTCTGGATGATACCCATGAGTAAGCTACCTGAGATCTAACTAGATGTATAGCTTGCAGTAACTCAGATGTGTGGTCAAAGGCTACCCAGCCATGCCAGTTTGCTCTATGAGATTTATCTGATATTTCTCTACCATGTACCCTATTCCAACCCTACCCCTTGTAATCAACAAAGATCTCCTTTGTACCTAGCGTGGGAGACTTATTGGGTGTGGGTCTAGATTATGCCTTGGGGTCCCCTTGGTTCAGCGGACTAAGGGAGACCACTACTTGTGCTTCCAACTGAAGGAAGCACCCCCAAGTGCTTGAAGTGAATCAAGTACCCTCGAGGGCTACTAGGCCTGTGTTACCCAGGGGACACAGAGCCAGAATCAAGCCCAGCCCTGGGTGGTGGTAGTTTTTACCCCAGGCTAGTGGATGTGCTCCAGGAAGGGGGTCAGCCAGACGTGAGGCGCCCCCAGGGAGGCACTCTGAGCCTGGAAAGTGGTCAGGCACAGTGAGGTGGGTGGCTCAACTTAGGAGCATCCCCTACTGGCCTGCCACAAGCCAACAGTGTGTTCTTGTTGCAAAAAAGCCAACAGGATACTGGGTTGTATTAAAAGGAGTGTCACTTGCAAATCAAGGGAAATTATTGTTCTGCTCTATTCAGCATCTGTAAAGCTTTATCTGGAGTACTGTGTCCAGTTTGGGGCCCCATAGTTCAAGAAGGGTGTGGACAGATTGGAAAGAGTTCAGTGAAAAGCAACAAATTATTAGGGTCCTGGTAGTAAAGATTTATAAGGAAAGGCTGAGAGAATGAGGGTTATATAGTCTAGAGAAGAGAAGACTAGTGGGGGGGTGTCAATGACAGTTTTCAAATACCTGAAGGGCAATTATAGAGAGGGTGAAGATGGACTTTTCTCTGTGGATGTAGGGACAATGTCTCAAGCTACAGCAAAGGAAATTTAGGTTGGAGATTACGTGGAACGTTCTGACTATGAGCGTGGCCAAGCATTAGAACAGGCTACTTAGGAAAGTTGTGGAATTTCCATCCCTGGAAATTGTTGGGAGCAGGTTGGACAGACACTTATTTGGGAAGGTTTAGTCAGAGACAATCCTGCCTTGAGCAAGGGGCTGGGCTAGATGACTTTGTGAAATCCCTTCCAGTCTTACTTTCCTATAATCCTATATGAAACTCACCCTGAAGAGCTGCTTCTCCTGTGAGACTGTCCTGACAAAGCTCCTTCTCTCTCCAGGCTCTGAATCAGTTTGAGATTCCCTCCCATTCAGGCTTATGTGGCTCCATGCTCTACCCCTTCCAGTCACCTGACCTGTGATTCTTAACTAGGTATAGGGGTTTTCCATTTCACTAATTAGCAAGCATACTACTTTAAAGCCTGCCTCTGTGGCCTGCACCTGCAATCTGCCTCTTTGCAAGCAGGATTAGAGCTCTGCATCCAGCTTCTGTCTCTTCTGTAACAGGGGTTAGGAGCCCCTTACCCATTACCTTATATCTATCCTTCATCTTGTTTTTTTCCTAATGAAATATCATTTTGGAATGTACCCAACATGTAGACACCCCCAGCATTCAGTATTCACATCCATACACACATTCCTGCTCCCGCTGAAATCAGCAACAAAATCCCTACTGGATTAGACCCAGTGAGTATGACAAGCCATTAAGGGAGACTGCATAACATTTTAGACAGTGGTGCCATCAATGTATTGGTGATACTTGATTCTGCCCCTTTTCTACATAAAGCCTAATATATACAGCCTGATTAGTCTCCCCAATGACTGATGAAATTAGAAATCTGAATGAAAATGAACTGACTGATTCATGCAAGGTTACCGGGTTTTTGGTTGTAGCTGTACCGGTCTAAGGACAGAGGCAGGCAAGGTTCTTTGAGTAGATGTGATATCTTTTATTAGACCAACTGAGTAGTTGGAAAAAGTTCCAAGGTTAGGGAGAAATCTGCAAGTACATCTTTAGCAATTCCCAGAAGCTGTGTCTAGGCCACCTTTACTGAGGTCTGTTTTCACCAAAATGATTCATAACCTCTGAGCCACAACAGGAGCCACTGCTGCTTCTAGAACTCAAGAGTTACTGCAATAAGCTCTAGTTATTCCTTTCTAAGGTAATACTGAAGACTATGAAAGCATTAGCTGAGGCAGAATGAAGAAATCTGGAGCCTTTGAGAGATGGGCCACAGAGTACATGATACATGTACTCAAAGTATTACATAGACTCTCTGTGTACCTCCGGGTGGATTCAAAGTTGTAGAAGATAATCCTTAATTCCCTGAAGGCTCTAGGTCCAGTGTTCTGAGAGGTCACTTCTTGCTCGGAAGCATGGTATAGCACATATTTTCAAGGTTAGCCCTGTGGAGTGATAAAGCAGAGATGACTCTGGTGAGGTCCATGCCAGGTAGTAATAACTATCTCCAGACCAAGATAACATGGCAAAAGGTAACCTGAAAATCAAAAGACAGTACTGGATTCAGGAAGAACATGACATTTAATTTATGACATGGAAATATATTGTAATGATTTAAATTAGACTATGGGCCTGGGAGAACCTCTGTTAAGCATGTCCTACCCTTCACCGGTACTTGGTGTATACCTAAATAGAGGTATTTGCTCCCATTGCTCCCATTTAGCAGCCATCACCAGGCACTAAGCAGCACACCCTAAGATAGCTAGCCTGAGGGGGGCACCAGGTTACCTACTCAGGGGTGTAACCTGGGCGGTACTGCAAGAGGTACCCCCTCTCCAATTGAAGGGATCAAAGCAGGTGTACTAGCGCTGTAGGAGGTGTAGGGACTCTCCTCCCCATATAGAGCAGAGCTAGACCACCAATGGGGACTTAACCATATACCTTTTAATGAGAGAACAGTACTGGGAACATAACCAGTATAAACCAGGGGGTATACAGGACACTACAATGCCCTGAGGGGGCAGGATTCAACAACGGTTAGACACTTACAATCATAGACATATTCATCCAGTTGACAAAAGACAGGGTTAACCAAAATATAAAACACCAACAGCAGAGCAAACAATACTGGTTGGTGAAATATAAAAGGCACAAAATACAAAACGTCAAATAACAAGGAATATAGGGCCTAGGTACCTGGAGGGGGAGAAAACACAATAGCCCCTTTTCACTACAACAAGTATTTCTCCCTATTCACACACCCCAACTGAAACTTAAACTCAGATCTTCCACACGGTAGGCAGACACTCTACCACACAGCCACCAGTGCTGCTGTTCTAGTAAGTGGCTAGGGGTCTTGACCTTCCAGGAGCCCTGGCCTTACAGTGAGCCTCCTGACCTCTTATTGGAGTAGCTAGAAGCAGGACTGGGAACCTCTCAGGTCGCTGCTCAGATCCTTGCTGGAGCTGGGGGAGCCTCTCCAGCTGGCTGCAGCCTCTCATAGGGGATCCTGGAGCACAGTGGGGAGCCTCTCCTACTGGTCGCACGCCGCGCTGCTGAGAGTCCAACTGCTGCCTGCAGGTCCCACTCCTTCAGGTTCTTCTGGGGCAACTGCTCCCACCCCGCTGGCCAAGCTCTTTGACAGCTCTTTGAAGCTCCTTCCTTGTGGTCCCTCGATAGTCTCCTCTGAGTCAGCTGCGCTGCCCCTTTTATCCCCCTCCAGGTGACCCAAGGAGTCAATCAGGGGACATGGAGAGTGAGTCTCTGGGGCCTGATTGGTGAGGAAAGGGTCCTCCAATCATCTTTTACCCCCTCAAAACCCCTGGGCTAAGTCACTGCCAGCTAGCCTGTCACAATTTAAATTAGACTATGGGCCTGGGAGAACTTCTGTTAAGCATGTCCTACCCTTCACTGGTACTTGGTGTATACCTAAATAGAGGCTTCATTGCTCCCATTTAGTAGTCATCACCATGCACTAAGCAGCACACCCTAAGATAGCTAGCCTGAGAGGGGCACCAGGTTACCTACTCAAGGGTGCTGTAAGCCTTGCTTCCAGGAAGTGGGAGCAGGTGGGCAATAGTCCTAGGCAGGGCACAAAGATAATGCAGACATGTCCTACCTGTTCTGCAGGGCACAGATCAAATCTTCCTGTGTGTTTGTCTAAATCAGGGATGTCAAACATACAGCTCATGGGCTGGATCTGACCCATGGTGCCACTCTATCCAGCCTGTGGGCAAGTGTGGCTAGTGGGACAGCTGCAGAATCCAGTGTCCTGGAGCTCCACTGAACATGGCAGGGATTGAGGGATGCAGTGCTGAAAACCCCACTCACCCCTGTGGCCACTTGGCCTGTAGCTACTTGCCTCACTAATGCTGGCCTGACTGCCAGTGCCACCAAAACTGCCATTTACCCTGAAGAGCTGGCCTGCGAGGAACCCTGCAATCTGGATCCAGCATGGCATTTGACACCCCTAGTCTAGGTGGACTATATACAACTATATCCATACCGCACATACATATAGTTTGTTTATCTCCTATATTATGCCTAGTTTCATAGATGTCTTTGTATTATTACATCTCTGTCCTCCCATAAGTTTTTAACACATCCCAGTACATGGTAACATAATCTGAAAATTCAAACAATGTGCTATTTACATTTCTATCAACTAAAACAATGCCTATAGGTAAAGGAAAGAAAAGCTTCATACAGAAGGATCATTAATAAACCTCTTTACAAAACTGAACTCCCAGATTCCTGTTAGCACCTGTCTAGCCACGTCTCTATAATGTGATCATTTTAGTTTAGTTGCCCACCAACCAGTTTTGAGTCCATGTCCACAACACATCCCTACACCCATATTAACAGTCTTCTAAATAAGGTGGTATCATGTAAAATTTTTAACTAAAAGCTGTGTATCTTATTCTCTTTGGTTATGAGAACCTTTTACACTGTTCTGATAATGGAAAAGGATATTTTTTATACTTAAAGTTCCCTCTAAGGTCCTTCCATACTAAGAGCCTAAACGCAAATGATAAACAGGTCCCATATATCTTAAATACACTGCCTTTCATTCTTCCACTAATTGTGTAACTTGATCAAACTCTGTTAGGTCTACTATCATCCTCAGCAAATAGCACTTCTTTTCCATTGCCTTGGCTGTTTTTCCTCTCTCGCCAAAATTCACTAAGTGCTCCTGTTCTTGTTCTTTTTACATCCTGCTATAATGGATCTCTTTTGAGCTGCTGGTGTCTGAATTCTCCACAGAGATCTTGATACTCTCCATGCATTCCTTTAGCAGTGGATGGACCTTTCATAACTTGTCTTTCATCAGACACTGTAAACTCATTTTGACTGAACTAAAACAAAGGTACTGTTTTAGGCTATGAAAGAAACCTAATAGAACAGAGAACTTTAAGACTGCCAATGTTGAACCATGTCTTTATATAAACCTGGGATTATTAACCTGGAAACCTGCACAAGCATTCAGGATCTTTACAGCTTAAACAAAGCAAAATTACAGAGGATTTGGAAAAGCTACAGCACAGAAGTAGTGTTACTGATGTTATAGCTAAGGGCTTAGTCCTGCAAAATATTAAGTATTGAGTGAGAATAGTAAAGAATCAAGAGTTGCTTTCTTTCAGCACTGAAAAAGGAATTGCTTTAGATCAGGGGCAGGCAAAATATGGCCCGTGGGCTGGATCCAGCCCACCAACTGATTGGATCCAGCTCATGGGTGCGCTTGCCAATTGACAGGATTCAGCCCGCAGCTGCCGCTACAGTGCTCCAAATGGGGCTGAGCCAGCGTGTACAGCTTCTAGCAGGCTGCTCCTGGTGCTGCTGCAGCTGCCCAGGTGCTACTCAGCTTCCCTCCTTCCAGCAACGCCTCCTCCTCCTGCCCCTGCCCCTGCTGCACAGCTGCAGGCGGCCCAGGGGTGGGGGGGGAAGAGGCGGGGAACTGCAGCCATGCAGCTCCTTCCCCGATCTGCAAGGCTACAGCTCTAGTTCCCAGCTGCTTTCCACCCACTCCTCCTACCTAGCACAATGAGCAGCCACCTGAGCGTGGCCAAGTGGGTTTCATAGATTCATAGATTCATAGATGTTAGGGTTGGAAGGAACCTAAATAGATCATCGAGTCCGACCCCCTGCATAGGTTTAGATGACCCCAGCTAGATGCCTATCTAACCTCCTCTTGAACACCCCCAGGGTAGGGAAGAGCACCACCTCCCTTGGGAGCCCGTTCCAGACCCTGGCCACTCGAAGTGTGAAGAAGTTCTTCCTAATGTCTAGTCTAAATCTGCTCTCTGCTAGCTTGTGGCCATTATTTCTTGTAACCCCCAGGGGCGCCTTGGTGAATAAAACCTTACCAATTCCCTTCTGTGCCCCTGTGATGAACTTATAGGCAGCCACAAGGTTACCTCTCAACCTTCTCTTGCGGAGGCTGAAAAGGTCCAGGTTCTCTAGTCTTTCCTCGTAGGGCTTGGCCTGCAAGCCCTTAACCATACGAGTGGCCCTTCTCTGGACCCTCTTCAGGTTATCCACATGCCTCTTGAAGTATGGCACCCAAAATTACACGCAGTATTCCAACTGCAGTCTGACCAGCGCCCGGTAGAGGGGAAGTATCACCTCCTTGGATCTGTTCGTCATGCATCTGCTGATGCACGATAAAGTGCCATTAGCTTTTCTGATGGCTTCATCACACTGCTGACTCATGTTCATCTTGGAGTCTACTAGGACTCCAAGATCCCTTTCCGCTTCCGTGCCACCCAGCAGGTCATTCCCTAGGCAGTAGGTATGCTGGACATTTTTCCTCCCTAGGTGCAGCACTTTGCATTTCTCCTTGTTGAACTGAATTCTGTTGTTTTCTGCCCATTTGTCCAACCTGTCCAGGTCTGCTTGTAGCTGTTCCCTGCCCTCTGGCGTGTCCACTTCTCCCCACAGTTTTGTGTCATCCTCAAACTTGGACAGAGTACACTTCACTCCCTCGTCCAAGTCGCTGATGAAGACATTAAAGAGTATCGGTCCAAGGACCGAGCCCTGCGGGACCCCACTGCCCACACCCTTCCAGGTCGACACCGACCCATCCACTATGACTCTCTGGGTGCGACCCTCCAGCCAATTCGTCACCCACCAGACTGTGTAGTCATCCAAGTCACAGCCTCTTAACTTGTTCACCAGTATGGGGTGGGATACCGTATCGAAGGCCTTCCTGAAGTCTAAGTATATGACATCCACCCCTACTCCTGCGTCCAGGCGTTTTGTAACCTGGTTATAAAAAGAGACTAGATTAGTCAGGTCTGATCTGCCTGCTACAAACCCGTGCTGGTTTCCCCTCAGCATAATTTGTCCTGCTGGGCTCTTGCAAATGTGAGCCTTGATAATTTTTTCAAAGATTTTACCAAGGATGGAGGTGAGACTGACTGGCCTATAGTTGCCCGGGTCCTCCTTCCTCCCCTTCTTGAAAATGGGGACCACATTGGCCCTTTTCCATTCCTCCGGGACTTGGCCCGTGCGCCACGAGTGTTCAAATATTCCCGCCAGTGGCTGTGCAATGACGTCAGCCAGTGCCTTCAGTACCCTCAGATGGAGCTCATCCGGGCCTGCCGACTTAAAGGCATCCAGTTCCTCCAAGTGCCTCTGCACCATCTCAGAGTCTACACATGGCAGTCTGGCGCCTTGCTGCTGCCTCTCTACAATCCCAGTGAGAGACTTGTCATGCCCCTCGCTTAGGAACAATGAGGCAAAGAACTCATTGAGGAGTCCAGCCTTGTCCCCCCTGTCCGTCACCAATTGCTTCTGCCCATTTAGTAGGGGTCCTATTCCTCCCTGGGCCTTCCTTTTACTCCCTATATATCTAAAAAACAATTTTTTGTTATCCTTTACTTGGGATGCCATCCTCAGCTCCATGGTAGCTTTGGCCCATCTAACTGCCTCCCTACAAGTGCGAGCAGAGGAGGTATACTCCTCTTTGGTAATCTCTCCCTGTTTCCACTTTTTATATGCCCCCCTTTTGGCCCGTAGGCTGCTCTGCATTCCTCTGGTCAGCCAAGGAAGCCTCCTGGCCCCTTTCCCTCTTTTTCCTTGCATCGGGATCGTCTTCCTCTGTGCCCAAAGGATCATTTCCTTAAGGCACAGCCACCCTTCCTGGGCTCCCATGTCTTCAAAACTCCTACTCTGCAGTGCGTCCTTGACTAATCGCATGAGTTCATTATTGAAATCAGCTTTCCTAAAGTCTAGCACTTTTACCTTACTAGTTACCTTACCCACTTGATGTCTTATGATGAAGATGGGTGGAATGTGGCTGGGAGTTGGAACCAGAGCCCCACATGTGGGGGCAGGAACCACCTGGCTAAACCTTTCTCCCTGCCTGGAGAGGCACAGCAGTGGTAGGAGCAGGAGGAGGAGGAGCTGCTGGAGGCAAGAGGAACTAAGCAACACCCTGCCCCCATTGGTAAACTGTGAGTGCTGGCTGGGGCTGGGCTGACAGGTGCAGGCGGAAGCGCAACGCAAGCAGGCATGGGTGGGAGCACAGTGTGGGCTGCTGTGAACAGGAGTGGGCAGGGCTTGGCCCCAGGTGGAGCAATGCAGGGGCAGCCGCCAACTGTATCAGTCAGGCGACCTCTGCTGCATGCACCCCCTGCCCCTGCCCACCCCCAGCCAACTCCTGATACCTAGTGCCCAGGCAGCTGGCCCCTCACACGCACACACTCCCCCACCCTCTCCCCACAGGGCAGGGGCATGCAGGAAGCAGATTGTGCCTCTGCCCCAGACCCTGGCCCTGCATGTCCCCACCCACAGAACCAGGGCTCGGACACCCACTGCACCCACCTGGCACAATGAGCAGCCATCTGCAGGCAGCCAAGTGGGTGGAAGGTGGCTGGGTGGTAGGGAGTGCATTGCGGCTCTGCCCTGTCCCCACCCCATGATTCTGGGGTATCCGTGGAGACCAGCCAGGAGTTGCATAGGCAGAGCCTGCAGCTGAGAAGGCAGGATGCTGGGGCTGGGATCTTGGGGTGGTGACAATGCAGGGCTGGGCCCAGGGCAGAGCTGCAATCCACTCCCTGCATACCCCTGCTTGCAGAACCCATGCCATTGCAGGGGGGTGCAAGCAGTGGATCATGGCTTTGCCCCCCCACCATGCTGTCACCACCCTGTGACCCTGCCCCATGATCCTGGCCTTACTCACCCATTCTGCTCCCAAGCACCAATCCTCTCCACCCACGGCCCCATCCCACATAGGGAGTTTTAGTGAGTTGTTGCACGATGGAGGAGAAGAGGGGGAGCTGAACCAGTCCACCAAAACTCTCTTTGTGGCCCATGGGCCCAAATAATTGCCCACCCCTGCCTTGGATTAAACAAAACAGTATTATTCCAAAATCACAGGGAAGTAGGGCTTGAAGGGACCTCCAGAGGTGATCTAGTCATCCCGCTCTCTCTTGTCTATTCTTCATTATAGAGTTTCTGTTTAGAATACTCCCTGGTATTATAAATGCTGTCAAATTTCCTAAAACAATTATGGAGACAACACATAATGTTCATATCTTCTTTCACCCACGCTTCTTCTGTAAGAGCAAACTTTAACAAGACTTAATATGTAATGACATCACCAATTTGACCATATAACTAGATGTAGTTATCTTCTGGTTTATGCTGAGCCTATGGGATTATGGGATCCAAAAAGTATAGAAAGGTTTATTAGATTTAGGACTTTTCTCAACAGGCCTATCTCCCATCCCTGAGGTCACTGCTAGTAAAATACAACCTCACTTGTGATAAATGAAGGACCTTAAGCTGGAGCCCTTCAATGTGAAAGGTACCATGGTAGTATACCTGGGGAAGTAAAACAGAATCTGGATTTAGAGAGAGGCAGTTAACCATGTTCATCTGAAGTTAGGCAGAAAGCAGGGCTGGGTGGCACCTTATAAACTAACTAATTCAGAAAGGCATAAGCTTTTGTAGGCTCCAGCCTACTTTATCAGATGAAGTAAGCTATGAATAGCATTTGATGAAGTAGGTTCTAGACTATGAAATCTTATGGCTCTTCGAACGAAGTCTATAAGGTACCATCCTGCCCTGCCTAGAATCTGGATTTGTTAACCTTTAGGATTCAGTACAAAGATTTCCTTTATTTATTAGTATTTAAGAAGAAGCAGGGTAGAAGCTTGAAGGAAGAGCTTGTTAATTATAGTAAAATGGAATTAGGAATTGGGAATTAATTTTGACTGCACAAGTAGTTGTCAAGGCATTTCAGCAGTTCAGTGGAAATGCTGATTATTGCACTCTTTTACAAACTGGGCATTTAGAGCAAAAAGATCGTTACTCTTTAGCATGTACACTTTAAAAATATAAATCAATCAGTCAAAAACTGAGTGCACATAGAAATTCAATCAAGCTAAAACCAGCTAAAGATGCCACTTTCTTCTTCCCTAACTTGAACAGTATCAACCATGTTAGAGTAGAACAATGGGTACTGTGAGAACAACTGGAGCTACCCTCAACCAGTGTTATCAGGACTGGGTTCCTTTAGTTAAGATTGAATAAGCTTGGGGATTCAGTTCCTTGGTTGCAGAAGAAAGTCCAATACCCTTTTAAATTAGTATCTCTTGGTCTGACATTCTTTAACCAAGGCCCATTATCAGTATAATGAAAATCTGCCTCAGAAGTTGGCAGCATTATTCTGGTCTGTTGAAATATAAGCTGCTGGTCTCGGCTTAGGATGGTGGCTCATGAAGCAGAGCTAACAGGCTGTTGTATCACAGAATTATTTTAACAGTCTCTATTGCCTTTTAAACCATCTATTTCCTTGTGAAGGGCAAGGACTAGAAGTAATATGTCTGAACCTTATTATATCGGAACCTACAGAATTTAGAGCTCCCAACTGTGATTGGTTGTCATTGGTTGTTCCTTCTTTCAAAGTATGTCAAAACGTAACAGGGATGCACAACATGTATCCCTTGCAAGGCCACAAGCAGCCTACAAGGGCAATCCTAGTGGCCTGCCATAATTCTTTATTTAAAAAAAAAAAAAGATTAAAAAAGCAAAACAGCAGTCCTGTGTCTTCATTGTTTGCCGATTCATTAATCTGTGCCTGTGCCTGAGCTCCAGTTTCCTGCATATGCACTTGCTGAAGGCATACATTTGACTAAAATGACTCTCCACTGGAAAGGGTACCTTGCAAGGAGTCCTCCATTACCTTTGAATAGTGCATCCATGAGCTACGGGAATAACACACCTTTCCCTCCTTATTTCTTCACTGAACTTCTTTCTGCAAGTTCACTCATGTACCCTGTTACAGCCTTCTCCCCCATCTTATTGGGTTCCTGTTCATCTTGGAAATTATAGGAACTGGTACCCCTGGGTCACAATAAACACATAGGATACAGATTCCTTCCCTCTTTCAGTAGGAGTCACATTAGGCAGATTAACAAAAGTACCTTCTAACTGCTTTAAAATGGGACAGGAAACTGCTGCTTGGGATCTGTTACAATCTGTTTAACCTATGCCATCCTGTAACCAAAGCCTAATCCACAGAAGTCAAAGCAGTCTCAAAGAAGTTCACTAGGTTCCTACTGATGTGGAGCAAGCCATCAGTTATGTACAACCCTAACTCTGTCACCTGTGCATTCTGATACAGTCTTTACTTTCACAGATGTGTCCAGTTTATACAGAATATAGCATACATTTTTGCACAACTGTAGGTACATTTGTAAGATCTACCACTGTGTATGATGCTGAGTGTGTGAGACAGTGTCTATGACAGATGTGTCAATATGACATACTCAGTGAATGATAAAAGGACATGAGTAAAAAGACTAAGGAACTCTCACTGCACATCATACAATATCCACAATAAATATCAATGATTCACTGTGTACTTGGAAAATACTGGAGGAGAAGGCTATTGGATATTAAATGGTGTTCTTTGAGAAATAGTGGGTTGTCATACAATTAAAGATTATATCATAATGCATGTGCACAAAGGACAGGGATAGGGTTGAACGGGCAAGGGCAGCTTTGGTATTCCTTGACTTCTGAATGCTTACATGTGCAATTTTAACTGTCTGTTATCACAAGCTTTTGTTTCTTTCATGAACTTTCATAAACTTATTTTAAAAAAAGAAAAAGAAATTTCTAGCCTGTGAATCTTTGTCCCAAGCAAGGTGCACACTGACTATCTGCATTGTTACATAATTATGCTGGAAGGCTTTTCTGGCAACTCAGAAGCAAATCCCTTGCAGCAAATCCCTGCAGTACTTTACCTTCCTGCTGTATTTCACCCACAGTAACAGAAAGCTTTGAGCAACCATCTCCCTACTTTTGGAGAGAAAGCAGATTTCTCTGCTTCCCTAATCTCTGCAGCAGCTGCCCACTGAGCATTTCTCTGACTCTCTTTCAGATCCTCTTCCTCATACTGCTTGCATAGTCAGGGCTAGGATTTTTATTGCAGACAGAAAGGCCTCCTTGCCTAATTTAATTCCTGCTCCTTTGTCACAGGCAGATGTCACTTTTACATCTGTGCGTCTGTTCAAACGCCCTGTCTCCTCCAACCCAGCAGATGTTACCACTGTTAACAGAACTGCTGCAAAAAGTCATGTGTACATCCCCCTGCTGGAAGGAGCCTGCTGTATGCCAGAGGCAAGCTTTACTCTGCTGCTTTCCACCAGGAAATTACCCCTGCAAAAAGCCAGCCACAACAGGCCATCCCCATAACACGCACAGCATGCTGGAGCATCCAGGGAGAACTCTCCCATACACATGCACATGACAACCCATGGAAACATGACAACAATCATGTGCACACAAAGAAAACACTCACAGGCACATAAATGCAGCACAGAGACATACAACAAATACACAGGTCTTGTGAATTTGTGTCTCAGAACACAGATACCACTCAGACATAACACCCAAATGCAAGCAGTGCAAGCATTAACTCACACCTCCACCCTGTGTGCACACAAGCCTGAAAGACAACGATAACTCTACCCAAAAACAATCGCCGGAAAAGGTAAAGCCATCAAAAAGGTGGTCCCTTTTGCAAGGTTTGAAGCCTAACATGGTACAGAAACTAAATGCAAAACTCCTTGCTTCCACTTAGGGATGGCTGGCTGATGACTCTTGCTTGGGTACAGCTACATAAATAAGGCTGACCTAGTGCCAGCCACCAGGCTCTTGGGGGTCTATTGGGAAGTAGCTAAATCAAGGTGGATCCCCCGTGTGACCCCCCTTGCTGTCCCTCAGTACTTTCTTCACACGTACAAAATCAGAGGGGAAAAGAAACTCTATTCAAACGGATCAGGCTCTTTGCCTATTCTCTAAGCAGGAAAGAGAGAGAGAGAGAGAGAGAGATGTTGCCTCTAGCAGACACAAGTTAAGAACACTTGGGCATCCAGGAAGTTGACTGCTGGAAGACGGTGGGTGCTATCTGGGGGCAGAGAAAACCAACCTAAGATTTCTTTGTATTAAAGTCCACCAATCCCGTTGCTCTTGCTTGCTTTATATGCCAGGGAGTGGCTCTAATAAGTCTCACAGCTTCTGAGCTGGGCTCCCCAGGCAGGTAAAAGGACAGGAACAAATGAGACAGGAAGTGTTTTTCTCTTGTCACCAAATGTCAGGCCCGAGTCCACGCCTTAGCTCTGCCGTTGTCTATCCCCAAATAAAGCAATCAAAGAGCAATCCTCCCTGGTATTTAATATTTTATTCATCCCCGTGTTATTGTGTTTAGCCTGCGGTAAAACAGCTTCAGAGAAGTGAGACATTAGGGGCCTGACAAGCGTTTTGCCATGAATTGCTGCTTCAGGACAAAGGCATTTTGTTGGCCGTTTTGTTGGCCTGTCCTCAAACATTCTTGCTGACTTTCAGGGCTGGGCCGGAGGGGGGAAGATTCTCCTCCATGAATAGTGAAGAATAGGCCAGAGAAGTTTCTGTGGCGCGGGCAGCCCGGTTTCACTCAGATCCTTGAGAGCCCCTGAGCATCCCGCCGCCCCCTGCTTGTCTGCGTGGGGCTCAAACGGGGCCTTACCTTGGTCCCTTCCCTGAGGGAAATCTTCACACATGCCCCTGTCCGGCTCAGTCAATAGCCCTGCCCCAGCGCAGCTTGGAGGGATTTGAGTTTGGGGTGGAAACAAAAGGGCTCTCTTTTTTGTTGTTGTTTTTTTTTTTTTTTGGCAAAGGCGACCAGGCTCTAATTGTATTTGTGCCGCTTGGAAATCAGGAGGGGTTTTTCCACACTTCATTTTGATTCGATTATTTCTTATAGATGGTTTCTCCCCCCTCCCCTTCCCCCCCAGCCCAAGCCAGACGCGTGGGGGAAGGCTGCTGAAGCAGTTGGCCTATAGTGGGAATAATCAAATTAACCATTTGCTACAACTTTTCGGGGAAAGCGGCTCGCGTGGAGAAAGACAAACTCGACACAAAACCCGGGGGCCGGGGCCCGCCCGCCTCCCCGGAGCGGCGCAGCCAGCGCCGGCCGCAAAGGCTTTGAGGCTGAAAGAAGCGGCCGAGCGAGGCAGGGAGTTAATCGAGTCAAGTGCATTTGCTCACTGGACCG